>NC_052067.1:174710445-175310445 GCF_015852505.1 Tachyglossus aculeatus
GCACCCGGGACCCTGCCCGCCTGCTCCGAGGGCCTGCTCGGCTCCGACACCGAGGACGGACCGGACCGGGAGAAGCCGGCCATTCCCAAGGTACCACCCGGCCGCCCCCCTCTCCCAGCTCCCTCACAAGTCACCCCGCGCCTAGCAGCGTGGCTCAGTGGCCAGAGCCCGGGCCTGAGACCCGCCATGGGTCGACTGACCACCTGGGCCTGCGGGAGGCTTCCGGGCTGAAGGCTGAAGCCTCAGTTATCTTTTTTTTTTTAATGGCATTCATTAAGCGCTTACTATGTGCAGAGCACTGTTCTAAGCTCTGGGGAATTTACAAGGTGATCAGGTTGTCCCACGTGGGGCTCACAGTCTTCATCCCCATTTTACAGATGAGGGATCTGAGGCCCAGAGAAGTTAAGTGACTTGCCCAAAGTCACACAGCTGACAAGTGGTGGAGCCGGGATTTGAACCCATGACCTCTGACTTCAAAGCCCGTGCTTTTTCCACTGAGCCACGCTGCTTCTCTGCTTATCTTTCTCTGGGCCTCAGTTACCTCATCTGTAAAATGGGGATTAAGACAGTGAGCCCCATGTGGGACAGAGGGCTGTGTCCAACCCTTTTCTTCTAGGGTTATCTTTCTCTGGGCCTCAGTTACCTCATCTGTAAAATGGGGATTGAGACTGTGAGCCCCATGTGGGACAGAGGGCGGTGTCCAACCCTTTTCTTCTAGATGGTGAGCCTATTGAGAAGAAGCAGCGTGGCTTTGCGGAAAGAGCCCGGGCTTGGGAGTCAGAGGTTGTGGGTTCTAATCCTGGCCCCCGCCTCTTGTCAGCTGCGTGACTTGGGCAAATCACTTCACTTCTCTGAGCCTCAGTTCCCCCATCTGTAAAATGGGGATGAAGCCTGTAAGCCCCACTTGGGTCAACCTGATCACCTTGTAACCTCCAGCGCTTAGAAAAGTGTTTGGCACATAGTAAGCGCTTCACAAATACCACCATCATCATCATCATCATCACCCGGGTTTTTTTTTTTTTGATGGCATTTATTAAGTGCTTACTATGTGCAAAGCACTGTTCTAAGCGCTGGAGGTTACAAGGTGATCAGGTTGTCCCACGGGGGGCTCACAGTCTTAATGCCCATTTTACAGGTGAGGGAACAGAGGCCCAGAGAAGTTAAGTGACTTGCCTAAAGTCACACAGCTGACAATCGGCGGAGTCGGAATTTGAACCCATGACCTCTGACTCCAAAGGCCGGGCTCTTTCCACCGAGCCACACTGCTTCTAATACCAGCTCCGTCACCTGGCTGCTGGGTGACCTTGGCCAAGTCAAATTCTCTGTGCTTCAGTTCCCTCTTTTGTCAAAGGGGCAGCAGCGTGGCTCAGTGGAAAAAGCACGGGCTTTGGAGTCAGAGGTCATGGGTTCAAATCCCGGCTCCACCACTTGTCAACTGTGTGACTTTGGGCAAGTCACTTAACTTCTCTGGGCCTCAGTTCCCTCATCTGTAAAATGGGGATGAAGACTGTGAGCCCCACGTGGGACAACCTGATCACCTAGTAAATTCCCCAGAGCTTAGAACAGTGCTCTGCACATAGTAAGCGCTTAATAAATGCCATTATTATTATTATTATTATTAAACGGGGATTAAGAGTGTGAGCCCCGTGTAGGACAGGGATGGTGTCCAACCTGACTAACTTATATCTACCCCAGAGCTTAGAACAGTGTTTGGCATATAGTAAATGCTTAACAAGTTGCTAACTTGTACTTCCCAAGCGCTTAGTACAGTGCTCTGCACACAGTAAGTGCTCAAGAAATACAACTGAATGAATGAATGGACAAGTACCATAATTATCATTATTATCGTTATAGTCTAGATGGGGAGCTTCGTATCCTGCCTTATTCTTAAATTAGGGAACACTTTCAGGGTTTTGAAATTCATGTCTGTCTCCCTGTCAAGACTGGAAGCTCCTTGTGGCAGGGAATGTGTCTGCCAACTCTGTTGCACTGGACTCTCCCAAGCGCTTAGCACAGTCCCCGGCACTCAGTAAGTGCTCAACAAACGCCATTCATGATGTAAGCTCATTGAGGGCAGGAAATGTGGCCATCAACCCTGCCGTATTGTACTCTCCTAAGTGCTCAGTCCAGCGCTCCGCATCCACTAAGTGCTCAGTGAATACAATTGATTCATGAGGATCATGATACCACCCTGAGCGGCAATAAATCCCGTGCTCACTGTCCAATGCTCTGCACACAGTGAGCGCTCAATGAATACAATCATTGATCATTGATTGAATATTATCATTGATCATTGATATGTTTGTACATATTTGTTACTCTATTTATTTTACTTGTACATATCTATTCTATTTATTTTATTTTGTTAGTATGTTTGGTTTTGTTCTCTGTCTCCCTCTCCTAGACTGTGAGCCCACTGTTGGGTAGGGACTGTCTCTATATGTTGCCAACTTGGACTTCCCAAGCGCTTAGTACAGTGCTCTGCACACAGTAAGCGCTCAATAAATACGATTGATGATGATGATGATGATACGATCGATTGATGGTGACAATACCACTGTGAACGGTAATAAATCCCACGCTCACTGTCCAGTGCTGTGCACACAGTAAGCGCTCAATGAATTTGATCGATCGCTAGATTCATAATGACGGTGACGATACCACTATGAACTGTAATAAATCCCGCACTCACTGTCCAGTGCTCTGCACACAGTAAGAGCTCAGTGAATACAATCGATCGATAGATTGATGATGATAATACCACTATGAAGGGTAATAAATCCTGCGCTTACTGTCCTGTGCTCTGCACACAGTAAGCGCTCAGTGAATATGATCACCGGCGTGGCTCACTGGAAAGAGCATGGGCTTTGGAGTCAGAGGTCATGGGTTCAAATCCCGGCTCCACCAGTTGTCAGCTGTGTGACTTTGGGCAAGTCAGTTAACTTCTCTGTGCTTCAGTTACCTCATCTGTAAAATGGGGATTAAGACCGTGAGCCCCCCATGGGACAATCTGATAACCTTGTAACCTCCCCAGTACTTAGAACAGTGTTTTACACATGGTAAGCGCTTTGTAAATGCCATTATTATTATTATTATTATTATTATTATTCATTCATTCATTTTTCATTCATTCTATCGTATTTATTGAGCACTTATTGTGTGCAGAGCACTGTACTAAGCACTTGAGAAGTACAAGTCGGCAACATATAGAGACGGTCCCTACCCAACAACGGGCTCACAGTCTAGAAGGGGGAGACAGACAACAAAACAAAACATGTAGACAGGTGTCAAAATAGAACAAATAGAATTAAAGAATTAAAGCATTATTATTTGTTATTACAATGGATTGATCAATTGACGATGATGATGCCCGTAACACTGTGAAAGGAAATGAATCTCGCACTCACTGTCCAGTGCTCTGCACATAGTAAGTGCTCAGTGAATGGATAGTTGGATGGACTGTCGATGACGACGACGATACGGCTAGCATTCATTCATTCATTCAATTGTATCTATTGAGCGCTTACTGTGTGCAGAGCACTGTACTAAGCGCTTACAGCGCGAAGGGGAATGAACGTGGGGCTGACGGGTCCCGCGGGCGGATGCTCTCTCTCCCCATGCAGCGCCTGAGGAAGAGTCTCCCGCCGGGGCTGCTGAGGCGCGTCTCATCCACGTGGACCACGACGACTTCGGCCACGGGCCTGCCCACCCTGGAGCCAGCCCCCGTGAGGAGAGACCGCAGCGCCAGCATCAAAGCCCACGAGGGGCCTTCTTCCATCAGGTCAGAGAACCTTCCCCTGCCCGGAACCATCCCTGACCCCTAACCCCCGTCCCCCTGTCTCACACACACACCACGCACACCTCAGCCTGGACCCCGAGGGATTTCCAGACCCAAGGGGCTTCCCACAACCAGAATCAATCAATCAATCAATCAATCGTATTTATTGAGCGCTTACTATGTGCACAGCACTGTACTAAGCGCTTGGGAAGTACAAATTGGCAACACATAGAGACAGTCCCTACCCAACAGTGGGCTCACAGTCTAAAAGAACCTGAGGGAACTTGAGAGCTGAAGGGCCTCCCTTGTCTGGACCAGGCGGGAATTTGAGGGCCAAAGTTCCTCCTTGTCTGGACTGGGTGGCAGTTCGAGAACCAAAGGGCCTCTCTCGTCCTGACCCTGAGGGAGCTCAAGAACCGAGGGGCTCGAGAACCAACAGGCCTCCCTCATCCAAAATGAATGGAAATTTGAAAGTCAAAGTTATTCCTTGTTGAGACTGGGCGGGAGTTCGATAACGGAGGGACTTCCCTTGGCCGGACTGGGTGGGAGTTTGAGAGCCAAAGCTCTTCGCTGGTCTGGACTGGGCAGGGGAGTCTTCAATCAATCAATCAATCAATCAATCGTATTTATTGAGCACTTACTGTGTGCAGAGCACTGTACTAAGCGCTTGGGAAGTCCAAGTTGGTAACATATAGAGACGGTCCCTACCCAACAGTGGGCTCACAGTCTAGAAGGGGGAGACAGAGAACAAAACCAAACATATTAACAAAATAAAATGGAATAGATATGTACAAGTAAAATAAATAAATAGAGTAATAAATATGTACAAACATATACATATATACAGGTGCTGTGGGGAAGGGAAGGAGGTAAGGCAGGGGGGATGGAGACGGGGAGGAGGGGGAGAGTCTTGATAGGATGCGTGGACAGGCGGGGTCAGGGAGTGTGGAGGCTGGGGACCAAAGCCCCCCGCTGCTAGGGGTCCTGGAAGGGGCCGTGGGCACCAGAAAGGACCGCCAACTAGATCGATGAGCGGCTCTGTCCTGCAATGGAGGGAGGGATAATAATAATAATAATAATAATGATGGTATTTGTTAAGCACTTACTATGTGCAAAGCACTGTTCTAAGTGCTGGGGAGATACAAGATGATCAGGTTGTCCCACATGGGGCTCACAGTCTTAACCCCCATTTTACAGATGAGGTAACTGTGGCACAGAGAAGTTAAGTGACTTGCCCAAAGTCACACAGCTTACAATTGGCAGAGCTGGGATTTGAACCCATGACCTCTGCCTCCGAAGCCTATGCTCTTTCCACTGAGCCATGCTGCTTCTCCATGGAGAGCGAGGTTTGGTTGGACTCTTTGGAGACCAAACCGGGGGGGGGGAGGGCGAGTCACACAGAGCCTGCCCCGCTGAACTGCCATGTGGCCACACGTGAAAACATGCACACTCTTACAAATATACATGTACATATATGCACATTCACACCCAAATGTGTGTAGTATTACTATTTACACCTATATAGTCAGTTGAACCTATAGGTCTGTACATTAACAGTAACGGTATTTGTTAAACACTACTATGCGCCAAACACTGTTCTAAGTGCTGGGGTAGATACAAGGTAATCAGGTTGTCCCACATGGGGTTCACAGTCTTAATCCTCATTTTAAAGATGAGGTAAAAGGCACAGAGAATTAAGTGGCTTGCTCAATGTCATACAGCTGACAAGTGGCGGAGCCGGGATTAGAACCCACGTCCTCTGACTCCCAAAGCCGGGCTCTTTCCACTAAGCCATGCTGCTTTTCTGCCACTTCTCTTGGGTATAATAATATGCACATTATATATTCATTCATTCAGTTGTATTTATTGAGCGCTTACTGTGTGCAGAGCACTGTACTAAGCGCTTATTATATATGATATATGAATATATGGGGGAGGGATGCTTGCTCAGAGAAGCTGTCAGTGAGCCAGTCAGTGGTATTTGTTGAGTGCTTACAGTGTGTAGAGTACTAAGCACTTGGGAGAGTGTAAATGACCAATATAGCAGACACATTCTCTGCCCACAGTGAGCTTACATGGGGCCTAGTGGTTAGATCCAAAGCCTGGAAGTCAGAAGAAGCTGGGTTCTAATCCCAATTCTGCCACTTGTCTGCCGTGTGACCTCAGGCAAGTCAGTTAACTTTTCTGGGCCTCAGTTCCCTCATCTGTAAAATGGGGATCAAGACCAGGAGTCCCATGTGGGACTAAGTCCCTAGTGCTTAGAACAGTGCCTGCGTGGATATAGGGACTGTGATTGACCTGATTATTTTGTATCCACCCAAGCACTTAGTACAGGCTTGGCACTTAGTAAGAGGTTAACAGCATGGCTCAATGGAAAGAGTACGGGCTTGGGAGTTCGAGGTCGTGGGTTCAAATCTTGGCTCTGCCACTTGTCAGCTGTGTGATTTTGGGCAAGTCACTTGACTTCTCTCTGCCTCAGTTACCTCATCTGTAAAATGGGGATTAAGACTGTGAGCCCCACGAGGGACAACCTGATCACCTTGAATCCTCCCCAGCGCTTAGAACAGTGCTTTGCAAATAGTAAGCACTTAACAAATACCAACATTATTATTATTATTAACAAATGCCATAAACCTCCCCCAAAGCAAAGCAAACAAAAAATACCAGCAGGATTTCCCTTTAGGCTGTGTGTAGCCATAGTCAAAGAAAAAATGTTTGGTAAAATTATGTGTAATCTAAGGCTTTGGCAACTAAAAAGCTATGGATCAGGACCCAGTCATGTGGAGGAGGAGGCGGCTGCAGGCTTGGAGTTTTCCCGGGAACAGGCAGTTGGTAAAGCCAAGTCACTTTTTAGCCTCCCGGGCCTGGCCACTGGAACGCGGTTCATCAGAGGCACAAGAAGTTTGGGGCCCCCAGAGTTCGACTAATCTGGGGGGTTTCCTTGCTGCCCCCGGGACCCGCTTCTTGAGACTGAGGTGGTTATGGGCGAGGAATGAGTTTCATGTTATACTGTACTCTCCCATGCGCTTAGTACAGTGCTTTGCACACAGTAAGCACTCAATAAATAGAGAAGCAGCGTGGCTCAGTGGAAAGAGCACGGGCTTTGGAGTCAGAAGTCATGGGTTCAAATCCCTACTCTGCCAATTGTCAGCTGTGCGACTTTGAGCAAGTCATTTAACTTCTCTGTGCCTGTTATCTGTAAAATGGGGATTAAGACTGTGAGCCCCCCGAGGAACAACCTGATCACCTTGTAACCCCCCCCCCCCGCACTTAGAACAGTGCTTTGCACATAGTAAGTGCTTAATAAATGCCATTATTATTAGTATTATTGCTAATGCTAATAATAATGATAATAAAGAAATTGAAAACTGAACCCTGCAGCCCTCTCCTGCCTTCTTTCTTGCCACTGGTGGTCAGTGGCAAGAGCGTGGACTTGGGACTCAGAGGTCATAGGTTCTAATCTCTACCCCCCCACACTTATCTGTTGTGCGACCTTGGACAAGTCACTTCACTTCTCTGGGCCTCAGTGACCTCATCTGTAAATTGGGGATTGAGACTGGGAGCTCCTGATGGGACAGGGACTGTGTCTGACTTGATTTGCTTGTATCCACCCCAGAGCTTAGTACAGTGCCTGGTGCATATTAAACACTTAAAAAATACCATAATAATAATAATAATAATAATAATAATAATAACTATTATTATTATTAGTCCTGCCTTTCCACGGGTCCGCACTGCCCTCTGCTGGTCAGTCCCATTTTTCCCTTCTCCAGGATACTTGACTCAGCCAACACAGAAAACAGAGAACAAGCCGTTATTTTTAATCCATCAGTGGTCTTTTTTGAGCTCTTACTGTGTGTGAAGCACTGGACTAAGCACTTGGGAGAGGACAACAGAGTTAGCAGACACTTTCACTGCCCACAACAGTTAGTACACAGTGCTAAGTGCTTAGTACCGTGCTAAGCGCTTAGTACTGCGCTCTGCACACAGTAAGTGCCCAAGAAATACAACAGTTAACTATCCAAGGTACTGAGGAGGGAGATTCCAGATCGGTCATCTGATTTATTTCAGAAAGATTTGGATTTCAATTCTTGGCTTAGTTTAGTTTCCCCCAGATTTGGATATTGTTCTCAGGAAAGAGAGAGAGAGAGTAATAATAATAATAATAATAATAATAATGGCATTTATTAAGCACTAACTATGTGCAAAGCACTGTTCTAAACACTGGGGAGGTTACAAGGTGATCAGGTTGACCCATGGGGGGCTCACAGTCTTAATCCCCATTTTATAGATGAGGTAACTGAGGCACAAAGAAGTTAAGTGACTTGCCCAAAGTCACACAGCTGACAATTGGTGGAGCCGGAATTTGAACCCATGACCGCTGACTCCAAAGCCCGTGCTCTTTCCGTGCGTGTGTGCGCGCATGCATGCATGCCTGGAAAGACCAATTCATTCGTTCATTCAATCGTATTTATTGAGTGCTTACTGTGTGCAGAGCACTGTACTAAACGCACGTGGCTTAGTGGAAAGAGGGCGGGCTTGGGAGTCAGAGGACACGGGTTCTAATCCCAGCTCTGCCTCTTGTTTGTTGTGTGACCTTGGGCAAGTCTCTTAACTTCTCTGTGCCTCAGCACTTAGTACAGTGCTCTGCACACAGTAAGCACTCAATAAATACGATTGAATGAATGTAAAATGGGGATTAAGACCGTTAGCCCCAGGCGGGACAACCTGATTACCTTGTATCTACCCTGGCACGTAGAACAGTGCTTGGCAAATAGTAAGAGTTTAAGTACCATAATTATTATATTTATTACAATGTAACAATAAATAGACACACTAAATGTGACACCCACACTTAATATGTGCTCTGCACACAGTAAGCACCCAGTAAATAGCACTGATAGATTATGATGAGGTGAAACTCGATGGTGTGGAAGGTAACTGAGTCAATTGAGGGTATTCAGGTGTGTCAGCAAAAAGTACTGCGTTTCCTGCATCTTTCTAAAGGAGCAGAGACCCCTAAACATCAACTCAGGCTGTTGCTGACATTTGAGATTGTTAAAAAAGGAATTAAATGAATTGAACTCTAATGCTTTGCTAATGTTATCAGGGTGAATGGTAAACCCCTAAAAATATCCTGTCTGTTTCACTTTTATCCATAATCATGGTACCTTTAACCAATATTTGGTCCTATTACAATGATTACATTTATTATTTGCTTCCTTTGTGGTAATCACTGAGCCAGACATGAGGTAATCAGGCCAGACAATCTCTGCCCCTGACAGAACTCACACTTCGAGGGAGAGAAGTCATAATGTCCCCATTTGACAGATGAGGGGAAGGGAAGCCTGTGACAGAGAAGCAATGTGGTCTAGTGGATTCATTCAATCATATTTATTGAGCACTTATTGTGTGCAGAGCACTGTACTAAGCACTTGAAAAGTACAATTCAGCAACAGAGACAAATCCCTACCCAATAACGGGCTCACAGTCTAGAAGGGGGAAGACAGAAATCAAAACAAGTAAACAGGCATGAATAGCATCAGTATAAATAAATAGAATTATAGATATATGAACATCATTAAGAAAATAAATAGAATAATAAGTATATCCATATATACACAAGTGCTGTGGAGCAGGAAGGAGGGTAGAGTTGAGGGAGGGAGTTAGGGCGATGGGGAGATGAGGTAGAGCAGAGAAAAAGGGGAACTCAGTCTGGGTAGGATGGACCATGGGTCTGGGTGCCAGAAGGACACTCCACCACTTGTCTGCCATGTGACCTTAGGCAAATCACTCCACTTTCTGTGCCTCAATTCCCTCATCTGTAAAATGGGGATTAAGACTGTGAGTCCTATAATAATAATAATGATGGCATTTGTTAAGCCCTTACTATGTGCCAAGCACCGTTCTAAGCACTGGGGGGGATAGAAGGTGATCAAGTTGTCCCATGTAGGGGCTCACAGTCTTAATCCCCATTTTACAGGTGAGGTAACTGAGGCTCAGAGAAGTTAAGTGACTTTCCCAAGGTCACAGAGCAGACATGTGGCGGAGCCAGGATTCAAACCCATGACCTCTGACTCCCAAGCCCGTGCTCTTTTGACTGAGCCATACTGCTTCTCTGTGGAACAGGGACTGTGTCCGACCCAATTATCATAGAGAAGCAGTTTAGCTCAGTGGAAAGAGCACGGACTTGGGAGTCAGAGGTCATGGGTTCAAATCCCGGCTCCACCGCTTGTCAGCTGTGTGACTTTGGGCAAGTCACTTCTCTGTGCCTCAGTTTCCTCATCTGTAAAATGGGGATTAAGATTGTGAGCCCCACATGGGACAACCTGATCACCTTGTATCCTCCCCAGCACTTAGAACAGTGTTTTGCATATAATAAGTGCTTAACAAATATCAAAATTATTATTATTATTATTTCTACCATAGTAAGATAACATTGTATCTGACATAGTACATGCTTAACAACTAACATTATTATTACTTTATTATTATTATTACATCTGTGGAGGTCCAGGGATTCCCAGCCCTAAATCCTGGTCAGAATAGCTCCCTGGAGCAACTGGGGAGACCCATTAGCTTCTCTTGGGTCCTAAAATCTTCCAGCACTTCTCATCCTGGGATGTCAGGATTTGGGTAACCCTGCCTAATGCACCCCAAAACCCTGCATCCCTAAGCTGTCATCTCCCCTCATCTGGACCTCAAGTGGAGAAGCACTATGACCTAGTGGATAGAGCCTGGGAGTCTGAAGGACCTGGGTTCTAATTTCAGTTCCACCACTCAATAATAATAATTAAGGTCTTTGTTAAGCACTTACTATGTTACAGCACTGTTCTAAGCACTGGGGTAGATACAAGGTCATCAGGTTGGACACAGTCCCTAACCCACATGAGACTCACAGTTTCAATCCCCATTTTAAAGATGAGGTAACTGAAGTCTAGAGAAGTGAAGTGACTTACCCAAGGTCACATAGTAGACAGTTGGCGGAGCTGGGATTAGAACCCATGAACTCTGACTCCCAAGCCCGTGCTCTTCTTGCCAATTGGCCATGCTACTTGTCTGCTGGGTGACCTTGGGAAAGTTGCTTCACTTTTTTGTTCCTCAGTTCCCTCATCTGTAAAATGGGGGTGATGACAGCCCTGTGCAGGATAGAGACTGTGTTCAAACCAATTTGCTTGTATCCACCACAGTGCTTGGCACATAAGCAGTGTGGCTCAGTGGAAAGAGCCCGGGCTTTGGAGTCAGAGGTCATGGGTTCAAATCCCGGCTCCACCAATTGTCAGCTGGGTGACCTTGGGCACCTGGGCTTCTCTGGGCTTCAGTTACCTCATCTGTAAAATGGGGATTAAGACTGTGAGTCCCACGTGGGACAGCCTGATCACCTTGTAACCTCCCTAGTGCTTAGAACAGTGCTTTGCACATAGTAAGCACTTAATAAATGTCATTATTATTGTTATTATTAAGGAATACCGTTATTATTATTAGGTTTCTCCCCAAAGGGGTCGTTGAAGACACCCTTCCCATCCATGGACAAATCATACTGATCCATAGCCCCCCAGGTCATGAGTCTCTCCCAGGTCACATGTTTCCCCAGGCCTTGGGTCGTTCTCCCTCTCCCACCCTCCACAAAGAGCCTTCACCACTGATAGAAACCAAGATCTGAGAGCTAGTGCTAAGTGCTTAGTACGGTGCTCTGCACACAGTAAGCGCTCAATAAATACGATTGATTTATTAGTCTTCTTGCCAGGATTCTTAACATATAAAACAGACAAGGCCTAGTGGAAAGAAACTGTGCCTGGAAGTCCGAAGGACCTGGGTTGCAATCCTGGCTCCTCTCCTTATCTGCTGGGTCACCTTGGACAAGTTACTTCTCTTCTCTGGGCCTCAGCTACCTCATCTGTAAAATGGGGGCTATTCATTCGCTCATTCAGTCGTATTTATTGAGTGCTTCCTATGTGCAGAGCACTGTACTAAATGCTTGGAAAGTACAATTCGGCAACAGAGAGAGACAATCCCTGCCCTTATAGTCTAGAAGAGGGGAGACAGACATCAAAACAAGTACACAGGTATCAATAGCATCAATATAAATAAATAGAATTATAGATATGTACATATACATACAAGTGCTGTGGGGTTGTAGAGCCTTAGAACAGTGCTTTGCACATAGTAAGCGCTTAACAATACCATCATTATTAAGTAAGGGCAATGGGGAGGGGAGAGGGAGCTGAGGAAAAGCGGGGAGTTTAGTCTGGGATTATGACTGTGAGCCCATGTGGGACAGGGATGTGTCCAAATTGATTAGTTTCTATCTACCCCAGCACTTAGTACAGTGCCTGGAATAATAGTAATAATAATAATAATAATGGCACTTATTAAGTGCTTACTATGTGCAAAGCACTGCTCTAAGAGCTGGGGAGGTTACAAGGTGATCGGGTTGTCCCACAGCGGGCTCACAGTCTTAATCCCCATTTTACAGAGGAGGTAACTGAGGCACAGAGAAGTTAAGTGACTTGCCCAAAGTCACTCAGCTGACAATTGGCAGAGCTGGAATTTGAACCCATGACCTAGGAATTCCAAAGCCCATGCTCTTTCCACTGAGCCACGCTGCTTCTCTGCATTTCTTAAGCACTTACTAGTGCTGGAAAAAAATAACGGTGGTATTTGTTAGACACATTCTGTGTGCCAGGCACTCTACTAAGTGCTGGGATCAAACCAAGCAAATCAGATTGGACATAGTCCTTGTCACATGTGGGTCTCACTGTCTTAATCCCCATTTTACAGATGAGGTAACTGAGGCACAGTGAAGTGACTTTAATTCTATTTATTTATATTGATGCTATTGATGTCTGTCTACTTGTTTTGCTTTGTTTTATTGTCTGTCTCCCCCCTTCTAGAATGTGAGCCTGTGGTTGGTTAGGGATTGTCTCTGTTGTCGAACTGTGCTTTCCAAGTGCTTAGTACAGTGCTCTGCACACAGTAAGCGCTCAATAAATATGATGGAACGAATGAATGAACTTGCCCTAGGTCACACAGCAGACGAATGGCAGAGGTGAGATTTGAACCCAGGTCCTTCCAACTCACAACTCCATGTTCTATCCACTAGGCCATTTAACAAATATCTTTTTTTTAAAAAAAAAAAGTGAGATTAGAACTCAGTTCCTCTAACTCTAGGCACAAGCTCTTTCCACTAGGCTGGAGCTCAAGTTCCTCTGATTCTTTCTTCTCTTTTCCCTTGGTGCCTCCCATGCCAGCCTTGCCCTCTCTGCATCTTTCAGAAGGCAGGGCAGTTCTGTGCCATCTTTTGCCCTCAGTGGAAGCATCTTGCTTCCTGGAGTCCCAATCCTCCAGTTGCCTCATCCAGCCAGGAGCAAATCTCCAATCTCTCCCCAGGAAATTATACTCCTTCATCTTCATGCTGGAAAAAAGTGGTCGTTTGTGGGGATACAGCATTTGTGGGGATACAGCACTCTGGAAAATGTGTTCATTCTTCTTATTCAAAATATTTTATACAGTGCACCTTTTCAAATAAATAGAGATGCTAAATAAAAACAGAGCAATTACCCTTCTTGTGATAGATCTAGTATATAATCTCAAAGGTAAGTAGAAAATAGAATATTCACTCGATGGCATACCAAACAATTGAATGCGTCGTACATTAGACGCATCGTTCTCACTAGGTAGATAGAACGGTGATGACCCAGGAATCACATGAGGTGTTCTGAAGCCTTTGAACAATACAAAGTGGTTTTTTTGGTTTTTATGGATTTAATTATTCTGTTTTGTTAGTCAATCAATCAGTGGTATTTATTGATCACTCATTCATTCATTCAATTGTATTTATTGAGTGCTTACTGTGTGCAGAGCACTGTACTAAGCGCTTGGGAAGTACAAGTTGGCAACCTGTAGAGATGGTCCCTACCCAACAGTGGGCTCACAGTCTAGAAGGGGGAGACAGACAACAAAACAAAACATGTAGACAGGTGTCAAAATTGTTGGAACAAATAGAATTAAAGCTATATGCACATCATTAACAAAATAAATAGAATAGTAAATATGTACAAGTAAAATAAATAGAGTAATAAAACTGTACAAATATTTACAAAGGCTGTGGGGAGGGAAAGGAGGTATGGTGGGGGGGATGGGGAGGAGGAGAGGAAACAGGGGGCTCAGTCTGGGAAGGCCTCCTGGAGGAGGTGAGCTGTCAGTGGGGCATTATGTGCAGAGCACTGTACTAAGTAGTTGGGTGAATACAATACAATAATAATAATAATAATATTTCTTAAGCACTTACTATGTGCAGAACACTATTCTAAGTGCTGGGGAGGTTACAAGGTGATCAGGTTGTCCCACGGGGGGATCACAGTTTTAATCCCAATTTTCTAGATGAGGTAACTGAGGCACAGAGAAGTTAAGTGACTTGCCCAAAGTCACACAGCTGACAACTGGCAGAGCCGGCATTTGAACCCATGACCTCTGACTCCAAAGCCTGTGCTCTTTCCACTGAGCCACGCTGCTTCTCATAAAAATAATGTTGGTATTTGTTAAGTGCTTACTATGTGCCGAGCACTGTTCTAAGCACTGGGGTAAATACAGGGTAATCAGGTTGTCCCACATGGGGCTCACAGTCTCAATCCCCATTTTACAGATGAGGTAAGTGAGGAACCGAGAAGTGAAGTGACTTGCCCAAAGTCACACAGCTGACAAGTGGCGGAGGCGGAATTAGAACCCATGACCTGTGATTCCTAAGCCCGGGCTCTTTCCACTAAGCCATGCTGCTTCCTAGTTGGTTCCCTGCCCACCTGGAGCTTGCAGTCTAGCTCTTTTTATCTTCTGACTTGACTTGTTAGGATTAGTGATCCTTGCTCTCCAGGAGCGGGGCATTGTACTGAGCACTTGGGAGAGTACAATAGAGTTTGTGACTTCAAGAGTTTTACAATCTACTGTGTGCAGAGCAGTGTACCAAGTGCTTGGCGAATACACTAGTTAGTAGACATGATTGTTGCCTTCCAGGAGCTTACTGTCCACTGTACAAAGCTCTTGGAAGGGTACAGTTCAGTGAGTAGACACTCCCTGCCCTCAGGAGCTTATGTGTGACCTTGGGCTAGTCACTTCATATCTTGGTGCCTCAGTTCCCTCCTCTGTAAAATGAGGATTAGGGCTGTGAGACCAGCGTGGGACAGGGACTATGTCCAATCTGATTAACTTAACTTATATCTACCTCAGTGCCTGGCACATAATAAGTACTGAACAGGTATCATCAAAATCAATTAAACACCTGCCATAAAAATCAGTCAATTATTTTTGGAAAGACTTGCCCAGCCGCGGTTCCACAGTGCTTGTTTCTGTTGTGTTTTTCAGCACTACTAATCCCGAGGCATGGAACAGCTCCGTCCTGATGACCCTCACCAAAAGTCGGTCATTCTCTTCGTCCTATGCCGTGTCCGCCACAAACCACCTGAATGCCAAGCGGCAGGTCCGAGCGGGTGAGTGTCTCGCCGACCCTCCGGCCTCGTGGAGTCCACACGGGCTGATCGGACAGTCTACTCTGGGCAGAACATTCACCATTCAATCATTCATTTATTCGGGGTACAATGTTCTGAGAAACAGCATGGCCTAGTGGAAAGATCAAGGGCCGGGAGTCAGAGGACCTGGGTTCTAATTCCAGCTCCACCACTTGTCTCTTGTGTGATCTTAGGGAAGCCACTTTACTTGTCTGTGCCTCAGTTACCTCATCTTTAGAAAATGGGGATGAAACTGTGAGCCTTATGTGGGACAGGAACTGTGTCCAACCTGGTTATCTTGTGTCTATTAGTACAATGCCTGGAACATAGTAAGCACTTAACAAATACCAAAAAAAGGGGTTTCCCTGACTAAGCCACCTTCCTTTCTTCTTCTACCACTCCCTTCTCTGTTGCCTTAACTTGCTCCTTTCATTCATCCCCCCTCCCAGCCCCAAAGCATTTATTTCCACATCTGTCATGAATTTATTTCTATTAATGTCTCTCTTTCCCTCCAGACTGTCAGCTCATTGTGGGTGGGGAATGTGTCTGTTAATTGATATATTGTGCTCTCCCAAGTGCTTAGTACTTAGTAATAATAATCCAAGTGCTTAGTACTTAGTAATGATAATAATAATAATAATAATGTTGGTATTTGTTAAGTGCTTACTATGTACTATGCACTGTTCTAAGCAATGGGTTAGATACGGGGTAATCAGGTTGTCCCACGTGGGGCTCACAGTCACAATCCCCATTTTCCAGATGAGGTAACTGAGGCACCGAGAAGTTAAGTGACTTGCCCAAAGTCACACAGCTGACAAGTGATGGAGCCAGGATTAGAACCCATGACCTCTGACTCCTAAGCGCGGGCTCTTTCCACTAAGCCATGCTGCTTCTTGTGGTAGTAAGTGCTCAGTGTTAAATGCGATGAATTAATGACTGTGAGCCCATTGTTGGGTAGGGACCGTTTCTATATGTTGCCAACTTGTACTTCCCAAGTGCTTAGGACAGTGCTCTGCACACAGTAAGTGCTCAATAAATACGATTGAATGAATGAATGAATGAATTGAGCCTTTACTGATTGTAGAGCAGTGTACTAAGCACTTGAGACAGTGTAATACAAGCGAGCAGGTAGACACTTTCCCTGCTTATGGTGAGTTTTCGGCCTAGAGGATCCAGGTGACCCGGGTTCGAGTCCTTCCTCTGGACTCTGGGCTGCATTGTGACTTTGGATGAGTCGCTTAGCCTCTCTGGGTCTCAATTTCCTCGTGTCAAAGGGGGATAATGTTTAGTGCCTCTCCCTGCCTCACAAGTATGTTCTGGAGATCAAATGAAATAATCAGGCTGCAGGTACTTTTAAAAGACGAAAGTGCTATGCAATAAATGAAGTATTAGTCTTGCTACTGATGTATGAGAAAATTTGAGCCCAAGAAGAGAATATTTTGGCAGTACTTAATCCAGGACTTACAGGAAGAGTTGGATCAAGGATTGGATAGAGCAGAGAGTAGCAATGACAGGCTTGCTCTCTAGCAACCAGTCATTCAGTTATATTTATTGAGCACTTTTTATGTGCAGAACACTGTACTAAGTGCTTGGAAGAGTACAATATATTAGAGTTGGTAGACACACTCCCTGCCTGCAACAAGCTTGCTGCCTAGAGGGAATCAATCAGCCAGTGGTTTTCATAAAAAGCTCACTATGTGCAGGACATTATCCTAAGCCCTTGGGAGAATACAGTGCAGTTCCAATCATCATCATCATCATCAATCGTATTTATTGAGCGCTTACTATGTGCAGAGCACTGTACTAAGCGCTTGGAAAGTACAAATTGGCAACATATAGAGACAGTCCCTACCCAACAGTGGGCTCACAGTCTAAAAGGGGGAGACAGAGAACAAAACCAAACATACTAACAAAATAAAATAAATAGAATAGATATGTACAAATAAATTAAATAAATAAATAAATAGAGTAAAAGAAATATGTACAAACATATATACATATATACAGGTGCTGTGGGGAAGGGAGGGAGGTAAGATGGGGGGATGGAGAGGGGGACGAGGGGGAGAGGAAGGAAGGGGCTCAGTCTGGGAAGGCCTCCTGGAGGAGGTGAGCTCTCAGCAGGGCCTTGAAGGGAGGAAGAGAGCTAGCGTGGCAGATGGGCAGAGGGAGGGCATTCCAGGCCCGGGGGAGGACGTGGGCCGGGGGTTGATGGCGGGACAGGCGAGAGTGAGGTACGGTGAGGAGATCAGCGGTGGAGGAACGGAGGGTGTGGACTGGGCTGTAGAAGGAGAGAAGGGAGGTGAGGTAGGAGGGGGCGAGGTGATGGACAGCCTTGAAGCCCAGGGTGAGGAATTTCTGCCTGATGCGCAGATTGATTGGTAGCCACTGGAGATTTTTGAGGAGGGGAGTGATATGCCCAGAGCGTTTCTGGACAAAGATAATCCGGGCAGCAGCATGAAGTATGGATTGAAGTGGAGAGAGACACGAGGATGGGAGATCAGAGAGAAGGCTGATGCAGTAGTCCAGACGGGATAGGATGAGAGCTTGAATGAGCAGGGTAGCGGTTGGGATGGAGAGGAAAGGGCGGATCTTGGCAATGTTGTGGAGCTGAGACCGGCAGGTTTTGGTCACGGTCATTGATTGAATTGATTGATTCAATCAATCAATCGATGGCATTTATTGAGCACTTACTCTGTACAGAGCACTGTAGAGCACTCCTCTGCTGGAGGTTTTGGAAAACTGACTGAAAATGTCCCCCAACTCTACATTTTCAGGGAAAGTCCAATAAGGGTCACTGTCACTGGCCGTCTTGGAATTCTTTCTTTGGTTTTTGTAGAAAACTCGCCCAAATAATCCAAGGACTTGGGTTCTACTCCCGGCTCTGTCACTTCCCCCCTGTGCAACCTTGGACAAGTCCCTTCACTTCTCTGGGCCTCCATTTCCTCATCTGTAAAATGGGGATTCGATACTTGTTCTCCCTCCTACCTAGACTGTGAGTCCCATGTGGGACAAGGGCTGTTTCCGATCTGCACCTACTGTATCTACCCCAGGGCTTATTGCAACATTTGCCACAAAGTAAGTGCTTAAAATATGTTGTTATTGTTATTGTTATTATTTTTATGTATCAGCAAATGACAGGATAAAGAAGTGATACATCTCCTTGCAACAAAGGGGCTTCTACTCTAAAGGGAGACAGGGTTAGAAGGAAAGCAGTGAGACCTAGTGGATAGAGCCCAGGACTGGGACTCAGAAGGACCTGGGTTCTAATTCCAGCTCTGCCACTTGTATGTTGCATAACCTCAGGCAAGTCACTTCACTTCTCTGTGCCTCAGTTACCTCATCTGTAAAATGGGGAAGAAGACTGTGAGCCACATGTGGGCCAGGAAGTGGGTCCCTTCTGATTACCTTATATCTACCCCAGCATTTAGTACAGTGCCTGGCACATAGTAATCACTTAAGTACCACAATTATCATTATTATTACCTTTGTTAGTATTGTTATTTGTATTATTATCATTATTATTATTAAGTAGTTGCAACTAGAGAGGTCAAAATGAACCTCCTGAGTGCCCTTAGTTATGGATGAGTGCTGAGGAGGATGTAAATGAGGTCAAACGGCTAGTGTTGGCTGAAGGAAGAAGGGTTCTGGACAATCAAGCGCTTAGTACAGTGCTAAGTGAGGGCTCAATAAATACAATTGAATGAATGAATGAATCAGGAAAGGTTAAGTGGAGAATGTGGGATTTTGTGACTTTGTTAGTGGAGTACTATCTGCCAAACAAGGTACTAAATGCTTGGTAGAGAGTGTAAGATCACTGAGGGCAGGGAATGTCACTCTTTACTGTTGTAGTGTACTTTCCCAAAGCACTTAGTACAGTGCTTTGCACACAGTAAGCGCTTGATATATAAGATTGACAGAATGAATGAAGCCAAGAGGATCAGGTTAGACACAGTCCCTGTCCTCTGTTGGGCTCTCAGTCTTAGTGGGAGGGACCACAAGTACTGAATCCCCATTTTACAGGTGAGGTTCAGAGATGTTAGTGACTTGCCTAAGGTCACACAGCAGGCAAGTGGCAGACTCAGAATTAGAACCCAGGTCCTTTGACTCCCAGGCCTGTGCTCTTCCAAGTAAGCCATGCAGTGTCTCTTTAAGGAGGAAATGGAGGGGCAGGGAACATGCCTACCAACTCTGCTATATTGTACTCTCCCAAGCACTTAGTACAGTGCTCTGTGCACAGTAAGTGCTCAGTAAATACAGTTGACAGAATGACTGAAGTAGGGAGAGAGACCGAGAAGGAAAATGGGCGTAATGGGCAGGATGTAGCGAACAGGGCCTTGGTTAAGAAGAGCAAAGCTCAAGATAAAGGAAGAGTTCCCCATTTGCCTCTCATGAATCCTGCATTCATTCATTCATTCAATCGTATTTATTGAGCACTTACTGTGTGCACAGCACTGTACTAAGCACTTGGGAAGTACAAATTGGCAACATATAGAGACGGTCACGTTCCCCAAAGCCCAAATATAATTGGATGGAGGGGAGGGGGACCAGGGAAAAGGAGGAGGTGGGAGGATGTATGGAAGAGGAGGATCAGGAGGAGGGGAAGAAGGAAGTCACCTAGGAGAGCCTTTGAGTGAAACACTTTTCAATATTTTTAATGGTATTTGTTAAGCGCTTACTATATGTTGAACATTGTTCTAAGCGCTGGGGTAGATATGAGTGAATTAGATTGGACACAGTCCCTGTCCTGCATAAGGCTCACAGTCTAAATAGGAGGGAGAACAGGAGAACTGAGGCACAGGGAAGTTTAGTGACTTGACCAAGGTCATACAGCAAGTATTTGGCCGAGCTGGAAATAGAACCCAGTTCCTCTGACTCCCAGGCCTGTGCTCTCCAATGTGCTTCTTGCTGTGGACAGGGAAAGTATGATAATGATAATAATAATGATGGTATTTGTTGAGCGCTTCCTATGTGCCAGGCACTATACTAAGCGCTGAGATGGATACAAGCAAATCAGGTTGGACACAGTTCCTTCCCATGAGGGGCTCACAGTCTCGATCCCCATTTTATGGATGAGGTAACTGAGGGCGAGAGAAGTGAAGTGACTTGCCCAAAGCAACACAGCAGACAAGTGATTGAGCCGGCATTAGAACCCATGACCTTCCGACATCCAGGCCCGTGCTCTATTCACCACACCAGGCTGATCTTTAAACTCTATTGTATTGTACTCTCCCAAGCGCTAAGTACAGTGTTCTGCCTTCAGTAAGCGCTCAGTAAATACAATGGATGGATTGATTGATTGAATGGATGCCTCTAATTTACATGCTGTCCTCAAGTCTAAGATAGTGAGAATTCAGGGCAGCCATCAAGTAGGATCATAAAAATGATCAGCATGGTTTCAGCGCTTACTATACACCAAGCATTCTGTCAGACGCTGCAGTAGACATAGTCAAATCAGACAATCAATGGTACTTATTGAACATATATTGTATGCCGAGCACTGTATTAAGCGCACTTGGGGAAGTGCAGGCAACATGGTCTAGTGGGTCTAGGAGCCCTGGCCTGGGTGTCAGAAGGACCAGGGTTCATTCATTCATTCATTCATTCAATCGTATTTATGAGCACTTACTGTGTGCAGAGCACTGTACTAAGCGCTTGGGAAGTACAAGTTGGCAACATATAGAGACGGTCCACACCCAACAGTGGACTCACAGTCTAGAAGGGGGAGACAGAGAACAAAACAAAACATATTAA
Organism: Tachyglossus aculeatus; assembly: GCF_015852505.1. Lineage (NCBI taxonomy): Eukaryota > Metazoa > Chordata > Mammalia > Monotremata > Tachyglossidae > Tachyglossus > Tachyglossus aculeatus. Next base: position 174,731,476 of record NC_052067.1, read on the forward strand.
CAGAATAAAATAAATAGAATAAATATGTACAAGTAAAATAAATAAATAGACTAATAAATACGTACAAACATATATACATATATACAGGTGCTGTGGGGAAGGGAAGGAGGTAAGATGAGGGGGATGGAGGGGGGACGAGGGGGAGAGGAAGGAGGTGGCTTAGTCTGAGAAGGCCTCCTGGAGGAAGGTTCTAATCCCGGCTCCGCCACTTGTCTGCTGTGTGATCTTGGGTGAGTCCCTTCATTTCTCTGTGCCTCAATTCCTTCATCTCTAAAATGGGGATTATTCATTCAATCGTATTTATTGAGCACTTACTGTGTGCAGAGCACTGTACTTAACGCTTGGAAAGTACAATTTGGCAATAGAGACAATCCATGCCTACGTCGGACTAAGACTGTGAGCCTCATGTGGGACAGGGACCGTGTCCAACCCAATTAGCTTGTGCCCACCCCAGTGCTTCGAACAATGCCTGGCACAAAGTAAGTGCCCAGCAAATTCCATTAAAAAAAGTATCCAGGTCCTCTGGCTCCAAGGCCCAGAGTGGCTATAGATGCAGAGCAGGAACTATAATCTGAGGTGTGATGACTCCACCTCCGGTACTGTTTCCATGGGCTGGCTCCCCTTCTTCCCTTTCAATCAATCAATCAGTCATATTTATTGAGTGCTTACTCTGTATTTATTGAGTGCTTACTCTGTGTGCAGCATCATACTAAGAGCTTGGGAGATAACAGTACAGAGTTGGTAGAAACATTCCCTGAAGCAGCATGGTTTATTGGATAGAGCACGGGACTGGGAGTCAGACGGACCCGGGTTCTAATTCCGGCTCCACCATATGTCTGCTGTTTGACCTTGGGGAAGTCACTTCCTTTCTTTGGGCCTCAGTTCCCTCATCTGGAAAATGGGGATTCAGAGTGTGAGCCCAATGTGGGACAGGGACCGTCTCCAACCTGATTCACTTGTATCTACCCCAGCGCTTAGAACAGTGCCAGCCACATAATAATAATAATAATAATAGCATTTATTAAGTGCTTACTATGTGTAAAGCACTGTTCTAAGTGCTGGGGAGGTTACAAGGTGATCAGATTGTCCCACGGGGGGCTCACAGTTTTAATCCCCATTTTACAGATGAGGTAACTGAGGCCCAGAGAAGTTAAGTGACTTGCCCAAAGTCACACAGCTGACAACTGGTGGAGCCGGGATTTGAACCCTAACCTCTGACTCCAAAGTCTGTGCTCTTTCCAATGAGCCACGCTGCTTCCATAGTTCGTGCTTAAAGCAGCGAAGCTTAGTGGAAAGAGCAGGGGCTTGGAAGTCGGAGGACGTGGGTTCTAATCCCAGCTCCGCCACTTGTCTGCTGTGTGACCTTGGGTAAGCCACTTAACTTCTCTGGGCCTCAGCTACCTCATCTGTAAAATGGTCATTAAGACTATGAGCCCCACCTGACGACTTTGTATCTACCTCAGTGCTTAGAACAGTGCTTGCCACATAGTAAGGGCTTAACAAATACCATCATTATTAGCATTATAATACCGTAAAGGAGTTTACAGTCTCTAGTCCCATCCTCTTCTTTGTTTTCTTTTCTTCGTTTTTCCTTTTTATTAGTCATCTCTCTAGCCGGAAGAGCCCCCTAAATCTACCTCCGACCTCCCGGTTCTCTGGGTCGGTCCACAGATCAGGTCCCATCACACCCGAACTCCTGCCAGCCGGACTCATTCCCCCTCCTCCAACATAAGTGTCAGTTCCCACAAGGACTCTTCCTCCTCGCATCCCCGGGGTCTTGGGCCCTCCGAGGTTTTCATCTTCAGGCACCTCTCCTTTCTGGCAAGGCCTTGGTGAGAACTAAAAGCATTTTTATGTGGAAATACAGCAGAAACTTTTATTTCTCAGGACTTGGGGTTCCTTTCTTGTTCAATTAAGCTTGGGCTGTGAGAGCTCTTGCAAGAAAAAGACACAAAAAGCCCCCAGACAGATGGATTCACTTAAACAATTCCCTTCCAGGCCTTGTTTATCTTCTCCTTGTCTGTACCCTGTGTCATGACACAGATTCTCAGGCTCTCCGAAATAAAAGAATCAGGGCTTGGGTTACTCAAAGGAGTTGAGTTTTACTTTTATTTACAGTAACCCTCGAAGTGTTTACTTCTAAATATTGTAATGGGATGTATTTATTCTTGCAAAATGATTTGAATCTTACAGTTTGAATTTTTCTCGCTTCCTTTCTGCGGAAATGGTTCCAAGATGGATCATACATAAGCTATGTTAATACATGGATGTGTTTGTTTATTCCGCTGGGAGGTCCCTGAAGTCAGGTCTTCCGTCCATCCCCCAGCCACGGGGCAGACCATATTTAATAACAATAATAATAATAGTAATAATAATAGCTGCGGTATGTGTTGAGCTCTTACCATGTGCCAGGCACTGTACTAAGCACTGGGGTGGATACAAGTGAATTGCATTGGACAGCTTTGAAGCCAGTAGTGAGGAGTTTTTGTCTGATGAGAGGTGGATGGGCAACCACTGAGTGGATAGGAAACCAGCTCACTGTGGGCAGGTAATGTGTCTGTTTATTGTTATTTTGTACTCTCCCAAGTGTTTAGTACAGTGCTCTGCCCACAGTAAGTATTCAATAAATATGATTGAATGAATGAATGAATGAAATGACTTGCCCAAGGTCATCACAGACAGATGAGACATTTTAAAGGCCTCATCTCTCTCCCACTCTCCTTGTCCATGAGTCCTGCGAGGGACAAGTACTGTGCCTGTTTTGCTGAACCAGTCTCTACCCCAGCACTTAGCTCAGTGTTGAGTCAGTGCCTTGGGGAATTTACCGCAGAGTCTATCAACCTTCAAACCTTCATAGACAGGTAGTGCTGACCCCTGTGCTAAAGAACACCTCAGCAGCGGCACAATGAGGGGTGAAGTGCAGAGTAGAGCGTGTTCTCTGGGAGAAAATAAATCAGTAATAGGCCTGGTTTTGAACCCTGCCCTCTGTTGGCTCACGATCTAATTGTGGAGGGAGCAGGAGATGAGCACATCGGAAAAATTCCGGTGCTCCAGAGACACTCCAAAAACTCTATAACAAAACAGCAAGAAAATGGGAGAGTGCTCTGAAACAGACCGAGACCCCAAGCAACGCTTCAGGCTGAAAGTTCAATGTGGGCAGGGAACCTGTGTACCGAGAAGCAGCGTGGCTTAGTGGAAAGAGCCCGGGCTTGGGAGTCAGAGGACGTGGGTTCTAATCCCGGCTCCACAACTTGTCTGCTGTGTGACCTCGGGCAAGTCACTTAACTTCTCTGTGCCTCAGTTACCTCATCTGTAAAATGGGGATTGAGACTGTGAGCCCCACATGGAACAACCTGATTACCTTGTATCTACCCCAGCACTTATACCAGTGCTTGGCACATAGTAAACGCTTGGCAAATACCATAATAATAATAACTCTATTGTGTTGTCCTCTCCTAAGTGCTTAGTACAGTGCTCTGCACACTGGAAGTGGACAATAAATTAATAATTGTGGTATTTGTGAAGCGCATACATATTAAGCGCTGGGGGAAATGCAAGCAAATCACATTCGACACAGTCCCTGTCCCACATCGGGTTCACGGTCTTCATCCCCATTTTACAGATGATGTACCTGAGTCCCAGAGAAGTGAAGTGACTTGTCCAAGGTCATGCGGTAGACAAGTGGTGGGGCTGGGTTTGGAACCCATGACCTTCCAACTCCCAGGCCCATGCTCAACCCACTAGGCCGTGCATACTCAATTTTTTGAAAACACTGAACCAGAGAGTGGACCCCTATTTGTGAAGTCTTTCCCTGAACTTACAGTGTTGAGGAGGTGGATATTCTTAGTGCTCTGGTGCCCCCCGCCCGGCCCCTTTCTTTGCCAGGCAGTGAGGTCGGGAACAAGACATGGGGGTGGGAACGGAGTGAGGCACAGTGTGATTTCTTCTCATTCATTCAATCATTCGTTCGTATTTATTGAGCACCTACTGTGTGCAGAGCACTGTACTAAACACTTGGAAAGTACAATTCGGCAACAGATAGGACAATCCCTACCCAACAACGGGCTCATAGTCCAGAAGGGGGGAGACAGCCAACAAAACAAAATGAGTAGATAGGCAACACTAGCAGTGTGGCTCAATGGAAGGAGCACGGGCTTTGGAGTCAGAGGTCTGGGGTTCAAATCCTGGCTCCGCCCATTGTCAGCTGTGTGACTTTGGGCAAGTCACTTAACTTCTCTGGGCCTCAGTTACCTCATCTGTAAACTGGGGATGAAGACTGTGAGCCCCCCGTGGGACAACCTGATCAACTTGTAACCTCCCCAGCACTTAGAATAGTGCTTTGCACATAGCGCTTAATAAATGTCATCATCATTATTCAGCGCTTAGAACAGTGCTTTGCCCATAGTAAGCGCTTAATAAATGCCATCGTTATTATTATTACCCTCTATTCACCATCCCTCAGTCCCACAGCAGTTACGTTCATATCCATCATTTATTTATTTAGGTTAATGTCTGTAATAATAATGATAATGATGGTATTTGTTAAGCGTTTAATATGTGTCAGCACTGTTCTAAGTGCTGAGGGAGATACCAGGTAATCAGGTTGTCCCATGTGGGGCTCACAGTCTTTAATCTCCATTTTACAGTTGAGGTAACTGAGGCATAGAGAAGTTGGGTGACTTTCTTTTCAAGGTATTTGTTAAGTGCTTACTATGTGCCAGCACTCTACTAAGCAGTGGGGTAGATACAAGCTAATCAGGTTGGACACAGTCCATATCCCACATGGGACTCACAGTCTTAATCCCCATTTTACAGATCTAACTGAGGCCCAGAGAAGTGAAGTGACTTGCCCAAGGTCACCCAGCAGACGAGTGGCAGAACAGGGATTAGAACCCAGATCCTTCTGACTCTAGTTGCCATGGTTCTTTTCAAGGGATGGAGGCGACTTTTGGTTTCCACATCCGTGCCACATGCACAGCTTTTCAAACATGCCCCCGAGACAAAGAAGGAATTTTCAGAAATTTACTTTAGGTGTATATTCAAAGCAGTTTTTAATTCAGCTGCCTGTCACTCGTCTCCATTCCAACAGCAAATATTTTGCAGTCGCCTGCAAATTCTAATGGTTGTTAAAACACTTAGGCCAGTCAGTGACCAGAACAATGTCAATCAATACAAACATCCTAATTGAAATCAACAACTGCCTGGACAATTGATTATGTGATTAGAGAAAGGCTAGTGGGAAGGGCACGGGACTGCATGTCAGATGACCTGGGCTCTAATCTCGGCACTGCCATGTGTCTTCCGGGTGTACTGGGACAAGTCATTTAAGTCTCTGAAACTCAGTTTCCTCATCTGTCAAATGGGAACCCCTTCTCCATCAAATTAAGGAGCCCACAACTTGCCCCACCTTCAAAGCCTGATTAAAATCACATCTCCAAGAAGCCTGCCTCATCTAAGCCCTATTTCCCCTACTCCCTCTCCCTTCCATGTTACCTATGCACTTGGATCTGTTGCCTTTAACCTCTCAATATTCATCCCATCTTCAGCCCCACATTACTCGTGTAATAGATGTGCTATTTGTTAAGCACTTATGGTGTGCCGGGCACTGTTCTGAGCGCTAGGTACAAGCAAGTGGTGTTGGACACAGTTCCTGTCCCACATGGGACTCACAGGCTCAATCCCCATTTTACAGATGAAGTAATTGAAGCCCAGAGAAGTGAAGCACCTTGCCCAAGGTCACACAGCAGACAAGTAGCAGAGCTGGGATTATTCATTCATTCATTCATTCAATCGTATTTATTGAGCGCTTACTACGTGCAGAGCACTGTACTAAGTGCTTGGAAAGTACAATTCACCAACATATAGAGACAGTCCCTACCCAACAATGGGCTCACAGTCTGGAAGGGGGAGACAAACAGTGAAACAAAACAAGTAGATAGGTGTCAATACCATCAAAACAAATAGAATTGTAAATATATACACATCATTAATAAAATAGAGTAATATATATGTACAAATATACGCAAGTGCTGTGGGAAGGGGAAGGGAGTAGGACAGGGGCGAGGGGGAAATAGGGAGGGGAGGAGGAGCAGAGGATAAGGGAGGGCTGAGCCTGGGAAGGCCTCCTGGAGAAGGTGAGCTCTCAATAGGTCTTTGAAGGGAGGAAGAGAGCTAGTTTGGTGGATGTGAAGAGGGAGGGCATTCCAAGCCAGAAGTAGGACGTGGGCCAGGGTTCGACGGCGGGACAGGCGACAATGAGGCCCAGTGAGGTGGTTAGCGGCACCAGAAGAGCGGAGGGTGCGGGCTGGGCTATAGAAGGGGAGAAGAGAGGTGAGGTAGGAGGGGGCGAGGTGTTAGAGATCCTCGAAGCCAATAGTGAGGAGTTTTTGCTTCACGTGAAGGTTGATTATGAAGGGTGATTATGTACATATCCCTAATTTATTTTATCCATTCATTCATTCAATCGTATTTATTAAATGCTTACTGTGAGAAAAGCACTATACTAAGCACTTGGGAAAATACAGTACGGCAACAAGGAGTGAAAATCCCAGCCCACAATGAGCTCATATTATTTGTCACCCTCACTGGGCTGAAGCTTTGTTGTGGGCAGGGACTGTATCCACCAACTGTATTGCGTAGTTCTCTCCCAAATGCTTTGTACAGTGCTCTGCCCACAGGAAATGCTCAATAAATACCCTTACTTGATTGTCAACAAAGTTGTTGCTAGGGTCCCCAGGGGCTAGAGAGCGACAGGGTCAGGGAGTTGCATGAAATAGTGGGTGGGTGCAATAGGCTTGGGAGGTTTGGCCTAGTGGATAGAGCACCGGCATGAGATTAAGGACCTGAGTTTTAATCCTCACTCAGCCACTTGTCTCCTGTGTGACCTTGGGCAAGTCACTTCACTTCTCCGGGCCTTAAGTATCTAATCTGTAAAATGAGGATTGAGATTATGTGCCCCACTTGGGACAGGGACTGTGTCCTACCCGATTTCCTTGTATCTACCCCAACGCTTAGTACAGTGCCTGGCTCAAAGTAAGTACTTAACGAATACCACAGTGATTTATTATTATTAATGAGGGCGGAGACGTAGCATGGTTTAGCAGAGAGAGGGGAGAGTTTTAGCAGAGCAGAGTGAATTCAGAGTGATTTAAATCGAAATTCTGTTTGCAGTGTCCTACTGAACCTGGAGGGTCTTCCCAACATTTGAAGACAGTGTCCTTACCTTGTGTTGATGTAAGCTTGTGGGCAGGAAATTTTTATGTTTATTGTTATATTGTCCTCTACTAAGCGTTTAGTACAGTGCTCAGCTCAATAAATATCACAGATTGGTTTTTTTTAATGGCATTTGTTGTGTGCTTATTATGTGCCAGGCACCGTACTAAGTCCTGGGGTAGATAATACAAGGTAATCAGGTTGGACACAGTCCCTGTCCCACACGGGGCTCCCAGTCTTAATCCCCATTTTACAAATGAGGGAACTGAGGCACAGAGAAATGAAGTGACTTGCCCAAGGACACCCAGCAGACAAGCTGTGGAGCCAGGATTAGAACGTAGGTCAGTCAGTCACTCATTCAGGGTTACTGAGGGCTTACTGTGTGCAGAGCACCTGTACAGAGTGCTGGGGAGAGGACAATCTAACAATAAACGGAAAAATTTCCTGCCCACAATAAGCTTATAGTCTAGAGGATTGAAGAGAACAGTCCATAGAGATTCTTCTGCTTCCCAAGCCTGGGCTGTAGCGACTAGGCCACGCCGCTTCTCACCTGATGGACCGACTGACGTCTGTGTTTCTCCGCAGGTCTCCTAGCGAAAATTTCCCCGCTGTCATCCCCGTGCCCCTCGCCGGTCCAGGGCACCCCCTCCAGCAGCCCTGTCAGCAAGAGCTCGGGTGGCCAGTTTCCGGACTCAGCCGACGCAGCCGGCCAGCAAGTCCTCAACTCTCACAAGGCCTTGGCCTACACCCAGAGCGCCCCTGACCTTTCATCCCAGGGCCCGCCCACACCCCCTGCCATCTGCAGCAGGTAAGCCCCCCCGCCCCATCTGTGCCCAGGTGCCTTCCACTCAGCCGGGGGTGGGTTCCCTTTGCCCCGTGAGGCATCCCTGTCCGCCCACCGGCCACCCGTGTTGCTCCGAGGACCCTCCGGGCAGGGTCCGAATGGGCAGGGAGTGTTGCATCAAGTGCTTATGGTGTGCCCACTGGCCAGCACTGCCCGCAGAAGTCTTTGGGACCGGCCCGAGGGTCATACCTCATGAGCGGTGGCAAAATGCCTCATCAGTCAATCATATTTATTGAGCGCTTACTGTGTGTGGAGCACTGAGCACTTGGGAGAGGCCATTACAACAGAGTTGGCAGACTCGTTCCCTGCCCACCAGGAGTCAGTCTTTCAATTGTATTTATTGAGCGCTTATTGTGTGCTGAGCACTATACTAAGTACAGTATTATAATAATAATAATAATGGTATTAAGTGCTTACTATGTGCCAGGCACTATACAAAAAGATGGGGTGGATACAAGCAAATCATGTTGGACACAGTCCTTGTCCCACGTGGGGGTCACAGTCTCACTCACCATTTTACAGATGAGGCCCACAGAAGTTAAGTGACTTGCCCAAGGTCACACAGCGGACAAGTGGTAGAGCCAGGATTAGAACCCATGACTTTCTGACTCTCAGGCCTGGGCTCTATCCACTATGCCATGCTGTTTCTCTAGTAGACCCAACCATAAACAATTAACAGACATTTTCTCTGCCCACAAGGAGCTAACAGCCTAGAGGGAGAGACAGAGATTAATAGAAATAAATGAATTACAGATGTGGGCAAAAATTCTATAGGGCTGGGAGGGGGGATGAATAAAGGGAGCAAGTCAGGGAGATGCAGGAGGGAGTGGAAGAAGAGGAAAAGTGGGTTTAGTCAAGGAAGGCCTCTTCAAGGAGTTGAGCCTTCAATAAGGTTTTGAAAGTGGGGAGAGAAATTGTCTGTTGGCTAAGAGGAGGGAGGGCATTTCGGGCCAGAGGCAGGACATGGGCATGAGGTTGGTGGCAAGATAGATGAGACTGAGGAACAGTGAATCGATTGGCATTTAGAGGAGCAAAGTGTGTGGGCTGGGTTGGAGTAGGAGAGTAGTGAGGTGAGGTGGGCGGAGGGAGGGGGCAAGGGGATTGAGTGCTTTAAAACTGATGGTGAGGAGTTTTGGATGAGGACTGGTGGGCGGTACTGGAGGGTCTTAAGAAGAGGGAAAACGTGGCCAGAATGTTTCTGTAGAAAATGATTGGGGCAGCAGAGTGAAGTGCGGACTGGAGTGGGGAGAGACAGGAAGCAGGGAGGTGAGCAAGGAGACTGATACAGTAATCAAGTCAAAATAGGATAAGTGCTTGGATTAATACGGTAGCAGTTTCGTCGGAAAGGGAGGATTTTAGCGATGTTGTGAAGGGCAAATTGACAGGATTTAGGGATGGATTGAATATGTGGGTTGAAGGAGAGAGAAGAGTCAAAGATAACACCAATGTTATAGGCTCGTGAGACGGGAAGGATGGTGGTGCCATCTACAGTGATGGGAAAGTCAGGAGGAGGACCAGGTTTAGGTGAGAAGATAAGAAGCTCTGTTTTGGATGTGTTAAGTTTGTGGTGATGGGAGGACATCCAAGTAGAGAGGTCTTGAAGGCAGGAGGAGATGTGAGACTGCCGAGAGGGCGAGAGCTCAGGACCAGAGATGGAGATTAGGGAGTCATCCACATGGAGGTGTAGGCTTCTCCCACTCCCTCCTCCAGAAAAGCCCATTTGGGATTCCAGTTGTGCTTTTTGCTTCTGTCATCTTTTTTGTACTTGAAATTGATATGCCCTTTCCCCATCTGAGTAGAACATTTGGAGTAAGTTCCAAAAGCTTCTCCTGGGTCTTCTGGGAGGGGGATCCGTCCCAGATGGAGAAAACAGAGGCTGTGGCCTAGCTGGGGGCCCGCCTGGGGCAGCCTGCCTTCCTCCAACGTGGTGTCTGCCCTGCCCCAACCAACCGGACCACAGGGTGGGAAACATGTCTTCTCTTCCTCCCAACAATATTCTAATCAGTCTATGTTGAAGCCACACCTCCTCCACAAGGCCTTCCCTGACTAATAATAATAATAATAATGATGGCATTTGTTAAGCACTTACTATGTGCAAAGCACTGTTCTAAGCACTGGGGGGGAAATACAAGGTGATCAGGTTGTCCCACGTGGGGCTCACAGTCTTGATCCCCATTTTACAGATGAGGGAACTGAGGCTCAGAGAAGTTAAGTGACTTGCCCAAAGTCACACAGCTGACAAGTGGCGGAGCTGGGATTAGAACCCATGACCTCTGACTCCAAAGCCCGGGCTCTTTCCACTTAGCCATGCTGTTTCTCGACTAAGTGCCCCCGTTTCCTCTTCTCCCATTCTCTTGTGTGTCTCCCTGACTTGCTCCCTTTATTCCTTCCCCTTCCCAGCCCCACAGCACTTATGTCACTATCTGTCATTTCTTCATTTATATTAATGTCTGTCTCCCCCCTAGACTGTAAGCTCATTGTGGGCAGGGAATGTGTCCATTGTTATTGTGTACTCTCCCAAGTGGTTAGTACAGTGCTCTGCACACAGTAAGTGCTCAGTAAATATGAATGAGTGAATTTGTTAAGTGCTCACCGTGTTCAGAGCAATGTGGCTGAAATGAATGAATGAATGAATAAATTGTAGTATTTGTTAAGCACTTACTGTGTGCCAGACACTGTGCTAAGCTCTGGGGTGGATACAAACAAATTAAATTGGAACAGTCCCTATCCCAGTTTTGCAGATGAGATAACTAAGGTAAAGACAAGTGAAGTGACTTACCCAAGGTCACACAGCAGGCAAGTGACAGAGCCCGCTCCTAAGCAATGAGGTTGAGCACAGTCAAATCTGGCACTAATTACTGAGCACCTGATGGATCACATCGTGTAAAGAGCACCAACTTAAGTGTGTTTCTGTGAAGCACTCCTCAGAATGTCGAAAGAGGCGAAAGCCTTGAGCTCCGACCGGGGTGGGAGAATCCCATTCATTCATTCAATCATATTTATTGAGCACTTACTGTGTGCAGAGCACTGTACTAAGTGCTTAATAATAATGATGGCATTAATTAAACGCTTACTATGTGCAAAGCATTGTTCTAAGTGCTGGGGTAGATACAAGGTAGTCAAGTTGTCCCATATGGGACTCACAGACTTAATCCTCATTTTCCAGATGAGTTAACTGAGACACAGAGAAGTTAAGTGACTTGCCCAAAGTCACTAAGCTGACAGTTGGCGGAGTAGGGATTTGAACCCATGACCTCTGTCTCCAAAGCCCGTGCACTTTCCATTGAGCCACGCTGCTTCTCTGTAGAAGACATTAACGGTTCCCAGTCCTGGCCCAGCCGCTCTAATTCATTCATTCAATTGTATATTGAGTGCTTAGTGTGTGCGGAGCACTGTACTAAACGCTTAGCACTGTACTAGCACTCTCATGGTCTCGATCTCAGACCTCTGATCCTGAAGGTCCAGACCACTTCAAAATGCCCGTGAGGAGAAATGCGTCCCAGACGGACGGTTCCCGACTTCCCAGTCTGTTTTTGTAGGGCTTTGGCAAGAGGAAATTAGAGTCATCATCCAGATGGTTTGGGATTTGGCTCAGGGAGTTGTTTTGTTTCATTTCTAAAGTGTCTGTTTTGGAACTGAATCTCACTCCCACGTTCCCTCCTCGATTTTTTTTGAACAGAGTTTGTTAAATTTTACAAAGTGTCAATCACTGTTCTAAGCATGGGATAGTGGCTAGAGCCCAGTCCTGGGAGTCAGAAGGTCATGGGTTCTAATCCCAGCTCCACCATATGTCTGCTGTGTTAAAGGGCAAGTCACTTTACTTCTCTGGGCTTCAGTTGCCTCATCTGTAAAATGGGGATTGAAACTGTGAGCCCCATGTATGACAGGGACTGTGTTCAACCCGATTTGCTTGTATCCACCCCAGTATTAGTACAGTGCTTGGCACAAAGTAAGCACTTAAATACCACAATTATTTTTCTTATTGTCATTATTATTATTGTTATAATTATAATACGAGTCAGTTTGGACAAAGTCCCTGTCCCTCCTGCAGTTCACAATCTAAGTAGGAGGGACAACAGGCAAACTGAGGCACAGAGAAGTTAAGTGGCACACAGCAAGCCTTTGAGAGAGCCAGGATTAGAACCCAGGTCCTCCGACTCCAAGACCCGGGCTCTTTCCACTGAGTCAGGATGCTTTTCTTTAGGCTTGGTCCCACTGGGCAGATGAGGAAAGGTCCATTGGTGTGTTCATTTATTCACTCATTCAATCATATTTCTTAAGTACTTACTATGTACAGAGCACTGTACTAAGCACTTGGGAAAGTACAACAATAAGCAGTGACATTCCCTACCCACAACGTACTACTTACTAGCTCATGGTCTAGAGGGGGAGACTGTTAATGGGGGGCGGGAGGGAAAGGGGTGCCAAGAGACTCTTTCTGAGGATCCCCACTGCCCAGAATCACCAGGTAGGCTCAGTCCCCTTGGGGAGAACATGGTACCTGTACTGTAGACACCACTGAGGGTCCTGCCCCTCTCAGCTAACTGGTTCTTCTGCAATTAATAATAATAATTATAATAATAATGATAGCATTTATTGAGCGCTTACTGTGTGCAAAGCATTGTTCTAAGGGCTGGGGAATTTACAAGGTGATCAAGTTGTCCCACGGGTGGCTCACAGTCTTCATCCCCATTTTACACATGAGGGAACTGAGGCCCAGAGAAGTGAAGTGATTTGCCCAAAGTCACACAGCTGGCAATTGGTAGAGCCGGGATTTAAACCCGTGACCTTGGCCTCCAAAGCCCGTGCTCTTTCCACTGAGCCACAGTGCTTCTCTAATATTGACTGTAATAACTCTTACAATTGCCAACTTGTACTTCCCAAGCGCTTAGTACAGTGCTCTGCACACAGTAAGTGCTCAATACATACGATTGATTGATTGATTGATTGATTATAATAATTATGGTGCTTGTTAAGGGCTTACTATGGGCCAGGCACTGTACTAAGCACTGGGATCATTAAAGGTAATCGGGTGGAACACAGTCCCTGTTCCACATGGGGCTCACCAAGTAGGAGGGAGTAGGATGTAGTCCCCATTTTATAGGTGAGGTAACTGAGGCACAGAGAAGTGAAGTGACTTTTCCATGGTCACACAAGCAGACAAGGCGCAGAGTCAGGATTAGAACCCAGGTCATCTGGCTCCCCGGGCCTTGCTTGAGCCACTAGACCACAATGTTTCCAAGTTCCATCAATTTCCATCTGATGGTTCAGTCTGTCTGCAATGATTGGTGCCTGCCTCATGCAGAAGACCGTACTAAACACTTGGGGAAGTCCAGTGGGATTAATAAACTTGACAGTCAAAGTATTTACAAATAAGGGGGAGAAGGGGCCAACCTAATTATCTTCTAGCCCAGTTCTTAGAACAGTGCTTGAGAACACAGTAAGTGCTTAACAAATACCACAGGCTTGGGAGTCAGAAGCACCTAGCTTCTAATCCTAGCTCTGCCACTTGTAATAATAATAATAATAATAATTTTGGTATTTGTTAAGTATTTACTATGTGCAAAGCACTGTTCTAAGCGCTGGGGAGGATACAAGGTGATCAGGTTGCCCCACGTGGGGCTCACAGTCTTAATCCCCATTTTACAGGTGAGGTAACTGAGGACCAGAGAAGTTAAGTGACTTGCCCAAAGTCACCAAGAAGACAACTGGCGGAGCAGGAATTTGAACCCTTGACCTCTGACTCCCAAGCCCGTGCTCTTTCCACTGAGCCACACTGCTTCTCCACTTGTCTGTGTTCCTTGGGCAAGTCACTTTACTTCTTTGGGCCTCATTGGCCTCATCTACAAAATGAGGATTGAGATTATAAACCCCAAGAGGAACATGGACCGTGTCTCACCTGATTAGCTTGTATCTATTCTAGCACTTAGTACAGTGCCTGGCACATAGCAAGCGCTTAACATGTACTATGTTTTTTAAAAAAGGAGCTTCTGGGAAACCTGAAAGAAATTATCTAATCCTTAAATTGGGATCTCAGCCTCAATGTCCATTTCCAGTGCTAGGCCTCAAACATAAAGGTTGCGAGCTGGAGGCAGGTGGAGAGGTTTTGTGGCCTTGGAAGCTCCACAGGCGCCATGGTGAAATGCTGCCATCCTTTTTTTTCATGGTTATTTGTTAAGCACTTACTGTGGACCAGGCACTGTACTAAGCACTGGGGCACTGCAAGCAAATTGGGTTGGGCACAGTCTCTGTCCCACATCAGTCTCACCGTCTTAATCCCCATTTTACAGATGAGGTAACTTGAGGCCCAGGGAAATGAAGTGACTTGCCCACAGTCACACAATAGACAAGTAGCAGACCCAGATTAGAACCCATGTCCTTTTGGCTGCCAGGCCCGTTCTCTAACCACCTTTCTGCTTCTCACTCTCCCAAGCCCTTGGTACAGTGCTCTGCACACAGAAAGCACTCAATAAATACCATTTAATGAATACATGAACAGTTGCTCAATGGTATTCGGAGCTACTTTAAGGCTGCTCTAACCTAGCAGGGACTTCGGGCGGAACATTTGCTTGTAATGTGAGGAACTTCCCACTGAAAGCGCTCAGTAAAACATCAAGTCGTTTCTGACCCATAGCGATACCACGGACAGAACGCCCCGCTCTCCGTCTGCAATTATTCTGGTGGCGGATCCACAGAGTCTTCTTGGAAAAAATCTGGAAGTGGTTACCATTGCCGCCTTCCATGCAGTAAACTCGAGTCTCCACCCTTGACTCTCTCCTGTGCCGCTGCTGCCCAGCACGGGGATATTTTGACTTGTAGCAGATGGCCTGACACTCACTAGCCACTGACCAAGCTAGGAATGGAATGGGTAGGCCTCTGTTTGACTCTCCCTCCAGTAGTCGAGACTGGTAGAGGACTGGAAAGCCTCCAGGTGTGACCCTGAGAGGGAAGCTCAATAAATACCGTTGATTTATTGAATCCAGTCATGTTCTGATCAGAGATACTTACCCAGCAGGGCCTGCATGCAGATTACTCTAGTAAGCACTTGGGAGAGAAGACTAGATCTTGAAGACACAGTCCTTGCCCATGGGGATCTTATGATCCAATGGACGGACAAAAAACACTGGAGTGCATTTTTTGGGTTTTTCATTTTATTTTTTATGGGTTTTTTTTGATGGCATTTATTAAGCACTTACGATGTGCAAAGCACTGTTCTATGTGCTGGGGAGGTTACAAGGTGATCAGGTTGTCCCACGAGGGGCTCACAGTCTTAATCCCCATTTTACAGATGAGGTAACTGAGGCACAGAAAAGTTAAGTGACTTGACCAAAGTCACAGAGCTGACAATTGGCGGAGCTGGGATTTGAGCCCATGACCTTTGACTCCATTTGTTAACTCTTATTATGTACCAAGCACCGGAGAAAGCACTAGGGTGGATACAAGCTTATCCAGTTGGACACAGTCCCTGTCCCACACGGGGCTCCCGGTTTTAATCCCTGTTGTAAAGATGAAGGAACTAAAGCTCAGAGAAATGAAGGGATTTATCCAAGGTTACACAGCAGGTGAGTGGCAGAGCCGGGATTAGAACCCTGGTCCTTCTGATGGCCAGGCCTGGGCTCTCTCCACTAGGCCATGCTGCTTCCCTTTTGTCAAATCCCTAGACCTCCCTGAAGGGATCCTCCCACATAAGGCGCCGGAGGGATCCAGGGAGACGACATCCAGAAAACTTCAGAGAGAAGAAACTTCAAAAAGGTGACAGAGTTAGTTGCAGCAGCTTGCTTTCTCATCCGCCCCTGAGTTCTGCGTCTACCTCAAAGAGAATACTGAGAAAAATCAGTCCGTCCCACCACTTATTTGTTCAGAAATGTTTATTAAATCAGTCGTGTATATTCTATTTGTTTGGGCTTTACAAATCTCTAATTGAATCCAGGTTTTATTATTCCCTTTAGGGGTAGCATCACAAGCGCCACCAGACAGCTTGAGAAACAATGCGCTAGTCATTGTGGTTTACCCGTATAACGAGCAGAAATTTGCTCGGCATCACAGTCTGTCAGCCTCTTAAGGCCGTAAATCAATTGATGAAGCATATTTATTGAGTGCTTACAGTGTACAGAGCGCTGCACTAAGCGTTTGGGAGAGTGAAGGATAACAATGTTGGTAGATACATTCCCTTCCCACAATTAGCTGACCTTCTAGAGGGAAATAACTCTTTAAGCCCTCTTTTCCCAGCTTCCTCTCTCTTCTGCATCTTCTGTGCACTTGGGATCTGTGACATTTCGGCATTTGATATTCGCCCACCCTCACCCCCAAAGCACTTATGTACATATCTATCAATTATATATTATAGATTATTTGTATTAATTCCTGTCCCCCTCTCTAGACTGTATGCTCATTGTGGGCCGAGAACGTATCTATCAACGCTGTTGTATTGTATGCTCCCAAGTTCTTATTACAGTGCTCTGCACATAGTGAGCACTCAGTGAGAAGCAGCATGGCCCAATGGAAAGAGCCCAGGCCTGGGAATCAGAGGACCGGGTTTTAATCCCGGCTCCTCCACTTGTCTGCTGTGTGACCTTGGGCAAGCCACTTAACTTCTCTGGGCCTCAGTTACCTCATCTGTAAAATGGGGATTAAGACTGGGAGCCCCACATGGGACAACCTGATTACCTTGTATCTACCCAGCACTTAGAACAGTGCTGGGCACATAGTAAGTGTTTAACAAATACCATTATTAGTACCTACTGTGTGACTTCAGGCAAGTCACTTCTCTGTGCCTCAGTTTCCTCATCTGAAAATGGGGATTAAGACTGTGAGCTCTAAATGGGACAGGGACTGTGTCCAACGTGATGACCTTGTTTGTTCAGTAAAGTGCCTGGCACGTAGTAAGCCCCTAACAAATACCATAAATATTCAATAAATCATTGGTATTTATTGAGCAACTATTATGTGCAGAACACTGTATTAAGCTCTTGGGAGAGTACAACAGAATTAGCGGACACATTCCCTGCCCATAATGACTTTATGGTATAGTCTAGCAATACCACTGATTGATTGATTGATAGATATCCTAGGTCAATCAAGACCATTTATAGAGCATTTACCATGACCCAACATACTGATCAATGCTATCTTTTGAGCGCTTAATGTGTGAAGTACACTATACTAAACGCTTGGGAGGGTAAACTCCAATTGAATTGGTAGATGTGATCCCTGCCCTCAAGGAGCTTACAGTCTAGAGAGAGAGGCAGAAAAGAAGCAGCATGGCTCAATGGAAAGAGCATGGGCTTGGGAGTCAGAGGTCATGGGTTCAAATTCCCAACTCTGCCAATTGTCAGCTGTGTGACTTTGGGCAATTCACTTAACTTCTCTGTGCCTCAGTTACCTCATCTGTAAAATGGGGATAAAGACTGTGAGCCCTATGTGGGACAATCTGATCACCTTGTATCCTCCCCAGCACTTAGAACAGTGCTTTGCACATAGTAAGTGCTTAATAAATGCCATCATTATTACTATTAAATATCATTGATTGATTTGATGATGGGGGAGGTAGTTCGAGACCAGAAGAAGGTTCCAGGTGAGGAGTTGGCAGTGAGATAGATGAGAAAGAGGTACGGTGAATAGGTTGGCACCAGAGGAGCAAAGTGTGCAGGATGGGGGTGGCGGGTAGTATTAGAATAGTGAGGTGAGGTTGGAGGGGGCAAGGGAATCGAGTGTTTGGAACCCAATGGTGAGGAGTTTTTGTTTGATGCAGAGGTGGATGGGCAACCACTGGAGGGTCTTGAGGAGCGGGAGATGTGGACTGGACTTTTTTTTAGAGAAACAATCCATTCATTCATTCAATCGTATTTATTGTACTGTACTAAGTACACTGTACTAAGCGCTTGGGAAGTACAAGTTGGCAACATATAGAGATGGTCCCTACCCAACAGTGGGCTCACAGTCTAGATCCAGGCAGCGGAGTATCCCGGCTCTGTCAATCGTCAGCTGTGTGACTTTGGGCAAGTCAATTTCTCTGGGCCTCAGTTCCCTCAACTGTAAAATGGGGGTTAGACTTGTGAGACTCCCCGTGAAACAACCTGATATCCTCCCCAGCACTTAGAACAGTTCTTTGCACATAGTAAGTGCTTAATAAATGCCATTTTAAATATTATTATTATTATATATTATTATATAATATTATTATGGATTGGAGTGGGAAGAGAAAGGAGGCAGGGAGGTCAGCAAGGAGGCTGATGCAGTGATCCAGGCGGATAAGTTAAGTGCTTGGATCAGTGTGGTTCCAATATGCAGCGTGGCTCAGTGGAAAGAGCACGGGCTTTGGATTCAGAGGTCATGAGTTCAAATCCCGTCTCCGCCAATTGTCAACAGTGTGACTTTGGGCAAGTCACTTAACTTCTCTGAGCCTCAGTTACCTCATCTGTAAAAATGGGGATTAAGACTGTGAGGCCCACGTGGGACAACCTGATCACCTTGTATCCTCCCCAGTGCTTAGAACAGTGTTTTGCACATTGTAAGTGCTGAACAACTGCCATTATCATCATTATTATTATTATTACGCATGGAGAAGAAAGGGCAGATTTCAGGGGTGTGCAGGTAGAGCTGACAGGATTTCATGACGGACTGAATGTGTATGTTGGATGAGAGAGATGAGTTAATTGTGAGCCCGTTGTTCGGTAGGGACCGTCTCTATATGTTGCCAACTTGTACTTCCCAAGCACTTAGTACAGTGCTCTGCACACAGTAAGCGCTCAATAAATACGATTGAATGAATGAAAGGATAATGCCTAGGTTGTGGTCTTGTGAGACAGGAAGGATGGTGGTGCTGTCTACAGTGATGGGACAGTCAGGGGGTAGAAAGATGAGGAATTCTGTTTTAAACATGTTAAGTTTGGGACATCTCCAAGTAGGGATGTCCTAAAGGGAGGAGGAAATTTGAGACACGGAGGGAGTGAGATCAGGGCTGGAGATGTAGATTTGGGTGTCATCCACACAGAGGTGGGAGTTGAAGCCATGGGAGCAAATGAGTTCTCCAAGGGAGTAGCTGTAGGTGGAAAATAGAAGGAGACCCAGACCTGAAGCTTGAGGGACCTCTCCCATTAAGGAGAGGGAGGCAGAGTAGAATGTCATGAAAGAGACGGACAATGAGCAGCCAGAGAGCCAGGCGGAGAACAAGGAGGGGAAATGGTCAGTGAAGTCAAGGTTGGATAATGTTCCAGGGGAGTTAGAACATCTATGGTGTCAAAGGCAGCTGAGAGGTTGAGGAGGATTTGGATGGAGTAGAAGCTCTTGGATTTGGCAAGGAGGATGTCCTCACTGACCTTATGCTTTGCACATAGTAAGCGCTTAACAAATACCATCATTATTATTATTGTTATTTCTGTGGAGTGAGAAGTAACATGAACTAAGGAATAGAGCACAGGCTTGGGAGTCAGAAGGAACTGGTTCTAATCCTGGCTCCACCACTTGTCTGCTGTGTGACCTTAGACAAGTGACTTCACTTCTCTGGTCCTCAGTTTCCTCATCTGTAAAATGGGGATTAAGACTAGAAGCCCCATGTGTGGCAGGGACTGTGTCCAACCTGATTATCTTGTATCTACCCCAGTGCTCAGTACAGTGCCTGGCACAGAGTAAGCACTTAACAAAAAACATAAGAGGAAAAAAAAAGAGTGAATGGGTTGTTTCTGTGGAGTGAATGGGTTGGAAGTGAGATTGTAGAAGTTTAAGAAGAGAATTGAAGGAAAGGAAGAGGAGATAGTGTGTGTAAGACAACTCACTTCAGGGGTTTGGAGGCACTTGGAAATGTGCAGTAGAATTAATAGACTTCCTAATTAACTCCTTGGAAGAAATAGCACGTGTTTGGAGAAGTGATTCGTGCCCCCAAGGAGCTTGCAACATCTTGCAAGAGAAGCATTACACAGCATGTGTCATTCAGAGCAGGCTTTACCTCGTTCCATCAGCTGCCTTCTTCTTATGGTATTTGTTAAGCGTTTACTAAGTGTCTGGCACTGTACCAAGCGCTGAGGTAGATACATCGTAATCAGGTTGGACGCAGTCCCTGTCTCACATGGGGTTTACAGTCTTAATCCCCATTTTACAGATGAAGATGAAGCAGCGTGCCTTAGTGGAAAGAGCCCGGGCTTAGGAGTTAGAGGTCATGGGTTCTAATCCCAGCTCCACCACTTGTCCGCTGTGTGACATGGGCAAGCCACTTAACTTCTCTGTGCCTGAGTTACCTCATCTGTAACATGGGGATTAAGACTGTGAGCCCCACATGGGACAACCTGATTACCTTGTATCTACCCCAGCACTTAGAACTGTGCTCGGCACATAGTAAGCACTTAACAAATACCATCATTATTATTATTATTGTTAGATGAGGTAACCGAAGAACAAAGAAACGAAGCAACTTGCCCAAGGTCACACAGCAGACAAGAGAAGGAGCTAGGATTAGAAGCCAGGCCCTTACTTTAACCACTAGGCCACAAGGTCCCAGAACTCTGTCCTCCTGAAGTGGACATTTTAGAGGACACAGGGCAGTGACCTCAAAACGAGAGCGCTGCGGTTTTGAAGGATGGAAGGAAGGAGGAGACTCAGGCTATTCTTTGAGAAAGTTTTGTGAGGTTTCATTATAACTCAGTTCATTAGTTACGTGTCGCTGAGCAGGATTCTCGGGATGATGAAATGTGCAGTAGGAGTTGAGATGATTCCCCAGGAGAAACGCACCCGCAGCCCAGAAAGATGAGTCCGTTCATTCCCGTTGACCTACTTAGTCACAGATAGGACTCCCCAGCTAAATTTGTAAGCACCTTTAGGGTAGGGGGCTGTGTTGTGTACCCACTAGATTGTGAGCTCCTTGAAGGCAAGGATTGTGCCTGCTACCTATTGTCCTCTCCCAAGCGCTCAGTACAGTGTTCTGCACACAGTAGACTGGAAACTTTCTGAGGTCAGGGATGGCACCGACTAACTCTATTGTCCTTCTCCACGTGATCAGAACAGTCCTTTGCACACAGTAGGCTTCTCATGGGCAAGGATAGTGTCTACCTTGGCTATTCTACTCTACCAAATGTTTATTATTTATTATTCATTATTTCATTCAGTTGTATTTATTGAGCACTTAACTGTGTGCACAGCACTGTTCTAAGCCCTTGGGAGAGTACAATACAACAATAAACAGACATGTTCCCTGCCCCCGATGAGCTTTTGTTTGTATTAAAGGATGTCTCCCGCTCTGGATTGTAAGTCTGTCATGACAGGGAATGTATCTATCTTAGTACAGTGCACTACACACAGTAAGCACTCAATAAATAGCATGGATGGACGTATTACCGTGCTCTGAACACAGTAGACTTTCAATACAGAGTGTATTTGGAAATGCCTATCAGGGCAACATGGGACCACTGTAATCCTTTCTTGTGGCTATTCTCAGCCTTGAACTTGTCAATGTTACACTCTCGGGGAAACAAATCCCTTTGAAGATCTGAAACGGGGGGAAATCTCCTTTCTGTGCAGTGGGCAGTGCCATTTTGGGTAAAGATTCCTGTTTTCCTGGGAAAGGCATGTTTCTGGAAAGAGGAGGATATTACTAAGTACTGACCTCGTGCTCCTGTGTTTCTCAGCTGCGGAAGATCATTTAGCCAAGCCAATACTACGGATGCACAGTTGGAGAGGAATGCTTCAGGGATTTCTTCCCCGGGCAGGACAGGTGAGTCCCTGGAGGGCGTGAGGGGCTTGGAGTCAGCCCGGAAGGGCTAGTTCGTGGCCAACGGAGATCCACAAGATGAATCCCCTGATTGGTCAGAGAGCAGACCCCCACAGGCAGGCAATCTGCCAGGATTCCTTGGGGCCACTCCAAAGGTCAAACTGCTAGGAAAGAGAAGGAGTGTACTTAGTGGAAAGAGCCCAGGCCTAGGAGTCAGAGGACATGGGTTTTAATCCTGGCTCTGCCACTTGTCTGCTGTGCGACTTGGTCAAGTCACTTCACTTCTCTGTGCCTCAGTTACCTCATCTGTAAAATGGGGATTAAAAGTGTGAGCCCCACGTGAGACAACCTGATTACCCTATTTTTACCCCAGCGCTTAGAACGGTGTTTGGCACATAGAAAACACTTTATAAATAGCATAAATATTATTATTATTATTGTTTTTATGAAAGGAGCAACGTGGCCTAGTGGATAGAGAACAGGCCTGAGAGTCAAAAGGACCTGGCTTCTAATCCCAGCTCTGCTGTTTGTCTTCCAGGTGACCTTGGGCAAAACACTTCACTTCTCTGGGCCTCAGTTCCCTCAACTGTAAAATAGGGATTAAGAGTTTGTGCCCCATGTGGGATACAGACTGGGTCCGATCTGATCAATTTGTATCTACCCCAATGCTTAGAACAGTGCTCTACCCCTAGTAGGCACTTAATAGCGAAGCAGCATGCCTTAGTGGAAAGATCACAGGCTTGGGAGTCAGAGGACATGGGTTCTAATCCCACCTTAGCCTCTACCTCCAAGGTGGAATCAAACGAGGTCACCCAGGGTGCGGTCCAACAGGACCGTCCATATTGATACCCAACATGGCTGCCCTTGGCAAGATCCTATCGTTGGAAGGGGTGGTGGGTGGTACTAGGTGACATCCAACCTGGCCAGCCTCAAGGAGCTCTAACAGGACTGTCCCAGGACTCTGGGGGAGCTGAGGGCTCATTTCTGGAGGATAATAACAATGGTCTTTATATAGCGCTTACTATGTGCCAAGCCCTGTGTGAGCAACAGGGTAGGTCCAAGATAATCATATCAGAAAAAGTCTCCGTCTCACGCAGGACTCACAGGGAAAGGGGCACAGAACGCCCTGACGCTTTTGTTACTGGGTGAGACTGCCCAATTCTCCATTTCCCAGAATAATAATCACGATGGTATTTATGGAACACTTCCGCTGGGCTAAGCCCTGTGCTAAGACCTGGGGTAGATACAAGACAATCAGTAATATTATAATAATAATTGTGGTATTTGTTAAGTGCTTCCTATGTGCCAGGCACTGTAATAATAATGTTGGTATTTGTTAAGTGCTTACTATGTGCAAAGCAATGTCCTAGCCGCTGGGGTAGATACAAGGTAATCCGGTGGTCCCACATGGGGCTCACAGTCTTCATCCCCATTTTGCAGATGAGAGAACTGAGGCCCAGAGAAGTGAAGTAGTTTACCCAAAGTCACACAGCTGACAAGTGGCGGAGCTGGGATTAGAACCCACCACCTCTGGCTCCCCAGTCCGTGCTCTTTCCACTGAGCCACACTGTCACACATAGTCCCTGTCCCACATCAGACTCATCATCATCATCATCAATCGTATTTATTGAGCGCTTACTATGTGCAGAGCACTGTACTAAGCGCTTGGGAAGTACAAATTGGCAACATATAGAGACAGTCCCTACCCAACAGTGGGCTCACAGTCTTAATCCCCAATTTATGGGGATTAGGCAATTGAGGTCCAGAGAAATGTAATAACTTGACCAAGGTCACACAGCAGACAAGCAGTGGAGCTGAGATTCGAACCCAGGTCCTTCTGACTCCCAGGCCTGTATTCTATTCATTAGGTCGTGATGCACATATGTTCTATATGGGCCTCACAGGGTAGGAAAAACAGGAAATGAACCCCCATTTTACAATAGAGGAGCCTGAGGCTCAGATAGGTTAGATTGTCAGCTCGTTGTGGGCAGGGGATGTGTCTGTCATATTGTTATATTGTTCTTGCCCATGCGTTTAGTATAGTACTCTGCACATGGTAAGCATTCCATAATCTGATTGACTGATGGAATAGATAAGCGACTAGCCCAAGCAGAGAAGCCGGGATGAGCAGCTGCCCCACACGACCCTTTATGTGTTGTTTTACCCACTCCCAACGAATAAGCCCGCGCTGTTGGCTGTCTCATGACTCTGGGTAGAAACTGAGGCCAAAATGGCTGAGGACCTGGGTTCTAATCCCACCTCTGCCACTTGTCCACTGGGTGACCTCGGGTAACTCATTTCAGAAGCAGCGTGGCTTAGTGGAAAGAGCTCAGGCTTGGGAGTCAGTGGTCATGGGTTCCAGTCCCAGCTCTGCCACTTGTCAGCTGGGTGGCTTTGGGTAGGTCACTTAACTTTTCTGTGCCTCAGTTACCTCATCTGTGAAATGAGGATTAAGACTGTGAGTCCAACATGGGACAACTTGATTACCTTGTATCTATACAAGCGCTTAACAAATACCATCATCATTATTATTATTATTATTTCAATTCTCTGGGCCTCAGTTTCCTCATATGTGAAATGGGGATTAAATCCTACTCCCTCTGACTCAAACTCTGAACCCCATGTGGGACGAGGCCCTTATCCAACCTGATTATAATAATGATGGTC
Organism: Tachyglossus aculeatus; assembly: GCF_015852505.1. Classification (NCBI taxonomy): domain Eukaryota; kingdom Metazoa; phylum Chordata; class Mammalia; order Monotremata; family Tachyglossidae; genus Tachyglossus; species Tachyglossus aculeatus. The sequence goes on from NC_052067.1 coordinate 174,755,898, forward strand.
GTGTTAGTTAAGCACTTACTATGTGCCAGGCACTGTACTAAGCACTAAGCGTGGCTCAGTGGAAAGAGCCCTGGCTTTGGAGTCAGAGGTCATGGGTTCAATTCCCGGCTCCACCACTTGTCAGCTGTGTGACTCTGGGCAAGTCACTTACCTTCTCTGTGCCTCAGTTACCTCATCTGTGAGCCCCACGTGGGACAACCTGATCACCTTGTAACAGCTAGACTGTGAGCCCATTGTTGGGTAGGGAACGTCTCTATATGTTGCCGACTTATACTTCCCAAGCGCTTAGTACAGTGCTCTGCACACAGTAAGCACTCAATAAATACAATTAAATGAATGAACGTCTCCAGTGCTTAGAACTGTGCTTTGAACATAGTAAGTGCTTAATAAGTTCCATTATTATTGTTATAAGGGAAATGATTGTTCACAGCAATCATCTCCCCCTTCCCTGTCCTAATAATAAGAATTGTTATATTTATTAAGCACTTACTATGCGCTGTGCACCATACCAAGTGCTGGGACTGAACCAAGTTAATCAGGCTGGTCACAGTCCCTGTCCCACATGGGGCTCACAGTCTAAGAGGAAGGGAGAACAGGTTTTGAATCCCCATTTTACATAAGGCAAGCAATGACCTCCTGCTTGCCAAATCCAATGGCTCATACTCTATCCTAATCCTCCTCGACCTCTCAGCTGCCTTCAACACTGTGGACCACCCCCTTCTCCTCAACACGCTATCCAACCTTGGCTTCACAGACTCCATCCTATCCTGGTTCTCCTCTTATCTCTTCGGTCGTTCATTCTCAGTCTCTTTTGCAGGCTCCTCCTCCCCCTCCTATCCCCTTACTGTAGGGGCTCCTCAAGGTTCAGTTCTTGGTCCCTTTCTGTTCTCGATCCACACTCACTCCCTTGGTGACCTCATTCGCTCCCACGGCTTCAACTATCATCTCTTCGCTGATGACACCCAAATCTACATCTCTGCCCCTGCTCTCTCCCCCTCCCTCCAGGCTCGCATCTCCTCCTGCCTTCAGGACATCTCCATCTGGATGTCTGCCCGCCACCTAAAACTCAACATGTCGAAGACTGAACTCCTTGTCTTCCCTCCCAAACCCTGCCCTCTTCCTGACTTTCCCATCACTGTTGACGGCACTACCATCCTTCCCGTCTCACAAGCCCGCAAACTTGGTGTCATCCTCGACTCAGCTCTCTCGTTCACCCCTCACATCCAAGCTGTCACCAAAAGCTGCCAATCTCACCTCTGCAACATTGCCAAGATCTGCCCTTTCCTCTCCATCCAAACCGCTACCCGGCTTGTTCAAGCTCTCATCCTATCCTGTCTGGACTACTGTGTCAGCCTCCTCTCCGATCTCCCATCTTCCTGTCTCTCCCCTCTTCAATCCATACTTCATGCCGCTGCCCGGATTGTCTTTGTCCAGAGATGCTCTGGGCATGCTACTCCCCTCCTCAAAAATCGCCAGTGGCTACCAATCAACCTCCGCATCAGGCAGAAACTCCTCACCCTGGGCTTCAAGGCTGTCCATCACCTCGCCCCCTCCTACCTCACCTCCCTTCTCTCCTTCTATAGCCCAGCCTGCACCCTCTGCTGCTAATCTCCTCACCGTGCGTCATTCTCGCCTGTCCCGCCATCGACCCCCAGCCCACGTAATCCCCCTGGCCTGGAATGCCCTCCCTCTGCACATCTGCCAAGCTAGCTCGCTTCCTCCCTTCAAGGCCCTACTGAGAGCTCAACTCCTCCAGGAGGTCTTCCCAGACTGAGCCCCCTCCTTCCTCTCCCCCTCCTCCCCCTCTGCATTCCCCCCACTTTACCTCCTTCCCTTCCCCACAGCACCTGTATATATGTATATATGTATATTTGTTTGTATGTATGTATGAGCTCTGCACATAGTAAGCGCTCAATAAATACGATTGATTGATTGATTTATTACTCTATTTATTTGTTTTACTTTTACATATTCATTCTATTTATTTTATTTTATTAATATGTTTTGTTTTGTTCTCTGTCTCCCCCTTCTAGACTGTGAGCCCACTGTTGGTTAGGGACCGTCTCTATATGTTGCCAACTTGTACTACCCAAGCGCTTAGTACAGTGCTCTGCACATAGTAAGCGCTCAATAAATATGATTGAATGAATGAATGAATGAATAAGGGAACTGAGGCCCAGAAAAGTGAAGTGACTTACCCAAGGTCACCCAACAGGTAAATGGGGGAATTGGGTTTAGAATCCGGGTCCTCAGCTCTTTTTCAGAGGCCACGCTACCTCCTGGCCAGTCCCACAGAATCTGTTCCCCATCTGTAATAATAATGATAGCAATAATTGTGGTATTTGTTAAGCACTTTCTATGTGCCACACTGTTCTAAGCACAGGGGTAGATACAAGGGAATCAGGTTGTCCCACGTGGGCTTCACAGTCTTAATCCCCCTTTTTACAGATGAGATAACTGAGGCACAGAGAAGCAAAGTGGATTGCCCAAGGTCACACAGCAGACAAGCGGTCGAGCCGGAATTAAAACCCACGTCCTCTGACTTCCAAATCCATGCTCTTGCCAATAAGCCATGCTGTTTCTTTCCATACCCAGGCTAACCCTGTGTCTCTAGTATAGCTGTAATTTATTTCTTTATATTATTGTCTGTCTCCCCCTCAGTCACCTAGTCCCCACCTACCTCACCTGCCTACTCTCCTACTCCAGCCCAGCCGGCACACTTCACTCCTCTAATGCCAACCTTCTCAATGGGCCTTCATCTCGTCTGTCTGGCCACCAACCTCGCACCCACGTCCTGCTTCTGGCCTGGAATGTCCTCCCTCCTCATATAAGATAGACAATTTCTTCCCCACTTCAAAGCCTTATTGAAAGCCCATCACCTCCAAGAGGCCTTCCCTGACTAAACCCCCCATTTCCTCTTTTCGCATCCCCTTGACTTGCTCCCTTCATTCATCCCCCTCCCAGCCCCATAGCACTTATATCCTGATCTGCCATTTATTGATTTCTATTAATGTCTGCACCCCTCTAGATTCCCTGTGGGCAGGGAATGTATCTGTTCTGTTGTTCTATTGTAGTCTCCGAAGTGTTTAGTATAGTGCTCTGCACACAGTAAGCTCTCAATAAATGCAGCTGACTTACCAACTAAGAGAAGCAGTGTGGCTCAGTGGAAAGAGCACGGGCTTTGGATTCCGAGGTCACGGTTTCAAATCCCAGCTCTGCCAATTGTTAGCTGTGTGACTTTGGGCAAGTCACTTAACTTCTCTGTGCCTCAATAACCTCATCTGTAAAATAGGGATTAAGACTGTGAGCCCCACGTGGGACAAACCACCTTGTAACCTCCCCAGTGTTTAGAACAGTACTTTGCACATAGTAAGTGCTTTATAAATGCCATCATTATTATTATTATTATTTGTAACTGACTGTAAATTCATCTTGGGCAGGGAACATGTCTCATACTGTTCTATTGTACTCGCCCAAGCACTTAGTACAGCACTCCGTACTCAGTAAGTGCTCAGTAAATACCATTGACTGACCAACTGACTAAACCACGGGCCACTCTCTCTTGCAGATGATGCAGCGCAAGTGACCTCGGACTACGAAACCAACAACAGCGACAGCAGTGACATCGTCCAAAATGAGGATGAGGTGGAGGCCTCCAAAGAGCCACTGAGAAAGGGGTCACCCTGCAGCCCGTACGCCCCAGAGGCTGTCATCTTCATGGTAACTGCGCCCGCCTGCCCCCTCCCCATTCCCCACCCCTTGCTCCCTCACATGAGACCCCAAGATTTCCATTGGGCTGATTCAACATGGCAACCACCAGGCAGACCCTGTCACACCTACCCCTGCCCAGGTTCCATCCTCGTCCGCTCAATGCCGGTTCTGTTTGGTCCAGTGTCGGCACCTCACTAATGATAATAATAATTAATAATCATGGTATTTGTTAAGCACTTGCTATGTGCCAAGCGCTTTTCTCAATGCTGGGTTAAATTCAAGGCAATAAGGGTGTCCCACGCAAGGGCCCACAGTCTTAATCCCCCATTTTACAGATGAGGTAAACGAGGCACAGAGAAGTAAAGTGACTTGCCCAAGGTTATATGGCAGGCCAGTGGCATAGCCGGAATTAGAACCCAGGACCTCTGACTCTCAGGCCCGGGCTCCAGCCACTAGGCCTCCCTCGGGTAGATACAAAATCATCAGACCCCATATGGGGCTCACAATCTTACTCCTCAGTTTACAGATGAAGTAACTGAGGCAGAAAGAAGTGATGTGAGTTGCCCAATGTCATATGACAGACTAATGGCTGAGCCAGGATTAGAACCCAGGTCCTCCGACTCCCAGGCCGTTTCCACTAGGCCAGGCTACTTCTCTAGGCCAGTGAGTGGTTTCTGGAAGCTGCCTCAGTGGGCCAACTCTGCTTGGGGTCCGTCCATGCGGGCAGCAGAAATCCTCTCCCACTCTCCGACCCCCCATCCTGGCTGCCCTCACTGCTCCCCTCATCTGGACGAACGCCTTCCTCCGAACTCCCGCTAAGCCTCATGCCAGACCTGATGATCTTGAGAAACAGCATGGCTCAGTGGAAAGAGCTCGGGCTTGGGAGTCAGAGGTCATGGGTTCATATCCTGGCTCTGCCAATTGTCAGCTGTGTGACTTTGGGCAAGGGACTTAACTTCTCTGTGCCTCAGTTATCTCATCTGTGAAATGGGGATGAAGACTGTGAGCCCCACTTGGGACAATCTGATCACCTTGTAACCACCCCAGCACTTAGAACAGTGCTTTGCACACAGTAAGCGCTTAACAAATGCCATTATTATGATCATTATTATTATCCGGTATTTACCCTAGCACTTAATACAATTATTGTTATCATTATTATTACTATTACTCTCATCACTATCATTGTTATTATTAGTAGTAATAATAATGATGATTACCATCCAAACTCACCTGAGAATCAAACAGAAAGGGAGTTGACAGGAGGGGCCAGAAGGATGGCCCAATAAATCAGTCATATTTAATTCATTCATTCAATCACTTTATTGAACACTTACTGTGTGCAAAGCACTGTACTAAGTGCTCAGGAGAGTACAATATAACAACAAACAGTGGAAAGAGCCCGGACTTGGGAGTCAGAGGCCCTGGGTTCTAAACCCAGCTCTGCCACTTGTCTGCTCTGTGTCCTTGGGCAAGTCACTTAACTTTTCTGTGCTTCAGTTCCCTCATCTGTAAAATGGGGATTAAGACTGTGAGACCCATGTGGGACAACCTGATTACCTTGTAACTACCCCAGTTTGCTATGTGCTCAGCACATAGTAAGCGCTTAACAAATACCATCTTTTGTTGGTATACCAACAAATACCATTTCCCTGCCCACAACGAGCTCACAGTCTAGAAGGGGAGACAGACATTAATATCAATAAATATAAATATTTAAATAAATGAATAAGTGAGTTACAGATATGTACAGATCTATATATAGGTGCTTTGGGGATGCGAGGTGGGGATGAATGAAGGAGCAAGTAAGAGCGGCACAGAAGGGAGTGGAAGAAGAGAAGAGGAGAGCTTAGTCAGGGAAGGCTTCTTGGAGGAGATGTGCTTTCAATTAGGTTTTGAAGTGGGGAAGAGCAGTTATCTGTTTGATATTGAGTCCTTACCATGTGTAGAGCACTGTACTAAGCACTTGAAAGAGCAGCGTGGCTCAGTGGAAAGAGCCCGGGCTTTAGAGTCAGTGGTCATGGGTTCAAATCCCGGCCCCACCAGTTGTCAGCTGTGTGACTTTGGGCAAGTCACTTAACTTCTCTGTGCCTCAGTTCCCTCATCTATAAAATGGGGATTGACTGTGAGCTCCCCGTGGGACAACCTGATCATTTTGTAGCCTCCTCAGTGCTTAGAACAGTGCTTTGCACATAGTAAGTGCTTAATAAATGCCATTAGTATTATTATTATTATTATTATTATTACTATATCACAGTTTAACAGAGTTAGTAGACACTCTACTAAGCAGAGTGGCTCAGTGGAAAGAGCCCGGGCTTTGGAGTCAGAGGTCACGGCTTCAAATCCCGGCTCCGCCAACTGTCAGCTGTATGACTTTGGGCAAGTCACTTCACTTCCCTGGGCCTCAGTTACCTCATCTGTAAAATGGGGATTTGAGAGAGAAGCAGCATGGCTCAGTGGAAAGAGCATGGGCTTTGGAGTCAGAGGTCATGGGTTCGAATCCCAGCTCTGCCACCTGTCTGCTGTGTGGTCTTGGGCAAGTCACTTAACTTCTCTGAGCCTCAGTTACCTCATCTGTAAAATGAGGATGAAGACTGTGAGCCCCATGTGGGACAACCTGATCACCTTGTATCCCTCCAGTGCTTAGAACAGTGCTTTGCACATAGTAAGCGCTTAACAATCTTTTAGACTTTGAGCCCACTCTTTTAGATTGTGAGCCCACTGTTGGGTAGGGACTGTCTCTATATGTTGCCAACTTGTACTTCCCAAGCACTTAGTACAGTGCTCTGCACACAGTAAGCGCTCAATAAATGCGATTGATTGGTTGATTAACAAATGCCATTATTATTATTATTATTCCCTGCTCACAGTGAGTTTACAGTGTGGAGTGTAGAGGGGGTGCTTACATTCTAGAGGGGAAAAGTCCTTTGGGCCTGCTGCCTGCTTATTCCTAATCCCATTCTGATTTCTCTTTGGTTCCGGGCAGGTAGGACAATGCTTCTTTTCATGGCTACTTGAAGATCTATTCACGGGGTCTTAGCCGAAGAAGAGGGTCCTACATCTCGGCACTCTGGAAAGCTTCATCTCAAATGGCCGAGATGTCACGCTCCACTCTCAAAGAGACGGCCTTTGGCTTGTGGAAGTGATCTTTCATGGGGTCAGCTGTAAAAGGGGACGGCATATTTCCATGATCTTAGCACGTCGATTGAGCATTGGCAGTTGTATGATCTGGTTTAGTACTTTTTTGTGGTATTTGTCAAGTGCTTATTATGTGCCAGGCACTGTTCTAAGCGCTGGGGTAGATACAAATTAATCGGGCTGGACACAGTCCTTGTCCCACGTGGGGTTCACAGTCTTCATCCCCATTTTACAGATGAGGGAACTAAGGCACAGAGAAGTGAAGTGACTTGTCCAAGGTCACTCAGGAGACAAGTGGCAGAGCTGGAATTAGAACCCAGGTCCTCTAACACCCAGGCCCAGTCTCTTTCCACTAGACCACACTGCTTCTTACGCTGTATCTTCGAACACCAGATGGACACCCGACATTGAAGAACCTTCCCTAATCTCCCAACAACATTTGATCTAAATAAATATTTATTTATTTATTTATTTAATTTATTTGTACATATCTATTCTATTTATTTTATTTTGTTAGTATGTTTGGTTTTGTTCTGTGTCTCCCCCTTTTAGACTGTGAGCCCACTGTTGGGTAGGGACTGTCTCTATATGCTGCCAATTTGTACTTCCCAAGCTCTTAGTACAGTGCTCTGCACATAGTAAGCGCTCAATAAATACGATTGATGATGATGATGATGATGATCTAGAGTGTGGAGTGAAAACACACACTCCCACAGAACTGAGTGGACTTGAGAATAATAATAATTATACTACTTGTTAAGCGTTGGCTATGTGCCTATCACTGTCCTAAGCATTGGGGTAGATACAAGTTAATCAGGTTGAATATAGTCAGCGTGGCTCAGTGGAAAGACCACGGGCTTTGGAGTCAGAGGACATGGGTTCAAATTCCGGCAACGCTAATTGTCAGCTGTGTGACTTTGAGCAAGTCATTTAACTTCTCTGTGCCTCAGTTACCTCATCTGTAAAATGGGGATTAAGACTGTGAGCTCCCTGTGGGACAACCTAATCACCTTGTATCCTCCCCAGCACTTAGAACAGTGCTTTGCACATAGTAAGCGCCTAATAAATGCTATCGTTATTATATAGTCCCTGTCCCATGTAGGGCTCACAGTCTTGATCCCCATTTACAGATGAGACAGTGGAGGCCCAGAGAAGTGAAATGACTTTTCCAGGGTCACAGAGTAGACAAGTGACAGAGTGGGGATTAGAACCCAGGTCCTTCTGACTCTCAGGCCTGTCTCATTCCACTAAGCCTCAGCCCTTTTGGTTATGGAGAGAAGCCTTGCTGGAGGACAGAAGGTCTTTCTGGGGATCCTGGGGAGAGAGCCCGGCTCTGGGGACCGGATGACCTGAGTTTATTCATTCAGTTGTATTTATTGAGCGCTTACTGTGTGCAGAGCACTGTACTAAGTGCTTGGGAAGGACAAGTTGGCAAATACAAGTTGGCAACATCTTTCCCCAAGCACTTAGTACAATGGTCTGCACATAGTCAACCTTCAGTAAATACCACTGATTGACTGAATTCTTAGGAGGAGCACTTGGAATTCATCTCAGTATGAACAAAGTATTATCAACGTCCTGTTATAAACTGAAGTTCTGTTCTGCAGCAGATTTACAGACAACCAAACGCTGAAATATGCAGCCACCAGTACGTGTATGGCTGTGTTGAAGTATTTTATTCTCAAGTTAACTATAAACACCTGAGTGTTCATGGTGAGAGCTCTGTATTCAGCAGGATTTGTCACTCAGTTGTGTGTTCTACTTCATCATCAATCGTATTTATTGAGCGCTTACTGTGTGCAGAGCACTGTACTAAGCGCTTGGGAAGTACAAATTGGCAACATATAGAGACAGTCCCTACCCAACAGTGGGCTCACAGTCTAAAAGACTGTTCTACTTCTGCATGCTCTTCTAGTTGTGACATCAAGCTTCAGAGCAATAATTTCACAGTTTCACCCAACCTAGGGCATGGGAAAATGTTGGCAATGAGTGCATTCTAAGGAGAGAAATCGGTGATTAGAAGAAAGCTGGAATATTCTATGAAGCCTTTCTTTCCAAAGTGCACACAGGACAATAGAAAGAATATTATACAGATAAGCAGTGAACCATCGGTAAGAGTTCTAGCCCCGACTCTCCCTGGAATTGGCTACAGTGGGCAAAGGCCACTTTTGCACTGCACCCTTGCCTACCTGCTCACTCGTTGCACTTGGGCCCTGGCAGGAACATGGGAAAAGGAACCAGAGAGTCCCAGTGGTGCTGAGCAAGCGTAGGGATTCTGTCCTGACATCTAAGCCCCAAGGCCCATCTGCTTTACCTAATGGGAGATGCCATCTATCTTTGAGATGAAATCAGAGGGAATGTAAATCTCTCATCTGTCCTCTTGAGAACTGAGGGGGTAAACGGGCACCACGATTCCCAATTCAGAGTTGGGAAAACGGGAATAGTGTCCCAAAGTCAGAGACGGGGCATTTGAGGCATGGCCAAGTCTGCTCGTAATCTCCTCCCTGTCCAAGGAACTGAATAACCTGGAAAGAAAAGCACTAGAGATGGTCCGCGTAGTAGATGTGGCCTGGGCCTGAGAATCCAAAGTCATGGGTTCTAATCCTGGCTCTGCCGCTTGTCTCTTGTGTGATCTTGGGCAGGTCACTTCAATTCTCTGGGCCTCAGTTCCCTCATCTGTAAAATGGGGATTGAGGCTGTGAGCCCCACGTGGGACAGGGACCACTGTGTCCAACTTCATTTGTTTGAATCCACTCCAGCACTTAGTACAGTGCCTGGAACATAGTAAGTGCTCAACAAATACCAAAATAATAATACTGATAATAGTTATTATTAGCATTATTAGTATTATTATTATTAAAATAAGGGAGAGTCGTTCATTAAAGGAGCCACCCCTGGAAACCAGAAAGGAGTGAGGAGAGAGGAATTTCCTCCCCTACTTCCCAACTGGCAGTGGGCTTCTGGTAAGCTCAGGGTTTAGGCAGGAGTTATAGAAGCAGTGTGCCCTACTGGATAGAGCCCGTCCCTGGCCTGCTGTGTGACCTTGGACAAGTCACTTCACTTCTCAGAGTCTCAGTTCCCTCATCTCTAAAACAGGGATTAAGACTGTTGAGCCCCACGTGGGACAGGGACTGTGTCCATCATGATTAGCTTGTTTCTATCCCAGCGCTTAATATAGTGCCTGGCACATAGTGAGCAGTTAGCAAATATCATTAAAAAAACCAGTTATCATCTACCTGGAGGATTCATTCATTCATTCAATCATATTTATTGAGCACTTACTGCATGCAGAGCACTGTACTAAGTGCTTGGGAGAGTACAATGCAACAATAAACAGACAAGTGCCCTGCCCACAATGAACTAAGCTGTGCAGGCTATTGGCCACTTGTGATCCCTTGGTTTTCCCACCTCTAATGCTGTTAAGTGTTTATTGTGTTTTTGTCTCTGATCCTTGTTCAGGACAAACCCATTCTTGCTCCGGAACCCCTCGTCATGGATAATTTGGATTCATTAATGGGGCAGCTAAACACTTGGAATTTTCCCATCTTCGATTTGGTGGAAAAGATCGGACGCAAGTGTGGCCGGATCCTCAGTCAGGTAAGATGTAGGAGAGATCATTTTCACAAAAAGAAGGTGGTGGCGGTGGAGGAGAAAGAGGAGAAGGCCCACTTCTCTGTGCCTCAGTTACCTCATCTGTAAAATGGGGATTAATAATAATAATGATGGTATTTGTTAAGCACTTACTACGTGCCAAACACTGTTCTAAGTACTGGAGGAGATACAAGGTAATCAGGTTGTCCCAGTTGGGGCTCACAGTCTTAGTCCCCATTTTCCAGATGAGGTAACTGAGGCCCAGAGAATAATAATAATAATAATGGCATTTGTTAAGTGCTTACTATGTGCCAAGCACTGTTCTAAGCACTGGTGGGGGGATACAAAGTAATCAGATTGTCCCACATGGGCTTCACAGTCTTAATCCCCATTTTACAGATGAGGTAACTGAGGTACAGTGAAGTTCAGTGACTTGTCCAAAGTCACACAGCTGACAATTGGTGGAGAACAAACGAGAGTTTCGAGCAAAAACTCCTCACTCTCGGCTTCAAGGCTGTCCATTACCTCGCCCCCTCTTACCTCACCTCCCTTCTTTCCTTCTACAGCCCAGCCCGCACCCTCCAGTCCTCTGCCTCTAATCTCCTCACTGTGCCTCATTCTCTCCTGTCCCACTGTCGAACCCCGGCCCACGTCCTCCCCCTGGCCTGGAATGCCCTCCCTCCGCACATCCACCAAGCTAGCTCTCTTCCTCCCTTCAAAGCCCTACTGAGAGCTCACCTCCTCCAAGAGGCCTTCCGAGACTGAGCCCCTTCCTTCCTCTCCCCCTCCTCCCCCTCCCCATGCCCCGCCTTACCTCCTTCCCCTTCCCACAGCACCTGTATATATGTATATATGTTTGTACATATTTATTACTCTATTTTACCTGTACATATTCATTCTATTTATTTTATTTTGTTAATATGTTTTGTTTTATTGTCTGTCTCCCCCTCCTAGACTGTGAGCCTGCTGTTGGGTAGGGATCGTCTCTATATGTTGCCAACTTGTACCTCCCAAGCACTTAGTACAGTGCTCTGCACACAGAAAGCACTCAATAAATACGATTGAATGAATGAAAGAATGAAGTGACAGATCCAAAGTCTCACAGCTAACAAGTGGTGGAGCCAGGATTAGAACCCATGACCTCTGACTCCCAAGCCCGGGGTCTTTCTGCTAAGCCATGCTGTGAGCCCCTTATTGGACCGGGATTGTGTCCAACCTAATTCGCTTCTATCTGCTCCAGTGATTAGTACAGTGCCTGGCATGTGGTAAGCGCTTAACAAATACTAAAAAAGAAAAAAATATTCATTCGCAGTCACTATGCCTAAAACTAGTTGAATTTCTTCAAAGATGACATCTGTGAAATCCCATCCACATTTCCAAAAAGGGGTACTTTCACAGGCATTAATTTAATGTTGTCAGGAGATGTTTGTGAAAGTATAGTTTGCTGAATGAGGGACTATTTTTTTTTTACTTTTATGAATGGAGTTTATTGAGAGCTTACTGTTTGTGGAATCCAGTACTAAGAGCTTGGAAAAGTACAACCCCCGACTACATAATAATAATAATAGTAATAATAATAATAATAATGATAATAATGATAATAACGATAATAGTATTTGTTAAGTGCTTACTAAGTCCTAGACTGTGAGCCCATTTCTAGACTGTGAGCCCATTGTTGCATAGGGATTGTCTTTGCTGCCGAATAATACTTTCCAAGCACTTAGTACAGTGCTCTGCACAGAGTAAGCGCTCAATAAATACGATTGAATGAATACTAAGCACTGTTAACACAACTTGTAGGCAAGGTCTAAACTTCTCCAGTAATTGGGTTGGACAGAGTCCCTGTCCCAAGTGGGGCTCACAGTCTTAATCCCCATGTTACAGATGAGGTAACTGAAGCCCAGAGAAGTGAATTGATTTGCCAAGGTCACAGAGCACGCATGCGATGGAGTAGGATTAGAACCCTGGTCCGTCTAACTCCCAGGCCTGTGCTCTATCCACTAAGCTATGCCTTGGCTGTTCCGTTCTTCATTTTATGAAAAGGAACCAAGGGTATTTATTGAGCACTTACTATGTGAAGAGAACTGTATAAACTCTTGAGAAAGAAAAATCCAAGAGAATTAGCAGCCACATTCCCTAGCCATAATGAGTTTACGTGGGGTCAAGTACCCTACAAAGAGAAGACCCTTAGGAGAGGAAATGTGTCCATTTCTTTGCAAACATATTCAAATCTTAAGTGAAAAGGGTAAAAACTTTCCAGGCAGGGCAGTTTTTTTTTCAGGAGTAGAGTGGGTCTTAGTCACCCAAGTCTACTCTAAATCCCATAGCAGGCGAGAAAGAAAATTCTATGTGGAAATAATAATAATAATGGTATTTGTTAAGCGCTTACTATGTGCAAAGCACTGTTCTAAGCGCTGGGGAGGTTACAAGGTGATCAGGTTGTCCCACGGGGGGCTCACAGTTTTAATCCCCATTTTCCAGATGAGGTAACTGAGGCACAGAGAAGTTAAGTGACTTGCCCAAAGTCACAAAGCTGACAATTGGCAGAGTTGGGATTTGAACCCTTGACCTCTGACTCCAAAGCCTGTGCTCTTTCCACTGAGCCATGCTGCTTCTCAGCATGGAAATGTGAATTGTGAATTAAACACGGTGCTTTATGTAATGCCAGTGGGATACTGGGTTTTTATATTTGTTTTTTGTTTTTTTTTAACAAACCAGTGTTCCCATTAAAGGAAGTTCTGTTTGTTTGCAGTAAAGTGAAGAATCAAATATGGGAATGATGGCCAGAGAAAAATTAACATCTTCCCTTCCTTGTCAACTACCAATTCCAAAATCCCCTAAAATGAATTAGGCAGAAATTTGTGACTGTGGTCATTCTCTAAAACCTAGAGGAAGAAAATTTTATAGAAACCAGTGGTTTTAGTTATTGTTATTCATGGTGAATTAAGATTATGTTCCAATTCCTTCACTGATAATAGAAGCAGCATTTATTGAGCACTTACCAAATGTAGTGTGCTTCCAAAACAATAATAATAATAATAATAACAATAACTGCAGCATTTAAGTGTATACTGTGTGCCAAGCACTGGGGTCAATACAAAATAGTGAGGTTGGAAACCCTCCCTGTCCCACACAATCTGAGGAAGAGCTGCTACTGAATATCCATTTTACAGATGAGGAAACTGAGACCTAGAGAAATGAAGTGACTTGCCCATGAGCAGGTGAGGTGGTAGAGTCAGAATTATTCATTCATTCAAGTGTATTTATGGAGAACGTACTGTGTGCAGAGCACTGTACTCAGCTCTTGGAAAGTACAATTCAGCAATAAAGAGAGATAGCCCCTGCCCACAACAGGCTTACAGTCTAGAAGGGGGGTGACAGACATCAAAACAAGTAAACAGGCACCAATAGCATCAATGTAAATAGAATTATAGATATATACACATCAAAACAAACAGGCATTAATACAAATAAGTAGAATTATACATATGTACATATATACACATGTGCTGTGGGGTGGGGAAGAGGAGTAGAGCAAGGGAGCGAGTCGGGGCAATGAGGAGGGGAGAAGGAGTTGAGGAAAAGGGGAGTAGAACCCAGGTCCCCTGACTCCCAGCCTTTTCCAGTCTTGTTGGTTCTCCTCAGAGTTTGAAACTGTGAGCCCCACGTGGGACAGGGACTGTGACCAACCTGATTTGCTGTATCCACTCCAGTGCTTAGTACGGTGCCTGGCACATAGTAAGCGCTTAACAAATACCTTAATTATTATTAAGTCCAACCTGCGAGGCTGTGTTGTCCTGAGCGGTGGCCCACCTCGGACCAGTGGCCATGGGTCAGGACATCACGCTTGGGGCCCGTCATCTCTGAGCCGTGCCTTCCCTGGGGCCTGGTGAATCCAGTGGCTGTAAGCAGCATGGCCTAATAAATACAGCCCGGGCCAGGGGAGTCTTGTTTGGATGTCTGTTTCCCCGTTTCTAGACTGTGAGCCCCATTGTGGGCACGGGATTGTCTCTGTTGCTGAATTGTACTTCAATCAATCAATCAATCAATCGTATTTATTGAGCACTTACTGTGCGCAGAGCACTGTACTAAGTGCTTGGGGAGTACAAGTTGGCAACATATAGAGACAGTCCCTACCCAACAGTGGGCTCACAGTTTAAAAGGGGGAGACAGAGAACAAAACCAAACATACTAAGAAAATAAAATAAATAGAATAGATATGTACAAGTAAAATAAATAAATAGAGTAATAAATATGTACAAACATATATACATATATACAGGTGCTGCGGGGAAGGGAAGGAGGTAAGATGGGGGGATGGAGAGGGGGAGAGGAAGGAAGGGGCTCAGTGTGGGAAGGCCTCCTGGAGGAGGTGAGCTCTCAGTAGGGCCTTGAAGGGAGGAAGAGAGCTAGCTTGGCGGATGGGCAGAGGGAGGGCATTCCAGGCCCGGGGGATGACGTGGGCTGGGGGTACTTCTCAAGAGCTCATACAGTGCTCTGCACACAGTCAGCGTTCAATAAATTAGATTGAATGAATGAATGAAAGGAGTCAGAAGGACCTCAGTTCCAATCCTAGCTCCGCCACTTATCTGCTGTGTGACATTGGGCAAGTCACTCACTTCTCTGCGCCTCAGGTACCTCATCTGTAAAATGAGGATTAAGATGGTGAGCCCCATGTGGGACAGAGACTCTGTCCAACCTGATTTATGTGTATTCATTCATTCATTCACCCATTCATTCATTCATTCATTCAGTGTACTTACTAAGAGCTTCCTGTGCTAAGAGAACCGTACTAAGTGCTTGGAAACATATTTCAGCAATAAACAGAGACAGTGCCTGCCCACACGGGGCTGACAGTCTAGAAGGGGGGAGACAGACATCGAAACAAGTAAACAGGCATGAATATAAATAAATAGAATTATACATATATGCACATCAATAAATAGTCATGAATATAAATAAATAGAATTATAGATATATGCACATCAAAACAAGTAAACAGGCATCAATATGAATAAATAGAATTATAGATCTATGCACATCAAAACAAGTAAACAGGCATCGATATTAATAAATATAATTATGTTAGAGAAGCAGCGTGCCTCAGTGGAAAAAGCACGGGCTTTGGAGTCAGAGGTCATGGGTTCAAATCCCGGCTCCACCACTTGTCAACTGTGTGACTTTGGGCAAGTCACTTAACTTCTCTGGGCCTCAGTTCCCTCATCTGTAAAATGGGGATGAAGACTGTGAGCCCCACGTGGGACAACCTGATCACCTTGTAAATTCCCCAGCTCTTAGAACAGTGCTTTGCACATAGTAAGCACTTAATAAATGTCATTATTATTATTATTATATACATATATACATAAGTGTGTGGGGCAGGGAGGGGGAGAAGAGCAAAGGGAGCGAGTCGAGGCGACGTGGAAGGAACGGGGAGGTGAGGAAAAGGAGGCTTAGTCTGGGAAGGCCAGTTGGTGGAGTTGAGTCTTCAGTAGGTCTTTGAGGCGGGGAAGTGTGATTGTTTGGCAGATTTAAGGAGGGAGGGCATTCCAGGCCAGAGGCAGGATGTGGGCCAGGGGTCGATGGCAGGACAGGCGAGAAAGAGGCCCAGTGAGGAGGTCAGCAACATCAGAGGACCAGAGTGTGTGGGATGGGCTGGAGAAGGAGAGAAGGTAGGTGAGGTAGGAGGGTTCAAGGTGATGGAGAGCTTTGAAGCCAATAGTAAGGAGTTTTTGCTTCATGTGAAAGTTGATAAGCAACTACTGGAGATTTTTGTATCCATCCCAACTCTTAGTACAGTGCCTGGCACAAAGTAAGCACAGAGAAGCAGCCTGGCCTAGTGAACAGAGCATGGACCTGGGAATCAGAAGGATCTGGGTTCTCGTGGCTCGGTGGAAAGAGCACGGGCTTTGGAGTCAGAGTTCATGGGTTCGTATCCCAGCTCTGCCAACTGTCAGCTGTGTGACTTTGGGCAAGTCACTTCACTTCTCTGTGCCTCAGTTACCTCATCTGTAAAATGGGGATTAAGACTGTGAGCCCCCTGTGGGACAACCTGATCATCTTGTAACCTCCCCAGCGCTTAGAACGGTGTGTTGCACATAGTAAGTGCTCAATAAATGCTATTATTATTATTATTATTATTATTATTATTATCATCATTATTATTAATCCCAGCTTCTCCTCTTGACTGCTGTGTGATCTTGGCAAATCACTTCACTTCTCTGTGCCCTCAGTTACCTCACCTGTAAAATCAATCAATCAATCAATCGTATTTATTGAGCGCTTACTATGTGCAGAGCACTGTACTAAGCTTTTGGGAAGTACAAATTGGCAACACATAGAGACAGTCCCTACCCAACAGTGGGCTCACAGTCTAAAAGGGGGAGACAGAGAACAGAACCAAACATACCAACAAAATAAAATAAATAGGATAGAAATGTACAAGTAAAATAAATAAATAAATAAATAAATAAATAGAGTAATAAATATGTACAACCATATATACATATATACAGGTGCTGTGGGGAAGGGAAGGAGGTAAGATGGGGGGATGGAGAGGGGGACGAGGGGGAGAGGAAGGAAGGGGCTCAGTCTGGGAAGGCCTCCTGGAGGAGGTGAGCTCTCAGCAGGGCCTTGAAGGGAGGAAGGGAGCTAGCTTGGTGGAGGGGCAGAGGGAGGGCATTCCAGGCCCGGGGGATGACGTGGGCCAGGGGTCGACGGCGGGACAGGCGAGAACGAGGTACGGTGAGGAGATTAGCGGTGGAGGAGCGGAGGGTGTGGGCTGGGCAGTAGAAGGAGAGAAGGGAGGTGAGGTAGGAGGGGGCGAGGGGATGGACAGCCTTGAAGCCCAGGGTGAGGAGTTTCTGCCTGATGTGCAGATTGATTGGTAGCCACTGGAGATTTTTGAGGAGGGGAGTAATATGCCCAGAGCGTTTCTGGACAAAGATAATCCGGGCAGCAGCATGAAGTATGGATTGAAGTGGAGAGAGACACGAGAATGGGAGATCAGAGAGAAGGCTGATGCAGTAGTCCAGACGGGATAGGATGAGAGCTTGAATGAGCAGGGTAGCAGTTTGGATGGAGAGGAAAGGGCGAATCTTGGCAATGTTGGGGATTAAGACTGTGAGCCCCAGATTGGACAGGGATTGTGTCCGACCCGATTACCTTGTATCTACCCCAGCACTTAGAACAGCATTCAGCACATAATAAGCACTTAACAAATGCCATGATTAAAATTATTATTTATCATCACTGAAAAGAAAATTGAATATATGGGACGCTGATTTGTTAAAGAAAAGATAATTTTCCCCCATCTTCTCATCTGTGAGTTATATTCACAGCTACCTTCCCCACTAGATTTTAAGGTTCTCGAGGGCTCCTTGTGGGCGAAAAAACACAAGAAGCATCATCATCATCATCATCAATCGTATTTATTGAGCGCTTACTGTGTGCAGAGCACTGTACTAAGCGCTTGGGAAGTGCAAGTTGGCAACATATAGAGACAGTCCCTACCCAACAGTGGGCTCACAGTCTAAAAGGGGGAGACAGAGAACAAACCCAAACATACTAACAAAATAAAATAGAATACATATGTACAAGTAAAATAAATAAATAAATAAATAGAGTAACAAATACGTACAAACATATATACATATATACAGAAGCAGAATGGCATGGGCCTGGAACCTGGGTTCTAATCCCAGCTCTGCCAGTTGTCTGCCATGTGACCTTGAGCAAGTTACTTCACTTCTCAGGGCCTCAGTTCCCTCATCTGTAAAATGGGGATTGAGACTGTGCACCCCACATGGAACAGGGACTGTGTTCAAGCCAATTCGCTTGTAGCTTCCCCAGCACCTAGTACAGTGCCTGGCACATACTAAGTGCTTAACAAATACCACTATTATCATTGTTATTATTATTTTCAGCTCCTTGAAGGCAGAAATTGTGTACTCTATCAAACTCTCCCAACTCTTAGTACACTGCTCTGCATAGAGTAGGCTGGAATCTCCTCAAGGGCAGGAAATGTGTCTGCTAACTCTATTGTTTGCCCCTAAGCATTTGGTGCAATGCTCTGCACAGGGGGAAGGGGCATGGCATAATGGCTACAGCATGGGCCCAGGAATCAGAAAGCCATGAGTTCCAATCCTGGCTTTGCCACTTGTCTGCAGTGTGGCCTTGGGCAACTCACTTATCAAATGGGGCTTGAGATTGTGAGCCCCCCATGGGACATGGACTTTGTCCACCTGATCAGTTTGGAATGCCCCCAGCTCTTATTACGGTGCCTAGCATACAGTAAATACTTAACAAATACCATAATTATTATTATCATCAACTATTATTGACAGAATGATTGATAGAGAGCTGGCCCCAACTCCATACCTGGGGTCTTTCAACAGGCTCGTTTGCTTGTTTGCATGTTTGATTGTTGGTTTGTTTGTTCTTCAGGTGTCCTACAGGCTTTTCGAAGACATGGGACTTTTTGAAGCTTTTAAAATTCCAGTGAAGGAATTCATGAACTACTTTCACGCCCTAGAGAATGGGTATCGAGAGATCCCTTGTAAGTATACAATCCCTGTTCCCCTGCCTACTTAGATGGGAAGCTCTACATGGGACAGGGACTGTTTCTGACCTGATTAGCTTCTTTCTTCCCAGCCCTTATAACAGTGCTTGACACATTGTGCTATTTTTATGCTATTTGTTAGGTGCTTATTATGTGCCAGGTACTATATACTAAGCACTGGGGTAGAAACAGCTGATAAGATTGGACACAGTCCCTGTCCTACATAGGGCTCACAATCTTAATCCCAATTTTCCAGACGAGGGAATTGATGATGATGATGATGGTATTTATTAAGTGCTTACTATGTGCCAAGCACTGTTCTAAGCGCTGGGGTAATCAGGTTGTCCCACGTGGGGCTCGCGGTCTTAATCCCCATTTTCCAGATGAGATAACAGGTGCAGAGAAGTTAAGTGGCTTGCCCAAAGTCACACAGCTGATAAGTGGCAGAGCTGGGATTAGAACCCTTGGCCTGCGACTCCCAAGCCCATGCTCTTTCCACTAGCCATGCTGCTCCCATGCAGCCTTGCTGAGGCACAGAGAAGTGAAGTGACTTGCTCAAGGTCACACAGCAGACAAGTGGCAGAGCCGGGATTAGAACACAGGTCTTTCTGATTCCCAGGCCCATGTTCTATTCACTAGGCCATGCTATTTCTCCATTCTGAGGACACAGCTGTCTCCTAACTCTGTTGTACTCTCCTAAATGCTCCATAATGTGCTCTGCCCACAGTAGACTATAAGATCCCTTGATGGCAGAGATCATGTCTACTAACTCTTTTGTCCCCTCCCTATCGCTCAATACAGTGTTCTGCACACAGCCAACTGTATAACCTCCTTGAGGACAGAGATCATGGCTACTCATTCTATTTTTTTATGGTATTTGTTAAGCGATTACTGTGTGCCAGACACTGTACTTAGCCCTGGGGTAAAACCAAGCTAATTGGGATAACAATAATAATAATAATTGCGGTATTTTTTAAGTGCTTACTATGTGTCAGGCACTGTACTAAGCCCTGGGATAGAGCCAAACTATTTGGGATAATATTAGTGATAATAATAATGATTGTGGTATTTGTTAAATGCTTACTAAGTGCCAGGCACTGTTTTCAGTGCTGGGATGAATACAAGCAAATCAGGTTGGACATAGCCCCTGTCCCACATGGGGCTCACAATCTCAATCCCCATTTTACAGATGAGGGAACTGAGCCCCCCAAAAGTGGCCTGCCCAAGGTCACACAGCAGACAGAGGGCGGGGTTGGGATTAGGACCCAAGTCCTTTTGACTCTTCCAAGCACTCAGTCCACAGGCACAGATGAGTGAGCGTCACCATCGATCGTATCTCCTTCCAATACGAGGGACAGATAGAGATATAGCACAGTGCTCTGCACAATGTAGGTGCCAGATTGAGCCCAGAGATGGATTGATGGGTCCAGTGTGGATGTAAAGAGTCTCTTGGGCTGCTGGTGGCCAATTCTCCCTAGGAGTGGGTGCGCTGGGCTGGTCGGTTCATCAGGTGGTGCTTGGGGTCTTCACTTGGTCCTCGTCAGGGCCTGAACCGTGATGTGCTTGGTACAGCGCTCTGCACACAGTAGGCGCTCAATAAATATGATAGAATGAATGAAATGCCCTTCTCTGCTCTGTCCGTAACAGACCACAACAGAATCCACGCCACCGACGTGCTGCACGCTGTGTGGTACCTCACCACCCAGCCCGTGCCCGGCCTGTCCACCAGCCTCAATGACCATGGATCGGCCAGTGATTCAGGTCTTTACTCTGTGGCCATTCTCTGTGTGCCTGCGCGGGTGTGTGGGTGCATATATGTGTGTGTGTGTGTGTGTTCAGGTGTGTGCACACGTGTAATTGCATGTGCATTTGGGTGTCTATGTAACTGTGTGCGCCATGTGTATTTCCCCCTTGGAACTAATAATAATGAAAATTATTATGGCATTTGTTAAACGTTTACTGTGTGCTGGGCACTGTATTAAGTGCTGGAGTAGCTAGAGACAAATTGGGTTGGACTCAGTCCCTGTCCCATGTGGGGCTCGCAGTCTCAATGCCCATTTTACAGATGAGGGAACTGAGGCCCAGAGAAGCCAAGTGACTTATTCAAGGTCACACAGCAGACAAGTGGCAGAGCTGGGATTAGAACTCATGACCTTCGGAATCCCAGGCCCGCACTCTATCCATTCCGTCATGCCGCTTTTTGCTAACTCTCCTCCCAGCTGGGTAACAAGATGTGAATCACCCGATGGGGCAGGGAATGTGTCTATTACACATTGTTACATTGTCCCCTGCCCAAGCACTTAGTACAGTGCTCTGCACACAGTAAGCGCACAGTCAATACAATTGACAGTCTGACTTGTGGTCCAGGGTGTCGTCGTGGCACGGTGTGTTTGCATCTGTGCGTGTGTTTGGTTTGTATGTGTGACAGCACACGTGTGAGGTCAGAGAGCGAGTGTGCTCCCACGGCTTCGGCGCTGACCACATAACCCATGTCCGGCCCCCGGCTTTGTCCCCCTCATTCCCTCCTCACCCCCAGACTCGGACAGCGGGGTCCCGCACGGCCACACGGGCTACGTCTTCTCCAAGATGTACATGGCGGGCGAGGAGCGGTCCGGCTGCCTGGCCGGGCACATCCCTGCCCTGGAGCTGATGGCCCTCTACGTGGCCGCCGCCATGCATGACTATGACCACCCAGGAAGGACCAACGCCTTCCTCGTGGCCACCAGTGCCCCCCAGGTAAGCCTCCGCTCCCGGGGGTCACCCTCCAGCCCCTTGAACGGGTCGGCGGGCGGTGGTTTGTATCAAGCACTTCCTGTGGGCAGATCACGGTCCTGAGCACCAGTCTTTCGTATGTCCTGGGGCGAAATGGCCAAGTAACGTGGGTTGGGGTGTCCGGCTTATTGGTAACCACCGGGTTCACGGCTGGGCCTGTGGTGTTGGCCGGTTTGGAGAGGGGGCCTGAAAACCAGTGACAGACGGTCATTGTAACTGTGGGCGTGATATCGGGGGCCTGAGGTGAGGGCTGAGAGAGGAGGCTGCCATTTGGGGCCTTGCCCACCCTGACTGGAAGCTACCGGGCCCTGTCCAAGAGTGGGGCGATCAAAGGTTGGGGAGGGGCGTGATGGCGGGTTTCCAGCTCACACCAGGGTGGGGGGCCAGGTTTCTCCCCCCCCCACCCCTGGTGAGTCTGTAAGGACACCTGGGACTGTCAGCCTCCCGGAAGGACCGAGTCCTCAGTCAGGCTTCAGCATCGATTCAGCCCTTCAATGCCACTGTCTCAGGGGAGAGGCATAAAGTCCAAAGAACAAGCCCCTCTCTCTTTTTTTTCCTTAGGGTAGCTGTATCGAGAAGCAGCGTGGCTCAGTGGAAAGAGCACGGGCTTGGGAGTCAGAGGTCATGGGTCCGAATACTGGCTCCACCACTTAGCTGTGTGACCTTGGGCAAGTCACTTAACTTCTCTGTGTCTGTTACCTCATCTGTAAAATGGGGATTAAGACTGTGAGCCCCACGTGGGACAACCTGATCATCATCATCATCATCAATCGTATTTATTGAGCGCTTACTGTGTGCAGAGCACTGTACTAAGCGCTTGGGAAGTACAAATTGGCAACATATAGAGACAGTCCCTACCCAACAGTGGGCTCACAGTCTAAAAGGGGGAGACAAAACCAAACATACTACAAAATAAAATAGAATAGATACGTACAAGTAAAATAAATAAATAAGTAGAGTAGTAAATATGTACAAACATATATACATATATACAGGTGCTGTGGGGAAGGGAAGGAGGTAAGGTCAGGGGGATGGAGAGGTATCCCCCTCAGCACTTAGAACAGTGCTTCACATATAGTAAGCGCTTAACAAATACCATCATTATTATTATTATTATTATTATTATTATTTAGCGCTTATTGTGTGCCAAGCACTGTACAAAGCGCCAGAAGAGCTAATCTAGACTGTGAGCTCATTGTGAGAAGGGATTGTCTCTCTTTATTGCTGTATTTGATATTCCCAAGCACTTAGTGCTGTGCTCCACACACAGTAAGTGCTTGATAAATATGATTGAATGAATAATCAGGTTGGACACAGCCTAGGTCCCATGTGGGGCTCGCAGTCTTGATCCCCATTTTACAGATGAGGGAACTGAGGCACAGAGGAAAGAAGAGACTTGCCCATGATCACACAGCAGATATGTGGCAGAGTGGGATTAGAAGCCAGGTCCTTCTGATTCCCAGGCCCGGGCTCTATCCATTAGGCCATGCTGCCTCCATGTGAATGGCAGCCATCTGACATCGCCCCTTGACCATGTAGCCTAGTGGAAAGTGCGTGGGCCTAGGAGTCTGAGGAACTAGGTTCGAATCCCACCTCCGCCACTTAGCTGCTGTGACCTTGGGCAAATCATTTCACTTCTCTGTGCTTCAGTTTCCTCATCCACAGAATGGGGATTCAGTACCTTTACTCACTCCTACTTAGTCCGTGAGCCCCATGTGTGACCTGATGAAGTTGTATCTTGTCTGGGCTTACCACAGTGCCTGGCACATAATAATAATAATAATGGCATTTGTTAAGTGCTTACTGTATGCAAAGCACTGTTCTAAGTGCTGGGGTGGGATAGAAGGTGATCAGATTGTCCCACGTGGGGCTCATAGTTTTAATCCCCATTTTACAGATGAGGTAACTGAGGCACAGAGAAGTTAAGTGACTTGCCCAAAGTCACACAGCTGACAATTGGCGAAGCCAGGAGTTGAACCCATGACCTCTGACTCCCAAGCCCATGCTCTTTCCACTGAACCACGCTGCTTCTCTAGCGATTACCGGATACCACAATTATTATTATCATTGTCATGCTGATTTTCTCAGGCCGTGCTATACAACGACCGGTCGGTTTTGGAGAACCACCACGCCGCCGCCGCCTGGAGCCTCTTCATGTCTCACCCAGAGTATAATTTCCTCATCAACCTCGACCATGTGGAGTTCAAACATTTCCGCTTCCTTGTCATCGAAGCCATTTTGGCCACTGATCTGAAGAAACACTTCGACTTCGTGGCAAAATTCAATGCCAAGGTAACTCGCTGAGGGCCCGGTCTTAGTTCTATGGTCAGAGAGGAAAGGAGTCATTGAGAACATAACTCAGCTCCAGTGGTAGGGGGGTTTGGCCAAGACAACTGTGTTAAGTGGTCCCTGAGGAGCAGTGTGGCCTAGTGGCTAGAATCCAGGCCTGGGAGTCAGGAGGCCTTGGGTTCATTCATTCATTCATTCAATCATATTTATTGAGCACTTACTGTGTGCAGAGCACTGTACTAAACTCTTGGGAAGTAGAAGTCGGCAACATATGGAGACAGTCCCTACCCAACAATGGGCTCACAGTCTAGAAGGAGGGGACAGACAACAAAACAAAACATGTAGACTGGTGTCTACATGGGTTCTAATCCCAGCTCTGCCACTTGCCTACTGGGTGTCCTTGGGTAAGTCACTTCACTTCTCTGGGCCTCAATCACTTCATCTGTAGAACGGGGATTAAGACTGTGAACCCCTTCTGGGACAGGGACTGTGTCCAACCCAATTTGCTTGTATCCACCCCACCACTTAGTACAGTGCCTGGCCTGTAGTAAGCACTTAAGAAATGCCATGGTTATTATTATTATTATTATTATGCACCATCAGTACTGGAAGACTTGTGGAGGAGTCTGCTCAGGTATCTTGGGAAGAGTCATTCAACTAATGGTATTTCCCGAGTGTTTACTCTGTGCAGTACACTGTTCTAAGAGCTTGGGAAAATACAACGCAACAGAGTTGGTAGACTCAGTCCCTACACACAATGGATGGATGGATGGATGGATGGCCTTTGGCTCTGTGAGAGGGAACATTGTATAACAACAATAATAATAATAATGATGATGATGATGATGGCATTGGTTAAGTGCTTACTATGTGTCGAGCACTGTTCTAAACACTGGAGGGGATACAAGGTGATCAGGTTGTCCCCCGTGGGGCTCACAGTCTTAATCCCCATTTTACAGTTGAGGTAACTGAGGCACAGAGAAGTGAAGTGACTTGCCCAAAGCCACACAGCTGATCGGTGGCGGAGTTGGGATTAGAACCCATGACCTCTGACTCCCAAGCCCGGACTCTTTCCACTATTCCACGCTGCTTTCACTGTGGGAAGGGAAGGTGTTTACCAACTCTGCTGTATTGGACTCTCCCAGGCACTTAGTACAGTGTTCTGTGCACAGTAAGAGCTCAATATATAACATTCACTGTCTGACAATTGGGAAGAAGTTTGATGGGCTGACAAAATGGAGAGAAGTATCGCACAGGAGACCAGAGGAGGATGCAATGGGGAGTGGTGGCACAAACAAACTATCCAAGAGTAAAGTTGGTGGTAGAGTGTAACAGAATCACTCAATTGATCCTCTATTATTCATTGTCATATTTATTGAGCACTTACTTTGTGCTTGGGAAAGTACAATAATACAACAAACAGTGACATTCTTTGCCCACAATGTATTGAGCACTTACTGTGTGCAGGGAGGACACTAGGGAGTGTACAGAATAAAAGAGTTTTTAGACACATTCCCTTTCCCACAGCAAGCATACCATATAGATGGGGAGACTAACATTAATATAATATATTAATATTAATATATTAATATTTTAGACTGTGAGCCCACTGTTGGGTAGGGACTGTCTCTATATGTTGCCAATTTGTACTTCCCAAGCGCTTAGTACAGTGCTCTGCACATAGTAAGTGCTCAATAAATACGATTGATGATGATAAATAAATAAACTGTGGATAGGTACACAAGTGTTGTGGAGCTGAGGTAGGGCTAAAAAAAGAAGCAAATCCAAGTGTAATAATAATAATAATAATGTCATTTGTTAAGTGCTTACTATGTGCAAAACACTATTCTAAGCGCTGGGAGGATACAAGGTGATCAGGTTGTCCCACGTGGGGCTCACAGTCTTCACTCCCATTTTACAGATGAGGGAACTGAGGCTCAGAGAAGTGAAGTGACTTGCCCAAGGTCACACAGCTGACAATTGGCGGAGCCGGGATTTGAACCCATGACCTCTGACTCCCAAGCCTGGGCTCTTTCCACTGAGCCATGCTGCTTCTCTGAGCATAAGGGTGATGCAGAAGAGAATGGGAGAAGAGGAAATTAAGGCTTAGTCAGGGAAGGCCTCTGGGACAAGATGTCCCTTCAGTAAGGCTTTGAAGTAGGGGAGGGCAATTATCTGTCTGATAGGAGGAGGGAGGAAGTTTAAGAGAAGGAGCGTGGCTCAGTGGAAAGAGCCCGGGCTTTGGAGTCAGAGGTCATGGGTTCAAATCCCGACTCCGCCACTTGTCAGCTGTGTGACTTTGGGCAAGTCACTTCACTTCTCTGGGCCTCAGTTACCTCATCTGTAAAATGGGGAGTAAGACTGTGAGCCCCACATGGGACAACCTGATCACTTTGTATCCTCCCCAGCGCTTAGAACAGTGCTTTGCACATAGTAAGCGCTCAACAAATACCATCATTATTATTATTATTATTATTTCAGGACAGAGGTGGGACGTGGGCAAGGGGTCAGCAGTGAGATAGACGAGATCAAGGTACAGTGAGGAGTTTGGCATTAGACGAATGGAGTGTGCAGGGTGGGTTATAGTAAGAGAGCAGGGAGGTGAGGCAGGAGGGGGTCTGGTGATTGAGTGTATTAAAACCAATGGGAAGGAGTTTCTGTTTGTTGCAGAGGGGGATGGACAACCACTGGAGGTCTTCGAGGAGTGGGGTGACGTGTCCTGAGCCGTTTAGTAGAAAAGTGTTTCGGGTGGCAGAGTGAAGTATGGACTGTAGTGGGGAGAGACAGGAGGCTGGGAGGTCTGCAAGGAGGCTGATGCAGTAATCAGGGTGGGGAAGGAGAAGTGCTTGGATCAACAACAGTTTGGATGGAGAGGAAAGGGCGGATTTAGCCACGTTGTGAAGGTGGAACCAAAAAAAATGCCTAAAGCCCAGACAGAAATGTCCAAAGCTGGAGGGCGCCTAGTTCATCTATAACAGAGCGGTTGTGCCTTCCCAGAAGCCCCCACTCTGACTGTGGTCCTCCCCCTTGTCCTATGCTGTGTGGACGGGGACAACCGATTCTTTGAACCTACTAAACTGTAAGCTCCTTGTGGGCAGGGAATATGTCTAGCAACTCTGTTGTATTATCTTTTAGACTGTGAGCCCACTGTTGGGTAGGGACTGTCTCTATATGTTGCCAACTTGTACTTCCCAAGCGCTTAGTACAGTGCTCTGCACACAGTAAGCGCTCAATAAATACGATTGATTGATTGACTGATCCTCTCCCAAGCGCTTAGTACAGAACCCTGAACACAGTAAGCACTCAATAAATACAACTGATTGATTATGATAAGGCTGCCGTTGTCTGACAGATGTTCCCTGATTCCCCACATGGCGTTCTGGCCATAACCCAGAATGGTAATCCACCCTCCTGCAGAAAGGAGCAGATTTTTAAAAGTCTCCCGTTCATGTCTGTCCTCACGTTGCCTTATAACGTGAACTGTGAAATGGAACCCAAGGGGGAATTGCAGCAGGAAGTCTCAATTCCACCTGAGAAGCAGCATGGCGTAGTAGCCCAGGCCTGGGAATCAGAAGGTCACGGGTTCTCATCCCAGCTTCACCATGTGGCTGCTGAGTGGCCTTGGGCAAGTCACTTTACTTCCCTGGGCCTCAGTTCTCTCAGCCATAAAATGGGGTTCAAGACTGTGAGCTCCACGTGGGACAGAGACTGTGTCCAACCTGATTTGCTCGTCTCCACCCCAGCGCTTAGTACAGTCCTTGGCACGTAGTAAGTGCTCAAGAAATACCGCAATTATTATGATAAACTGGGAAGCAGCGTGGCTTAGTGGGAAGTGCATGGGCTTGGGAGTTAGAGGTCACGGGTTCTAATCCCAGCTCTGCCACTTGTCTGCTGTGTGACCTTGGGCAAGTCACTTAACTTCTCTGTGCCTCAGTTACCTCATCCGTAAAATAGGTATTAAGACTGGGAGCCCCACGTGGGACAACCTGATTACCTTGTATCCACCTTAGCGCTTAAAATGGTGCTTGGCACAGAGTAAGCACTTAACAAATACCATCAATATGATGATTAACCATTCTCATCCAAATTGGATTGCCGCTGTCCATTATGGGTTTTCTCATTTGGACGAGTTCCGATGGGAAGAAACGGAGGAGAAGGGCGATGTGGTTTCGAGTTCCCACCGGGCCCAGTGTGGGCAGAGGTTTCTCCCAGAATCCCCGCTCTCGCGTGACCGGCCCCGGGAGCCAAGGCGCTTTCTGCATCTCGTGCAGGTGAACGAAGAAGTCGGGATCGACTGGGCCAACGAGAACGACCGCCTGCTGGTCTGCCAGATGTGCATAAAACTGGCCGACATCAACGGCCCCGCCAAGTGCAAGGAACTCCACCTTCAGTGGACGGACGGCATCGTCAACGAGTTTTACCAGCAGGTAATCTACCTCACACTGGACCGCGGAAACTGGCCATCTACATCAGGATCGGTCTCCCCCTCTAACCTGGAAGCTCCCGGAGGGTGGGGAATGTGTCTTCCCACTCTCTTAGGTTGGACTCTCCCAAGTACTTAGTACAGTGGTCTTGCACGCAGTAAGTGCTCAATAAATGCCACTGATGGATAGGGTAGGAGGGAATGTGTCTACCAGTTCTGCTGTACTGGACTCACCCAAGCACTGAGTACATTGTTCCGCACATTAATTCATTCGTTCAGTTGCATTTATTGAGCCTTTACTGTGTTCAGAGCACTGTACTAAGCCCTTGGAAAATACAATTCAGGCATATAGTAAGTGCTCAATAAATACCATTGATTCATTGATTAATTAATGGGCAGTAGGGAACATGTTGATCAACTCCACCCCCTTTCCATCCCTCCTGCCTTACTTCCTTCCCCTCCCCACAGCACCTGTATATATGTATATATGTTTGTATGTATTTCTCTATTTATTTTATTTGTACATATTCTATTTCTTTTATTTTGTTGATATGTTTTGCTTTGTTCTCTGTCTCCCCCTTCTAGACTGTGAGCCCACTGTTGGGTAGGGACCGTCTCTATATGTTGCTAACTTGTACTTCCCAAGCGCTTAGTACAGTGCTCTGCACACAGTAAGTGCTCAATAAATATGATTGAATGAATGAATGAATGAACTCTGGTATGTTGAACTCTCCCAAGTGCTTAGTACAGTGCTCTGCACACAGTAAACGCTCCATTAACACCATCGATTGATTGGTTGATTGGACAGGAGGGATTGTGTCTACTAAATCTGTTGTATTGGACTCCCCAAGCGTTTAGTACAGTGCTCTGCATAGAGTCAGCTCTCAGGAAACACCATTGATTAATAATAATGATGGCATTTATTAAGCGCTTACTATGTGCAAAGCACTCTTCTAAGCACTGGGGGGATACAAGGTGATGAGGTTGTCCCACGTGGGGCTCACAGTCTTCATCCCCATTTTACAGATGAGGGAACTGAGGCACAGAGAAGTTAAGTGACTTGCCCAAAGTCACACAGCTGAGTGGTGGAGCTGGGATTCAAACCCATGACCTCTGACTCCAAAGCCCAGGCTCTTTCCCACTGAGCCACGCTGCTTCCCCTAATAATTAATAGGGAGTAAGGAACTTGTCTACTAACTCTGCTATATTGGACTCTCCCAAGCACTTAGTACACTGCTCTAAACAAAGTAAGCACCCAATAAATATAACTGATGGATTGACTGGGCCAGGAATATGTCTACCAACTCTGTTGTATTGTCCTCTCCTAATAATAATAATAATAATGATGATATTTGTTAAGCACTTACTATGTGCCAAGCACTGTTCTAAGCACTGGGGAGGATACAAGGTAATCAGGTTGTCCCATGTGGGGCTCACAATCTTAATCCCCATTTTACAGATGAAGGAACTGAGGCCCAGAGAAGTTATGTGACTTGCCCAAAGTCACACAGCTGACAGTCGGCAGAGCCGGGATTTGAACCCCTGACCTCTGACTCCCAAGCCCATGCTCTTTCCACTGATCCACGCTGCCCTCCGCGTAGAGTAAACATTGAATAAGTGGCACTCAAGGATGGATTGATAGAAGTAAACGATGTCAGCTTGGGTCACTCATAATGAAGCGAAGAAGGCTTGCTGGGGGAGAGATCAGTCTGCGCTTTGTGGCTAGCATTCCCCCTCGGCGATGGCCACGATATTTATTGAGCACCCGCAAGAGGCCATCCAGTCTTCTCATGAC
This sequence comes from Tachyglossus aculeatus, assembly GCF_015852505.1. Lineage (NCBI taxonomy): Eukaryota > Metazoa > Chordata > Mammalia > Monotremata > Tachyglossidae > Tachyglossus > Tachyglossus aculeatus. The sequence goes on from NC_052067.1 coordinate 174,786,177, forward strand.
TTAGCACTTTATCCTCACCCCCGAACATGACCCACATGGAGCGTGCATTCAAACAGGGGAGACAATCATCAGAACTATGACAGGAAGAAAAATCAGAGGACGTATTTGACAGCATTATTAGTTATAACAATAATAATTATGACATTCGTTAAGTGCTTACTATGCATCAGGCACTGTACTAAGCAATAATAATAATAACATTTGTAGTATAAAGTGCTTACTATGTTCCAGTGTCATCCTCGACTCCGCTCTCTCATTCACCCCTCACATCCAAGCCGTGATCAAAACCTGCCGGTCTCAGCTCCGCAACATTGCCAAGATCCGCCCTTTCCTCTCCATCCAAACCGCTACCCTGCTCATTCAAGCTCTCATCCTATCCCGTCTGGACTACTACACTAGCCTTCTCTCTGATCTCCCATCCTCGTGTCTCTCTCCACTTCAATCCATACTTCATGCTGCTGCCCGGATTATCTTTGTCCAGAAACGCTCTGGGCATATTACTCCCCTCCTCAAAAACCTCCAATGGCTACCGATCAATCTGCGCATCAGGCAGAAACTCCTCACCCTGGGCTTCAAGGCTGTCCATCACCTCGCCCCCTCCTACCTCACCTCCCTTCTCTCCTTCTACGGCCCAGCCCGCAACCTCCGCTCCTCCACCGCTAATCTCCTCACTGTACCTCGCTCTCGCCTGTCCCGCCATCGACCCCCGGCCCACGTCATCCCCCGGGCCTGGAATGCCCTCTCTCTGCCCATCCGCCAAGCTAGCTCTCTTCCTCCCTTCAAGGCCCTGCTGAGAGCTCACCTCCTCCAGGAGGCCTTCCCAGACTGAGCCCCTTCTTTCCTCTCCCCCTCGTCCCCCTCTCCATCCCCCCGTCTTACCTCCTTCCCTTCCCCACAGCACCTGTATATATGTATATATGGTTGTACATGTTTATTACTCTATTTATTTATTTATTTATTTATTTTACTTGGACATTTCTATCCTATTTATTTTATTTTGTTGGTATGTTTGGTTCTGTTCTCTGTCTCCCCCTTTTAGACTGTGAGTCCACTGTTGGGTAGGGACTGTCTCTATGTGATGCCAATTTGTACTTCCCAAGCGCTTAGTACAGTGCTCTGCACATAGTAAGCGCTCAATAAATACAATTGATTGATTGATTGATTCCAGGCACTGTAATAATAATCATAATTATTATGATATTTGTTAATCGCTTACCATGTCCCAAGCACTATTCTAAGCGCTGGGGGAGATAGATACAAGATAATCAGGTTGTCCCAAATGGGGCTCACAGTCTTCATCCCCATTTTGTAGGTAAGGTAACTGAGGCACAGAGAAGTTAAGTGGCTTGCTCAAGGTCACACAGCAGACAAGTGACGGAGCCAGGATTAGAACCCACGTCCTCTGACTCCCAAGCCTGGGGTCTTGCCACTAAGTCATGCTGCTTCTCTGTACTGAGCGCTGGGGCGGATACAAGCAAATCGGATTGGACGCAGTTCCTGTCCCACATGGGGCTCACAGTCTTAATCCTCATTTTCCGAATGAGACTTTTATTTTTATTTTATTTTAATTTATTTTTATTATTTTATTTTTATTTTATTATCTTTTAGACTGTGAGCCCACTGTTGGGTAGGGACTGTCTCTATATGTTGCCAACTTGTACTTCCCAAGCGCTTAGTACAGTGCTCTTCACACAGTAAGCGCTCAATAAATACGATTGATTGATGAGGGAACTGAGACCCAGAGAAGTGAAGTGACTTGCCCAAGGTCACACAGCAGACAAGTGGCAGGACTGGGATTAGAACCCAGGTCCCTCTGACTCCCGGGCCCAGTCTCTATCCACTAGGCCACACTGCTTCTCATCTATCCATCCTACTGCAGAAGAAGGGCGAAGATGACGTGGGAGGTGGGGATTTTCTGGGGAAGGCTTGGAGAGGAGGTGGATTTTGAAGGGAGGCCTTGGAACATGGGGAGAGCAAGGGTAGGTTGGCTTGGTGGGGAGTAGAGGATTGCCGGGCTGGGGGAATAGTATGGCCACAGGAATGGAGACAGAAAAGTCAAGATCGGAGAGGCCTAGGGACAGATGCAGCATGGCCTAGTGGATAGACCGTGAGCTTTGGAGTCAGAAGGTCATCAATCAATCAATCAATCGTATTTATTGAGCGCTTACTATGTGCAGAGCACTGTACTAAGCGCTTGGGAAGTACAAATTGGCATCACATAGAGACAGTCCCTACCCAACAGTGGGCTCACAGTCTAAAAGGGGGGACAGAGAACAAAATCAAACATACTAACAAAATAAAATAAATAGAATAGATATGTACAAAATAGAATAGATATGTGCAAGCTAATCCCAGCTCTGCCACTTGTCTGCTGTGTGACCTTGGGCATGTCACTTCACTTCTCTGTGCCTCAGTTCCCTCATCTGTGAAATAGGGATTAAGACTGTGAACCCCACTTGGGACAACCTGATTACCTTGTATCTACTCCAGCACTTAGAACAGTGCTCGGCACATAGTAAGCACTTAACAAATACCATCCTCATCATCATAACTGCTGTGGGGTTGGGAGGCGGTGATGAATGAAGGGACAAAGTCAGGGTGATGCATTCATTCATTCATTCAGTCGTATTTATTGAGCGCTTACTGTGTGCAGAGCACTGTATTAAGCGCTTGGGAAATGCAAATTGGCAACATATAGAGAGGGTCCCTGCCCAACAGTGGGCTCACAGTCTAGAAGAAGGGATGCAGAAGGGAGAGAGAGAAGAGGAAAGGAGGGCTGATTTGCACGCTTTATTCACCCCTATGAATATATTATCATAATGATAATTATGGTATTTGTTAAGGGCTTACTATGTGCCAAGCACTGTTCTAAGCACTGGGGGAGATGCAAGGTAAATCAGATTGTCCCATGTGGGGCTCAAGGACTCAATCCTCATTTTACAGGCGAGGTAACTGAGGCACAGAGAAGTGAAGTGACTTGCCCAAGGTCATAGAGCAGACAAGTGGAGAAACCCGGATTAGAACCCAGCCTGTGCTCTTGCCACTTGGCCACCCTCTCTCAGCCCCTTAGCACAGTGCTTGGAACAATACTTGGCACATAGTAAGCACTTAACAAATACCATTATTATTATTATTATTATGTCCACAATTTGTTTCTCTTCATGTCTGTCTCCCCCCTTTGGACCATAAGCTCGTCATGGGCAGGGAATTGTCTATCAACTCTGTCTATATCGGGCTCTCTCAAGCACTTAGTCCAGTGTTCTGCACCCAGATAGCGCTCAATAGATAGGATCGATCGATCGGTGGCTGATCGCGCCGGGGTTCGCGTTTGTGTCGTTTGTGGTGGGAGACTGACAAAGCGGTGTGGTCTCCAGGGTGACGAAGAGGCCAGCCTGGGCCTTCCCATCAGCCCGTTCATGGACCGCTCGGCTCCTCAGCTGGCCAACCTCCAGGAGTCCTTCATCTCCCACATCGTGGGGCCGCTGTGCCACTCCTACGACTCGGCCGGCCTGATGCCCGGGAAGTGGGTGGAGGATGACGCCGACGGCAGCGAGCTGGAGGGCGACCCCGACGCCCACCCCGAGGACGGGGAGGAGGAAGAGGACGACGACGGGCAGAGCACCCCCGAAGGGGAAGCTGGCGAAAACGCCGAATCCTCAAGTAAGCCGGGAAAGGGGCAGCGGGACTTAATGGCGAATAATAATAACGATGACAATTGTGGTAGTTCTTAAGCACTTACTCTGTGCCAAGCACGGTGCTAAGCACTGAGCACTGTTCAGGTGTTCCGATATTGGGGCCCGGGGCCTGTGATGGGGTGGGGTCTCTCTAGAAGCCGAATTTTTAACTGTCACTTCTTGGTTTCAATTATTGCCTGACTTGCGATGGAGGATACCTTACCTTCTGATGACTGGCAGTTGGAAACAAACCAGTTTTAGAGTGATTTTTCAGCTCTCCTATGAGCAACAAACTACCCCATCCCAGGCAGTGCTCTTCCTTGCACCCGTCAAAATGGAGTTTTCAGCAAGGGAATGCTTATTCATTCATTCAATCATATTTATTGAGCACTTACTGTGTGCAAAGCACTGTACTAAGCTTATGAAGTGTTAGTCCTTGCAGGAGACCATGTAACACACCCTCGTACTTTCCCAAGTTGATGAGGATGAAAGCAGGGGTATTTATGAAGCATTTACTGGGTACTAGGCAAGATGCAAAATAATTAGGTCAGATGCAGAGAAGTAGCTTGGTGTAGTAGATAGTAATAATAATAATGGCAATTATGGTATTTGTTAAGCACTTACTATGTACAAGACACTGTACTAAGTTCTGGGGTACATACAAGCAAATTGGGTTGAGATGCAGTCTCTGTCCATGTTCATTCATTCATTCATTCAGTCAGTCTATTTATTGACCACTTACTGTGTGCAGAGCACTGGACTAAGCACTTGAGAAGCACGAGTCGGCAACATATAGAGACAGTCCCTACCCAACAACGGGCTCACAGTCTAGAAGAGGGAGACAGACAATGAGACAAAACATGTGGACAGGTGTCAAGTCATCAGAATAAATAGAAATAAAACTAGATGCACATCATTAACAAAATAAAAAGAATAGTACAAAATAAAAAGAATAATAAATATGTACAGTGAGCCCATGAGGGGCTCACAGTCTCAACCCCCATTTTACAGATGAGGTAACTGAGGCACAGAAAAGTAAAGTGATGTGCCCAAGGTCACACAGCAGATACGTGGCGGAGCTGGGATTAGAACCCATGACCTTGTGATTCCCATGCCTGTGCTTTATCTACTACACCATGCTTCTTCTCTGAGCACGGGCCTGCGAGTCAGAAGATCATGGGTTCTACTCACGGCTCTGCCACTTGTCTCCCGTGTGACCTGGGGCAAGCCAATTCATTTCTCTGTGCCTCGGTTCCCTCATCTGTAAAATGGGGATTGTGACCATGAGCCCCGAGTGGGACAGGGACTGTGTCCAACCTGATTAACTTGTATCTACCTTGGCTTATAGGAAGCACTTAACAAATCTCTTAATTATCATTATTATTATTATTATTATTGTTGTCCATGGGAGCAAGGAAATACTCGTATTTTATCCCCATTTTACTGATAAGGAAAGAGACAGTGCAGATAGTGCCTGAGAAGCAGCATGGCTCGGTGGAAAGAGCACGGGCTTTGGAGTCAGAGATCAGGGGTTCAAATCCCAGCTCTGCCAATTGTCAGCTGTGTGACTTTGGTCAAGTTAGTTAACTTCTCTGTGCCTCAGTTACCTCATCTGTAAAATGGAGATTAAGACTGTGAGCCCCCTGTGGGACAACCTGTAACCTCCCCAGCACTTAGAACAGTGCTTTGCACATAGTAAGCGCTTTATAAATGTCATTATTATTATTATTATTATAAGGGAATTGTTCAAGGTCACCAGTAAGCAAGTAGTAGATCGACAACCCAGAACTTCTGATTTCTGATCATTTAACCAATCAGTGGTGTTTATCGAGTGCTTACTGTGTGCAGAGAGCACTGTAGTAAGTGCTCAAGAGAATACAACATGAAAGATGATAGACACGTTGCCTGCTCACAAGTAGTTTACAATCCGGAGGGTTCTTTGCCATCACCACTATTCATTCATTCATTCGTATTTATTGAGTGCTTACTGTGTGCAGAGCACTGTACTAAGCTCTTGGGAAGTACAAGTTGGGAACATATAGAGACGGTCCCTACCCAACAATGGGCTCACAGTCTAGAAAACCCCATTTGCTTCCCCATGTTCCACAAAATCACCACCCGCACAAAAAAATGTTTTTCAAAAACAGGGATGAAAAACAGAAGACATCGCTACTTGGGTGACCTGTCATCGTCTTAAACTTAACTTGTCCAAAACAGAACTCCTTATCTTCCCACCCAAACCGTGTCCTCTCCCAGGCTTTCCCATCGCCGTTGACAGCACCTTCATCCTGCCTATCTCACAAACCCTTAACCTTGGCTTTATCCTTGACTCCTCTCTCTCATTCAATTCACATATTCAATCTATCACTAAATTCTGCTGATTCAACCTTCACAACATGGCTAAAATCCACGCTTTCTTCCCCATTCAAACTGCTACCATGTTTATCCAAGCCCTTATCCTATCTCACCGTGCTTACTGCATCAGCCTCCTTGGTGACCTCCCAGCCTCCCATTTCTCCCCACTCACTCCAGTCCATACTTCACTCTGCTGCCCGGATCGTTTTTCCACATAAATGTTCAGGACACATTTCCCCACTCCTCAACAACCTCCAGTTGTTGCCCATCCACCTCTGCATCAAACAGAAACTCCTGACCATTGGTTTTAAAGTGCTCAGTCACCTTAGTCACCTTTTTGCCTCACCCCGTTGCTCTCCTAAGACAAACCAGCCCATGGTTTGCTCCTCTTCCCTCTTCATATCCATCACACAATGACTGTCCCTCCCTTCAAAGCCTTATTCAAAGCACATCTCCTCCAGAAGGCCTTCCCTGACTAAGGTCCTTTTTTGTTTTCTTCAACTCCCTTCTTCGTCACCCTGATTTGCTCCCTTTATTCATCCATCATCATCAATCATATTTATTGAGCGCTTACTGTGTGCAGAGCACTGTACTAAGTGTTCCCTCCCTCAGCCCCACAACACTTATGTACATATCCATAATTTATTTATACTAATGTCTGTCTCCCCCTCTAGACTGCAAGCTCATTGTGGGCCCAGAATGTCTCTGTTATAGTGTTATATTGTCCTCTCCCAAGTGCTTAGTACAGTGCTCTGCCCACAGTAATCGCTCAATAAATATGGTTGATTGATGAATAATGTATTACATGATCAGTCGTATTTATTGAGCACTCTACAAATGTGTTGGTAGACATGTTCCCTGCCCACAAGGAACTTACAGTTTAGAGAGAGATATAGATATCAAAATAAATTAAGGATGTGGGCATAACTGTTATGGGGCTGAGGATGGCATGAATAAGGGGTGTGAATCCAGCTGTCAAGGCAGTGGAGAGGGAGCAGAGGAAATGGGGGTTTAGTTGGGGAAATATGCTTTTAATTAATACAGTGCTCTGCACACAGTAAGCACTCAGTAAATATGATTGAATGAATGAATGAATAAGCCTTTGAAGGTGGAGAAAATGATGTTCTAGTAGATATGAAGGGGGAGGGAATCCCAGGCCAGAGGCAGAACATGGGTGAGGGATTCTCAGTGAGATGGATGAGATGGAGGGACAGTGAATAGGTTAGCATTAGAGGAGAAGAGTGTGAGGGATGGGTTGGAGTAGGAGATCAGTGAGATAAGTAGGAGTGGGCAAGGCCATTGACTGCTTTAAAGCCTGTGGCAAGGAGTTTCTGTTTGAGGCAGAGGTGATGGGCAACTACTGGAGGGTCTTGAGTAATGGGGGAACATGGACTGAATGTTTTTGTTTTTTAAAAACTAATGATTCGAGCAGCAGAATGAAGTATAGATTAGAGCGGGGAGAGGTGGGAGGCAAGGAGGTCAGCAAGGAGGCTGATGAAGTAATCAGGGTGGGTTAGGATAAGTGCTTAGGTCAAAGTGGAAGCAGTTTGGATGGAGAGGAAAGGGTAATGTTGTGAACGTTGAACCGACAGGATTTAGGGCAGACCTAATATGTGGGTTCGATTCATTCATTCAGTAGCATTTATTGAGTGTGTACTATGTGCAGAGCTCTGTACTAAGTGCTTGGGAAGTACAAATCGTCAACATATAAAGACGGTCCCTACCCAACAACGAAATGAGTGAAGGATAATGCCAAGGTTACGGGCTTGTGAGGCAGGAAGTATGGTGGTGCCGTCTACAGTGATGGAAAAGTCACAGGGAGGACAGGGTTTCCTTGGGAAGATGAGGAGTTCTGTTTTGGACTTGTTAAGTTTGAGGTGTCAGCAGGATTTCCAAGGTGTCAGCTGTCCTGAATGCAGGAGGAAATGCGAGACTGCAGAGAGGGAGAGAGATCAGGCCTGGAGTTGTAGATTTGGGGATAATAATAATAATAATAATAATAATAATAATAATGGCATTTGTTAAGCGCTTACTATGTGCCAAGCACTGTTCTAAGCACTGGGGAGGTACAAGGTGATCAGGTTGTCCCGTGGGGGGCTCACAGTCTTCATCCCCCTTTTAGGGATGAGGTAACTGAGGCACAGAGAGGTTAAGTGACTTGCCCAAAGTCACACAGCTAGCAATTGGTGGAGCCGGGATTTGAACCCATGACCTCTGACTCCAAAGCCCGGGCTCTTTCCACTGAGCCACGCTGCTTCTCATCTACATAGAGGCGGCAGCTGAAGTCATGGGAGCAAATGAGGTCTCAAAGGAGTGGGTGTAGATGGAGAATAGAAGGGGACCCAAAACTGAGCCTGCAGGGACCCCCACAGTTAGGAGGAGCCCCCGAAAGAAACTGAGAAAGAGAAGCAAGAGAGGTGGGAAGGGAACCAGGAGAGGGTAGCATCAGTGAAGCCAAAATTGGATAATGTTTCCAGGAGAAGGGGATTATCTGAGCTGAGGGGTTGAGGAGGACTAAGATGGAGTAGAGGTCGCTGAATTCGCAAGGAGGACTGGTGACCTTTGCCGGGGGCAGTTTCCCAAAGGGGCATTCAGAATTTGTAAAATGTTGCTTAACTAAGACAGACCCCGGGATATGAAGCCAAGTGGAGTTTCAAGCCCCTATCCCACTTTAAGCTGCAGACAGTGAGATTCGAAGAACTGGAGCCGCTTGGCGTGAGACGTTCTAACGCGTTGACAGATGAGGAAGCTTGGATTAGAATCCGATGTAAAAGAGCTTTGCGGGGGAACTAAGCACTTTCTAATGAGTTCCAGAGCTGGATTGCTGTGAGATGTTCTTTGTTCCCAGTTTGAAATCGTCCCCCTCTGAACAAAGCACCGCCGCTGCTGGTGGATGCTTTAGGCCACCTTGTATCAATCAAGCAATCGTATTTATTGAGCGCTTACTGTGTGCAGAGCACTGTACTAAGCGCTTGGGAAGTACAAGTTAGCAACATATAGAGACAGTCCCTACCCAACAGTGGGCTCGCAGTCTAAAAGGGGGAGACAGAGAACAAAACCAAACATACTAACAAAATAAAATAAATAGAATAGATGTGTACTAATCCAAGCCACCAGAGTGTGGACAAGCATTTCTCAATGTTATTTTGTTCCTGAATTCTTGAAGGGTTTATCGCTGAAGTTTTCAAGGAAACCCGGAGGGTGGAGGAAGGTTTAAACTAATCTCATACGGTGCTGCATCCCAGCAGCGTGGTTTAGAGGATGCAGCACAGGCCTGGGTGTCAGAGCTCCTGGCTTCAAATCTCAGCTCTTTCACTTGTCTGCTGTGGGAACTTGGGCAAGTCATTTCACTTCTCTGGGCTTCAGTTGCCTCAGTTGTAAAATGGGGATGAAGCCTGGAACCCCTGAGTCAGACAGGGACTGGGTCCAATCTGATTAACTTGCAACTACCCCAGTGCTTAGAACATTACTTGGCACATAGTAAGCACTATTAATAATAATAATAATAATAATGGCATTTATTAAGCGCTTACTATGTTCAAAGCACTGTTCTAAGTGCTGGGGAGGTTACAAGACGATCAGGTTGTCCCTCGTGGGGCTTACAGTCTTCATCCCCATTTTACAGATGAGGTAACTGAGGCACAGAGAAGTTAAGGGACTTGCCCAAAGTCACACAGCTGACAATTGGCGGAGCCGGGATTTGAACGCATGACCTCGGACTCCAAAGCCCGTGCTCTTTCCTACTGAGCCAAGCTGCTTCTCTGTAATAATGTTATTATTATTATTATTTTTAATATTATTACCTGAAAACTCATAGACTAATTTGGCACACTGCTGATAAGAAACAAGAGACTCATTTGGGACCAAAGGTTTGGTAGGAACAGGAGTTGAGGAGGCAAGTGGAGAAGCAGCATGGTTTAGTCGAGAGAGCTCGGGCTTGGGAGTCAGAGGTCGTGGGTTCTGATCCCAACCTGATTACTCTATTTATTTACTTATTTTACTTGTACATATCTATTCTATTTATTTTATTTTGTTAATATGTTTGGTTTTGTTCTCTGTCTCCCCCTTCTAGACTGTGAGCCCACTGTTGGGTCGGGACTGTCTCTATATGTTGCCAACTTGTACTTCCCAAGTGCTTAGTACAGTGCTCTGCACACAGTAAGCGCTCAATAAATATGATTGATTGATTGATTGATTCCAACTCCACCACTCATCAGCTGTGTGACTTTGGGCAAGTCACTTCACTTCTCTATGCCCTCAGTTACCTCATCTGTAAACTGGGGATTAAGACTGTGAGCCCCACATGGGACAACCTGATAACCTTATGCTACCCCAGCGCTTAGAACAGTGCTTGGTACATAGTAATCACTTAAGAAATACCTTAATTATCATTATTATTATGAAGTGAACACAGCACCAAGCACTGCCCATGTTCCACGCAACAACACACTAAGCCACAGCCATTTTTCATGGCCAATGGAACCAGGACGGTGGGGCCCTCTTTCTTTTTTTCAGCTGCATTCACACCTATCAATCAATCAATTAATGGTATTTATTGAGTGCTTACTATGTGCAGAGCACTGTACTAAGTCCTTGAGTGAGAACCCCATGGCCCAGTAGCTAGAGCATGGGCCTTGGTGTCAGAAGGACCTGGGTTCTAATGCCGACTCTGCCACTTAGCCTGCTGTGTGACCTTGGGCAAGTCACTTCACTTCTCTGGGCCTCAGTTACTTCATTTGGAAAGTGGGGGTGAAGACTGTAAGCCCCTTGTGGGACAGGGACTGTGTCCAACCTGATTAGCTTGCATCTACCCCAGCACTTAGAACAATGCTTGACACATAGTAAGTGCTTAACAATTACCATCATTAGTATTATTATTAGAATTGGCAGACATGTTCCCTTCCCATAAGAAGGTTATATTTGTATTGTACTTTCTCAAGCGCTTAGTCCAATGCTGTTGCACACTGTAAGCACTCAATAAATACTATTGAACGAATGAATGAATGATTGAACAATCTAGAAAACCTATGAGTGAACTTCACCATGCATGGCGAATTCTTCCAATACAAAAGACAACTATAGAGAAGCAGCATGGCCTAGTAGATAGAGCAGGGACCTGTAAATCAGAAGGACCAGGGTTCTAATTCTGGCTCCACCAGTTGTCTGCTGTGAGACCTTAGGCAAGTCACTTCACTTCTCTGGGCGTCAATTACCTCCTCTGTAAAATGGGGATTGAGATTGTGAGCCCCACACCCGACCACCTCTTCCAAACTGAGCCCCCTTTTCCCTCTCCTCCTCCTCTCCCCATCACCCCCCTTTGCTCTGACCTACCTCCGTCCCCTCCCCACAGGACTTGTATATATTTGTACATATTTATTACTCTATTTTACTTGTACACATTTACTACTCTGTTTTATTAATGATGTGCTTATAGCTTTAATTCTATTTGTTCTGATGACTTTGACACCTGTCTACATGTTTTGTTTTGTTGTCTGTCTCCCCCTTCTAGACTGTGAGCCCATTGTTGGGTAGGGACCATCTCTGTATGTTGCCGACTTGTACTTCCCAAGCACTTAGTACAGTGCTCTGCACACAGTAAGCGCTCAATACATACGATTGAATGAATGAATGACAGGGACTGTGTCCAACCCGACTTGCCTATATCCACCCCAGTGCTTAGTACAGTTTCTGGCACAAAGTCAGTGCTTGACAAATACCATAGTTCCTATTCTTATTAGATTGTATCTACCCCGGAGCTTAGTACAGTTCCTGGCACATAGTGTTTAACAAATACCAAAGAAGCGAACAAAAAAATCTATATGTCTATGAACAAGGAAACTGCTGCTCTCGAGGGGTTTGAATTGAAAACAGAGTTTGAGAGAGTAATAATCATCATAATTTTAGTATTTGTTAAGTGCCTACTATGTGCTACAGTGCCTGGTATAAAGTAAGCACTTAAAAAATACCATAATAATAATAACTATTATTATTATTATATGGTAGGCACTGTATTAAGCTCTGGGGTGGATCCAAGAAGATCAGGTTGGTTACAGTCCCTGTGCCACGTGGGGTGCACAGACTCAATCCCCATTTTACAGAGGAGGTAACTGAGGCCCAGAGAAGTAAAGTGATTTGCCCAAGGTCAGACAAATGGCAGAGTCAGGATTAGAAATCATGAACATCTGATTCTCAAGCCCGTGTTTTATCCATATCTCTAGGGTTTGAGGTTAGGTCAAAGGAAGGGTGTACTTCTGTACCTTTGGAGCTTGGCATGATTTTACAGACAAACAAAGGATCTCTTTGGTCCGAAAACTTATCCAAGCCCCGTAATTGGTGGGGGAGCATGCCTGCCAACACTGTTATATTGTACGTTCCCAAGCATTTAGTACAGTGCTCTGCACACAGTAAGTGCTCAATAAATATGATTGACTGTAACATTATTGTGGGCAGGAAGCATGCCTACCAACTCTGTTACGAGAAACAGCATGGCTCAGTGGAAAGAGCATAGGCTTGGGAATCAGAGGTCATGGGTTCTAATTCCAGCTCCGCCACTTACCGGCTGTGTGACTTTGGGTAAGTCACTTCACTTCCATGTGCCTCAGCTACCTCATCTGTAAAATGGGGATTAAGATCGTGAGCCCCACGTGGGACAACCTGATCACCTTGTATCCCCCCAGCGCTTAGAACAGTGCCTTGCACATAGTAAGCGCTTAGCAAATACCATCATTATTACTTTTATTATTATTACTCTCCCAAGTGCTTAGTATAGTGCTCTGCACACAGTAAGTGCTCAATAAATACAACTGAAGATTAACTGTAAGTAAGATGAATTACATGAGAAAATGTGAATCCTTCTGTCAGTTTCTGCATTATTCCTGAAGAGGTTAAAAAATTGTGCGTGAGTGCGTGTGCACGCGCACACACATACACACACACTCACATTTACACTATCCTGTAGATTCCAAGCTGAGAGAAATTAATTTTAAACTATGTGAACGTAATTCATATAAAATTTTGGCTAGAGTGCTAGGTAATATTACAGGTGACACATAAAGATGCCCAGAGCATGACCAAAACTTTTAATCATTTAATTCAGTGGTTGTTTGGCTCTATGTGGGTCATCCTAAGTTTTCTATTTATGAGAAATTCTAGATTTAGCAAAATTACCTCGTGGCTCTTACAAATAAAAAGCCCTACTAAGTAATCCAGGCAAATAATCAAGCAGGTTTTATACTTTCCTCCACCTAAGGAGAAAATATATCACCTGTCTATACATTTTGTTTTGTTGTCTGTCTTCCCCTTCTAAACTGTGAGCCCATTGTTGGGTAGGGACCGTCTCTATATGTTGCCGATTTGTACTTCCCAAGTGCTTAGTACAGTGCTCTGCACACAGTAAGCGCTCAATAAATACAATAGAATGAATGAATGAATGAATGAGCTTGCTGTGGGCAGGAGAGGAAACATGTCCAATAACTCTGTTGTATTGTACTCTCCCAAATGTTTAGTACAGTGCTCTGCACCCAGTAAGTGCTCAGTAAATACCATTGGTTACTTATAACAATATTACGAGGAGCAACTTTTTTCCACATCTCCTGATTCAGGGACTCATTGGTCACATTTTGGCCTTTTATTAAACCACATACATACTTGTGCGTTAGCCTTTTAAACCACACACAGCACGTGTGTACATATCTGTAAGTTATTCATTTGTTCACTTATTATTTACACTCATGTCTGTCTCCCCCTCTAGACTGTAAGCTCATTGTGAGCAGCGAATGTGTCTGTTTATTGATATATTGCATTCTCCCAAGAGCTTAGTACAGTGCTGAATGAATTAGGTGAATTTCACCATTAATAGCAAGTTCTTCCAAATCAAAAGGACATCTATGAGTATACTCACACACACAAAGTCTGCCAGTCAGTCAGTCATATTTCTTGAGCACTTTCTGTGTGCAGAGCACTGTACTAAGAACTTGGAAGAGTACGATATACCAATACACAGGTACTTTCCCTGCCCTCAAAGAGCTTACAGTGTAGACACACACACACACTATTCATCGCCAACTTAGAGCTGATGTTGAGCAAGCTAGCCTCAAAAATCCATTCAGTTCATTCAGTTGTATTTACTGAGTGCTTACTGTGCACAGAGCAAATGTACTAAGTGCTTGGGAGGGTACAGTATAACAATGAAAAGACACATTTACCACTTGTCTGTGACCTTGGGCAAGCCACTTAACTCATCTGTAAAATGGGGATTAATGATAATAATAATAATAATAATAATAATAATAATGGTACTTGTTAAGCGCTTACTATGTGCCAAGCCCTGGGATAATAATAATAACAATAATGATGGTATTTGTTAAGTGCTTACTATGTACAAAACATTGTTCTACACGCTGGGGGGATACAGGGTGACCAGGTTGTCCCACGTGGGGCTCACAGTCTTAATCCCCATTTTGCAGAGAAGATAACTGAGGTACAGAGAAGTGAAGTGACCTGCCCAAAGTCACTCAGCTAACAAGTGGCAGAGCCAGAATTAGAACTCATGACCTCTGACTCCTAATCCCATCCTCTTTCCACTAAGCCACACTGCTTCTCTGATTAAGACTGTGAGCCCCATATGGGACAACCTGACTACCTTGTATCTACCCCAGTGCTTAGAACAGTGCTTGGCACAGAGTAATCACTTAACAAAGACCATCATTATTATTATTATTAACCACAGTGACTCAGTCTAGAGGGGCCTAGCAAATCCTCTTACAGTACCGATGGATAGATTGATCGGCCGGTGGTGTTTTTCAGGAAAGCCGAAGTTCCAGAGGAGGAAAATTCACTGCCAGATCACGCAGCACCTGCTGCAGAACCATAAGATGTGGAAGCAGGAGATCGAGAGAGAGCAACGCCTGAGCGGGGCCGGGGGCCGGGGCAAGGGCGGACCAGACGCCCCGGGCCCGGCCCAGCCGGCAGAAGCCATCCAAGCCATCACGGAGGAGGATGAAGACAGAGGGAAAGGGCAGGCAGAGGAGAGCTCCACTGCCCAGCCGGCCCAGTGACCACTGGCCCAGAGCGGGAGTAGGCCCCGGGCTGGATGGACTCACCCCCGGACCGCCCTACAAGCCAGCACAAAATCTAGACACGACACTGTAGAAATACGGGATCATTGCACCTGCCGCTGTTCCACCTGCCTCTTTTTCCTTCATTTTGTTATTATTATTATTCTTATTTTTGACAGTGAGATACATCGTTTCAACACTGGCTTCTAGGGACTTTTCAAAGGAGAGACGAATCTGGATATTTGCGTGCCTGTGGGTGGGGGGTCTAGGATCACTTCCTACCCCTTCCCCATGCACAGCACTCACACCCACATGCTTGTGCGCGCACACACACACACACACAAACGTGGGGTTTGTCACCGCGTATTTCTTTGATATACCTATAAAGGCAGATAACTATCGCTGTCGTACAAGGAAGTTGAGCGGACGGTCTAGTTCACAGTTAACTGTCAGGTACCACAACTAAGTTGCCTTTGCCCTCCCTACCGAAGGATGAAATTTGCAAGGTCGATCGGAATCCTCGTGCATCCTGCCAATGATTTGTGTTTGCATGGATGTGAGTGTGGGCGGGGGGTGAATGATGGGGTGTGCTGTGTGCGTGTGGGCGGGTATTTGTATGTGGCTAGATCAGTGGAGTTGGAATATGTATTAACCTAGCACAGCACTGTAGCACATGACTCATTTCAAGTGGACAAATCGAAGGACAGATCGAAAGGATGTTGCCCCAGCCACGGCGGCTCGAGTCCTTCTGTCGGAGCTCCGTCTTTCCAACTACGGGGAACTTCTCCCCCGAGTCGGCGAACCAGCCTACTCCCAACAGAGGCCTGGCAATGAGCACTACTGAGACAGCACCTCTGGGAGGGCACTTTCTCCCATCAACCACAAAAAACCCTGGGAATACTGGCCCCTTCCCCCCACTCGTCAGGTGCCGGGGCATGCATACCTGACCTGTAGGTTTGAGGAACAGCTTCCTCATTTTTCTAAGGAGGAGGCCGGCCCCGTCTGGGCCTCTGACCAGGAGGATGGCTGGAAACGGCCTCAGAGGCGAGAGTCCTGGGGCCAGATTTCACACCATTCAGCCCCTCCCAGCTGTGCCCTCTCCGCGCCCTTCACCAAGGAGGCCATTTTCTCAGTTTTCAACATCGGGCCACAGAAGGGAGTTGTCAGGACCTGATTTCCCAGGGTCTTTGGAGCAGAGGCCTCCTGGCTCGGGGACTTGTGAGCCCGGGCTGGGGTTCAGAAGACAGCCACCCCTCAGAGACACTCGGCCCCGAGAGGAGCCAGGTGAGCGGCAAACTGGCCGGCAACTCCCACCCTGCCACCACCACCACTGAGGAGCCGGGGTGTAGTCATGACTTGACCGCTTTGGCGTGGACCCCATGCCTCGGCTGGAGAGACTCTTTCATCCCACGTGTGTTTCTTCTGTGAGCCAAACCCCTATTTAAAAAGTTGATCCTCGCTTTCCACGTTTGATTTCACAATATGATATTTGACAGGGATTCATCACCTTGTAAATATGCAGAAATGTTTTATCGGTTCCCGTAGATAGTCAACTCTGTTCTAGAGAAGGTACAGAGAGGCTATGAAGAAGGGACGTGTCTGTTGTAGAGTTATTCTTTTGTGATCACTATTCTTATATATCATAGCCATCTCCAAGCTTGGATAATAAAGTGGCGAGCGTCTTGCCGAAATTTCGGGGGCAGCTACTAAATCTACATACTCCATTTCAGGGGTGAGGAATTGGTGCGTTGACCCAGAGGAGTTTTTTTGGACTGATGGGCCAGGTGTTTTAGCAGAATATGGACAGGATTTCCCAGGAGTTTCTGTCTGTGAAGGGGATTTGGATTAAATTTTGTCAGGTAGGAAGACAGTTGCAGCTCTTCGAAATGTAATTTTTATCGTTCTCTTTCCCACTGTTTTAGCATATTACCCCCATGTCGTAACATGCGGACCTGCTGAACTTCCTCTGAATAATGAGATGGTGCCCTTTGGGTTTGGTATCGCTAACTTGCCCTCATCCCCTTGGTTTTTGTCAAGAAGATTGTTTCACAGCTATTTAGCTTCCTGCAAAAGGAGCTTTCTGCTTGGATTCCCAAGCTGACCTCTACACTGAGAAGATTCATGATGCAGAAGTCGGTATGTAGAGGGACATATTGGTTTCACGCCTGCCTTCCTAGCAAATGGGGAGAGAAGAAGGTGTCTGAATAACCAGAATGTCTTTCAAGAACAGCTCTTAGTGGTTTGAGTTCTGACAGTTTTGGATTTCTTCCAGACACCTGGCACTTCACATTTACACAGATCCCACTGTTTTCCATTCCTTTTATCCCAGGAGCTTGAATCGTTCTTCCCCTGATGCAGGTTTTGAGGAGCAGACAGGCGCTCCCACCTCTGACCGTTTCCTGGACTGGATACATAAAACATGGCCATCATGGGCAGATTTCCCCACGTGGTGGAGACTGAGGGAGTTTGGGGAGGGGGTAGGAGTGGGGAGCAGCAAAGGAGCCGTGCCAGATGGGGAAGGGGAGGAGTCGCTGCTGGAAGGCAGCAGTTCCTTTCCCCCTACATGGACCAGAAGGCCTCGCTTGAGGTGTGAGGCCCCCGGGGAATCCACTGAAGAGAGGCACCCCCTTTCTACCCCTGACTTTCCCCCAACTGGCTTCAAACCCAGACTAGGAGTGATGGCCCCTGGAGCCCAGTCGATCTAAATTCTGCATTCCCCCAGCTCCCTCACGGTGTGGCGAGATTTCAGAGACACGGAAAGAAAGATTCCCTGGAGGAGAAGAGCTGCTATCTCAGAGATGGCACAGCCAGAAGACAGACGTGCGCATCGAGGGCAGAGTTCCAGCAGGCCCAGGGATTTGCTGGCGAAAAAAGACTCTCTTCACCCTTTTATTAGTCGATGTCACCGAGCATTATCGACGCACCTGTTTCCAGTTGCCTCCTCTGGCCCTCCGGAGACTGTCCTTTGCTCTTCATTCAAGTATAGTCCTTGGGTTCCATGAGACAAACGCAGGTTTTGGAAATGAAGGCATGCCCGCCCGGCTCTGGTAAAAGGACGTTCTGGAAACCAAGGCAGGTGACGATGAGAATGGGTTTTGCCTGTTAACACTGAACCTGGGTTCTGAATATCAAGTGGCCCATGGCCCCTGCCACGCAGACCCCACCACTTCCGATCATCACCCAAGGGATGGGCCACAGTGAAACCTGTTGGTTTCCACCATCAGCCAGTAACGAGACTCCCCCACCTCCTCGAGTGGTGTTTGAACTTTCAGTAGTAGTTTTTTTTGGTCCCAATTAACGATGACAGTGCCTATCCCAGAAGGAGAGGAGAAAGCCAGTAGCTAAAGCCAGAATCTGTCAGTCTTGGTGGGAAGAGGAAGGAGGCTCTTAAACCAGTTAAGAAAAACCCTCGGAAATACAGTCCTCAGGTACTGTTTCCTTACCTCAAGATCAGTTTCCCCAACCCATCTCCCAGAGACAATCAATCATAACGTCTCAACCCACTACATCAGCAACATTCATCTTCCAATATGGTAGCGGCAGATGTTGATTTAAAATCCTATTGTTTCCCACTCTTCCCATTCCAGGCTTCCAACCTCCTTCTCGGCCTCAGAATTCCCTTTGAAGTTAAGAGCTGTGCAGAGGGAGGTGGACTCTGATCTGCTGATCTGGAGATGAATGAAAAAAGAAAATAAAACTTAAGTAATGAAGTTATGAAGACAGGAACGTAACCTTCGAAAATCAAACCTTTAATCTGAGACAATCGCTTACCCGGAAAGAATACTTCTGTAACCAGCCGGTTTTTTACTCAAACACTTCAGCTTCTGCTCCCAACAGATCCCTGAATTGTCATATGGCCATTAGACTGAATCTGTTCTAATTCCCAGTTTTTCTTTCTCCAGGTCTGCCTTCCCCCCAGGCAACCGTTGGGCAGACGGTTCTGAGGAGGGTCTTTGGTCTGGCTATCATTCATCCTCCATTATTTTTCTTAACCAGGCAGAGAGTTGAAAACAATATGGGAGACATTGCCCACTTTCAAGTAATTGCTCCCAGCGATACGGGGCTTTGAGGGAAGAAACTATTCTAGCAAAAATCTGATTTCTGGTTCCTTTTCTGTCGCTTTGAGAACTCTTTCTATTCACCATGGGAACCTTTGGAACCAGAAAGGAGTTGTTAAGGTAAGCATCGGGGACCATGCATCAGTTAGAATCTGTGCCGATGACCGTTGTGGCCCCCAATGCAGGAGGGGTTCGGTTTTGAAGGTATCTTTGTCCAGGGACCTTATCCAGTTGTCCTTTGGCAGCAATAACACATATACTGCCAAGGCAGCCTCGACCACCTGGGGTGAACTCTTTTCCTTGGTTCTAGAAGTATGTCAGCAGTGAAACAGTCATGGAATGCTCAGCCAGGGGCTACTTTGGCTTGAGATGCATTAAGGGAAACCAAGGGTCTACAAAGAGTGGCGCAAATCTGGGACCGTCAGCTTAATGTTCAACTCTGATTGTTGGTTCGGTGATCGTACTTGAACCCAATTGACGTCCAACTCTGGTGAACTAGCTTGAAGGCCTGGCAGTCAGGGATGACCGAGAATGATGTGGAAAATGCCGTCCCCATGAGAGATTCTTTTTCCTAGGATGAACATGCCCCGGACAAGGTTCCCAGAGCCTCGCTGCATGCATACGTCTGGTTCTTTAACCATGAACCTGACCAGCTCCTCCTCTGAGCAGGACGATCGGAAGCTGCCTACCTCAGAGCCCTCCCCTGGATACAATACTGAGAGAGGAAAACTAGGTAATGGTGGCATTCCACAGGTGCTGGCGATGTTTGCTCCTCTGTCCACTTTCCATTTTCATCTAAAATTGTAAGCCATCGGCCAAATGGTTCAGATCTAAGCACAAACAATGTGGAGCTGTTCAGAAGATCCCTACTGCTGTGGGACAGGCCATCTGTCAGTAGGACTTGTCTTTCTAGAACTGATCTAGGTTGGTTCCCAACATCCTCCTCAGTTGAAACGCCTCATCTCTTGAAATCACGGAAACCATTACACAGAGCATGGAGAAATCCAAAAGAGAATTGGAACGTTGGAGGGAGGAGACTGTGTTTTGTGTTTTGCCAAGATCCTACCTACCTCAGGAAAAAGAAAAATAGTAAGGTGGGCCTGGTAAATATTTGGAGCTACATCTTTATATATCTATTTTGTGTATTCCCAAAGGAACTTGGATCGAGGAGAATTGTCTCTTCACCTGGGTGGACTGGGGAGAAGAAAAACAAAGTCCACTGTCCAGCAATAGAACAGGAAATTAAATTGAAATAATCCATATCCTGGTCCTGCCATTTTAAAAATACTGTCGTGTGTAGTGGTCTTTGTGAGAATGGAGATTTCTGACCTTAAAGTGGGTAGACCAATCTTCTCAACTCAGAGAAGTGAACCCTCCCAATTTATCATGTGGTGTTGGAGGTGCCCACTAAGGAATAGAAAATTAGAGAACGCACCCAATTTCTATCTACCCCTGCTCTTCTAAGCCCTACCCCCCACCACCCCTGACCCTTTCTTCCTTATCGTATTGGAACCATGTCCCAGGTTTCCCCAGTTAAGAGGCCATCACAGTCCAAAACAAACCTCAAGGCAGACACACCACAGGTTTCTGCCCTCCACCGTACCCCTTTGGCCATCAGATGTCAGTTGGTTGCTCTGGTCAAAACTGTTTTTTGGGGAAATTGAAGTGACCTGTGGCAAAATCCTTTTTACATAGTTCTAACCCACTGGCTTTTTAAAAGAGAAATGCTGTACTGTTTTAATGGAGTCATATTTTCAGGAATGCCGTCCCAATCAGGCTAAAACCTAGTGAGCAGAAATCCCTCACAAGGTGACAGTAAGGACAAAAATAATTTTACGCCATCGTGAGGGTAAGCAGTGGACTGAAGAGTAAAAGAAGCACTTTGAGGGCTGAGAAGGGGAGAGAAGATGTGAGGAATGCAGGGGCTGGGAATGAAGGGTGTCAGGCCCAGACAATCAGGCGAGCCTCCTCAGGGCCTCCTCAGCCTCTCCCCCAGACCAAAGACCAAACCAGTCTGTTCAATATTCCTCTGGTGCACAAGGGGTTGAAGAGTCCCACGTATAGAATTGGGTCTTCCTGGACTACGGAGATCATTGCCCCACAGTTCCTGAATGAGAAGCCTCCATTTTTCTTTGAAGCAGGAAATCTCTCCAAGCACGCCATTTCGCTCGTCCCACATCAACTTTGTAACCCATCTCTTGAATGTGAAAACATGGAACCGTCTGTGACTCCACCAGGTGAAGATCTAATGGGTCAGGAGAGGGAGGGTCTCCCCCTCCCCTGCTGCAGGATTTCCTTGGAGTTATTTACAAGCAGTAACCCCGGGACTGCAAAGCAGTTCTCTTCGAAGAATCCGAGCCCCTTTTAGGACTGCTCTTCTTTTAGCTGGGGCCGGGGTGCCAGGGGTTTGACTTTGCCAGTATATATTTGGTGATCATTACTTACTGAATCCTAAGACTGATTTTTATAACCAATGTACAGCATTTGCATGGGGGAATGTGATTTACACTGTAGCTTATCTTTGCTTGCCTGTTGCCTTGACTGACGAATGGGTGGCAGTTGGTTTTCATTTGGGAATGGCGCTTCTCCTTGGGCACCAAGAGAAATCATCTTTGCTATGCTAAGCACTGGAAACCGATAGCAATTGGGCCCTCGGTCAGATAGTTCTTTTGTAGAATCCCTCGTCATTTTCCTCCCCAAGTGAGATCTGGTGCTTGTCGGTCACTGGAAAGGCTCAGGGGAAAGGGGTAGAAGAGAGGTGTGGAGTCACACGATGGCTCCCAGGAGTGTTCCTTCCCGCTCTTCCTCTTCTCCGGTCTTCTGGGAACCAGGCCATAAAGGCTAACGATGCCGGGAGGTTCTCGGAGGACTGGGATGGGAGCCGCTCTCTGGTCTGGCAAAGTAAGAGTCGGTGCTCGGTGCTGGGGAACGGAGGTCTCCCTTGGGCTCTGTGGCGCTGGAAGCTCGGGCAAGAGGTTGCAATGTGGGCGTTCGGCTTGGAGCCCCTGAAAAGCAATATTTAAATTCAAAGAAACTGCCAACCAAAGTGGCAATGCAGAAAGTGCCATATTTTCAGGTCTGTACTTGCCAGTTTTTAACACAGGATTGTTCTCACTCCCTAGCATGTACATTAATTTATATTGATGTATTGTCAGTAGGGTAACAAACGGTTCCACCTAGCAAAGCACTCCACGAACAATGCCTTGTATTCTTTAGGTGATGATCTCTCACGGATGGAATAAACCTTTTCCTTTCACTAGTATCTTGCACTTAATACATGTAGCAATACTTAATATATTCCCTTCACAAGTATTTGTTAAGTGATTTAGTTAATGGCCGATAAATGTTTTGTACAAAATAGATTCTGTACAGAAAAAAAATCTTTTAGAGAAACATTATTTATTTTTACTGTTTTGTAACTTAGACACTATACTGAAGCTCCCTTTGGCCAGAATTACTGGAAGTGCCTCTTGGTAATATGTATAATATAGTAAATATATATTCAAAATTACTAGAATTATTGGTCACAAATGAATAATGTGGATGTTGCAATGTGAAGACAACTGTACAACATAAATAGAATTCTGTGGTATCCTGTCTCATAGAGTCATTATTTCAACTCTGCGTTTGTTATACTTTGGTTAAACCAGAAAAATGAGCCAGGGAGAGGAGGATGGGTTTTCTCAGGCCCTGAATAATGATACAAATAATAAAAATAATTGTGTTATTTAAGCACTTACTATGTGCCAGGTACTGTACTAAGTGCTTGTGTGGATACAAGCAAATCACCATCTCTATATGTTGCCAACTTGTACTTCCCAAGCACTTAGTACAGTGCTCTGCACACAGTAAGTGCTCAATAAATACGACTGAATGAATGAATCATCATCATCATCAATCGTATTTATTGAGCGCTTACTATGTGCAGAGCACTGTACTAAGTGCTTGGGAAGTACAAATTGGCAACATTTAGAGAGTCCCTACCCAACAGTGCACTCACAGTCTAAAAGGGGGAGACAGAGAACAAAACCAAACATACTAAGAAAATAAAATAAATAGAATAGATATGTACAAGTAAAATAAATAAACAAATAAATAGAGTAATAAATATGTACAAACATATATACATATATGCAGGTGCTGTGGGGAAGGGAAGGAGGTAAGATGGGGGGATGGAGAGGGGGATGGGGGGAGAGGAAGGAAGGGGCTCAGTCTGAATGACTCAGTCTGAATGACACAGTCCCTGCCCCACCTGAGGCTCACAATATCAATCTCCATTTTACAGAATGAAATAACTGAGGCCCAGAGAAGGGAAGTGACTTGCCCAAGGTCACACAGCACACAAGTGGCGGAGCTGGGATTAGAGTGCAGGTCCTTCTGACTCCCAGGACTGGGCTCTAACCACCAGACTTCTTCTAACGTTGCAGTTTGGCACACACTTTGCTTTGTTCTTGTTTTTGTGATTTGTACATGAAAGAGGAAAAGTCTCCCCCAGCCATGATCAACCTAATCAAAAGAATTGTTTTCTGAAAGCCTAACATGTGTAGAGCACTGTACTAAGCACTGGGGCTGATACATTCAAATCGGGTTGGACACAGTCCCTGTCCCTTGTGGGGCTCCCAGTCTTAAAATGTAAGTTTAAACTGTAATCTCTAGAACGTGAGCTCATTGTGGGCAGGGAATGTGCCTGTTGTTGCACTGTACTTTTCCCAAGTGTTTAGTACAGTGCTCTGCACATAGAAAGCACTCAAGAAATATGATTGGTGGGCTGACTTAAAAAGGCCCTAGAGAACATATGTCTTACGAGTGGCTCGGCTCAGTAGCAGGCAAGCTGTTGCCTTCCCACAAGCTGCACCAGAGAGCTTAATACAGTGCTTGGGGTCACAGTGGGCATTGAATACCATCTGTTTATTGCTAGACCAGCACTCACACACACATATGCACGTGTGTGCGTACACACACACACACACACACACACACACTCTACAAGCTGTTCACATTTAAAGTTATTGATGGTGGTGTTATCTGTCAATAGGGGCAGATCCAAAAAGAGCTAGGTAAGAGAAGCAACGTGGCTCAGTGGAAAGAGCCCGGGCTTGGGAGTCAGAGATCATGGGTTCTAATCCCGGCTCCACCACTTGTCAGCTGTGTGACTTTGGGCAAGTCACTTGACTTCTCTGTGCCTCAGTTACCTCATCTGTAAAATGGGGATTAAGACTGTGAGCCCCATGTGGGACAACCTGATTACCTTGTATTCCCCCCCAGCACTTAGAACAGTGCTTGGCACATAGTAAGCGCTTAACAAATGCCATCATTATTATTATTATTATTATCCCTAATCAAGCAATTAATCAGGGGTCATCTTTAAGTAACTGTGTATTCTTCCCCCCCGTGCTTGCAACACGGAAGGCTTGCTTGGCAGTTGTGGAGAAAATAAATAAGACTGTTAAGTTTGTGTGGTATATGGCTTCCCCAGGAGTAATAATAATATTATTTGTGGTATTTGCTAAGTGCTTCCTATGTGCCCAGGTACTGTGCTAAGCACTATGATTAGTGGGTTGGACACAGTCCTGTCCAGACAATGTCCAATGTCTTCCCCTGGGTGGAATTAAGACTCAGTGAATCTAGCATCCGTGGACAGCAGCTGATGGTAAAAGAAAAAAATTAAAGCATTTATTAAGCACTTATTATGTGCAATGCACTCTTCTAAGTGCTGGGGAGGTTACAGGGTTATCAGGTTGTCCCATGGGGGGCTCACAGCCTTAATCCCCATTTTACAGATGAGGTCACTGAGGCGCAGAGATGTGAAGTGACTTGCCCAAAGTCACACAGCTGGCAATTGGTGGAGCGGGATTTGAACCCATGACCTCTGACTCCAAAGCCTGGGCTCCTTCCACTGAGCCATGCTGCTTCTCCGTATGGTAGCCAGTCTTTGCCTCTCAGTCAATCAATCATATTTACTGAGCACTCACTGTGTGAACTGAACCTCTCAGTTCAACCCTCTCTCCTCTAGGCGTACTGCCTATATATATTTGCACTTCAGAATATTTTTTGCAGTTCATAATAGACTCCTTGATTATCTGCTGCAGCCAACATTAATAGCAACAACCCCAAACTGTCAAAAAGCATGAAACTTGATCATATTTTCTCACTAAATGTTCAAAGAAAAACACAGGCAAGTTTGCGTGGTTTCAAAAGGAATAATGATAATAATGGGAGAAATGGAGTTAAACCATGAGCTCTCTGTAGAGTCTAGAGTCCTTGCCCAAGCGCTTAGTACACTGCTCTGCACCCAAAATGTTCGAAAAATATGATTAATTGATTAAAGAAGCTTATGAAAACAGTTGGATTGCAGATAGGTTCTCTTGATTGGAGTCCACTAGTCATGACCTGAAGGCTCTCTTCCAGGATTATTACCTGCCCTATTCTGACTATTCTTAATGTTCTCCTTTCCATTCTGCTTTGCAGAAAGAAGTCAAATAGTAATTAACCGAGTTTCATGAAACTTTGCAAATTCTCCAGGGTTTCAGGTGGTTTGTTTTGAAAGTGTTTGTGAGACCAAACTGGATTTAATAAAGTGTCCAAGTTAAATGGTTGCATCCCTTCCAGTGAAGTCAGACCTTTGCTCTCAAGATAGTGTTCTAGGAACTGGAAACAAAACACCATTTTCAGGACATTTTGGGCAAAACAGGTAAATATGTCTCCTCTTCACACCATCATACCAAAACCCCACTTGTCAGCTGTGAGACTTTGGGCAAGTCACTTAACTTCTCTGTGACTCAGTTACCTCATCTAAGTAGCGTGGCTTAGTGGAAAGAGCAAGAGCTTGGAAGTCACAGGTCATGGGTTCTAATCCCAGCTCCACCACTTGTCTGCTGTGTGACCTTGGGCAAGTCACTTCACTTCTCAGTGCCTCAGTTACCTCATCTGTAAAATGGGGCTTAAGACTGTGAGCCCCACATGGGACAACCTGATTACCTTGTATATACCACAGCGCTTAGAACAGTGCTTGACACATAGTAAGCACTTAATAAACACCATTATTATTATTAAAATGGGGATTAGGACTGTGAGCCCCTCGGGGGACAACCTGATTACCTTGTTTCTACCCCAGCGCTTAGAACAATGCTTGTCACATAGTAAGAACTTAACTCTTCTTCTCCTCCTCCTCCTCCTCCTCCTCCTCCGCCTCCTCCTCCTCCACGCCCCCCCGCCCCCCCCCCCCGGAGTTTTTTGGCCCTCCTTGGAAGGAGTAATTTTCAAAATCCAGCTTTCTTTCATTTTCTGAAATGATTTAGTTTTCACTCTTTGAGGGTGGATAGTTGCAATACCATTTCATTTTCTTATTTAGGAAATACGCATGAGCATTTTCTGACAGTTGAGATCTGAAGATGGATTGAGATTTGGAAGTACAAAACAAGGTTTTGGAAGGAAAATCTGATGAGTGAAATAAAGCTCCTTTTAATAATAATAATGATGGCATTTATTAAGCACTTACTATGTGCAAAGCACTGTTCTAAGCGCTGGGGTAGATACAAGGTAATCAAGTTGTCCCACATGGGGCTCACAGACTTAATCCCCATTTTCCAGATGAGGTAAGTGAGGCCTAGAGAAGTTAAGTGACTTGCTCAAAGTCACACAGCTGAAAAGTGGCAGGGCTGGGATTTGAACCCATGACCTCTGACTCCAAAGCCTGGGCTCTTTCCACGGAGCCACGCTGCTTCTAGAATGTAACCATCTAATGAGCTAGAATGCAAGGGCTCAGTCCATTTAATTCCCAAAAGATAAGGAAGTAATTGATTTTAATTAATGCCCTGGAGAAAAGAGAGTTAGTTGGAAGATTTGTCTCCTCTACTGTTTGCTGGGGTAGGTTTCTAGAGTTAACGTACAAAAGAAACTTCTTTTCAGCATTGAGAATTTCAAAATATCCAAGGGATTATTTTTGCCATTTTGTAGGTCACATGACACTTGTTCCAAGAAATTAAATAAGGTTATTTTTATGTAATTAACCTCTTTCACTAGAAACCATATTCTGTTTTCTAATTTCAATCCAGTAATGGGTTAGAACCTAAGATTAGAAATAAAAAAATAGCAAGGATCAGCAGTGACCATTTTAACAGGTTGATTAAAATGCTTGGAAAAATCAGATGCCACAGGTACTAGGATTTGTTATGGTATTTGTTCATTCATTCAATCGTATTTATTGAGCACTTACTGTGGGCAGAGCACTGTACTAAGCGCTTGGGAAGTACAAGTTTGCAACATATAGAGATGGTCCCTACCCAACAGCGGGCTCACAGTCTAGAAGGGGGAGACAGACAACAAAACGAAACATATAAACCAAATAAAATAAATAGAATAAATATGTACAAGTAAAATAAATAAATAAATAGAGTAATAAATACGCACAAACATATATACATGTTGTCTCAGGTCACACAGCAAGTTAACGGTGGAGCTGAGATTAGAACTCAGGTCCTCTGGCTCCCAGGACAAGGTGAGCCCCAAGTGGGACGGGGACTGTATCTGGCCTGATTAACTCCTATCTACCTTCACACCCAATAACCTCTTAAGTGCCATAATAATAATTATTATTATTATTATTTCCACTAGGCCACGCTTCTCTTCTATCAGCAAGTGCTGGTTTCCAGTACTTAATGATAATCTCCACCACAAATTCTGAACTCCCTCTCAGAACCAACCACTTTGCTCCCTGCCCCACTGCACTACTGCTCCCAGACTTGTTTATAGGGTTCCAGGAAGAGATAACATGGAGGTAGCTTTGCCTAGTGGATAGAGCACAGGCCCGGGAGTCAGAAGGACCTGGGTTCTAGTCCTGGCTCTGCCACTTGTCTGCTGGTTGACCTTGGGCAAGTCACTTTACTTCCCTGTACCTCAGTGACCTCATGTGTAAAATGGTGATTAAGACTGTGAGCCCCATGTGGGACAGACAGGGACTGTGTCCTAACCAATTTGCTTGTATCTACCTGAGTGATTAGTACAGTGCCTGGCACAGAGTAAGCGCTTAACAAATACCACAGTTATTATTACTGCTACTAAGATGGGGGTCCAGTCAGTCACTGGGCACTGAAAGATGAGAGGATTGACCATGGATTGTAAACTCACTGAGAACAATGACTTATAGTCATTGATAGTTTGGCTTATCAATCAATCAATGTTATTTTTGGAGCACTTACAATATGTAGAGCGCTGGACTGAGCGCTTTGGAGAATGCAGTTAATGGACCCAGTCCCTGGCCTCAAGTCTCCAGGGGGAGACGGACATTAGATAGAGAAGCAGCCCAAGATATGGGAGGTGAACCAGGAGTGGACAGGGTCAGTGAAGTCAAGACTGAATCCTTCCAGGAGAAGGGACCAGTCCACAGTGTCCAAGGCAGACGAGGGTCTTTTAGGGGTACGTGAGCCTGCTTGAAAGCAGTGGGGAAAGAATCACTGGAAAACAAATCAGTGAAGGTGGTAGTCAGGGAGGACAGAAGGGAAGGGACAGGTGTTTCAATAAGAGGGAAGGGAAGGGGTGGGAGGTGGAGGTGGAAGGGGTTGATTTTGAGTGGAGGTGGGAGTTCTCCTCTTGAGATGCTCCAGGGAAAGATGGAGAGGACCTGGAGAGATTTTAGGGAAAGCATACCTGATGGCTTTGATTTTACGGGTGCAGTACCTCGCTAGGTAATTAGAAACAAGAGATGGGGGTAGTAGAGATGGGGGCTTGAAGAGGGCATTAGAAGTCTGAAACAGCTGACTCTATGGGCTTGGGAGTCAAAGCATCTGGTCTTGCTTAGCAAGCGATTAGCACAGTGTGCTATAAGACATTGAGCTCCATGAGGGCAGGATGTGTAGCCCGTGATTTTCATTCATTCATTCATTTAATCGTATTTACCGAGTGCTAACTGTGTCCAAAGAACTGTACTAAGCACTTGGAAAGTACAATTTGGCAACAAATAGAGACAATCCTTACCCAACAATGGGCTCACAGTCTAGAAGGAGGGACACAGACAACAAAACAAAACAAAGCAAGTAGATGGGCGACAATAGCATCAATACAAATAAATAGAATTATAGATGTATACGCACCATTAATAAAATAAATAGAATAATAATGTGATCTCCCAAGGATCGGATGGGCAGTGGTCTTTGAGCTGGTAAAGTATGGCCTAATGGATAGAGCACAGACCAGGGAATCAGTAGAACCCGGGTTCTCATCCCAGCTCTGCTGCTTGGCCACTTGCCCAAGGTCAAGTCACTTCACTTTTCCGGGCCTCAGTTCCCTCATCTGCAAAATGGGGATTGAGACTGTGAGCCCCTTGTAGGACAGGGACTATGTCCAACCCGATTTGCTTGTATCTACCCCAGGGCTTAGTACAGTGCCTGGCACATAGTGAGTGGTTAACAAATACCACAATTAATTTGATTTTTATTATTATTATTATTGCTAGAGAGCTTTTGAGGTCTGTGCTGTCAGCTCAGGCCAGGGTGGTGAGGTGAGGGTTTAGCTGCCCACTGGACATTCGGGGAGGGCTCAGCCCCTGGACTCTCCCTCCTAGCTGGAGACTGCTGGTCAGAGGCCCCCAGTGGCCCCTGGGCAGTGTCCATCGTGGAGCCAGACTACCAGTCTCATTCATTCATTCAATCGTATTTATTGAGCGCTTCCTGTGTGCAGAGCACTGTACTAAATGCTTGGGAAGTACAAGTCAGCAACGTATAGAGACGGTCCCTACCCAACAATGGCTCAGAGTCTAGAAGGGGAGACAGACGACAAAACAAAACAGCCAGCAGACAGGCCCAGCCCAAACAAGCAGCCTATTAGCCATCCTCCCCCTGTGGCGACTCAGCTGGAGCTCTGGGCTGCGTGGAACCTAATAAGCCTCTTTGCTAGGAAAAAAAGATTTTCCCCAATCTGCAGCCAGACACTCCTGGGTTGTTGAGAGGTGGAGCCTCCAGCCTGGGCCCGGCCCAGGGTTTAAAATCGGGAGCTGGCTCCTCAAGCTCTCTCCCCGGAGCCCCAGGAGAGCGTGAACCAGGGTTGGCTTGAGAATGGGAGCGGTCGGTAAGTTTCTTTGGTCTGAGCGACTGATGCCCTCTGGGCTGGAGTAGCCAAGGGTCATCCCCAGGTCTGGGCCTTCCAGGGTTAAATCGGACAGCCCCTCTCCTGCCCTGGCCCTGCTTCCAGGGCTTTGGGATCCATCCAGAGGGACCCAGAAGCTCCACAGAAGCGGAGACCGGAGGGCCATCCTATCCAATTCCCTTCCAAACTGCCGCTACCCTCTCTGCCTCTCCAGTTTCTCCAGGAACCAATTGGCAAGCAAACGACCAGTCTCTTCTTTCTCCCGCTGCCATAGAGAGTGCCTGACCACGTGGAGCTTAACCTGGCCTCCAGATGCAAGGAAAAATCTCCAAAGTTTTAACTGATCCCATCCTGCTGGGCTGTGTCCATGAAGCTCCTAATCTCTCCTCCCTCCTTTCCGGGCGGGTGCGAACGTTGGAGTCAGCCCACGGGGGTGGCCTTCCCCAACGCTCCCTTGGGAGTCATCGCTCAAAAGAGACTATGGCCTTGGGGATGCTCCGTGGCCCAGGTTCTTCCAAGGCCTTCGAGGGGCCTCTGCCGTCCTCAGCGCTCGGAATCCAGGTAAAAATGTTTGGATGGCTTCATCTGAGAACACGCCTCTTTCATGAGCATGTGAGAATGTTTCAACTTTTTCATCCCTACAGTTGGCCATCTTGGCATTGGCAGGAAGGCGCTGTTTCGAGTAGGAAATCAAAGGAGCTGGGACAAGGGTGCTAGAAACAGCATGGCTTACTGGATAGAGCACAGGCCTGGGAGTCAGTAGGTCATGGGTTCTAATCCTGGCTCCACCACTTGTTTGCTGTGTGGCCTCAGACAATTCACTTCACTTCTCTGGGCTTCAGTTATCACATCTGTCAAATGGGGATTGAGACTATGAACCCCACATGGAATAGGGGGTGTGTCCAATCCGACTTGCTTGTATCCACCCCAGCATTTAATACTGTGCCTGGCACGTAGCAAGTGCTTAATACCAAAATTATCATTATCATTATTATTATTAGAGAGGCAGGGTGGCCTAGAGGAAAGAACACAGACTGGAAGTCAGAGGAGCTGGGTTCTAATCCCTGGTCTGCCACTGGCCTGCTGGTGACCTTGGGCAAATCACTTCATTTCTCTGGGACTCAGTTTCCTCATCTAGGAAATGGGGATTTGAGAAGCAGTGTGGCTCAGTGGATAGAGCATGGGCTTTGGAGTTAGAGGTAATGGGTTCAAATCCTGGCTCTGCCAACTGTCAGCTGTGTGGCTTTGGGCAAGTCACTTAACTTCTCTGTGCCTCAGTTACCTCATCTGTAAAATGGGGATTAAAACTGTGAGCCCTCCGTGGGACAACCTGATCACCTTGTAACCTCCCCAGCACTTACAACAGTGATTTTGCGCATAGTAAGCACTTAACAAATGCCATTATTATTATTATTATTATTGTTCTCCCTCCCCCTTAAACTACACTAACATGAGCATTAGTTTTTATTAATCACTTATATCTGTAATTTATTTATATTAATGTCTGTCTCCTCCTCTAGACTGGAAGCTTGTGGTGGACAGGGAGAGCATCACCCAAGCACTTGGTAGAGTGCTCTGCACACAGTAAGTGCTCAACAAATCCAATTGACTGACAGACTGACAATGTATGCAGAGGACTGTATTCTGTCTGCCCTGCGACGAAATGCAAGGGTGAAAGTTAGACATGGTCCTTGGCTGTCAATAGAGCCACAATCTAAGAAGAAAGGGAAGTGGAGTTGGGGGAGGGTAGTGTGGAAGGTTGGCAACAGATGCATTATCAATCAATCAATCAATCGTATTTATTGAGCGCTTACTATGTGCAGAGCACTGTACTAAGCGCTTGGGAAGTACAAATTGGCATCACATAGAGACAGTCCCTACCCAACAGTGGGCTCACAGTCTAAAAGGGGGAGACAGAGAACAGAACCAAACATACCAACAAAATAAAATAAGTAGGATAGAAATGTACAAGTAAAATAAATAAATAAATAAATAAATAGAGTAATAAATATGTACAAACATATATACATATATACAGGTGCTGTGGGGAAGGGAAGGAGGTAAGACGGGGGGATGGAGAGGGGGACGAGGGGGAGAGGAAAGAAGGGGCTCAGTCTGGGAAGGCCTCCTGGAGGAGGTGAGCTCTCAGCAGGGCCTTGAAGGGAGGAAGAGAGCTAGCTTGGCGGATGGGCAGAGGGAGGGCATTCCAGGCCCGGGGGATGACGTGGGCCGGGGGTCGACGGCGGGACAGGCGAGAGCGAGGTACAGTGAGGAGATTAGCGGTGGAGGAGCGGAGGGTGCGGGCTGGGCAGTAGAAGGAGAGAAGGGAGGTGAGGTAGGAGGGGGCGAGGTGATGGAAAGCCTTGAAGCCCAGGGTGAGGAGTTTCTGTCTGATGCGCAGATTGATCGGTAGCCATTGGAGGTTTTTGAGGAGGGGAGTAATATGTCCAGAGCGTTTCTGGACAAAGATAATCCGGGCAGCAGCATGAAGTATGGATTGAAGTGGAGAGAGACACGAGGATGGGAGATCAGAGAGAAGGCTAGTGCAGTAGTCCAGACGGGATAGGATGAGAGCTTAAATTAGCAGGGTAGCGGTTTGGATGGAGAGGAAAGGGCGGATCTTGGCAATGTTGCGGAGCTGAGACCAGCAGGTTTTGGTGACGGCTTGGATGTGAGGGGTGAATGAGAGAGCGGAGTCGAGGATGACACCAAGGTTGCGGGCTTGTGAGACGGGAAGGATGGTAGTGCCGTCAACAGAGATGGGAAAGTCAGGGAGAGGACAAGGTTTGGGAGGGAAGACAAGGAGCTCAGTCTTCGACATGTTGAGCTTTAGGTGGCGGGCGGACATCCAGATGGAGAAGTCCTGAAGGCAGGAGGAGATGCGAGCCTGGAGGGAGGGGGAGAGGGCAGGGGCAGAGATGTAGATCTGGGTGTCATCAGCATAGAGATGATAGTTGAAGCTGTGGGAGCGAATGAGGTCACCAAGGGAGTGAGTGTATATTGAGAACAGAAGGGGACCAAGCACTGAACCTTGGGGAACCCCCACAGTAAGAGGATGGGAGGGGGAGGAGGAGCCTGCAGAAGAGACTGAGAAAGAACGACCGGAGAGATAAGAGGAGAACCAGGAGAGGACGGAGTCTGTGAAGCCAAGGTCAGATAACGTGTTGAGGAGAAGGGGGTGGTCCACAGTGTCAAAGGCAGCTGAGAGGTCGAGGAGGATTAGGACAGAGTATGAGCCGTTGGATTTGGCAAGCAGGAGGTCATTGGTGACCTTTGAGAGCGCAGTTTCCGTGGAATGAAGGGGACGGAAGCCAGACTGGAGGGGGTCGAGGAGAGAGTTGTTGTTGAGGAATTCTAGGCAGCGTGTGTAGACAACTCGTTCAAGGAGTTTGGAAAGGAATGGTAGGAGGGATATGGGACGATAACTAGAAGGTGAGGTGGGGTCAAGAGAGGGTTTTTTTAGGATGGGAGAGACATGGGCATGTTTGAAGGCAGAGGGGAAGGAACCAGTGGAGAGTGCATTAGAAAATGGAACGTCTTTAGATATGGTACTAAGTGCTGAGGAGCTGAGGGAAGGATGAAAAAAGAGAGCAAATCCAAGTACAAAAGTGATATGGAAGAGGATGGGAGAAGAGGAAATAAGGGCTTAATCAGGTATAAATGCCATCAATTGGTCAATTGATCCTCTGCATGATGGCTTTTTTCCCACCGCCATTTCATTTATTTATTCATTCATTCAATCATATTTATTGAGCACTTACTGTGTGCAGACCACTGTACTAAGCGGTTGGGAAGTACAAGTTGGCAACATATAGGGATGGTCCCTACCCAACAACGGGCTCACAGCCTAGAAATTTGATCCCACTTTCCCAAACCAAATTCCTTCAGTCCTCTGCTGCTCCTCAAAAGTTTCACAATCTCAGAAAAAGTCATCATTATGGTGATTTTATAATCGTGGCATTTTATAAGAGTTTCACTAGGTTCCGAGAACTGTGAGAAACACTGGGGCAAAAACATAGTGGTCACATGCCCCTAGAGCTCACAGTCTAAGAGGGAGGGAGGAAGACTTAGGTCCATTATCCAGATCAGGAGACTGACTCCCAGAAATGTTAAGTGACTGGCCCCAGGTCAACAGGAAGCCTGGCTGCTAATCCCCAGGTTCTTTGCTGCTTTATGAACTATGACTAAGGCGTCAGCTTTCATTTCTTCCTCCTGAATTTGCCCTCCCTCACCCCCACATGGCAGTGTAACACACCTGGCCCATCGTTCAGCATGGTACACCCAAGGTCAACAGGTTCGGAGGGGAAGCTGCTGGGTGAGGCTGCTGGGTAGGGAAGCTTTGAGGGGTGACGATGGATGGGGAATCACAGGTAGGAGGAAGGGTGTGAACAAGAGGTCAGAGGGAGCTGCAAGAAGCTTATTCTGAGAAAAATGATGAGAGTAACCTGGGGCGTCATCATCATCAATCATCAATCGTATTTATTGAGTGCTTACTGTGTGCAGAGCACTGTACTAAGCGCTTGGAAAGTACAAATTGGCAACATATAGAGACAGTCCCTGCCCAACAGTGGGCTCACAGTCTAAAAGGGGGAGACAGAGAACAAAACCAAACATACTAACAAAATAAAATAAATAGAATAGATATGTACAAGTAAAATAAATAAATAAATAAATAGAGTAATAAATATGTACAAACACATATACATATATACAGGTGCTGTGGGGAGGGGAAGGAGGTAAGATGGGGGGATGGAGAGGGGGACGAGGGGGAGAGGAGGGAAGGGGCTCAGTCTGGGAAGGCCTCCTGGAGGAGGTGAGCTCTCAGTAGGGCCTTGAAGGGAGGAAGAGAGCTAGCTTGGCGGATGGGCAGAGGGAGGGCATTCCAGGACCGGGGGATGACGTGGGTCGGAGGTCGATGGTGGGACAGGCGAGAACGAGGTACGGTGAGGAGATTAGCGGCAGAGGAGCGGAGGGTGCCCGCTGGGCTATAGTATAGAAGGAGAGAAGGGAGGTGAGGTAGGACGGGGCGAGGTGATGGACAGCCTTGAAGCCCAGGGTGAGGAGTTTCTGCCTGATGTGCAGATTGATTGGTAGCCACTGGAGATTTTTGAGGAGGGGAGTAACATGCCCAGAGCATTTCTGGACAAAGATAATCCGGGCAGCAGGATGAAGTATGGATTGAAGTGGGGAGAGACACGAGGATGGGAGATCAGAGAGAAGGCTGATGTAGTAGTCCAGACGCGATAGGATGAGAGCTTGAACGAGCAGGGTAGCGGTATGGATGGAGAGGAAAGGGCGGATCTTGGCAATGTTGCGGAGCTGAGACCGGCAGGTTTTGGTGACGGCTTGGATGTGAGGGGTGAATGAGAGAGCGGAGTCGAGGATGACACCAAGTTTGCGGACTTGTGAGACGGGAAGGATGGTAGTGCCATCAACAGAGATGGGAAAGTCAGGGAGAGGGCAAGGTTTGGGAGGGAAGACAAGGAGTTCAGTCTTGGACATGTTTAGCTTTAGGTGGCGGGCAGACATCCAGATGGAGATGTCCTGAAGGCAGGAGGAGATGCGAGCCTGGAGAGAGGGGGAGAGAGCAGGGGCAGAGATGTAGATCTGGGTGTCATCAGCGTAGAGATGATAGTTGAAGCCGTGGGAGCGAATGAGTTCACCAAGGGAGTGCGTGTAGATCGAGAACAGAAGGGGACCAAGCACCGAACCTTGGGGAACCCCCACAGTAAGAGGATGGGAGGGGGAGGAGGAGCCTGCAAAATGAGTCATGGGAGCAAGATGATGGAGCACTTCAAATAATAATAATGATGGCATTTATTAAGCGCTTACTATGTGCAAAGCACTATTCTAAGCTCTGGGGAGGATACAAGGTGATCAGGTTGTCCCATGTGGGGCTCACAGTCTTAACCCCCATTTGACAGATGAGGGAACCGAGGCACAGAGAAGTTAAGTGACTTGCCTAAAGTCACACAGCTGATAATTGGTGGAGCAGGGATTTGAACCCGTGACCTCTGACTCCAAAGCCCGTGCTCTTTCCGCCGAGTCACACTGCTTCAAAGCCAGTGGTCAGGAGTTCTCCAGTGCCTAGTTCATCAAACTGCATTGTCCAATGGAAGACCTAGGGAATCTAAAGAGTCTCTTTGGAAAATTTGAATGTTTTAAGTAATGAGAGAAGTAGTGGGGAAAGAGGATGATTGCTAAATTTAAAGGGGAAGTAAATGGACAGGTTGAAGTATACGGACAGGTCGAGAAGTTGTGTGGCTCAGTGGCAAGAGCCCGGGCTTGGGAGTCAGAAGTCGTGAGTTCTAATTCATTCAATCGCATTTATTGAGCACTTACTGTGTGAAAAGCACTGTTCTAATTCTGATTCTGCCACTTGTTAGGCAGTCGTTATGTGTCAATAATAATAATAATGGCATTTATTAAGCACTTACTGCGTGCAAAGCACTGTTCTAAGCGCTGGAGCAGTGTTCTAAGTGCTGGATAATTTTGGTATCTGTTAAGTGCTTACTATGTGCAAAGCACTGTTCTAAGCACTGGGGAGGATACAACGTCATCAGGTTGTTCCAGGTGGGGCTCACAATCTTAATCCCCATTTTACAGACGAGGTAACTGAGGCACAGAGATGTTAAGTGACTTGCCCAAAGTCACACAGCTGACAAGCAGCAGAGCCGGGATTTGAACCCATGACCTGTAACTCCCAAGCCTGTGCTCTCTCCACTGAGCCACACTGCTTCTCTGTAGTAAGCACTGGGATGGATCCTGTGTCCTCGCTTGGGGCTCACAGTCATGTAGGAGGAAGCAGAGGGATTGAATCCTGATTTTGCAGAGGAGAAAACTGAGACCCAGAGAAGTGAAGTGACAGGCCCCAGGTCACACAGCAGACACACGGCGGAGCCGGAATTAGAACCCAGGTCCTCTGCCTCCAGGGCCCGGGCTCTATCCACTAGACCACGCTGCTCCTGATCCTGCCAGCATCCACTACTGGGCAGAGGTGGGAGAAGTGTTGGTTGTGGTTCCGAGAGGGGGTCTCTGGGGCTGGTGGGTCTGCCCAAGGGAGGAGGCTCCAGGCTCCTACTTCACCTCCTTACCCTCCCCCTGACCCACTGCTCAGCTAGAACTCTAGACTCCCCGAGCCCAGATAAATCCAGCGCCCAACCCCTTTAACCGAAGCAGCGTGGCTCAGTGGAAAGAGCACGGGCTTGGGAGTCAGAGGTCGTGGGTTCAAATTCTGGCTCTGCCACTTGTCAGCTGTGTGACTTTGGGCAAGTCATTTGACTTCTCTGTGCCTCAGTTACCTCACCCGTAAAATAGGGATTAAGACTGTGAGTCCTTGGGAGTCAGAGGTCGTGGGTTCAAATTCTGGCTCTGCCACTTGTCAGCTGTGTGACTTTGGGCAAGTCATTTGACTTCTCTGTGCCTCAGTTACCTCACCCGTAAAAGAGGGATTAAGACTGTGAGCCCCATGTGGGACAACCTGATCACCTTGTATCCTCCCCAGCACTTAGAACAATTTGTACTTCCCAAGCGCTTAGTACAGTGCTCTGCACATAGTAAGCGCTCAATAAATACGATTGATGATGATGATGATGATGATGTTTGGCACATAGTAAGCACTTAAATACCAACGTTATTATTATTATTATTATTATTATTATTATTATCATTATTATTTAACCCTT
Organism: Tachyglossus aculeatus; assembly: GCF_015852505.1. Lineage (NCBI taxonomy): Eukaryota > Metazoa > Chordata > Mammalia > Monotremata > Tachyglossidae > Tachyglossus > Tachyglossus aculeatus. The sequence goes on from NC_052067.1 coordinate 174,824,084, forward strand.
GATTTCTAGACCCAATTCCAGCCTCCGCCCAAGCCCCTTTAACCGATGATCTTCTAATAGTTACGGTATTTGTTTAATTATGGCATTTGTTAAGCGCTTACTATGTGCCAGGCACAGTCCTAAGTGCTGGGTAGATACAAGCAAATCGTGCTGGACACAGTCCCTGTGCCACGTGGGGCTCACAGTCTCAATCCCCATTTTGCAGATGAGGGAACTGAGGCCCAGAAAAGCAAAGTGACATACTCAAGGTCATGCAGCGGACAAAGTGGCGGAGCCGGGATTAGAACCCATGACCTTCTGCCTCTCAGGCCTGGGCTCTAGCCACTTCGCCATGCTGCTTTTCTAGACCCAACTCCAGTCACCGCCCCAGCTGCTTTATTCATTCATTCATTCATTTAATCATATTTATTGAGCACTTACTGTGTGCAGAGCACTGTACTAAGTGCTTGGGAAGTACAAATCAGCAACATAGAGAGACGGTCCCTACCAAACAATGGGCTCACAGTCTAGAAGAGGGAGACAGACAACAAAACAAAACATGTGGACAGGTGTCAACAGTCATCAGAATAAATAGAATTAAAGTTAAATGCACATCATTAACAAAATAAATAGAATAGTAAATATGTAGAAGTAAAATAGAGTAATAAATCTGTACAAACATATATACAGGTGCTGTGGGGAGGGGAAGAAGGTAGCCCTTGGCTTCCCAGACCCAACAAAAGCCACTCCCTAAGCCTCTTCAAAGTAGAGCAATTTAGGAATCTAGGGTCCTGGGACCCAGAGGAAGGGATGTCTGAGAAAACCAATGTTTTGGGGGGTTAGGGGGACGGAGAGAAAACCAGTATCTCAGTCTTCTGGGGAAAAGGATTCCCATGAAAGAGATTTACAGAGTTGAGGAAATGAAGCCAGGAGGTCAGAACATGTTTTCAGTGATGATCGAACTTGGTTGGCCATTGCAATAGTTGGCTCTATGAGGGCAACTGGATAATTTGGTGGGAGGCCATTTTTTTCCTAGTTGTTGGACAGGATTAAAACAAATTCTTCGTTTCATCCTTTCCTCCTCCAAACTGCCCCAGAGGGCACTCCATGAATATTCCTGGGAAATAGGCCTTCCCAGACTGAGACCTCCCCTTTTTCCTCTCCTCCTCCTTCTCCCTTCCCCATCGCCCCCCACCCTAACCCCTTCCCCTCCCCACTGCACTTGTATGTATTTGTACATATTTATTACTCTATTTTATTTGTACATATTTATTTCTCATTATCAATAATGTGCATATAGCTATACTTCTATTTATTATGATGGTATTGACACCTGTCTACTTGTTTTGTTGTCTGTCTCCCCCTTCTAGACTGTGAGCCCGCTGTTGGGTAGAGACCATCTGTGTATGTTGCCAATTTGTACTTTCCAAGCGCTTAGTCCAGTGCTCTGCACACAGTAAGCTCTCAATAAATATGATTGAATGAATGAATGAATGAATGAATGAATGAATGAATGAATACCCCAAGATCCGGAGAACACAATCAGCATCCGTCAGAATGGTAGCTATATGCATGAGTTCAGTTGGCTGTCACTCTGTTCGTGAGAACATTCTCAGACTGCGGCATGTTTTTGTCTGGGCTCAAATACCGAGCAATGTAAATGGCAGAAAGAAGAATCTCTCTCACTCCCAATGGTTCCTCATTAGAGAAAGGCTCGGGCCTGTCTGGCATTGATTCCCTTGTGGTTCTGAGTAACTGAAAAGAAGCAAAGAATGTTCCCCAGACATCTAAGATGTGAAACGTGGTCAGATCAAAGTAGGGTTGGGTTCAGGCGTCTGGTCTCCCTGAGGCAAGGAAAGATGGCCGCCCTCCTGTTCAAAACGATGATTTATGTGTTTGTACAGATTTATTACTCTATTTTACTGGTACATATTTACTATTCTATTTATTTTATTTTGTTTATATGTTCTGTTTTGTTGTCTGTCTCCCCTTTCTAGACTGTGAGCCCGCTGTTGGGTAGGGACCATCTCTATGTGTTGCCAGCTTGTCCTTACCAAGCACTTAATACAGTGTTCTGCACACAGTAAGTGCTCAATAAATATGATTGAATGAATGAATGATGCAGCTGTGCCGCTTCCTGCTGGGATTCTGACTGACCGATTGGAGTGGGAAGCAGGTCCAGGGTTTTAGTTTCTGCTTTCGGACTCGGAATCAGGCAAGGGCAATGCAGGGCAGGTTTGAGAAGTAGCGTGGCTCAGTGGAAAGAGCATGGGCTTTGGAGTCAGAGGTCATGGGTTCAAATCCCAGCTCTGCCAATTGTCAACTATGTGACTTTGGGCATGTCACTTAACTTCTCTGGGTCTCAGTTACCTCATCTGTAAAATGGGGATTAAGACTGTGAGCCCCCTGTGGGACAACCTGATCATCTTGTAACCTCCCCAGTGCTTAGAACAGTGCTTTGCACATAGTAAGCGCTTAATAAATGTCATTATTATTATTATTATTATTATTATTATTATTATTATTATTATGGCAGGGGTGGGGCCTGACACCCTTCCGCTCTCCGGCTTCCAGCTGCCCCGATCACATTCCTCCCCTACCCGCAATTTCCATTTCAAAATGGCAGGCACAGGTGGCAGCATGGAGTAGTGGATAGAGCCTGTGCCTGAGAGTCAGAAGGTCATTCATTCATTCAATCGAATTTATTGAATGCTTACTGTGTGCAGAGCACTGTACTAAGCACTTGAAGAAGCAGCGTGGCTCAGTGGACAGAGCCCGGGCTTTGGAGTCGGAGGTCACGGGTTCAAATCCTGGCTCTGCCAATTGTCAGCTGTGTGACTTTGGGCAAGTCACTTCACTTCTCTGGGCCTCAGTTACCTCATCTGTCAAATGGGGGATTAAGACTGTGAGCCCCCCGTGGGACAACTTGATCTCCTTGTAACCTCTCCAGCACTTAGAACAGTGCTTTGCACTTGGTAAGTGCTTAATAAATGCCATTGTTATTATTATTATTACAAGTCGGAAGCAGCGTGGCTCAGTGGAAAGAGCCCGGGCTTTGGAGTCAGAGGTCATGGGTTCAAATCCCGGCTCCGCCACTTGTCAGCTGTGTGACTTTGGGCAAGTCACTTCACTTCTCTGGGCCTCAGTTCCCTCATCTGTAAAATGGGGATTAATCAATCAATCAATCAATCAATCACATTTATTGAGCGCTTACTATGTGCACAGCACTGTGCTAAGCGCTTGGGAAGTACAAATTGGCAACACATAGAGACAGTCCCTACCCAACAGTGGGCTCACAGTCTAAAAGGGGGAGACAGAGAACAGAACCAAACATACCAACAAAATAAAATAAATAGGATAGAAATGTACAAGTAAAATAAATAAATAAATAAATAAATAAATAAATAAATAAATAAATAAATAAATAGAGTAATAAATATGTACAACCATATATACATATATACAGGTGCTGTGGGGAAGGGAAGGAGGTAAGATGGGGGGATGGAGAGGGGGACGAGGGGGAGAGGAAGGAAGGGGCTCAGTCTGGGAAGGCCTTCTGGAGGAGGTGAGCTCTCAGTAGGGCCTTGAAGGGAGGAAGAGAGCTAGCTTGGCGGAGGGGCAGAGGGAGGGCATTCCAGGCCCGGGGGATGACGTGGGCCGGGGGTCGACGGCGGGACAGGCGAGAACGAGGTACGGTGAGGAGATCAGCGGTGGAGGAGCGGAGGGTGTGGTCTGGGCAGTAGAAGGAGAGAAGGGAGGTGAGGTAGGAGGGGGCGAGGGGATGGACAGCCTTGAAGCCCAGGGTGAGGAGTTTCTGCCTGATGCGCAGATTGATTGGTAGCCACTGGAGATTTTTGAGGAGGGGAGTAATATGCCCAGAGCGTTTCTGGACAAAGATAATCCGGGCAGCAGCATGAAGTATGGATTGAAGTGGAGAGAGACACGAGTCTCTCTCACAGATTAAGACTGTGAGTCCCCCATGGGACAACCTGATCACCTTGTATCCTCCCCAGTGCTTAGAACAGTGCTTTGCACATAGTAAGTGCTTAACAAATGCCATCATTATTATTATTCTATAGAGATGGCCCCTACCCAACAACGGGTTCACAGTCTAGAATGAGTTCTAATTCCAGCTCTGACACTTTTCTAATGTGTGGCCTTGGGCAAGTCATTACACTTCTCTGAACCTCAGTTACCTCATCTGTAAAATGGGGATTAAGACTGTGAGTCCTATTCAGGACAGAGACTATGTCCAATCTGATTTGCTTGTATCCACCCCAGCGCTTAGTGCAGTGCTAGGTACATAGTAAGGGCTTAACAAATATCATAACTATTATTATCATTATTGTTATTATTATCCCAAAATGGCAGGCCCAGGTGGCAGCATGGAGTAATGGATACAGCACGGGGCTGGGAATCAAAAGGTCATGGGTTCTAATCCTTGCTGTGCCACTTGTCTGCTGGGTGACCTTGAGCAAGTCACTTCACTCATCTGTAAACTGGGAGTTGAGACTGTTAGCCCCTTGTGGGACAGGGACTGTGTCCAATATGATTATCTCGTATCCACCTCAGCACTTAGAATGGTGCCTGGCACATACTAAACTCTTAATAAATAGCATTTTATTATTATTATTACTACTGTGTGCAGAGCACTGAACTAGGTGCTTGGAAGATGACAATTCAACAATAAACAGACACATTCCCTGCCTACAACGAGCTGACAGTCTTGAGGGGGAGACAGACATTACTAGAAATAAATCAATGACAGATATTAACATAAGTGCTGTGGGGCTGATAGTGGGGAATGAAGGAAGGGAGCAAGTCAGGGTGATGCAGAAGGGAGTAGGAGAGGAGGAAAGGAGGGCTTTGTCAAGGAAGGCTTCCTGGAGGAGATGGGCCTTCAGTAAGGCTTTGAAGCGGGGGAGAGTACAATAGAACAGAGTTGGTGGACATATTCCCTGCCCACAGTGAGCTTACAGACTAGAGAGGAAGACAGACATTAATATAGATATGAGTAATAGATTTTACACCTGTATTAAAATATAAAATATTTAATATAAATATAAAATATAAATAGACTTGTTAGCCACCACACTCAGCCCTGGGGCAAATATGTCAGTAGTAAGACACATGGCTTCCTGGCCTCAAGGAGGTTACCACTGAATGAGGGAGAATGACAAATTTGACTTGCAGGAAGTGAAAACTGGAGGAAGAACAAGTATAAGGAGGAAGCAGGACAGCCATGCCAGGATGAAACAGAAGAATAGCAATGTACAGATCAATATATGAATAATCATTGACAAATATATATGTAAATGAGGGATGGAAATTCAGCTAAAGTATCTCAGTGCCAAGGAGGAGCCGTGTGGTCTAGGGGAAAGAGCCCAGCCCCGAGAGTCAGAGGACCTGGATTCTAATCCAGCCCCCCGACTTGTCTGCTGTGTGACCTTGGGCCAGTCCCTTCACTTCTCTGTGATCTCTCTGTTCCCTCATCTATAAAATGGGAATTCAATACTTGTTCCCCTTCTACTTAAAGTGCGAGCCCCAAGTGGGACTGGAGCTGTGTCCGACCTGATTAACTTATTTCTAGCCTAGTGCATTGAACTGTACTGGACACATAGTAAGTGCATAACAGATACAATGATAATAACATTAATGACAATAATGACATTGGGCATAAGCTTCTTTTGAGCAGAATAACCTGTCTGCCAGTTGTTTTGTAATGTATTATTCCAAGTCCTTAATAAGCACATATGAAGAGCACAGTAAATATTATGGATTGATTAACTGGGCATTTGAATTAATCAGGGAAGGCTTTCTGGTGGGGAAGGAGGGCATTGAAGAAGGGAAGAGCTGTTTGACTGATTTGGAGGGATTGGGTGTTCTAAGCTTGGGGGAACAATAGTCATTCATTCAATCATATATACTGAGTGCTTACTATGTGCAGAGCATTCATTCATTCATTCAATCATATTTATTGAGTGCTTACTGTGTGCAAAACACTCTACTAAGTGCTAGGAAGAGTACAATACAACAATAAGCGGGCACATTCCCTGCCCGTAGTGAGCCTACCATTTAGAGGGGGAGACAGACAGACATGAATACAAATCAGTGAATCACAGATATGGATATAAGTGGTGTGGGGCTGGGAGGGGGGATGAATAATGGAAGAAAGTCAGGGCGATGCAGAAGGGAGTGGAAGAAGAGGAAAGTGGGGCTTAGTCAGGGAAGGCCTCTTGGAAGAGATGGGCCTTCAATAAGGCTTGGAAGAGGGGGAGATTGATTGTCAGATTTGAGGAGGAAGGGCATTCCAGGCCAAAGGCAGGACTTTGGCGTGTTAGATGGGATTGAGGTACAGTGAGTAGGTTGGCCCTGGAGAAGCAATGTGTGCGGGCTGGGTTGCAGTAAGTGATCAGCTAGGAGCCAGTGGTGGAAAACATATTTACATAGAGTAAAATCAGAATACATATTTGAATGTGCAATTTAATTATAATGTACATATACATTCAAGGGCATATGATGTCTCCCCCTGTAGATGTAAGCTCATTGTGAGCAGGGATCATTTACCAACTCTGTTGCATTATATTCTCCCAAGTGCTTAGTACAGTCCTCTGCTCATAGTAAGTGCTTAATCAATACCATTGATTGATTGACTGATTGATGTAAATAAACCCTTGGCTTTCAATTACTAAAGATAATGCCAAATAAAGTTTTTGAGCCCTCTATCTCCTGTGTCTCTTCCACCAAGTCCCTTAGCATGAATGTTCGGACTGTGAAGCAAATGATTCTGAGCCAGGAGAGCCTTAGGAACAGGAAAGTGAGACACTTCACAGTAGCAATTCCCAAGCTGCCCATTTTCCTATCATCCCAAATGACCGATTAATGAATGTGAGGAAAAATAATTACCACTGCAATCGTTTTTCAATCGGTCATTTTATTGCATTGGCTCTCTTTGTGACATTTAAGTTCACGGAAATATGAATTTCTCCGTGATGCTCACCAGCCCTGTGGAATTTACACAGTCGAACAGTAGCGACTCAGGACTTAACTAAGTTCCCAAAGCCATCATCCATGTACAGTTTGGCACAGAGAGACCCTAAGAGGAAACCGAATATCGGTGTGATAATTACAACCATCTGTACACACCCTGTAAAAGAAAATGGGGGAAAAAATGAAACTTCTTCTGTGATAAAAATGATGGTTCTTTCCCAAGAAAAGGGATGGAAAGTAGAGGGGAGGAATTTTCCAATAAAAATATTTAACCAGCTTTGCATTATTATTTTTTCCTAAATTATCTAACCTTATCCTGCGATACTTAAGGGTCCTTGCCTTCTGCCTAGAGGCAGCAGCAGAACCTAGTGGACAGAGTATGGGCCCGAGAGTCAGAAGAACCTGAGTTCTAATCCTGGTTCTGCCACTTGATGGCTGTGTGACCTTGGGTAAGTCACTTAACTTCTCTGTGCCTCAGTTACCACATCTGTAAAATAGGGATTAAGACTGTGAGCTCTATGTGGGACAAGGAAAGGTTTCCAACCTGATTAGCTTGTATCTACCCCAGTGCTTAGTACAGTGCCTGGCACATAGTAAGCACTTTAAAAATACCATTCTTCTTCTTCTTATTATTATTATTGTCTTCCATTCGTTACAGGTGAACCCCACATAGTCCAAGAGGCTCTGAGAGAGCTTACTTACCAATTTAGAAAGCTGCCCAGCTACACTCGCATGGTTGTCCAGATTGGGAATTCCCAGGGGCTGAATCAGAGTTGGCTCAATCCCCCACAGGAGATTTCCCAGGAAAACATAGATCCACATGGACATGTTCACGTTCCTTTCAGAGCCTGTCATCGGGAAAAAGATGGAGCTGAGCATAAGGGTCACCTCGCTGCCTTGGGATGGAAACTTTTCTTTGGCTAATTCCTGGAACCAAAGCTCCCTCACAAGCAGTGCTTAGGAACAAGCAGAATTTACTGCCAGGACTTGGCACAAGTGTGAAATTATTTTAATACTAATTTGTAACACTAATGATGGTGACATTTATTACCTCCTGCCTATCTGTCTGTCTCTCTCTGTATCTCTCTCTATTATCTATCTCTGCATGCATTATCTCTATGTATATGTATATAGATATAATACCTATGTATTATCGAGAAGCAGTGTGGCTTAGTGGAAAGAGCACGGGCTTGGAAGTCAGAGGTCGTGGGTTCTAATACTGGCTCTACCACTTATCGGCTGAGTAACTTTGGACAAGTCATTTAACTTCTCTGTGCCTCAGTTACCTCATCTGTAAAATGGGGATTAAAACTGTGAGCCCCACGTGGGACAACATGATTACCCTGTATCTACCTCAGCACTTAGAACAGTGCTTGGCACATAGTAAGCGCTTAACAAATGCCATTATTATTGTTATTATTATTATTATCAATATCTCTCTATCATCTCTCTGCCATCTCTATCATCTATCCCTCTATCACCTATCTATTTATGTATCTATCTATCTCTCTATCCTATCTATCTTGCTGTCCTGCCTATCTCATTAACTTTCAATCTATCTCACTATCTCCTATCTATTTATAATCAAAACAACGATGGTATTTGTTAAGCGCTTATTATATGTTAAGCACTGTTCTAAGCGCCGGGGTGGATACGAGATAAACAGGTTGGACATAGTCCCTGTCCCACATGGAGCTCACAGTCTTAATCCTCATTTTACAGATGAGGGAACTGCATCCCAGAGAAGGTAAATGACTTGCCCAAGGTCACACAGCAGACAAGTGACGCAGCTGAGATTAGAACCCATGACCTTCTGACTCCCATGCCCTAACCACTAGGTGCTCAATAAATACGAATGAATGAATGAATGAATGAATGAATGAATGCTCCGCTCACAGCAAACGCTCAATAAATGTGATTGATTGCTAGGATGTACAAGGGTGCTCAGTGGATGTCACTGACTGATCGTAGGATTTTTCATCATATTGACCATTTGTCTCTGGCCTTCCAGTTGCAAACCTTGTGCCACTCACCTCTCAGGATGCCCAGTGGGTCGGGGCCTGGTGGCTGGGCTACTTGGTAGCCATGGGGATCACTCTCATGGGGGCCGTTTCCTCTGGTGTCTCCCCAAGATGCTGCCGAAGCCAGAGAGAGATACGTTCCTCCCCAGCAAAGCCAAGGAGAGGAGGACGCAGCTGCCAGCCCGAGCCAAGGGGCAGGGAGTGGCCGAAAGTGAGTCACAGCACACTCTCCCAGCCTTCCCTGCTGATCCACAATCAGAAGATCATGGGTTCTAATCCTGGCTCCGCCACTTGTCTGCTGTGTGATCTTGAGCAAGTCACTTCACTTCTCTGTGCCTTCAGTTCCCTCATCTATAAAATGGGGATTGAGGGTGTGAGCCCCACTTGGGACAGGGACTGTGTCCAACCTGATTTGCTTGTCACCACACCAGCCTTAGTACAGTGCCTGGCACATAGTAAGCACTTAATAATAATAATAATGATGGCATTTATTAAGTACTTACTATATGTACAGCACGGTTCTAAGCACTGGGGAGATTACAAGGAGATCAGGTTGTCCCATGGGGGGCTCACAGTCTTAATCCCCATTTTACAGATGAGGGAACTGAGGCACAGAGAAGTTAAGTGACTTACCCAAAGTCACACAGTTGATGATTGGGATTCAAACCCATGACTTAAAAAAATAGCACAATCATCATCATCATCATCATCATCCTCTTCTTGTGGGCAGGGAAGGTGGCTGTTGTATTGTTCTATGTAGTCAGCCAGTCAATCCTATTTATCAAGCAGAATGGAAGCAGCATGGCTTTTGTGCAAGACCACGGACTTGGAAGTCAGAGAACGTGGGTTCTAATCCCGGCTTTACCACTTGTCTGCACACAGTCAGCGCTCAATGGATATGATTGAATGAATGAATGAATGACAGGAACAGTGTCTGACCAGAATAGCTTGTATCTACCCCAGAGTTCAGTACAATGCCTGGCACATAATAAGCTCTTAACAGATACCATAAAAAAAAATTTAAAATAAAAAAAATTTAAAAAACAATGATTTTTTATGAAAAAAAATATTTTTTGAAATTCTGTGTCCCCCTCCTAGATTGTTGGGAAGGAAGTGTCTGCAAATGAGGCCATTACATTATGATAGTATACTCTCCTATGTGCTTAGTACAGTGCTCTGCACAACATAAGCACTCAATAATAATAATTATGGTATTTGTTAAGTGATTAATATGTGCCAAGCACTGTTCTAAGCACTGGGGTAGATACAAGGTAATGAGGTTGGACCCAATTCCTGTTCCACATGGGGCTCACAGTCTTAATTCCCATTTTTCAGATGAGGGAACTGAGGCCCAGAGAAGTTAAGTGACTTGCCCAAAGTCACACAGCTGACAAGTGGTGGAACCGGGATTAGAACCCATGACCTCTGACTCCCAACCCCGGGCTCTTCCCACTGATCCATGCTGCTTGTCCAAGTGTTCCACAAACACAACTGATTGATTGATTAAACACTAAAGAGGCCTAGATCCCAGGCTAATTCCTGGGTTTCTCAGTGTCCTTTCCCTCACAATTGATTTCTTTTTTAAGCTTTCCTGCCATCTCTGAAGAATCACTGTGGAAACCCAGCTTACCTCATATTTATGTGTTAGCACCATTCAGTTCAACTTGTTTTTTGGCATGGTGACCTACAAACCCAAGTATATCGAACAGCAGTTTGAGCAGTCTTCAAAAACAAACTTCATTAGAGGTACAATGACGATCTGGTCCTTTTTTAAAGGTATTTGTTAATAATAATAATAATAATAATAATGATAATGGCATTTGTTGAACGCTTACTATGTGCCAAGCACTGTTCTAAGCGCTGGGGTTGGGGGGAGATACAAGGTAATCAGATTGTCCCAAATGGGACTCACAGCCTTAATCCCCATTTTACAGATGAGGGAACTGAGGCACATAGAAGTTAAGTGACTTGCCCAAAGTCAAACAGCTGACAAGTGGCGGAGTGGGGATTAGAACCAATGACCTCTGATCATTCATTCATTCATTCAATCACATTTATTGAGCGCTTACTGTGTGCAGAGCACTGCACTAAGTGCTTGAGAAGTACAAATTGGCATCATATAGAGATGGTCCCTACCCAACAACGGGCTCACCAAGCCCGGGCTCTTTCCACTGAGCCACACTGCTTCTCCAAGTACTTACTATGTACCAGGCACTGTACTAAGTGCTGGGGTAGGGGATATGTCTGCTTATTGTTATATTGTACTCTCCCAAGCACTTAGTACAGTGCTCTGCACACAGAAACATCCGATAAATATAGACTGACTGCCTGAGGTGGAAACAAGCTAATCAGGTTGGACACAGTCCATGTCCCACATGGGGCTCACAGCCTTAATCCCCATTTTACAGATGAAGTAACTGAGGCACAGAGATGCGGAGTAACTTGTCAAAGGTCACACAGCAGGCAAGCGGTGGAGCCAGGATTAGAACTCAGTTCCTTCTGATTCCCAGACTCAGGATCTATCCATTAGACCATGCCACTTCCCGGTCCACTCTGAAGTCACAGACAGATACCCTGTGTGGGCCATTGTCCTGGGGACATTCTTCAGATCAGGGAGTAGATGCGAGGAGAAATATACTAACCCAGAGCTCTAGTTTGATGATATTTGGTACATCCAATGTAGCAATCTATCAGTGGCTTTTAATGATTACCTTCGTGTGTGCAGAGCACCATAGAAACGCTTGGGAGAGTACAGTACAGTAAGTAGACACGATACTGATAATGACATTTGTTAAGCACTTACATTCATTCATTCATTCAATTGTATTTATTGCGTGCTTACTCAAAGCACGGTACTAAGCGCTTGGGAGGTACAGTATAACAACAGACAGATTCCCTGCCCAAAACGAGCTCACAGTCTAGAGGGGATTTGCAATAGCGCTCTTATTACCAAAGTGCTCTCACATTAATGAGTTAATAATAATAATAATAATAATGGCATTTGTTAACCGCTTACTATGTGCAAAGCACTGTTGTAAGTGCTGGGGGAGATACAAGGTGATCAGATTGTCCCACGTGGGGCTCACAGTCTTAATCTTAATCACCGCTACCCTGCTCGTTCAAGCTCTCATCCTATCCTGTCTGTACTACTGCATCAGGACATCTCCATCTGGATGTCTGCCCGCCACCTAAAACTCAACACATCCAAGACTGAACTCCTTGTCTTCCCTCCCAAACCCTGCCCTCTCCCTGACTTTCCCATCTCTGTTGACGGCACTACCATCCTTCCTGTCTCACAAGCCCGCAACCTTGGTGTCATCCTCGACTCCGCTCTCTCGTTCACCCCTCACATCCAAGCCGTCACCAAAACCTGCCGGTCTCAGCTCCGCAACATTGCCAAGATCCGCCCTTTCCTCTCCTTCCATACCACTACCCTGCTCGTTCAAGATCTCATCCTACCCCGTCTGGACTACTGCATCAGCCTTCTCTCTGATCTCCCATCCTTGTGTCTCTCCCCACTTCAATCCATACTTCATGCTGCTGCCCAGATTGTCTTTGTCCAGAAATGCTCTGGGCATGTTACTCCTCTCCTCAAAAATCTCCAGTGGCTACCAATCAATCTGTGCATCAGGCAGAAACTCCTCACCCTGGGCTTCAAGGCTGTCCATCCATCCCCTTGCCCCCTCCTCCCTCACCTCCCTTCTGTCCTTCTCCAGCCCAGCCCGCACCCTCCACTCCTCTGCCGCTAATCTCCTCACCGTACCTCGTTCTCGCCTGTCCCGCCATCGACCCCCGGCCCATGTCATCCCCCTGGCCTGGAATGCCCTCCCTCTGCCCATCTGCCAAGCTAGCTCTCTTCCTCCCTTCAAGGCCCTACTGAGAGCTCACCTCCTCCAGGAGGCCTTCCCAGACTGAGCCCCTTCCTTCCTCTCCCCGTCGTCCCCCCTCCATCCCCCCGTCTTACCTCCTTCCCTTCCCCACAGCACCTGTATATATGTATATATGTTAGTACATATTTATTACTCTATTTATTTATTTATTTATTTTACTTGTACATATCTATTCTATTTATTTTATTTTGTTAATATGTTTGGTTTTGTTCTCTGTCTCCCCCTTCTAGACTGTGAGCCCACTGTTGGGTAGGGACTGTCTCTATATGTTGCCAACTTGTACTTCCCAAGCGCTTAGTACAGTGCTCTGCACACAGTAAGCGCTCAATAAATACGATTGATTGATTGATTGATTGATTGATTAATCCCCATTTTGCAGATGAGGCAACTGAGTCTCAGAGAAGTTGAGTGACTTGCCCAAGGTCACACTGCAGACACGTGGGGGAACCGGGATTAGAACCCATGACCTCTGACTCCCAAGCCCGTGCTCTTTCCACTGAGCCACGCTGTTTCTCTAGTTCATTTTGACCCTCACAACAACCCTGTGAAGTAAGGAGACAAGGCAGGTATTATTATCCCCATTGTCCTCGGCTTCAAGGCTGTCCATTACCTCACCCCCTCCTACCTCACCTCCCTTCTTTCCTTCTCCGGCCCAGCCCGCACCCTCCGCTCCTCAGCCGCTAATCTCCTCACCATGCCTCTTTCTTGCCTGTCCTGCTGTCGACCCCCGGCCCACGTCCTCCCCCTGGCCCAGATTGCCCTCCCTCCACACAGCTGCCAAGCTAGCTCTCTTCCTCCCTTCAAAGCCCTACTGAGAGCTCACCTACTCCAGGAGGCCTTCCCAGACTGAGCCCCCCCTTTCCTCTCCCTCTCCTCCCCCTCCCCTTCCACCCCGCCTTACCTCCTTCCCCTCCCCACAGCACCCGTATATATGTATATATGTTTGTATGTATTTATTACTCTATTTTATTTGTACATATTTATGCTATTGATTTTATTTTGTTAAAATGTTTTGTTTTGTTGTCTGTCTCCCTCTTCTATACTGTGAGCCCGCTGTTGGGTAGGGACCGTCTCTATATGTTGCTAACTTGTACTTCCCAAGTGCTTAGTACAGTGCTCTGCACACAGTAAGGGCTCAATAAATACGATTGAATGAATGAATGAATGAATGAATGAAACTGAGGTACAGGGAAGTGAAGTGACTCACCCATGGCCACACAGGTGGCTAACAGCACAGCTCAGACGCCAACCCAGGTCCTCTGGCTTCTAGACCGGCGCCCTGCCACTTTGCCATGCCGCTTCCAGCACAGTGTTTTGTTCCCGAAAGGGGGCTCAGGATAGTGCTCTGCTCTCAGGGGGGGCACCTAGGCAATCCTGTGCACCCAAGAGGGCACTCAGGACACTGCTCTGAGCCCAGTCAGATGCCCAGGATGGTGTTCTGCACTCAGAAGGATGCCCAGGACCGTGCTCTGTGCCCTGGGCTCTGGGCCCGGTGAAAGCCCAGGACGGCGCTGTGCACTGAAGAAGATACCCAGGACAGTACTCTTTGCCCAGGATTCATTCATTCATTCAATAGTATTTATTGAGTGCTTACTGTGTGCAGAGCACTGTACTAAGCGCTTGGGAAGTACAAGTTGGCAACATATAGAGACAGTCCCTACCCAACAGTGGGCTCACAGTCCAGAAGGGGAAGACAGACAACAAAACAAAACATACTGACAAAATAAAATAAATAGAATAGTAAATATGTACAAGTAAAATAAATAAACAAATAGAGTAATAAATATGTACAAACATATATACATATATACAGGTGCTGTGGGAAGGGGAAGGAGGTAAGGGGGGAAACGGGGAAGGGAGGAGGGGAAGAGGAAGGAGGGGGCTCAGTCTGGGAAGACAGGATGACACCAGGGACAGAGCTTAGTGCCAAGGAGGGCATTCATTCATTCATTCAATCGTATTTATTGAGCACTTACTGTGTGCAGAGCACTGTACTAAGCGCTTGGGAAGTACAAGTTAGCAACATATAGGGACGGTCCCTACCCAACGTGGGCTCACAGTCTAGAAGGGGGAGACAGAGAACAAAACAAAACATATTAACAAAATAAAAAAATAGAATAAATATGTACAAATAAAATAAATAAATAGAGTAATAAATACGTACAAATATATATACAAGTGCTGTGGGGAGGGAAAGGAGGGGGAGAGGAAGGAGGGGGCTCAGTCTGGGAAGGCCTCCTGGAGGTGAGCTCTCAGTAGGGCTTTGAAGGGAAGTAGGGCTTTGAAGGGAAGGGCTTTGCACAGTGCACTCCATACAGTCGTTGCCCACTGAATATTCTTTACATTTGCTCCCTTGAAAAGCAGAGATGAATCCAGCTGACCAGACCGAATTCTCTCTTGACCAAGTTCATTGCTCTTTCCTGACTTGTTGAAGTTCCCCGGGGGAACGGCATTGCAACTGCACTTTTGTCTCGCTAGTGACTGCTCATTTGCTTTGGGATCAATCAGCCTGTGGTAATAATAATAATAATGATGGCATTTATTAAGCGCTTACTGTGCGCAAAGCACTGTTCTAAGCGCTAGGGAAGTTACAAGGTGATCAGGTTGTCACACGGGGGGCTCAGTCTTCATTCCCATTTTACAGATGAGAGAATTGAGGCACAGAGAAATTAAGTGACTTGTCCAAAATCACACAGCTGACAAGTGGTACTTATTGAGCGCTTACTGGGTGCAGAACACTGCACTAAGCACTTGGGAGAGTTAATTAGGCAAATTAGGCAAACTCCCTGCTCTCCAGGGCTTACAATCTAGCGGGCGAAACAGACGTTTAAATAAATTATAGATAGGGAAAGGGCTTTGCTGCTCTGTCTTTAAATTCATTGAAAAAAAATTTGGATGAAGGCTAAAAACGTTTTAATTAATTCAAAGTCAGGGGCCAGAGAGAATGAAATGGCTCATGGCTCTGGATTTTGCAGAGTTTCTGCATTAGACAGTGGAATTTCATTTCACCCTGGAGGTTTGTAGTGGGGTGGGGAGACGGGGGAGGGAGCCGGGCCAGAGCTGTCTGGTTTTGGAAAATCGGCTGTGGCTCGAACTCTGAACAGATCTTTGAAATCTGAAGAGGACGTCTCTGCTTTTCTCCTTGAAAGGGGCCCAGAGACATTCTCACTTCTGCCTTTTGGCTGAGAGGAGAAGCGGACCCATTAATAATAATAATAATAATAATAATAATAATAATAATAATAGTATTTGTTAAGCGCTTACTAGGTGCCAAGTACTGTTCTAAACACTGAGGTAGATACAAGGTAATCGGGTTGTCCCACATGGGGCTCACCGTCTTAATCCGCATTTTACACATGAGGTAACTGAGGCACAGAGAAATGAAGTGACTTTGCCCAACGTCACACAGCAGACAAGTGGCGGAACCATATGTCACCAACTTGTACTTCCCAAGCGCTTAGTACAATGCTCTGCACACAGTAAGTGCTCAATAAATGCGACTGAATGAATGAATGAACCAGGATTAGAACTCAAGTCCTCTGAGTCTCAGGCCCGGACTCTTGCCACTAAGCCACACTGCTTCTCAGCGTCTAGAGGACCCCAAGCAGGGCCGACCTCGGGGACACTTCCAGCCCAGCGGGACAAAGGAGGAAACTCATCACGGGGCACTGCAAGGAACGTCTAGAATATGAGCCCTTTGTAGGGTAGGGATTGTCTCTATCTTTGCCGAATTGTACTTTCAATCAATCAATCAATCAGTCGTATTTATTAAGCGCTTACTGTGTGCAGAGCACTGTACTAAGTGCTTGGGAAGCACAAGTTGGCAACATATAGAGACAGTCCCTACCCAACAGTGGGCTCACAGTCTAGAAGGGGAAGACAGAGAACAAAACCGAACATATTAACAAATAAAATAAATAGAACAGATATGTACAAGTAAAATAAATAAACAGAGTAATAAATATGTACAAACATATATGCATATACTTTCCAAGCTCTTAGTACAGTGCTCTGCACAAAATAAACGCTCAATAAATACGACTGAAAGAATGAATGTTCTCTGGAAAATCTCCTCCTCGATTTCCAGTTGAAAGAAGTTTGCAAAAGCAAAGCAGCATGGTGAAGTGAATAGATCCCAGGCCTGGGAGTCAGAGGGTCATGGATTCTAATCCTGTCTCCACAACTAGTCTACTGTAGGACCTTGGGCAAGTCTTTTCACTTCTCTGGGCCTCAATTACCTCATCTATGAGACTGTGAGTCCCACTTGGAACAGGGACTGTGTCCTCCTTTATTTGCTTGTACCCATCCCAGTAGTTAGTACAGTGCCTGGAACAAAGTAAGCACTTTCCAGGTACCATAATTATTGTTATTATTATACCTAGGAGCTGTCTAAGTGCCTGAGCCTCTCTCCTTCCTCCTAATGAGAATAATAATAGCTGTGGTAATTCTCAAGTGCTTACTGTTTGTCTAGCACTGTACTAAGTGCTGGAGTAGATATCAGATGATCAGGTCAGAGTTCCTGTCCCAAGTAGGGCTCACAGTCTAAGTAGGAAGGAGAACCGGTATTGAATCCCCATATTACAGATGAGGAAACCGAGGCACAGAGAAGTGAACTTACTTCCCCAAGGTCACATAGCAAATAAGTGGTGGGTCCAGGATTAGAACCCAGGGATTTTGTCTGCCAGGCCTGTGCTGTCTCCACTGGGCCACATATTTACTTGCATGCTAAGAACTGGGAGAGAAACGTGACAATCTGATCAAATCTAAACCTTGACTCACACAGAGTTCAGTCAAAGGTAGAGTGAGGACCCGCTTCTTATCTCGTTTTTACAGATGAGACCCAGAGACGTGAAGTGACTTCCCAAATTCACACAATAAGCTAGTGGCTGAACTAGGACTAGAAATGCTAGGTCTAGTCCCAGTTCAACCTTATTGAAGGCACATCTCCTCCAAGAACCCTTCCCCAACTCTGCCCTTATTTCCTCTTCTCCCGCTCCCTTCTGCTTCACCTTTGCACTTGGATTTATACCTTTATTCACCCCTCCCTCAGCCTCACAGCACTTAAGTACATATACCTCATACATATATTGTATATTCTATACATATATAGAATTATACAGTTATAATTCTATTTATTTTGATGATTTTGACACCTATCTACATCTTCTGTTTTGTTGTCTGTCTCCCCCTTCTAGACTGTGATCCCGTTGTTGGGTAGGGACCGTCTTTATCTGTTGCCAACTTGTACTTCCCAAGCGCTTAGTACAGTGCTCTGCACACAGTAAGCACTCAATAAATATGATTGATTGATTGATTGATTTATATTAATGTCAGTCTCCCCCTCTAGACTGTATGCTCATAGTGGGCAGGGAGCATGTCTACCACCTTCATTATATTTTACTCTCCCAAATGGTTACTATAGTGCTGTGCACACAATAAGCACTCAATAAATATGATTGATTGATTAAGTGATTGAAATGGCTCTCCATTCATTCATTCAATTGTATTTTCTGAACACTTATTGTGTGCAGAGCACTGTACTAAGTGCTTGAGGGAGTACAATAAAACAATAAGCAGACACATTCCCTGCCCACAGCAAGCTTACAGTCTAGAGGGGGAGACAGACATTAATAGAAATAAGTAAATGGCAGATATGTACAAAGTGCTTTGGTTCTGGGAGGAGGGGATGAATAAAGGGAGCAAGTCAGAGCGACAGAGAAGAGAATGGGAGAAGAGGAAAGGAGGGCTTAGTCTGGGAAGGCCTCTTGGAGGAGATGAGCCTTCAGTAAGGCTATGAAGAGGGGGAAAGTGATTGTCTGTCTGATTTGAGGGGGAGGGTATTCCAGGCCAGAGGTAGGATGTGAGTGAGAGGCCATTGGAGAGATAGATGAGATCGAACTACAGTAAGAAGGTTAGCATTAGAGGAGTGAATTGTGCAAGCTGGGTTGTAATTGGAGAGTAGTGAATGAGGCAGGAGGGGGCAAGGGAATTGACTGCTTCAAAGCCGATGGTGCGGACTTTCTGTCTGTTGTAAAACTGGATGGGCAACCACTGCAGTATTTTGAGGAGTGGGGTGACATGTCCTGAATATTTCTGTAGAAAAATGATCCGGGCAGCAGAGTGAAGTAGGAACTGGAGTGGGGAGAGAAAGGAAGCTGAGAAGTCAGCAAGGAGGTTGACACAATAGTCAAGGTGGAAAAGGGTAAGTGCTTTGATTAACATGGTACCAGTTTGGGTGGAGAGGAAAGAGCAGATTTTAGTGATGTTGTGATGGTCGAACAGATAGGAATTCATGACAGACTGAATATATGGGTTGAATGAGAGAGAGGAGTCAAGGATAACACCAAGGTCATGGGCTTGTGAGACAGGAAGGATGGTGGTGCCGTCTACAGCGATGAGAAAGTCACAGGGAGGACAGGGTTTGGGTGGGAAGATAAGAAGTTTTGTTTTAGACATGGTAAATTTGAGGTGACGGGAGGACGTCCAAGTAGATACGTCTTGATGGCAGGAGGAAATGCGAGACTGCAAAGAGGGAGAGAGATCAAGGCTGGCAATGTAGGTCTGTGTGTCATCCACACAGCTCAGACTAGAACCTAGGTTTCCCAACTCCCAACCCTATACTATCTCATGTCGCTCCCTTCAGTAGGTATGGGATAAATAACACTGATTGACTGATCGATTGATTACCATCTTTGTGATTTTCTGTGCTTTCCAGGGCTCATCAACAGTCCTACCGTGGCTTTGGGGAATTTCACAGAGGGACTCAGTCTGAAAAAGTTTTGGATCGGTGTTCTGGGGGCTGCAAAGCTGCAGCTGGCCTCCTCTTGACTGGAGTACCTTTTCCTTCTCTCCCTGTTTGCCCTGGGCTGCAGAAACTCTCCTGTGGTAGGAGTCTCGGTCTCCTATCAAGGGTGAGTACTCTGATTTTATTTTATTTTATTTTATTTTGTTAGTATGTTTGGTTTTGTTCTCTGTCTCCCCCTTCTAGACTGTGAGCCCACTGTTGGGTAGGGACTGTCTCTGTATGTTGCCAGCTTGTACTTCCCAAGCGCTTAGTAGAGTGTTCTGCACACAGTAAGCGCTCTATAAATACGATTGATTGATTGATTGATTGATTGATTTCACCGCGGGTGACAGGGCTGCTGGGAGTGACCATCCAGTAACCAAGCAACTGAGTTAACTTTGAGCGCATGATAATCATAACGATCAGAGCCACATCACTTTATTTGGAGAATAATACCTTTATTAAGAATAATAATAATGACGATGGTACATGTTTTGTCACCTGTCTACATGTTTTGTTTTGTGGTCCGTCTTCCCCCTCTCGACTGTGAGCCCGTTGTTGGGTAGGGACTGTCTCTATATGTTACCAACTGAAACTTCCCAAGCACTTAGTACAGGAAGCACTCAGTAAATATGATTGAATGAATGAATGAATTTGTTAAGCTTTTACTATGTGAAAGCACTGTTCTAAGCTCTGGGGTAGATACAAGATAATCAGGTTGGACATAGAACCTGTCCCACATGGGGCTCACCGTCTTTATCACCATTTTACAGATGAGGGAACTGAGGTACAGAGAAATAAAGTGACTTGCCAAGGTCACACAGCAGACAAATGGCAAAATCCGGATTAGAAGCCCAGGTCCTCTGACACCCAGGCCTGTGCTCTTTCCACTTGACCACTCCAGACATGATTCCTGTTATTGATGGACCAATCAATCAATCAATCATATTTATTGAGTGCTTACTGCGTGCAGAGCACTGTACTAAGCGCTTGGGAAGTACAAGTTGGCAACATATAGAGACAGTCCCTACCCAACAGTGCACTCACAGTCTAGAAGGGGGAGGCAGAGAACAAAACCAAACATACTAACAAAATAAAATAAATAGAATAGATATGTACAAGTAAAATAAATAAATAAATAAATAAATAAATAGAGTAATAAATATGTACAAACATATATACAAATATGTACAAACATATATACAGGTGCTGTGGGGATGGCTGTTTCTGGGTGTCACTTCTGTCTGATTATAAGCTCCTTGAGGACCAAGGATTTATATTGTGCATCACTGCTACTCTCCCAAGTGTTAAGGTGCTCAAGAAATACTACTGAGGTCTTTCCCAGACTTAGCCCTCTCTTTCTTTTCTTCTTCCTGCTGTTTCACTCTGACCTGCTCCCGTTATTCATCCTGGGAAGCACCATGACATAGTGGATAGAGAATAGGCCTGGGAATCAGCAGGTCATGGGTTCTAATCCCTGCTCTGCCACTTGTCTGCTGTGTGACCCTGGGCAAGTCACTTGCTTATTCTGTGCCTCAGTTACTTCATCTGTAAAATGGTGGTTAAGACTGCGAGCCCTATGCAGGACAGGGACTGTGTCTAACCCGATTGGCTAGAACGGTGCTTGGCACATAGTAAGTGCTTAACAAATATCACCATAATTAGTATTATTATTATTATCCACTCCAGCACTTAGCACAGTGCCTGGTGCATAGTAAGAGAAGCCGCTTGGCTCAGTGGAAAGAGGCCGGGCTTTGGAGTCCGAGGTCACGAGTTCATATCCCGGCTCCGTCACTTGTCAGCTGGGTGACTTTGGTCAAGTCACTTCACTTCTCTGGGCCTCAGTTCCCTCAACTGTAAAATGGGGATTAAGACTGTGAGCTCCATGTGGGACAACCTGATTGCCTTGTAACCTCCCCAGCGCTTAGAACAGTGCTTTGCACATAGTAAGCACTTAATAAATGCCATTATTATTATTATTAAGTGCTTAACAAATACCCCAGTCATTATTATTATTATTATTATTATTCCCCCCTCCCAGCCCACCAGGACTTATGTACATATCTGTAATTGATTTATTTATGCTAATATCTGTCTCCCCCCTATACACTACAAGTTCTTTGTAGGCAGGAAATGAGAAGCAGTGTGGCTCAGTGGAAAGAGTGCGGGCTTGGGGGTTCGAGGTCATGGGTTCGAATTCCAGCTCAGCCACTTGTCATTCATTCATTCAATCATATTTATTGAGTGCTTACTGTGTGCAGAGCACTGTACTAAGCACTTGGGAAGAACAAGTTTGCAATATATAGAGACGGTCCCTACCCAACAGCAGGCTCACAGTCTAGAAGGGGGAGACAGACAACAAAACATATAAACCAAATAAAATAAATAGAATAAATATGTACAAGTAAAATAAATAAATAAATAGAGTAATAAATATGTACAAACATATATACATATATACAGGTACTGTGGGGAGGGGAAGGAGGTAAGGCGGGGGGATGGGGCGGGAGAGTAGGGGAAGAGGATGGAGGGGGCTCACTCTGCTCGGGGGGTCGTTGTCAGCAGTGTGACCTTGGGCAGGTCACTTAACATCTCTGTGCCTCAGTTACCTCATCTGTAAAATGGGGATTAAGACTGTGAGCCCCACGTGGGGCAACCTGATCACCTTATATCCCCCCAGCGCTTAGAACAGTGCTTCGCACACAGTAAGCACTTAACAAATACCACAATTATTATTATTATATTGTTATCTTGTACTCTCCCGAACACTTAGTATAGGGGTCTGCACACAGTAAGCGCTCAATAAATACAACTAACTGACTGATGCATTCAAATGTGGCAACTGCTTTCATGCTGATGGAGTTTGTTTTTTCTTCTTCTAGGTACATCTGCCTGGGGCTCACAATGACCCTGGACTTCTTATTTGTTTTTCTGAGGCCGTCCTTGTTGTTTTGAAGAGGAGGGGTGTTTTGCGAGATAAAAACTGTCCCAACAAAAGAAACAAAAAGACGAAAGGTGAAATGAGCCAAAAGAAACATTTTGGCCACTGACACCATTTACTTGAGACCCGCTAGTGGCCAGAGAAGGAAACAGAGTTCCGGGGGTCTCACTGTTACCAGGACTCTTCCCCGTACTTAATCCCATTTATAAATATATTTTAAATATTATTATTATTGTAACATTTACTAAGCATTTATTATGTGCCAAGCACTGTTCTAAACTCTGGGGTAGATACAGGGTAATCAGGTTGTCCTACATGGGGCTCACAGTCATGGGGCCCCCCACCTGCCTTCAGCCTCTTTCTATATCTGTAAAGTAGGTCAAAGTGCCTTAGTGCCCATTAGCCCAACCTCAGAACCAACCACCACATTCCTTTTCACTTTCTCAATTTTCAGCAGGGAAAACCACACTAATGAGCAACTTTCTTCTCTAATTAAGGGCTCAGGGGCCTGGAGTTTGGATTTGTCCTTCCCTTACGGGATAATCTACATCTCTGCCCTTGCTCTCTCTCCCTCCCTTCAGGCTCGTGTCTCCTACTGCCTTCAGGACATCTCCATCTGGATGTCTGCCTGCCATCTAAAACTCAGTATGTCCAAGACTGAACTCCTCATCTTCCCTCCCAAACCCTGCCCTCTCCCTGACTTTCCTGTCACTGTGGACGGCACTACCATCCTTCTCGTCGCACAAGCCCTCAACCTTGGTGTCATCCTCTACTCCGCTCTCTTGTTCAACTCTCACATCCAATCCATCACCAAAACCTGCCAGTCTCACCTCCACAACATTGCCAAGATCCACCCTTTCCTCTCCATCCAAACTGCTACCTTGTTGGTTCAATCTCTCATCCTATCCCTACTGGATTACTTCATCAGCCTCCTCTCTGATCTCCCATCTTCCTGTCTCCCTCCGCTTCAGTCTATACTTCACACTGCTGCCCAGATAATCTTTGTGCAGAAATGCTCTGAGCATGTTACTCCCCTCCTCAAAAATCTCCAGTGGCTGCCAGTCAATCAATCAATCAATCAATTGTATTTATTGAGCGCTTACTATGTGCAGAGCACTGTACTAAGCGCTTGGGAAGTACAAATTGGCAACATATAGAGACAGTCCCTACCCAACAGTGGGCTCACAGTCTAAAAGGGGGAGACAGAGAACAAAACCAAACATACTAACAAAATAAAATAAATAGAATAGATATGTACAAATAAAATAAATAAATAAATAGAGTAATAAATATGTACAACCATATATACATATATACAGGTGCTGTGGGGAAGGGAAGGAGGTAAGATGGGGGGGATGGAGAGGGGGACGAGGGGGAGAGGAAGGAAGGGGCTCAGTCTGGGAAGGCCTCCTGGAGGAGGTGAGCTCTCAGCAGAGCCTTGAAGGGAGGAAGAGAGCTAACCTATGCTAACCTAACCTAGTCAACCTATGCATCAAGCAAAAACTCCTCACTCTTGGCTTCAAGGCTGTCCATCACCTCGCCCCCTCCGACCTCACCTCCCTTCTCTCTTTCTACAGCCCAGCCCACACCCTCCACTCCGCTGCCACTAACCTCCACACTGTACCTCGTTTTCACCTGTCCTGCCGTCGACCCCCAGCCCACATCTTCCCCCTGGCCTGGAATGCCCTCCCTGTGCACATCAGCCAAGCTAGCTCTCTTCCTCCCTTCAAAGCCCTACTGAGAGCTCACCTCCTCCAGGAGACCTTCTCAGACTGAGCCCCCCTTTTTCCTCTCCTCCTCCCCCATCCCCCCTGCCCTACCTCCTTCCCCTCCCCACTGCACCTGTGTCTATGTTTGTACAGATTTATTACTCCATTTATTTTACTTGTACATATTTACTATTCTATTTATTTTGTAAATGATGTGCATCTAGCTTTATTTCTATTTATTCTGATGACTTGACACCTGTCCACATGTTTTGTTTTGTTGTCTGTCTCCCACTTCTAGACTGTGAGCCCGTTGTAGGGTAGGGACTGTCTCTATAAGTTGCCAACTTGTACTTCCCAAGCACTTAGTACAGTGCTCTGCACACAGTAAGCGCTCAATAAATATGATTGAATGAATGAATGAATGAATGACAGTAAGGCTGGGAAAGTCTTGAGTGTGAAGGCACTTGAGAGAGAATCTCTAGCAACTTAATAATGATGATAATGATTATAATCATAACACTAATGCTCATAGTGGGTAGGGATTGTCACTCTTTATTGTTATGCTTAGTACAGTGCTCTGCACACAGTAAGCACTTAATAAATAGGATTGAATGAATGATTGAATAATGACTGTGGTACTTGTTACATGCTTGCAAAGTGCCAAGCACCTGTTCTAAGCACTATTCATTCATTCTTTCAATCAATCATATTTATTGAGCACTTACTGTGTGCAGAGCACTGTACTAAGTGCAGAAAGTACAATTCAGTAATAAAGAGAGACAGTCCCTGCCCACACAGGACTTAAAGTCTAGAAGGGGGAAGACAGACATCTAATCAAGTATACAGGCATTAATATAAATAAATAGAATTATACGTATATACACAAATGCATAAGTCCTGAGGGGTGAGGAGGGGGGGAAGAGCAAAGGGAGTGAGTTGAGGTGATGCGGACAGGAGGGGGAGCTGAGGAAAAGGGGGGCCTGTCTGGGAAGGCCGCTTGGAGGAGGTGAGCCTTCAGTAGGGCTTTGAAGGGGGGAAGATCAATCAATCAATCGTATTTATTGAGCGATTACTGTGTGCAGAGCACTGTACTAAGCGCTTGGGAAGTACAAGTTGGCAACATATAGAGACAGTCCCTACCCAACAGTGGCCTCACAGTCTAAAAGGGGGAGACAGAGAACAAAACGAAACATACTAACAAAATAAAATAAATAGAATAGATATTTAGAAGTAAAGTAAATAAATAAATAGAGTAATAAATATGTGCAAACGTATATACAAATATACAGGTGCTGGGAGGAAGGGAAGGAGGTAAGATGGGGGGATGGAGAGGGGGATGAGGGGGAGAGGAAGGAAGGGGCTCAGTCTGGGAAGGCCTCCTGGAGGAGGTGAGCCCTCAGTAGGGCCCTGAAAGAAGGAAGAGAGCTAGCTTGGAGGATGGGCAGAGGGAGGGCATTCCAGGCCCAGGGGATGACGTGGGCTGGGGGTCGATGGCGGGACAGGCGAGAACGAGGTACGGTGAGGAGATTAGCGGCAGAGGAGCGGAGGGTGCGGGCTGGGCTGGAGAAGGAGAGAAGGGAGGTGAGGTAGGAGGGGATGAGGTGATGGACAGCCTTGAAGCCCAGGGTGAGGAGTTTCTGCCTGATGCACAGATTGATTGGTGGCCACTGGAGATTTTTGAGGAGGGGAGTAATATGCCCAGAGCGTTTCTGGACGAAGATAATCCGGGCAGCAGCATGAAGTATGGATTGAAGTGGGGAGAGACACAAGGATGGGAGATCAGAGAGAAGGCTGAGTGAAGAGTGATCTTTGGGCGGATTTGAGGAGGGAGGGCATTCTGAGCTAGAAGTAGAAAGTGGGCCAGGGGTCAACAACGGGACAGGCAAGATTGAGGCACGGTGAGAAAGTGCCAGAAGAGCAGAGTGTGCAGGCTGGTCTGGAGAAGGAGAGAAGGGAGCTGAGGAAAGAAGGGACAAGGTGATAGAAAGCATTGAAGCCAATAGCTAAAAGATGATGAGATCAGACGCAGCCCATGTTTCACATGGGACTCAATGTGAGAGGTAGAACAGGTAATGAAGCAGCATGGCTCAGTGGCAAGAGCCCGGGCTTGGGAGTCAGAGGTCATGGGTTCTAATTCCGCCACTTGTCAGCTGTGTGACTTTGGGCAAGTCACTTAACTTCTCTGGGCCTCAGTTCCCACATCTGTAAAATGGGGATTAAGACTGTGAGCCCCTCGTGGGACAACCTTGATTACCTTGTATCACCCCCAGTGCTTAGAACAGTGCTTGGCATATAGTAAGCACTTAACAAATACCAATATTATTATTATTATTATCATTGATGAATCCCCATTTTACAAATCAGGAAACTGAGCCTGAAAGAAGTGAATTGACTTGCCCAAAGCCACACAGCGGACAAGTGTCAGAGCCATGATTAATAATAATAATAATGATGGCATTTATTAAGCACTTACTATGTGCAAAGCACTGTTCTAAGCACTGGGGGTGATACAAGGTAGCCAGGTGCCCTAACTAATGGGCACGGGCCCTTTCTGCTAGGCCGTTCTGCTTCCCACAGGTAAAGAGCCCTAAGATTGGTTTTGTTTTGTTGTCTGTCTCCCTCTTCTAGACTGTGAGCCAGTTGTTGGGTAGGGACCGTCTCTATGTGTTGCCAATTTGTACTTCCCAAGAGCTTAGTACAGTGCTCTGCACAAAGTAAGCTCTCAATAAATACAGTTGAATGAATGAGTGAATGAAAGATGCATTGAGAGCACCTCCTCTCCAATTCCTTCTGCTTCACCCTTGCACAAGGACTTGCACCCTTGTAATAATAATAATAATGATAATGGTGGTATTTTTAAGCACTTATTTTGTACCAGACACTGTACTAAGTGCTGGGGGTAGATACAAGTTAATCAGATTGGACAGAGTCCTTGTCCTAAATAGGGCACATAGTCTTTATCCCCTTTTTACAGATGGGGTTGCTGAGGCACAGATAAGTGAAGTGACTTTCCCAAGGTCACATAGCAGACAAAGGATCAAAACAAATAAATAAAATTAAAGATCTTTACATAAGTGCTGTGGGGCTGAGAGGGCGGAAGTGCAAAGGGAGCAAGTCAAGGTGATGTAGAAGGGAGTGGGAGATGAGGAAAAGTGGGGTTAGTCTGGGAAGGCCTCTTGGAGGAGATGGGGACCTTCAGTATGGCCTTGAAGGAGGGGAGAATTGTTGTCTGTCAGATTTGAGGAGGGAAGGCATTCCAGGACAGAGAAAGGATGTTGGCTGGGGGTCAGTGGCGAGACAGGTGAGATTGAGAAGCAGCGTGGCTCAATGGAAAGAGCCCGGGCTTTGGAGTCAGAAGCCATGGATTCAAATCCCGGCTCCACCAATTGCCAGCTGTGTGACTTTCGGCAAGTCATTTAACTTCTCTGTGCCTCAGTTACCTCATCTGTAAAATGGGGATTAAGACTGTGAGCCCTAGGTGGGACAACCTGATCACCTTGTAACTTCCCCAGTGCTTAGAACTGTGCTTTGCACATAGTAAGTGCTTAATAAATGCTATCATTGGGGAGGGACTGTATATGTTGCCAACTTGTACTTCCCAAGCGCTTAGTACAGTGCTCTGCACACAGTAAGCACTCAATAAATGCAATTGAATGAATGAATGAAATTATTATTATTATTATTGAGGCCCTGTGAGAAGGTTAACACTAGAGGAGTGAAGTGTGTGGGCTGGGTTGTAGAAGGAGAAAAGTGAGGTGAGGTAGGAGGTGGCAAAGTGGTGGAGAGTTTTAAAGCCAAGGGTGAGGAGTTTTAGTTTAATGTGGAGATGGATGGGCAACCACTGGAGTTTTTTGAGGAGCTGGGTGACATGTCCTGAATGTTTTTGTAGAAAAATGATCAGGGCAGCAGAGTGAAATATGGACTGGAGTGGGAGAGACAGGAGGCTGGGGAGGTCAGCAAGAAGGCTGATGGGTAGGGACCGTCTCTATATGTTGCCAACTTGTACTTCCCAAGCACTTAGTACAGTGCTCTGCACACAGTAAGTGCTCAATAAATATGATTGATTGATTGATTAAGGCCTTTGTGGGCAGGGCTGTATTGTACTCTCCCAAACGCTTAATACAGTATTCTGCACACATTAAGCACTCACTAAATATTCATTCATTCAATCGTATTGATTGAGTGCTTATTGTGTGCAGAGCACTGTACTAAGTGCTTGGAAAGTACAAGTCAGCAACATATAGAGATGGTCCCTACCCAACAAAGGGCTCACAGTCTAGAATGAATGAATGAATGAATGAATGAATGAATGAATGTGGGGGATCAGAGCTAGAACCCAGGTTCTTCTGACTCCCAGACATGGGCCTATCCACTACGCCACGCTCCCTCAGACCATTAGCATTCATGTAAAAATCTGTAATTTATTGATTGATATTAAATGTCTGTCTTCCCCTCTGGGCTGAAAGCTCATTGCGGGCAGGGATCGCGCCTATCAACTGTTATATAGCACTCTTCCAAGTGCTTAGTACAGTGCTCTGCCCACAGTAAGTGTTTAATAAGTACAGTTGATTGATTGAGCACCAAACTAAGGGCTTGGGAGAGTACAAAAGCAGTAAAAGACACTAGCCTATTTTCAAAGATCCCGTAATCTAGCAGGGATTTTCAAAGATCCCGTAATCTAGCAAACAAAATCATGCCTCCGGAAGCCTGTGGGAATTGGGGAGGGCTTTGAAGATTGGGAGAGTTGTGTTCTGGCCAATTTGTAGGGGATGCCAGGCAGAGGGAAAGGCATGAATGAGGGGATGGAGGCCAGAGAGTTCCAGAATGTGTCACAGTAGGAAGGTTTGTGTGTGCTGGGGGGGAGTATGGGAATCAGGCTAGGGAACAGCCAGTGAAGAGGGAAAATAAATAACAAGCAGAGAACTGGTAAAGTGAATGGGCTTTGCAAGTGTGCGGAGAAACGAGGCGTCATTTCCTAAAATGATAGAAAGTATAGTTTCATAAACTACCCTCAAAATATCTGGGGTGCTCCTTCAGCACTCTTCTGAGTTCTCAGTCCGTCTGATAACACATTTGACAGGAAAGGTGGCAACCAATGAAAACATCCGGAAAAGAATGGAATGTCCGGGCCTGGGTTACATTGTAGAATCCACCTGACCTTCTTTGTTAGGGGATTAGAGACTGGAGGATAAATATTGCTACAAAAAGGCTGGTGACTGAAGTTGGGCCTGGGAATGCCATGTGGCTAGAACTCGGTACCGACGGTGGTGAAATCTGCTCTTCCTGCTAGAGTTTTCTGCCCCCTGCTGTTTGGAGAATTCATCCAAGCCTTATCTACAGGTGATTGACTAATAATCATTTTGGTATTTGGTTTTTTTTTTTTTGTGGGGGGCGGGGGTATTTTTTAAGCACTTGCTATGTGCCAGGCACTGCTCTAAGCTCTGGGGTAGAAACAAGTTAATCAGGATGGACATGGTCCCTGTCCTACATGGGGCTCTCTGTCTTAATCCTCATTTTACAGATGAGTCCAGGAGATATGAAGTGACTTGCCCAAGGTCACACAGCAGACAAGTGGCAGAGCTGGGATTAGGACCCACGTCTTTCTGACTCCCAGTCCCAAGCTCTGTCCACTGGGCCACGTTGGAGTAGATAAAAGATAATCAGGACCCACATGGGGCTCTCAGCCTAAGTATGAGGGAGGAATTTCTACATACAGAAATTGCAGTTTATACGGCAAGCTTGTTACGGGTGAGAAATGTGATTACTAATTTTGTTGTGTTGACCTCTCCCAAGTACTTAGTACAGTGCTGTGCACATCTCAAGCGCTCAATAAATGTGA
This sequence comes from Tachyglossus aculeatus, assembly GCF_015852505.1. Taxonomy (NCBI): domain Eukaryota; kingdom Metazoa; phylum Chordata; class Mammalia; order Monotremata; family Tachyglossidae; genus Tachyglossus; species Tachyglossus aculeatus. The sequence continues at coordinate 174,854,237 of NC_052067.1, forward strand.
TTGATTGATAAACTGATGAAAGGTTTCCTTTTTACATTTTACTCAGCTCTCTAGATGTAACCTTCCATTCTGGCAATTAGCATTGATGGTTGAGATTTAATTCAGTTCTTTCATGTACTGGACCTAATTATCATTCTTTTTGTTGGCTGGTGGGCCTGAAGCCTTCAGGGTTTTTTGGGGGGGGGGGGGGTTTGTGAGGAAAAACTTGGCCTAGATTGTCCAAGGCAAGGCTCTCAAGGAAAGGGCTGGAAGTAGAAAGAGAGGGATATCGAGGGACAGGAGAGTCGGTGGCTGAAGGAAGAGTAAAGTTTTTGTTTGGGTTTTTTTAATGGTATTTAATAATTATAAAAGTAACTGTGGTATTCGTTAATTGCTTACTTTGTGCCAAGCACTATACAAAATGCAGGGAGAATACAAGCAAATTGGGTTGGACACGGTCCCTGTCCCGCATGGGGCTCGTGATCTTAATCCCCATTTTTCAGGTGAGGTAAGTGAGGTACAGTGAAATGATGATGATGGCATTTGTTAAGCGCTTACTATGTGCCAAGCACTTGCCCAAGGTCACATTGTAGACAACTGGCAGAGCCGGATTAAGAACCCAGGTTCCACTGACGCCCAGGCAAGGGTTCTATCCCCTAGGCCACATTGCTTCTCATCACTTGTCTACTGTGTGAACTTGAGCAAGCAACCTGGGCCAGGGGGATACTTGGGGAACTCTCAGAAATCGGGTTTAGACCCAAATCATAATAAATCTCCAGAGATTAGTACTGTCAATCTTTTATTTGATGATAGTTGTTAAGCACAAGATGTGTTCCAAGCATTGTGTACTAACCTTTGGGGTATATACAACCTAATCAGGTTGCCCACAGTCCATATCCCACATGGGGCTCACAGTCTTAATTCCCATTTTACAGATGAGGTAACTGAGTCACAGAAGTTCACACAGCAGACAAGCAGCAGAGCTGGGATTAGGACCCAGGTCCTTCTGAATCCCAGGCCCTCGCTCTATCCACTAGACCACCAGGCTACACTGCTTCTCTACTCAATGGTATTTGTTGACCGCTTACTCTTTGCAGAGCACTGTGCTAAGCACTTCCTGTATACTACTGCCATTACTATCAATTAATCCAAGGTGATGAAGCAGCATGGCTTAGAGGATAGAGCACAGGCCTGGGAGTCAGAATGTCATGGGTTCTAATCCAGACTCCACCACATGTCTGCTGTGTGACCTTGGGCAAGTCACTTCACTTCTCTAGGCCTCAGGTCCCTATCTGTAAAACGGCCATTGAGACTGTGAGCCCCCTGTGGGACAGGGACTGTGTCTAACTAGATTTGCTTGTATCTACCCTGGCACTTAGTACAGTGCCTGGCACATACTAAGCACTTAACAGATACCACAGTTATCAAGGGAGGGAGGGGGCAGGGGAGAGGAGGGGGCTTTTCACCTTATTTCCTGAAAGCCAGTCCCCTCCCAGATTGTTCCAAATTCCTCACCCTCGGCTTCAAGGCTGTCCTTCACCTCACCCCCTCCTACCTCACCTCCCTTCTGTCCTTCTCCAGCCCAGCACGCACCCTCCGCTCCTCTGCCGCTAATCTCCTCACCGTACCTCGTTTTCGCCTGTCCCGCCATCGACCCCCGGCCCAAGTCATCCCCCGGGCCTGGAATGCCCTCCCTCTGCCCATCTGCCAAGCTAGCTCTCTTCCTCCCTTCAAGGCCCTACTGAGAGCTCACCTCCTCCAGGAGGCCTTCCCAGACTGAGCCCCCTCCTTCCTCTCCCCCCTCCTCCCCCTCTCCATCCCCACCGCCTTACCTCCTTCCCTTCCCCACAGCACCTGTATATATGTATATATGTTTGTACGTATTTATTACTGTGTTCATTTTACTTGTACATATCTATTCTATTTATTTTATTTTGTTAATATGTTTGGTTTTGTTCTCTGTCTCCCCCTTCTAGACTGTGAGCCCACTGTTGGGTAGGGAATGTTTCTATATGTTGCCAACTTGTACTTCCCAAGCGCTTAGTACAGTGCTCTGTACACAGTAAGCGCTCAATAAATACAATTGATTGATTGATTGATTAATAATAATGGTATTTGTTAAGCACTTACTATGTGCAAAGCACTGTTCTAAGTGCTTGGGGGATACAAAGTAATCAGGTTGTCCCACGTGGGGCTCACAGTCTTAATCCCCATTTTACAGATGAGGGAACTGAGGCCCAGAGAAGTTAAGTGGCTTGCCAAGGTCATTCATTCATTAATTCAATTGTATTTATTGAGCACTTACTGTGTGCAGAGCACTGTACTAAGTGCTTGGGAAGTACAAGTTGACAACATATAGAGACGGTCCCTATCCAACAGCTGGCTCACAGTCTAGAAGGGGACCGTCTCTATATGTTGCCAACTTGTACTTCCCAAGTGCTTAGTACAGTGCTCTGCACACAGTAAGCGCTCAATAAATATGATTGAATGAATATAGAGACGGTCCCTACCCAACAGTGGGCTCACAGTCTAGAAGGGGAAGACAGGCAACAAAACAAAACATATTAACAAAATAACATAAATAGAATAGTAAATACGTACAAGTAAAATAAAAAGAGTAATAAATATGTACAAACATATATACAGGTACTGTGGTGATGGGAAGGAGGTAAGGCGGGGGTTAGCGGGGAGGAGGGGGAGAGGAAGGAGGGGGCTCAGTCTGGGAAGGCCTCCTGGAGGAGATGAGCTCTCAGTAGGGCTTTGAAGGGAGGAAGAGAGCTAGCTTGGTGGATGTGCAGAGGGAGGGCATTCCAGGCCAGGGGGAGGACGTGGGCTGGGGGTCGATGGCAGGACTCCTTGTCTTCCCTCCCAAACCCTGCCCACTCACTGACGTTCCCATCACCGTTGACGGCACTACCATCCTTCCCGTCTCACAGGCCCGCAAACTTGGTGTCATCCTCGACTCCGTTCTCGCGTTCACCCCTCACATCCAAGCCGTCACCAAATCCTGCCGGTCTCAGCTCCGCAACATTGCCAAGATCTGCCCTTTCCTCTCCATCCAAACCGCTACCCTGCTCATTCAAGCTCTCATCCTATCCCGTCTGGACTACTGTATCAGCCTCCTCTCTGATCTCCCATCCTCTTGTTTCTCCCCACTTCAATCCATACTTCACACCGCTGGCTGGATTGTCTTTGTCCAGAAACTCTCTGGAAATGTTACTCCCCTCCTCAAAAATCTCCAGTGGCTACCAGTCAACCTACGCATCAGGCAGAAATTCCTCACCCTCGGCTTCAAGGCTGTCCATCCATCACCTCGCCCCCTCCTACCTCACCTCTCTTCTCTCCTGCTCCAGCCCAGCCTGCACCCTCCGCTCTTCTGCCGCTAATCTCCTCACCGTTAGGCCTCGTTCTCACCTGTCCCGCCGTCGACCCCCGGCCCACAGCATACCCCTGGCCTGGAATGCCCTCCCTCCGCACATCCACCAAGCTAGCTCTCTTCTTCCCTTCAAGGCCCTACTCAGAGCTCACCTCCTCCAGGAGGCCTTCCCAGACTGAGCCCCCTCCTTCCTCTCCCCTTCGTCCCCCTCTCCATCCCCCCGTCTTACCTCCTTCCCTTCCCCACAGCACCTGTATATATGTATATATGTTTGTCCGTATTTATTACTCTATTTATTTTACTTGTACATATCTATTCTATTTATTTTATTTTGTTAATATGTTTGGTTTTGTTCTGTCTCCCCCTTCTAGACTGTGAGCCCACTGTTGGGTAGGGACTGTCTCTATATGTTGCCAACTTGTACTTCCCAAGTGATTAGTACAATGCTCTGCACACAGTAAGCACTCAATAAATACGATTGACTGACTGACTGACTGACAGGTGAGAACGAGGAACAGTGAGGAGGTTAGTGGCAGAGGAGCGGAGGGTGTGGGCTGGGCTGGATCAGGAGAGAAGGGAGGTGAGGTAGGAGGGGGCGAGGGGATGGACAGCCTTGAAGCCGAGAGTGAGGAGTTTTTGCCTGATGCATAGGTTGATTGGTAGCCACTGGAGATTTTTGAGGAGGTGAGTAACATGCCCAGAGTGTTTCTGCACAAAGATGATCCAGGCAGCAGCATGAAATATAGATTGAAGTGGGGAGAGACAAGAGGATGGGAGATCAGAGAGGAGGCTGATGCAGTAATCCAGTCAGGATAGGATGAGAGATTAAACCAGCAGGGTAGCAATTTAGATGGAGAGGAAAGGGCGGATCTTGGCGATGTTGCAGAGGTGAGACCGGCAGGTTTTGGTGATGGATTGGATGAGAGGGGTGAACAAGAGAGCAGAGTTGAGGATGACACCAAGGTTGCGGGCTTGTGAGACCAGAAAGATGATAGTGCTGTCAACAGTGATGGGAAAGTCAGGGAGAGGGCGGCGTTTGGGTGGGAAGATAAGGAGTTCAGTCTAGGACATGCTGAGTTTTAGGTCAATCAATCAATCAATCATATTTATTGAGTGCTTACTGTGTGCAGAGCACTGTACTAAGCGTTTGGGAAGTACAAGTTGGCAACATATAGAGACAGTCCCTACCCAACAGTGGGCTCACAGTCTAGAAGGGGGAGACAGAGAACAAAGCCAAACATATTAACAAAATAAAATAAATAGAATAGATATGTACAAGTAAAATAAATAAATAAATAAATAAATAGAGTAATAAATACGTACAAACATATATACATATATATAGGTGGGCAGACATCCAGATGGAGATGTCTTGAAGGCAGGAGGAGACACGAGCCTGAAGGGAAGGAGAGAGAGCAGGGGCAGAGATGTAGATTTGGGTGTCATCAGTGTAGAGATGATAGTTGAAGCCGTGGGAGCAAATGAGTTCACCAAGGGAGTGAGTGTAGATAGACAACAGAAGGGAACAAAGAACTGACCCTTGAGGAACCCCTACAGTAAGGGGATGGGAGGGGGAGGAGGAGACCGCAAAAGAGACTGAGAATGAATGGCCGGAGAGATGAGGAGAACCAGGAGAGGACAGAGTCTGTGAAGCCAAGGTTGGAGAATAGCGTGTTGAGGAGAAGGGGGTGGTCCACAGTGTTGAAGGCAGCTGAGAAGTCGAGGAGGATTAGGATAGAGTAGGAGCCGTTGGATTTGGCAAGCAGAAGCTCACTGGTTACCTTTGAGAGGGCAGTTTCCATGGAATATAGGGGGGATGGGAGCCAGATTGAAGGGGGTCGTGGAGAGAGTTGGCATTGAGGAATTCGAGGTAGTGCTTGTAGATGACTCGTTCAAGGAGTTTGGAAATGAATGGTAGGAGGGAGATGGGGCGATAACTAGAAGGTGAGGTGGGGTCAAGAGGGGTTTTTTGGGGATGGGAGAGACGTGAGCATGTTTGAAGGCAGAGGGGAAGGAACCAGTGGAGAGTGAGCAGTTGAAGATGGAAGTTAAGGAGGGGAGGAGGGACGGAGTGAGAGATTTCATAAAATGAGAGGGAATGGGGTCAGAAGCACAGGTGGCCAGAGTAGCACTTGAGAGGAGGGAGAAGGAGTTCACACAGCTGACAAGTGGCAGAGCTGGGATTTGAACCCATGACCTCTGACTCCCAAGCTTTCCACACTGCTTTCCACACTGCTTCTCCAAATGACCTCGGAGAAGTGGGAAGGTCCAGACAGAAGTAACTCGTGGCTGAGCTAACCATGACACGACATGAAGCGCTTAGTACAGTGCTCCTCACACAGTAAGCACTCAATAAATATGCTCGAATGACATGAATAGCGAAGGCATATTTGGCTCTTGATCCTACAATTTCCCCATCTTTCCTAGCAGCATCTCAAGAAGAGATCTCTCCCATCTTCTCAAAATCTAAGCCCTCTACCTGCACCTCCAACCCCAAATGCCATCTCACTGAATGTAAAAATATACCCGTGGCAGGCTTCCTTGAGCATGATTTTATTATTATTATTATTATTATTATTATTATTATTATTATTATCAGTGAGACTCCTTAGGTAATTCAAGCCAAAAGTGTGGATTTCCTCTGTTATCAGGGTAGTGATGAAGCTGTCTTTGATAGAGAACCTGAAAAATTGAGAGAGGGTGATATTAATAATAATAATAATAATGATGGTATTTGTTAAGTGCTTACTATGTGCCAGGCACTGTTCTAAGCACCTGTGGTAGACAGACACAAGGTAATCAGGTTGTCCCACATGGGGCTCACAGTCTTAATCCCCATTTTACAGATGGGGTAACTGAGGCATAGAGAAGTTAAGTGACTTATCCAAAGTCACACAGCTGACAAGTGGCGGAGTCGGGATTAGAACACACGACTTCTGACTCCCAAACCCATGCTCCTTCCACTGAGCCATGCTGCTTCTGTATTAGATGGGAAGCAATGTCTCAGTCTATTTACTCAATTAATTGGTATTTAATGAGCACTTACAGTGTGCGGAGCACGGGACTAAATGCTTGGGAGAGTCCAATACTGTACCTGTTTTCCTTTCTAGCTTTACTTCTCTGCACATAGTAAGCAGTCAACAAATACCACTGAGTAGATAACCAGTGTAGCTTAGTGGCCTAGTGGATAGAGGAAGAGCCTGGGACTCAGAAAGACCCTCCTCCCCCTCCCCATCCTCCCCGCCTTACCTCCTTCCCCTCCCCACAGCACCTGTATATATAGAAACATATATATATAGAAACAGCGTGGCTCAATGTAAAAGAGCCCAGGCTTTGGAGTCAGAGGTCATGGGTTCAAATCCCAGCTCCGCCACTTGTCAGCTGTGTGACTTTGGGCAAGTCACTTAACTTCTCTGGGCCTCAGTGACCTCATCTGTAAAATGGGGATTAAGACTGTGAGCCTCCCGTGGGACAACCTGATCACCTTGAAACCTCCCCAGTGTTCAGAACAGTGCTTTGCACTTAATAAGTGCTTAATAAATGCCATCATTATTATGTATATATGTTTGTACATATTTATTACTCTATTTATTATTTATTATTTTTATTTATTTATTTTACTTGCCCATATTTATTCTATTTATTTTATTTTGTTAATATGTTTTGTTTTGTTGTCTGTCTCCCCCTTCTGGACTGTGAGCCTGCTGTTGGTAGGGACCATCTCTATATGTTGTCAACTTGTACTTCCCAAGTGCTTAGTACAGTGCTCTGCACACAGTAAGCGCTCAATAAATACGATTGACTGACTGACCTGGGTTCTAATCCCAGCTCTGCCACTTATCTGCTGTGTGAACTTGGGCAAATCACTTACCTTTTCTGTGCCTCAGTTACCTCATCTGTAAAATGGGAATTGAGACTGTGAGCCCCAGGTGGGCTATGGACTGTGGGAGGAAGCAGGGTAGGCAGAAAGGAGGAGACTTTTCACCTTATTGCCTGAAAGCCTCATGTGAGACCTGATTATCCTGGTATCTACTCCAGTGCCTAGTATTTTATCAAAACATTCTGCCCTTTCTCCCTTTTTCCCTCCTTCCTTCCCCTTCTTCCCTCCTTGGCTGCCATCTTCAACTATTCCCTCTCCAATGGCTTCTTCCCCACTGCTTTCAAACATGCTGATACATGCCCCATCCTAAATAAAACCTCCCATGACCCCACGACTCCCTCCAGTTATTGCCCCATCTCCCTCCTCCCTTTCCTCTCCAAACTCCTTGAGTGAGTTGTCTGTACCCGTGGTCTCAAATTCCTCTCCTCCAATTCTCCCCTGGACTCCCTCCAGTCTGGCTTCTGCCCACTTCATTCCACAGAGTGGGCAAGTCACTTCACTTCTCTATACCTCAGTTCCTTATTTGAAAATTGGGGATCCAGTACCTGTTTTCCTTCCTACTTAGACTGTGAACCCCATGTGGGTCCTGATTATCCTTGTATCTACCCCAGTGCTTACCACAGTGCTTGGCACATTGTAAGTTTTTAACTAATACAGTTCCCTCATCTGTAAAATGGGGATGAAGACTGTGAGCCCCACGTGGGACAACCTGATCACCTTGCATCTCCCCCAGCACTTAGAACACTGCTTTGCACATAGTAAGTGCTTAACAATAACAATAATAATAATTATAATAATAATGGCATTTGTTACTATGTGCTTAGCACAGTTCTTCCCAAGCGCTTGGTATAGGGCTCTGCACACAGTAAGCACTCAATAAATATGATTGAATGAATGAATCCCTCCTGCCTTACCTCCTTCCCCTTCCCACAGCCCCTGTATATATGTTTGTACAGATTTATTACTCTTATTTATTTTACTTGTACATATCTATTCTATTTATTTTATTTTGTTGATATGTTTTGTTTTATCATCTGTCTCCTCCTTCTCGACTGTGAGCCCGCTGTTGGGTAGGGACCGTCTCTATATGTTGCCAACTTGGACTTCCCAAGCTCTTAGTACAGTGCTCTGCACACAGTAAGTGCTCGATAAATATGATTGAATGAATGAATGAATGTTATTATTACCATTATTATTATTACTATTATACACTTAATAAATACCATTGATTTTATGAGGATATTGAATTTGGAGAGCAATGTTATCTACCCCCTACAGGGAGGGAATTACAGGATGAGAGAGTAGTATCACTAAGGGAAAGAAGGCAGGAGAGGGGAGATGGAAAAGCAAAGTGGCCTAGGGGAAAAAGCTCAGGTCTGGGAACCAGGAGACCTGGGTTCTAATCCCTACTCTTCCACTTATCTGCTGTATTACCTTGGGCAAGTCACTTTACTTCTCATTGCCTTGGTTTCTTCAAGTATAAATGGGGATTAAATATTTGTTCCCCACTCATCCTGCTTAGTGAAGACTAAGTGGAACAGAAATTGGCTTAATGGATAGAGTACAGGCCTGGGAGTCAGAAGGATCTGAGTTCTAATCCCTGCTCTACCACATGTTTTCTGTGTGACCTTGGGCAAGTCACTTCACTTCTCTGGGCCTCAGTTACCTCATCTGTAAAACGGGGATTATGAATGTGAGCCCCATGTGGGACAGGGACTGTGTCCAACTTGATTAACTTGTATCTACCCTAGAGCTTGGAATAGTGCCTGGCACATAGTAAGTGCTTAACAAATACCACTATTATTATTATTACACTTGGCACAGTATTTTGCACAAAGTAAGCGCTTAACAAATACCACAATTGTTATTATCATTAAAGGCTCAGTTAGAAGGTTGGTTTGAGAGAAGTGAAGAGAGTGAGCTGGTAAGCAGTGGGTGAAAGGAGCAGATGTGTAAGATGGAGCCAGTTTATTTGAAAACCTTGAAGCCACATTCAAAGGGTTTTTGTTGATGAGGAGGGAGAAAGGAAGCCAGGGGAAGGTTTTGAGGGGGAGACAGATGTGGGCCAAACGACAGATTGCAGCATGGAGAGGCTGGAGGCAGGTTGTTTCAATGGAGTAGCAGTGATATTCATGAAATTTGCATCAAGGTGGTCTGCTGTTACTGTGGAGAAGAAGGTACAGATCTGGGAAAATATTGGGCAGGAAGAACCGGCAGGATTTGGCAGGAGGCCAGATATGACAGTTGAAAGACAACTCTGTATATATGTATTTTTGTTTGTACATATTTGTTACTCTATTTATTTATTTATTTTACTTGTACATATCTATTCTATTTATTTTATTTTGTTAGTATGTTTGGTTTTGTTCTCTGTCTCCCCCTTTTAGACTGTGAGCCCACTGTTGGGTAGGGACTATCTCTATATGTTGCCAACTTGTACTTCCCAAGCGCTTAGTACAGTGCTCTGCACACAGTAAGCCCTCAATAAATACGATTGTTGATGATGATGATGATGATGAACCAGGAGTCGACGACAACATTGAGACTGTAAGCTTCTGGGATGGCAAAGTGGGCGGTGGTGGCTGTGATAAGCAGAGAAGCAACATGGACTGAAGGATAGAGCCCGGGCCTGGAAATCAGAAGGACTTGGGTTCTAATCCCGGCTCCACTACTTATTTGCCATGTGACCTTGAGCAAGTCACTTCACTTCTCTATGCCTCAGTTACCTCATCTGTAAAATGGGGATTAAGATTGGTAGCCCCATGTGGGACAGGAACTCTGTCTAATCTGATTTGCTTGTAGCCACTATTTTTAAAAAAAACACAATTATTGTTGTTATTATTAAAATAAATCAGGAGGAGAAAGAGGGAAAATGAAGGGTTCGGTGTTGCCTACATTGAGGGTGAAGATTGACCATTTATCATTATAATCATCATTAGTATTACCATGGTACTAATTTAGCACATACTGTATGTCAAGGACTGTTCTAAACCTGGGATAGATGCAAGTTATCAAGGCAGACACGGTCCCTGTTCCACATGGGGCTCACAGTTTAAGTAGAAGGGAGTACATGTGTATTGAAACCCCATTTTATACTTGAGGAAAGTGAGGCACACAGAAGTGAAATGACTTCCCCAAAGTCTCACAGCAAATAATTGGCAGAGCCGGGACTAGAACCCAGTTCCTCTGAGACCCAGGCCTGGGAGCCTACACAAATCTACATCTCTGCCCCTGCTCTCTCCCCCTCCCTCTAGGCTCACATCTCCTCCTGCCTTCAGGACATCTCCATCTGGATGTCTCCCGCCACCTAAAACTCAGCATGTCCAAGACTGAACTCCTTGTCTTCCCCCCCAAATCCTGCCCTCTCCCTGACTTTCCCATCACTGTTGACGGCACTACCATCCTTCCTGTCTCACAAGCCCGCAACCTTGGTGTCATCCTTGGGTCCACTCTCTCATTCACCCCTCACATCCAAGCCGTCACCAAAACCTGCCGGTCTCAGCTCTGCAACATTGCTAAGATCCGCCCTTTCCTCTCCATCCAAACCGCTACCCTGCTCATTCAAGCTCTCATCCTAGCCCGTCTGGACTACTGCATCAGCCTCCTCTCTGATCTCCCATCCTCATGTCTCTCCCCACTTCAATCCATACTTCATGCTGCTGCCCGGATTGTCTTTGTCCAGAAACGCTCTGGGCATGTTACTCCCCTCCTCAAAAATCTCCAGTGGCTACCAATCAATCTGCGCATCAGGCAGAAACTCCTCACCCTCGGCTTCAAGGCACTCCATCACCTCGCCCCCTCCTACCTCACCTCCCTTCTCTCCTTCTACAGCCCAGCCCACACCCTCCGCTCCTCTGCTGCTAATCTCCTCACTGTGCCTTGTTCACGCCCGTCCTGCCATAGACCCCCGGCCCACGTCATCCCCCTGGCCTGGAATGCCCTCCCTCCCAACATCCGCCAAGCTACCTCTCTTCCTCCTTTCAAGGCCCTACTGAGAGCTCACCTCCTCCAGGAGGCCTTCCCAGACTGAGCCCCCTCCTTCCTCTCCCCCTTACCCCCCTCTCCATCCTCTCGTCTTACCTCCTTCCCTTCCCCACAGCACCTGTATATATGTATATATGTTTGTACATATTTATTACTCTATTTACTTATTTATTTTACTTGTACATATCTATTCTATTTATTTTATTTTGTTAATATGTTTGGTTTTGTTCTCTGTCTCCCCCTTCTAGACTGTGAGCCCGCTGTTGGGTAGGGACCGTCTCTATATGTTGCCAACTTGTACTTCCCAAGAGCTTAGTACAGTGCTCTGCACACGGTAAGCGCTCAGTAAATACGATTGATTGATTGATTGATAGACTACGCTGCTTGTCCACCAGACACTGATAAACCAGGTACTTTCAATGCACATCCAGAAACTTCATCCCTCACGAATCACTCTTCCACGTTGACTGTGTACTTCAGGAAATGTGAAGCCTGGCAAGTTATTTTCTTAGGTTTAAACAGGACCCTCCCCCGCCCCCGCGGTCCCCTTTCATTGTCAGCCCCCTACTCTCATGAGGCTCCCAACCCACCCACTCATCGACATCACATCGGGAGGGGAGACGGGCCGCCTGACAGAACATGCAGAATGCATTTCAGCTCATCTGACTGTCAGAGAGCTAAAGTAACTCGGACAAGCATCTAGACATTGTTATCTTCTTTATCTTGAATTCATTTCCATTCTATCGGCTTAAAAATAACTTGGACTTTGGCTCGACAGATTTGTGGAGCAGAGAATCAGCCAGGGATATTCTCTAGGGGAGTAAGCCAGCCCACGAGTTATTTACAAAATGAAAGTTTAATAATGATAATTGGGGAATTTGTTAAATGCTTACTATGTGCCAGGCACTCTACTGAGTGCTAAGGTAGATGATACCAGTTAGTCAGGCTGGACACAGTCCATGTCCCACATGGGATTCACAGTCTTAATCCCCATTTTACAGATGAGGTAACTGAGGCACAGAGAAGTGAGCATTGGTAGGGAGAGAGAAGCAATGTAGTCTAGTGGATAGATCATGGGCCTGGAAATCAGAAGGACCTGGCTTCCACTCCTGGCTCTGCCACTTGTCTGCTGTGTGACCTTGGGCAAAACAGCTAACTTCTCTGTGCCTCAGTTACCTCATCTGTAAAATGGGTATTAAGACTTTAAGCCCCAAGTGGGACCTGAACTGATTAGCTTGTATCGATCCAAGTGCTTAGTAAAGTGCCGAACACTTAGTAAGCGTTTAATAAATACCACTGAATAAAGAAGGGGGGGTGGGTAAAAAAAGAGAGGGCAGGAGGTAGGAAGGGATAGGGAGAGGGAAAGGGAGAGAAGGGGGAGGGAGGGAGAGAGGAAAGGAGGGAGAGAGGAAAGGAGGGAGAGAGAAAAGGAGGGAGAGAGGAAAGGAGGGAGAGAGGAGGTGTTTCCAGGAAAAGGGGGTGGGGGCAAGGGGGGGTACCCAGAGTGTATGTCACTGAGAGGTTGAGTAGGGTCAGGTAGGAATAATGATAATGAATAAGTATGGTACTTGTTAATCACTTACTATGTGCCAAACACTTGGGTAATAATAATAATAATAATAATAATAATAATAATAATAGCATTTATTAAGTGCTTACTATGTGCAAAACACTGTTCTAAGCACTGGGGAGGTTGCAAGGTGATCAGGTTGTCCCACCGGGGGCTCACAGTCTTAATCCCCATTTTACAGATGAGGGAACTGAGGCCCAGAGAAGTTAAGTGACTTGCCCAAAGTCCCACAGCTGACAATTGGCAGAGTCAGCATTCGAACCCATGACCTCTGACTCCAAAGCCTGGGCTCTTTCCACTGAGCTACGCTGTAGGTCCAAGTCATTCAGTTTGGACACAATCCCTGTCCCACGTGGTGCTCACAGTCTTAAACCCCATTTTACAGATGAGGTAACTAAGGCCCAGAGAAGTGAAGTGACTTGGTCGAGGTCATGCAGCAGATATGTGGCAGAGCTGGGATGAGAACCCAGGGCCCTTCCGACTCCCAGTCCGGGGTTCTCTCAACTAAGCCACGCTGCTCTCTTAGGTTAGGTGAGGAGGAGGAGATCACCGGTGACCTTGGAGAAAGCAATTTCAGGGAGGGAGGGACAGAAGCCAGATTGCAAGAGAATCACTGAGGGAGGTGGAGAGAAAATGGTGGCAAGCTGTTGTAAATGACGCACTTGAGAAACTCGTACAGGAATGCTCCGGCCCAGGTCCTCCCCCTGGCCTGGAATGCCCTCCCTCCACACATCCACCAAGCTAGCTCTCTTCCTCCCTTCAAAGCCCTACTGAGAGCTCACCTCCTCCAGGAGGCCTTCCCAGATTGAGCCCCCTTTTTCCTCTTCTCCTCCCCACCCCCAACCCTACCTCCTACCCCTCCCCACAGCACTTGTATATATGTTTGTACAGATTTATTACTCTATTTTACTTGTACATATTTACTATTCTACTCATTTTGTTAATGATGTGTATCTAGCTTTACTTTATTCTGATGACATGACACCTGTCCACATGTTTTGTTTTGTTGTCTGTCTCCCCCTTATAGACTGTGAGCCCGTTGTTGGGTAGGGACCATCTCTATATGTTGCCAACTTGTACTTCCCAAGCACTTAGTATGGTGCTCTGCACACAGTAAGCGCTCAATAAATACAAGTGAATGAATGAATGAATGCGGGGAGGGAGGAGGAAGTGAGTTCTCATTCATCTGTAGGTTTTTGACCCTCTCCTTGAGATTATGCTGATATTGTACAAGGTTCATTTTTGGCCAGCATTGCAAGACCGAGACAGTCCAAAATCTAATCCTCGTTTAGCAAGTGGGAAGAACACTAGCCTAGGAGTCAGAAGACCTGTGTTTTAATCCTGGCTCTGCCACTGACCTGCTGTGTGACCTTGGGAAATCACTTAACTTCTCTGTGCCTCAGTTCTCTCATCTGCAAAATGGGGATTTAATACTTGTTCTCTCTCCTTCTTGGACTATGAGCCCCAGGTGGGACCTGATTATCTTGTACCTTGTATCTACCTCAGTGCTTAGAACAGTGCTTTGCACATAGTAAGTGCTTAACAAATGCTATTATTATTATTATTGTTATTATTTATTATCTATCCCTGAACTTAGCACATACTAAAGGCATAACAAATGCCACAATATTATACATATATAATATGTAAATATATTCATATATTTTGAATGGCATTGTTATATTGATTAAATTATTCAAATGCTATAATATTTATTATATATATTCATAAAACTTTCCCAAGCACTTAGTAGAGTGCTCTGCACAGAGTAAGTGCTCATTAAATACCATTAGTTGATTGATTGATTGGGTTCTAATGCCAGCTCTGCCAGTTGCTTCCTATGGGACTTTGGACAAGTCACTTAACCTCTCATTACCTCAGTTTCCTCTTCCGTAAAACAGGGGTTCATTACCTGTTCTCCCTCCCCCTTAGACTGTCAATCCCAAAAGGGACAGGGACTTTACCTGACAGGATTATCTTTTATCTACCGAGCACTTTATCCGGTGCTTGGCACCTAATAAGCACTTCACAAATACAGTAGTTATCATTATTTATTGCTGATATCCCCCCCACACCCCCCCACACCCCCTCCAGTTCGGAGGAAATGGAAAAAAAAATCTGAAGACAGAGCATTTTGGAGTTGGTGCGGCCCCTCTCCTGGACTGTTCATTAACTGAGCGGGTTAACTGACTTTTGTTTACCCAGGGTCAATACCAGAATTAGATAGGTAATGATTCTTTGACTGATACAACTCAAACTATTTAAGGGCCAAATAGTTAACCCAAAACACTCAATTGATGGATTGATGGATGGCTCTTGGGGTTGGATTCCCAAACTAGGTAAGAATTTGGGAGATTCTTAAGTTATAGCATTTTTCCCTGTTTCTAATGCTCAGAACTGATACTTTCTGTGCCCCTCCTATCTAGTAATAATAATTGTGGAATTTGTTAAGTGCTTACTATGTGTCAAGCACTATAATAAGCACTGGGGTGGATACAAGCAAATAGGCTTAAACACAGTCCCTATCCCAAAGGGGCTCACAGTCTCAATTCCCATTTTACAGATGAGGTAACTGAGGTCCAGAAAAGTGAAGTGACTTGCTCAGTCTTCATGGTGGCTAGCTCAAACATTATTGGAAGGGTCTTCCCTGTGGCTGCCGTTATGGATTTTTTGGGAGATGGAAGGAAAGTTAGAGAGAGGTGGGCATGGATATTTTCAAGTGTATTTCTAACTCTCTTTCTTGTGACTTTAATAAGTAATTAACAGTCTAAATCCTAAAACTGGCAAAGGAAGATATCCGGTATAAATTTTGCTTTCAGGTTGAATTGTTTTTGCTTTTTGACATTTCCTGTGTGCAACCTGCTAGTTTAGTATAGCAGTAGGCTGCAGCTGTACTTACTCGAAAAGTGTGGCAAGGAGACCTCACTTTCGTATAGCGGATTTTGGTTAGGGGAATCAGCTCAACCTGGAAAGTGCTGATTCCTGCTGAGTTTTTGACTACTTTACTCTTTGATTTGAGGTCCGCACACAGTAAGCGCTCAATAAATACAACTGAATGAAAGAGCACAGAACTGGGAGTCAGAGAATCTGGCTTCTAATTCTGGCTCTACCACTTGCCTTTTTTGTGACCTCAGAAAAGTCACTTCACTTCTCTGAGCCTCAGTTTCCTCCTCTGTAAAAGCCCATCTCCACCAAGAGAGCATCCCCAACTAAGCGGTTATTTCCCCTACTTCCTCTCCCTTTCTGTGTTGTCTTTGCACTTCAGTTAATCCATCAATCAATTGTACTTATTGAGCACTTACAATACGTACAGCACTGTACTAAGCACTTGGGAGAGTACAATACAACAGTATAATAGACACTTTCCCTGCACACAACAAGGTTTTGAAGGTGGGGACAGTGACTGTCTGCTGGAAATGAAGAGAGAGGGCATTCCAAGCTAGAGGCAGGATGTGGGCAAGGGGTTGGCAGTGAGATAGATGAAATCGAGGTACAGTATTAGAAGAGGCTGGCATTAGAAGAGGGAAGTGTGTGGGCTTGGTTGTACTGGGAAAGCAGCAAGGCAAGATAGGAGGGGCAAGGCGATTGCTTTAAAGTCAATGGTAAGGAGTTTCTGTTTGAAGTGGAAGTGGATGGGCAACCACTGGAGGTTCTCGAGGAGTGGGGAAACAGACTGAACGGTTTTTGAAGAAAAATGATCCAGGCAGCAGAGTGAAGTGTGGATTGGAGTGGGAAGAGGCAAGAGGCAGGGAAATCAGCAAAAAGGTTGATGGAGTAATTAAGGTGGGACAAGATAAATGCTTGGATTAATGGAGTAGCAGTTAGGATGGAGAAGAAAGGATGTTGTGGAGGTCGAACCAACAGGATTTAGTAATGGATTGAATGTGTGGATTGAATCAGAGAGTTGAGTCAATGATAATATGAAGGTTACAGGCTTGTGAGACTGGAAGGCTGCTGGTACTGTCTACAGTGCTGGGAAACTCAAGGAAAGGGCAGGAATTGGGTGGGAAGGTAAGGAGCTCTGTTTTGGACATGTTAAGTTTGAGGTGTCAGCAGAACATCCAAGTAGGGATGTTGCTCCTGAAGGCATGAGGAAATGCAAGACTAAAGAAAATTAGTCTGGAATATTAGTTCTGTAAAGCTGGAGGTATAAGTGGGATACCCAAGTAGAGCTGTCCTGAAGGTAGGAGGAAGTGCCAGACTGCAGAGAAGAAAGATCAGGGCTGGAGATGTAGATTTGGGAATCATCTCCTTAGAGAAGCAGGATGCTCAGTGGAAAGAGCACGGGCTGTGGAGTCAGAGGTCATGGGTTCAAATCCCGGCTCTGCCATTTGTCAACTGTGTGACTTTGAGCAAGTCACATAACTTCTCTGTGCCTCAGTTACCTCATTTGTAAAATGGGAATTAAGACTGTGAGCCCCCTGTGGGACAACCTGATCACCTTGTAACCTCCCCAGCACTTAGAACAGTGCTTTGCACATAGTAAGCACTTAATCAATGCCATTATTATTATTATTATTATTATCATTAGAGATGGTAGTAGAAGCCGTGGGACAAATTCATTCATTCATTCATTCAATCATATTTATTGAGCACTTACTGTGCGCAGAGCACTGTGCAGAGAATGAGTTCTCCAAGGGAGTGGGAGGAGTTGGAGAATAGAAGGGAACCCAGAATTGAACATTTGAGGGACTCCCACAGTAAGGGGATAGGAGGCA
Source organism: Tachyglossus aculeatus (assembly GCF_015852505.1). Lineage (NCBI taxonomy): Eukaryota > Metazoa > Chordata > Mammalia > Monotremata > Tachyglossidae > Tachyglossus > Tachyglossus aculeatus. The sequence continues at coordinate 174,871,744 of NC_052067.1, forward strand.
GAGGAGTCCCCCCTCTCCCTGACTTTCCCATCACTGTGGACAGCACTACCATCCTTCCTGTCCCACAAGCCCGCAAACTTGGTGTCATCCTCGACTCCGCTCTCTAGTTCACCCCACACATCCAATCCGTCACCAAAACCTGCCTGTCTCACCTCCACAACCTCGCCAAGATCCACCCTTTCCTCTCCATCCAAATCACTACCTTGCTGGTTCAATCTCTCATCCTATCCCGACTGGATTACTGCATCAGCCTCCTCTCTGATCTCCCATCCTCCTGTCTCTCCCCACTTCAGGCTATACTTCACTCTGCTGCCCGGGTTATCTTTGTACAGAAACGCTGTGGGCATGTTACTCCCCTCCTCAAAAATCTGCAGTGGCTGCCTGTCAACCTACGCATCAAGCAAAAACTCCTCACTCTTGGCTTCAAGGCTCTCCATCCCCTCGCCCCCTCCTACCCCACCTCCCTTCTTTCCTTCTACAGCCCAGCCCGCACCCTCCACTCCTCTGTTGCCAACCTCCTCACTGGGCCTCATTCTCGCCTGTCCCATCATCGACCTCTGGCCCATGTCCTTCCCCTGGACTGGAATGCCCTCCCGCCACACATCTGCCAAGCTAGCTCTCTTCCTCCCTTCAAAGCCCTTCTGACTGTTCACCTCCTCCAGGAGGCCTTCTCAGACTGAGCCCCCTTTTTCCTCTCCTCCTCCCCATCCCCCCAACCTGCCTACTTCCCCACCCCACAGCATTTGTATCTATCTGTACAGATTTATTACTCTATTTATTTTACTTGTACATATTTACTATTCTACATTGCCAAGATCCGCCCTTTCCTCTCCATCCATACCGCTACCCTGCTCGTTCAAGCTCTCATCCTATCCCGTCTGGACTACTGCATCAGCCTTCTCTCTGATCTCCCATCCTCATGTCTCTCCCCACTTCAGTCCATACTTCATGCCGCTGCCAGAATTGTCTTTGTCCAGAAACGCTCTGGGCATGTTACTCCCCTCCTCAAAAACCTCCAATGGCTACCAATCAATCTGCGCATCAGGCAGAAACTCCTCACCCCTTCTCCTGGAAACACCACCTCTCTCCTTCCTTTCCTCTCTCCCTCTCTCCCCTTCTCTCCCTTCCTCTCTCCCTATCCCTTCCTACCTACTCTCTCCTTTTTTAACTGCCCCCCACTTCTTTATTCAATGGTATTTGTTAAACACTTACCAAGTATCAGGCACTTTACTAAGCGCTTGGACAGATACAAGCTAATCAGTCCAAGGCCCACTTGGGGCTCACAATCTTAGTACCCATTTTACAGATGAGGTAACTGAGGCAAAGAAAAGTTAACTGCTTTGCCCAAGGTCACACAGCAGACAAGTGGCAGAGCCAGGAGTGGAAGCCAGGTCCTTCTGAGTTCCAGGCCCATGCTCTATCCATTAGATTACACTGCTTCTCTCTCCCTCCCATTGCTCGCCCCCCATCCTCCCTCTCCCTCCTGGTTCTCCTCCTACTCAGTCTCTTTTTTGGCTTCTCCTCCACCTCCCACCCTGCCTCCCAAACCCCTAACCTTGGGAGTCCCCCAAGGCTCATTTCCAGATCCTCTCCTATTTTCCATCTACCCCCATTCTCCTGGAGAGCTCATTCACTTCCACAGTTTCAACTGCCATCTCTTGACAGGTGAATCCCAAATCTACCTCACAGCCAGACTTCTCTCCTCTGCAAATCTCCCATCTCTTCCTGCCTCCAGGACATCAAATTCCTTACCTTCCCTCTAGACTATAAGCTCCCTCTAGACCTCAGTCAATTTATGGGGCAGGGAATGTATCTATCAACTCTGTTATATTGTACTCTCCCAAGTGCTAAGGACAGTGCTCTGCACATTCATTCATTCATTCATTCAATCGTAGTTATTGAGCGCTTACTGTGGGCAGAGCACTGTGCTAAGCACTTGGAAAGTACAATTTGGCAACATATAGAGACAGTCCCTACCCAACAACGGACTCATAGTCTAGAAGAGGGAGACCAACAGCAAAACAAAACAAGTAGACAGGTGTCAATACCATCAACTTAAATAGAATTATAGATATATACACATTATTAATAAAATAAATAGAGTAATTCAAAAAATATAATATATCTATATTCATATAATAAATATATTTAATATATTTAAATTTATAATTAAATTTAAATTTATATTCAGATTATATATATTATATATGATTTATATAAATATAATATTTAATAAATAAATAAATAATAAATATGTACAAATAGACACAAGTGCTGTGGGGAGGGGAAGGGGGTAGGACAAAGGGAAGGAGTGGGGGTGATGGGGAGGGGAGGAGGAGCAGAGGATAAGGGGGGGCTCAGTCTGGGAAGGCCTCCTGGAGGAGGTGAGCTCTCAGAAGGGCTTTGAAGGGAAGAAGAGAGCTAGTTTGGCAGATGTGCAGAGGGAGGGCATTCCAGACCAGAGGCAGGACATGGGCTAGGGGTCGACGGTGGGACAGCCAAGAACGAGGCAGATGACGATGACTGTGCACATAACTAGAGCACAGTAAATACGGTTTGTTGATTCCCTAACCAAACCTCTATTCCATTTAATTTGTAAATTGCTTGAGAGCTTGCATCATGTCTACTGATTCTAGCAAATTCTCCGAGCCTTTAGGACACTCTTCATTCAAGCACTCAGTAATGACAATAATAACTATGGAATTTATTAAGCAATGGGATAGATACTAATTAAGTCCTAAATGGGGCTCACAGTCTAGGTAGGAGGGAGAACAGGCATTGAATCCCCGTTTTGCAGATGAGGGAACTGAACCCCAGAGAAGGGAAGTGACTTGCCCAAGGTTACACAGCAGACAAGTTGAGGATCTGGGTTTAGAACCCAGGTCCTTTTACTCTCAGGCCTGTGCTCTTTCTCCAAGGCCATGCTGCTCCCCTATAAAGGCAGTTAGTAGGGGCCAGACACTAGGGCGAAGGGTTGGGCTAATCAATCAGTCAATCAATCTGTCAATCAGTAGTACTTATTGAACGTTTACTGTGTTCAGAGCACTGTACTAAGCACTTGGGAGAGTGCAGTGTATCGGAATTGGTAGACACAGTCCCTGGAGAAGACACAAAGCTGATCAAATCAGACCCAGTTCCTTCCCCACCAGGGCTCATGGCCTAAGAGGTAGGAAGAGCAGATTCCCTATTCACTGGTGAAAAAATGGAGGCACAGAGAGGCCAATCATCTTGCCTAAGATCACACAGCAGGGCAATGAAAGGTCCTGGGCTAGAACCAGGGTCTTTCTAATGAATCTTTCTCCTACCCATGGTGGCAAAACTTCTGAATGTAAATTCCTTGAGGGTAGAGATCATGTCTGCCAACTGTGTTGTACTGAACTCTCCCAAAAGCTTAGCACAGCGTTTATGTCCATATCAGTCGTTTGTTTATATTAATGCCTGTCTCCCCCTCTAGACTGTAAGCTCCTTGAGGATAAGGATCATGTCTACCAAATGGCTTATAATGTACTCGCCCATGCGCTTAATAAAGCATTTATGTCCATATTTGTAATTTATTTTTATATATTAATGCTCCTCTCCTCCTCTAGACTTTAAACTCATTGTGGGCAGGGAACATATCTAACAACCCTGTTCTATTGGACTTTCCTAAGTGCTTAATAGAATGCTGTGCACATGGTAAATGCCCAGTAAATACGATTGATTGATTTCATTGTTCTGCACACAGTAAGGGCTCAGTAGATAGTGTTGATTAATTGGTTTCATTGTTCTGCACACAGTAAGCAAACAAAAATTTCTCCCTATTGGCTTCAAAGCTGTCCATATCCTTGCCCCCTACTATCTCACCTCCCTTCTCTCCTTCTGCAGACCAGATGGCACCCTCCACTCCTCTGCTGACTTAGCTCTCTTAGCTCTCTTCCTCCCTTCAAGACCCTACTGAGAGCTCACCTCCTCCAGGAGGCCTTCCCAGACTGAGCCCCTTTCTTCCTCTCCCCCTCGTCCCCCTCTCCATCCCCCGCATCTTACCTCCTTCCCTTCCCCACAGCACCTGTATATATGTATATATGTTTGTACAGATTTATTACTGTATTTATTTTACTTGTACATATCTATTCTATTTATTTTATTTTGCTAGTATGTTTGGCTTTGTTCTTTGTCTCCCCCTTCTAGACGGTGAGCCTGCTGTTGGGTAGGGACTGTCTCTATATGTTGCCAACTTGTACTTCCCAAGTGCTTAGTACAGTGCTCTGCACACAGTAAGCGTTCAATAAATATGATTGATTGATTGATTGATTGCTGCCGCTAACCTCCTCACCGGGCCTTCGTTCTCGCCTGTCCCGCCTCCCACCCCTGGCCTAAGTCCTACCTCTGGCCTGGAAAGCCCTCCCTTCTCAAATCCTCCAAACAATCACACTTCCCCCCTTCAAAGCCCTACTGAAGACTCACCTCCTCCAAGAGGCCTTCCCAGACTAAGCCTCCCCTTTTCCTCAGCTCCCCCTCCCCTCTGCATCACCCCAACTCTCTCCCTTTGCTCTTCCCTGCCAACCCCACAGCACCTGTGTATATTCATTCATTCATTTATTCAATCGTATTTATTGAGCGCTTACTGTGTGCAGAGCACTGTACTAAGCACTTGGGAAGTACAAGCTGGCAACATATAGAGACGGTCCCTACCCAACAGTGGGCTCACAGTCTAGAAGGGGGAGACAGAGAACAAAACAAAACATATTAACAAAATAAAATAAATAGAATAAATATGTACAAATAAAATAGAGTAATAACTATGTACAAACATTTATACATATATATAGGTGCTGTAGGGGGGGAAAGGAGATAAGGGGGAGAGGATGGGGAGGGGGAGGAGGGGGAGAGGAAGGAGGGTTGAGTGGTTACTGTGTGCAGAATACTGTACTAAGCGCTTGGGAGAGTACAATACCGCAGAACTGGTTGGCACGTTCCCTACCTACAACAAGCTTGCAGTCTAGAGGGGGTGACAGACATTGATACAAATTAACAGTTTATAATATGTAACATAAACCTATATATCTATAATTCCATTTATTCATATTAATGCCTGTTTACTTGTTTTGATGTGTATATATATCTATAATTCTATTTATTTATATTGATGCCAGTTTACTTGTTTTGATGTTCGTCTCCCGCCTTCTAGACTGTAAGCCCTGTGTGGGCAAGGATTGTCTTTCGATATTGCTGAATCGGACTTTCCAAGTGCTTAGTAAAGTGCTCTGCACACAGTAAGTGCTCAATAAAAATGAATGAATTAATTAATTAATGAAGTCAGCTCTCGGTAGATGGCGTTGAGTGATTGTTTGATTGGAACTGAACCTAGTTGAGAGTTGACTCAGGAGATCTTCACCAAAACCCTGGTCATTCCCAGTGTTTTCTCCTGCCACCCTCCACCTCCCCCTGGGAGGAATCACTGGCAGGAGCCATGGGGATCCCCTGGAGCTGCAGCTGGGGAGCCCCCACCCAGTAAAGGCTGCCCTCGGGTTCCATCTCCTCTTGGTCCACTGACCATAAACACCGCCAGTCAATCAATCAATGCTATTTATTATTATTATTATTATTATTATTATTATTATTATTATTATTATTATTATTATTGTAGTATTTGTTAAGCACTTACTTTGTGTCAAGCACTGTTCTAAGCACTGGGTAGATACAAGGTAATCAGTTCGTCCCACGTGGGGCATACAGTTTTAATCCCCATTTTACAGCTGAGGTAACAGAGGCACAGAGAAGTTAAGTGGGTTGCCCAAAGTCACACAGCAGACAAGTGTCAGAGGCAGGATTAAAACCCACATCCCCTGGCTCCCAAGCCCGTGCTCTTTCCACTAACCCAAGCTACTTCCCTATTCATTTATTTATTTATTGAGGGCTTGCTTACGTTGTGCAGAGCACTGTACTAAGCACTTGGGAGAATCCAATATAGCAGAGTTAAATGACACGTTCCCTGCCCACAATGAAACAGCATGGCCTGGTGGATAGAGCACAGTCCTGGGAGTCAGAAACACCTGAATTCTAATTCCAGATCCCCTACTTGTCTACTAAGTGACCTTGGGCAAGTCACTTGACCTCTCAGGGTCTCATTTACTTCATCTGAAAAACAGGGACTAAGACTGAGAGCCCTTTATGAGGCAAGGACCATTTCCAAAGTAATTAGTTTCTATCTACCCCCGAGTGTGGTACAGTGCCTGGCACAGAATAAACACTTAACAGCTACCATCTACCAAGATGGACTTCACATTGGCACTGCATTCTGCATGACTGCCCGTGGACATCTAGACATCAAGAAGCAGCGTGGCTTAATGGAAAGAACTTGGGTTTGGGAGTCAGAGGTCATGGGTTCTAATCCCAGCTCTGCCACTTGTCAGCTGTGTGACCTTTGTCAAGCCACTTTGCTTCTCTGTGCCTCAGTTGCCTCATCTATAAAATGAGGATTATCAATCATATTTATTGAGTGCTTACTGTGTGCAGAGCACTGTATTAAGCGCTTGTGAAGTACAAGTTGGCAACATATAGAGACAGTCCCTACCCAACAGTGGGCCCACAGTCTAGAAGGGGGAGACAGAGAACAAAACCAAACATATTAACAAAATAAAATAAATAGAATAGATATGTACAAGTAAAATAAATAGAGTAATAAATACGTACAAACATATATACATATATACAGGTGCTGTGGGAAAGGGAAGGAGGTAAGACGGGGGGAGGGAGAGGGGGACGAAAGGGAGAGGAAGGAGGGGGATCAGTCTGGGAAGGCCTCCTGGAGGAGGTGAGCTCTCAGAAAGAAGAAAAGAAAGAGGGAGGGAAAGGGAGACAGCCAGTGGAATAATAATAATTGTTGTATTTGTCCAACTTGTACTTCCGAAGCACTTAGTACGGTGCTCTGCACACAGTAAGTGCTCAATAAATACGATGGAATGAATGAATGTTAAGTGCTTTACTCTGTGCCAAGCAGTGATCTAAGCACTAGCATAGACACCTTGTATGAAGACTGTGAGCCCCCCATGGGACAACCTGATCACCTTGTATCCTCCCCCAGTGCTTAGAACAGTGCTTTGCACATAGTAAACGCTTAACAAATCATCATCAATCGTATTTATTGAGCGCTTACTGTGTGCAAAGCGCTGTAATTATTATTATTATTACCTGAGCCTTAGTTCCCTCATCTGTAAAATGGGGATGAAGACTATGAGCCCCCCTGTGGGACAACCTGATCACCTTGTATCCTCCCCCAGCACTTAGAACAGTGTGTGGCACATAGTAAGCACTTAACAAATATCATCATTATTATTATTATCTGTGCCTGAATGACCTCATCTGTAAAATGGGGATGAAGATTGTGAGCCCCCCGTGGGACAAACTGATGACCTTGTATCCCCCCCCCCCCCCCCCCGGCACTTAGAAGAGTGCTTTGCACATAGTAAGCGCTTAGCAATGTCATCATCATTATTATGATCTGTGCCTCAACAAATCCCATCATTATTATCTGTGCCTCAGTGACCTCATCTGTAAAATGGGGATGAAGACTATGAGCCCCCCTGTGGGACAACCTGATTACCTTGTATCCTCCCCCATCACGTAGAACAGTGTGTGGCACATAGTAAGTGCTTAACAAATCCTATCATTATTATTATGATCTGTGCCTCAGTGATCTCATCTGTAAAATGGGGATGAAGACTGTAAGCCCCCCGTGGGACAAACCTGATCACCCTGTATCCTCTCCCAGCGCTTAGAAGAGTGCTTTGCACATAGTAAGCGCTTAACAAAATACCATCATCATTACGATCTGTGCCTCAGTGACCTCATCTGTAAAATGGGGATGAAGACTGTGAGCCCCCCGTGAGACAAACCTGATGACCTTGTATCCTCCCCCAGCGCTTAGAAGAGTGCTTTGCACATAGTAAGCGCTTATTCATTCATTCATTCAACCATATTTATTGAGTGCTTACTGCGTGCAGAGCACTGTACTAAGCACTTGGGCAGTACAAGTCGGCAACATATAGAGATGGTCCCTACCCAACGGCAGGCTCACAGTCTAGAAGGGGGAGACAGACAACAAAACAAAACATATTAACAAAATAAAATAAATAGAATTAATATGTACAAGTAAAATAGAGTAATAATATGAACAAACATATATACATAAATACAGGTGCTGTGGGGAAGGGAAGGAGGTAAGATGAGGGGATGGAGAGGGGGACGAGGGGGAGAGGAAGGAAGGGGCTCAGTCTGGGAAGGCCTCCTGGAGGAGGTGAGCTCTCAGTAGGGCTTTAAAAGGGAGGAAGAGGATTAACAAATCCCATCATTATTATTATGATCTGTGCCTCAGTGACCCCATCTGTAAAATGGGGATGAAGACTGTGAGCCCCCCGTGGGATAAACCTGATCACCTTGTATCCTCCCCCAGCGCTTAGAACAGTGTATGGCACATAGTAAGCGCCTAACAAAAACCATCATTATTATTATGATCTGTGCCTCAGTGAACTCATCTGTAAAATGGGGATGAAGACTGTAAGCCCTCTGTGGGACAACCTGATCACCTTGTGTCCTCTCCCAGTGCTTAGAACAGTGCGTGGCGCATAGTAAGCGCTTAAGAAATGCCATCATAATTATTATGATCTGTGCCTCAACAAATCCCATCATTATTATCTGTGCCTCAGTGACCTCATCTGTAAAATGGGGATGAAGACTGTGAGCCCCCAGTGGGACAACCTGATCACCTTGTATCCTCCCCCAGCGCTTAGAACAGTGCGTGGCACACAGTAAGCCCTTAACAAGTCCCATTATTATTATTATGACTTGCGCCTCTGTTCCCTCATCTGTAAGATGGGGATTAAGACTGTGAGCCCCATATGTAACCTCCCCAGCGCTTGGAACATTGCTTTGCATATAGTAAGCGCTTAACAAATACCATCGTTATTATTATTATTACTGTCTACTGTGATGGGAAAGTCCCTCACCACAGCGTTTGTGAGGGAAAATCAATGTCATATTTGTTGAGCACTTACTGGGCACAGAGCACTGTATGAGAAGCAGCATGGCTCAGTGGAAAGAGCCTGGGCTTTGGAGTCAGAGGTCATGGGTTCAAATGCCAGCTCTGCCAATTGTCAGCTGTGTGACTTTGGGCAAGTCACTTAACTTCTCTGTGCCTCAGTTCCTTCATCTATAAAATGGGGATTAAGACTGTGAGCCTCACATGAGACAACCTGATCACCTTGTATCCCCCCCAGGGCTTAGAACAGTGTGTTGCACATAGTAAGCGCTTAACAAATACCATCATTATTATTAGGTGCTTGGGAAAGTACAATACAACGAAGTTAGTGGACACATTCCCTGTCCACAGAGGTAAGTTCTCTTTTTAACCTAAGTTTGAAGCGTCAGCAAGACATAATAATAATAATAATGATGGCATTTGTTAAGCACTTACTATGTGCCAAGCACTGTTCTAAGTGCTGGACATCCAAGTAGAGATGTCCCTACTCCCCATCCCCCCACCTTACCTCTTTCCCTTCCCCACAGCACCTGTATATATGTATATATGTTTGTACATATTTATTACTCTATTCATTTTACTTGTACATATTTATTCTATTTATTTTATTTGGTTTATATATTTTGTTTTGTTGTCTGTCTCCCCCTTCTAGACTGTGAGCCCACTGTTGGGTAGGGACCATCTCTATATGTTGGCGACTTGGACTTCCCAAGCGCTTAGTACAGTGCTCTGCACACAGTAAGCGCTCAATAAATACGATTGAATGAATGAATTAATTAATATGAGACAAGCTGATTACCTTGTATTTACCCCAGCGCTTAGAACAGTACTTGGCACATAGTAAGCACTTAACAAATACCATCGTCATTATTATTATTACTATCTAGAGTCAATTAATCAATCAGGAGAAGCAGCGTGGCTCAATGGAAAGAGCATGGGCTTTAAGTCAGAGGTCATGGGGGCCTCAGTCAAGTCCCAACTCCACCAATTGTCAGCTGTGTGACTTTGGGCAAGTCCTTAACTTCTCTGGGCCTCAGTTACCTCATCTGTAAAATGGGGATGAAAACCGTGAGCCCCCCGTGGGACAACATGACCGCCTTGTAACCTCCCCAGCACTTAGAACAGTGCTTTGCACATAATAAGTGCTTAATAAATACCATCATTATAATTATTATTATTATTAAAGCGAGTGTATTTTCTGAGCAATTACAGTGTGCAGAGCACTAGACTAAGCGTCTGCGAGCAGATGATATAATTGGTCGATTCAACCTCTGCCCGCAGAGAGTTTACAGTTTGGATGGGCAGACAGACATTAAAATCAATTAATGGTAGAGCAAGTAGATTCTACAGATCTGCAAGTAGGACCTTCATTCAATCATTCATTCAATCGTATTAATTGAATGCTTACTGTGTGCAAAGCACTGTACTAAGCACTTGGAGAGTACAATATAACAACAGACACATTCCCTGCCCACAACAAGCTGAGTCTAGAGCAGGGGAGATTGATATTAATACAAATAAGTAAATAAAGAAAGAATAAATAAATTACGGATATATATATAAATACCGTAACTTTACCGTTACTTGGTTTTAATGTCTGTCTGCCCATCCAAACTGTAAACTCTCTGCGGGCAGAGGTCGAATTGACCAGTTGTATTGTCTGCTCTCAGACGCTTAGTCTAGTGCGCTCTGCACACTGTAATTGCTCAGAAAACACACTCGGTTTAATAATAATAATAATAATAATAATTATAATGATGGCATTTATTAAGCATATATATATGCTGTGGGGATGGGAGGGAGGATGAATGAAGGAGCAAGTTAGAGCTGTCTAGAAGGGAGTGGGAGAAGAGGAGAGGAGAGGTTAGTCAGGGAAGGCTTCTTGGAGATTTGAATAAGGCTTTGAAGTTTGGGAGAGTAATTATCTGTCTGATCTGAGTAGGGAGGACATTCTAGGCCAGAGGTAGGATGTGGGCAAGATGTCAATGGTGAGGTAGAAGAGAATGCTGTAGGGTGAAAAAGTTAGCATTCAGGAGCAAAGTATGCAGGCTGGGTTGTAGCAGGAGAGTAGTGACTTGAGGTAGGAAGGAGCAAGGTGATTGACTGCTTTAAAGCCAATAGTGAGGAGTTTCTGCTTGATGAGGAGGTGGATGGACAACTGCCAGAGGTACTCCAGGAGTGGGAAAACATGGTCTGAACGTATTTGAAGCAAAATGATTCAGGCAGCAGAATGAGAAGCAGCATGGCTCAGTGGAAAGAGCACAGATTTTGGAGTCAGAGGTCAGGGGTTCAAACCCTGGCTCCACCAATTGTCAGCTGTGTGACTTTGGGCAAGTCACTGAACTTCTCTGTGCCTCAGTTCCCTCATCTGTAAAATGGGGATGAAGACTGTGAGCCCCCGTGGGGCAACCTGATCACTTTGTAACCTCCCCAGCATTTAGAACAGTGCTTTGCACATAGTAAGCACTTAATAAATGGCATCATTATTATTGTTATAATTATTATGAAGTATGGAATGGAGTGGGAAGAGACAGGAGGCTGGGAGATCAGCAAGGACGCTGATACAGTATTCAAGGTGGGATGGGATAAGTGCTTACATTCACGTGGTAGCAGTTTGGTTGGAGAGAAGGGTGGATTTTGGTGATGTTGTGAAGATAGAACTGAGAAGATTTAATGAATATGAGGGTGGAATGAGAGAGAGGAGTCAAGCATAGTGTCAAAGGTTATGGGCTTGTGAGACAGAAAGGATCGTGGTGCCTCAGCCTCTAAAGGCTGAGAATGAGCATCTGGAGAGATAAGAGGAGAACCAGGAGAGGACAATGTCAATGAAGTCCTCGTGTCTCTCTCCCATCCTCGTGTCTCTCTCCACTTAAATCCATACTTCATGCAGCTGTCCGGATTATCTTTGTCCAGAAACGCTCTGGGCATATTACTCCCCTCCTCAAAAATCTCCAGTGGCTACCAATCAATCTGTGCATCAGGCAGAAACTCCTCACCCTGGGCTTCAAGGCTGTCCATCACCTCGCCCCCTCCTACCTCACCTCCCTTCTCTCCTTCTCCAGCCCACACCACACCCTCTGCTCCTCCGCCGCTAATCTCCTCACGGTGCCTCGTTCTCGCCTGTCCCGCCATCAACCCCCGGCCCACGTCATCCCCCGGGCCTGGAATGCCCTCCCTCTGCCCATCCGCCAAGCTAGCTCTCTTCCTCCCTTCAAGGCCCTGCTGAGAGCTCACCTCCTCCAGGAGGCCTTCCCAGACGGAGCCCCTTCCTTCCTCTCCCCCTCATCCCCCTCTCCATCCCCTCCATCTTACCTCCTTCCCTTCCCCACAGCACCTGTATATATGTATATATGTTTGTACATATTTATTACTCTATTTATTTATTTATTTATTTTACTTGTACATATCTATTCTATTTTATTTTGTTAGTATGTTTGGTTTTGTTCTCTGTCTCCCCCTTTTCAACTGTGAGCCCACTGTTAGGTAGGGACTGTCTCTATATGTTGCCAATTTGTACTTCCCAAGCGCTTAGTACAGTGCTCTGCACATAGTAAGCGCTCAATAAATATGATTGATGATGATGATGATGAAGCCAAGATTGGATAGTATTTCCAGGAGAAGGGGGGGGTCCACAGTGTAAAATAATAATAATATTAATTATGGTATTTGTTAAGAGCTTACTACATGCCAAGCATTGTTCTAAGTGCTAGGGGGGGATAAAAGGTAATCAGGTTGTCCCATGTGGGGCTCACAGTCTTAATCCCCATTTTACGGATGAGGTAGCTGAGGCACAGAGAAGTTAAGTGACTTGCCCAAGGTCACTCAGCAGACAAGCGGTGGAGTCGAGTTTAGAACCCACGTCCTCTGACTCCCAAGCCCGTGCTCTTGCCACTAGGCCATGCTGAGAGTTCGAGAAGGATTAGGATGATGCAGAGGCCATTAGATTTGACAAGGAGTAGGTCACTGGTGACTTTGAAGAGAGGAGTTTCCATGGAGCAAAGGGGACAGAAGCCCAATTACAGGGATCAAGGATGGAGTTGGAGGCCAGGTAATGCATTACTAGATGAGGAGGTAGAAAGCCAAGAGAAGAGGGCTAATTTATTGCCACTGGAAGAGTAGACCACAGCATGGGTGCCAATGTGGCAGCCAGATTCAGACCAAACTGAAGGAATCCAGGGCAATGGGAAGTTTCCAGTCTTCATGTGGGAAGACTAGATTTCCCACAGATACCACCTTCAACTCCTTGGTCAATCGATCAGTGAATGGTATTTACGGAGCAGTTACTGTGTGCACAGCACTGTCCTAAGTGCTTAGGAAATTTTAATGCAATGGAGTTGGTAGAAGTGATCTCTGCCCTCAAGGAGCTTACAGTCTACAGGGGGAGGCCGATATTAATGTAAATATATAATTTATAATCTATAATTTTAGACAAGTATATAGCTGCTGTGGGACTGAGGGTGCGATGAATACCAAATACCCAAAGGTCCCAGATCTAAGTGCACAGATCTAAAGAATATATGCCCACTACCAATCAGTCAATCAAACAATGGTATTTATTGAGTGCTTACTATGTGCAGTTCCTTAGGGCTGCACCTGGAGAGTTTCTAGTACTCTACCAGTCACGACTACAGGAGGAAGAGTCAAGCGGAGGCATCTCGATTCCATTCCTAGCTTGTACAGTGGCTAGCGAGTGGCAGGCAATTTGCTGCAAGTCAAAACTCACCTGTGCTGGGCAGCAGCGGCATGGGAGAGAGTCAAGGGTGGAGACCTGAGTTTACTGCATGGAAGGAGGCGATGGTCAACCACTTCTGGATTTTTCCTAAGAAAACTCTATGGATACACTACCAGAACAACTGCAGATGGAAGTGGAGCATTTTGGGAAAGCTTAGTACAGTGCTCTGTACACAGTAAGCGCTCAATAAATACGATTGAATGAATGAATGTGTCTATGGCATTGCTATGGGTCGAACACAACTCGACAGCATAAGACAACAACAACAACTGAGTGCAGAACACTAGATTAAATACTTGGAAAAGTACAATTCAACAGAATTAGCAGACACATCCCCTTCCCAGAAAGAGCATCAAGTCCTGTTGACTGAAATTCAGTCTCTAATCCTGGAAACCTCACATATCTGCTACATGACCTTGGGCAAGTCAATTCAATTCTCTGGACCTCAGCCACCTCATCTGTAAAACGGGGATCAAGAGTGTGAGCCCTATGTAGGGAAGGGACTGTGTCCAACCTGATTACATTATATCTACCCCAGCACTTAGAACAGTCCTTGGCACATGGTAAGCGTTTAACAAGCACCATAATTATTGTTATTATTTATTCTTTAACATGGCCTGGTCACTAATATCAGTGAAACAATGGTATTTATACAGAATGGCCTAGTGGAAAGAGTCTGGTCCTGGGAATCAGAGGACGTGGGTTCTAATCCCAGCTCCAACGCTTGTCTGCTGCATGACGTTGGGCAAGTCACTTAACTTCTCTGTGCCTCAGTTACCTCACCTTTAAAATGGGGATTCAATTCTTGTTCTCCCTACTACTTAGACTGTGAGCCCCATTTGGGACCTGATTATCTCGTGTCTACCCCAGTACTCAGAACAGTGCTTGACACATAGTAAGGGCTTAACAAATACTACAATTATTATGATTCTTATCATCATTGCCATCATTGTTATTACTATTAAGTCCTTACTGTGTGCAAGTTCTTGTCCCAGCTCCTCCACTTACCTGCTGATGACCTTGTGAGAAGCCTGTGGGAGGGTTTTTGAGGAGCCAGGTTTGGTGTTTTTTGAGCACCTAGAGAAACAGCATGGCCTAGAGAAAAGAGTTGGGCCCGGGAGTCAGGGGGTCTGGGTTCTAATCCCAGCACCACCACTTTGCTGTGTGACCCTGGACAAGTCATTTCGTTTCTCTGGGCCTCGGTTACCTCACCCGTAAAATGGGGATTCAACACCTGTTCTCCCTCCTACTTAGAATGTGAGTCCCATTTGGTACCTGACGATCATGTTTCTACCCTTGCACTTAGTAAAGTATGTGGCACATAGTAAGAGCTTAATAAAAGCCACAGTTATTATTACTGTGTGCCGAGTACTTTACTGAGCACTTGGGAGTATACTCCAGAAGCTAAGTATGCCCTCCCTGCCCTCTAGGAACTCACAACCTAATGTGGGAGACAACAAAACTGAGAGAAAAATGAGGATTATAGAACACTTTCAGGGCTTCACATCTTTTTCATTTTTGTTTTCCAGTGACATCACTGACAGATCCCCAGAATGGCAGACCCCTCAGCAGTCAAGAAGAAAATGGCAAGCTGCAGTGCCTTGAAGGTTTAATCAACTCTTCTTAACCTATAAATAATTCAGTTAGAAAACTGTAGTTGACGAAAGATGCACTGAGTTTAAATAGGAGGGACATAACACTTACCAATATGGAATTTGCTTAAAATAAGCATTTACATGTGGAAAGATTCATTCCAAACTTAATTAAATTTTCCCCAAGCCTTTCAAATCATGCTGGAAATACTATAGGAATTTTTAAAAAAGTTTCCAAAGAGTTCATTTCTATTGGAGACAGAAATTCTGCAACCCAGGCTTTGGTGCTCCTCCCTTTCTAATTCCATAATTGAGAAGCAGTGTGGCCTAATGGAAAGATCTGGCCCTGGGAGTCAGGAGGATCTGAGTTCTAATCCCAGCTCTGCCACCTGTCTGCTGTGTGACCTTAAACAAGTCACTTCACTTCTCTGAGCCACAGTTACCTCGTCTGCAAAATGGAGAATAAGATTGTCAGCCCAGTCAAGGACCGTATCCAACCTGACAACCTTGTATCTACTCCAGCACTGAGTAAAGTGACTGGTACATAATAAGCGCTTAACAAATCCCATAAAAAAATATTTTATTCTGAAGTGTAGACTCTCCTTGGGGGCGGAGCCTAAATTTTTTTTTTTTATGGTATTTGCTTAGTGCTTACTTTGTGTCAGGCCCTGTTCTAAGCACTGGGGTAGATTGAAGGTAGTCAGAGAAACAGCATGGCTCAGTGGAAAGAGCCTGGGCTTTGGAGTCAGAGGTCATGGGTTCAAATCCAGACTCCACCAATTGTCAGTTGTGTGACTTTGGGTAAGTCACTTCACTTCTCTGTGCCTCAGTTCCTTCATCTGTAAAATGAGGATGAAGACTGTGAGCCCCACGTGGAACAAGCTGATCACCTTGTATCCCCCCAGCGCTTAGAACAGTGCTTTGCACATAGTAAGCGCTTAACAAATACCATCATTATTATTATTATTATTATTATTATTATTATTGATAATCAGGTTGGACACAGTCCATGTCATGCATGGGACTCACAGTCTTAATCCCCATTTTACAGATGAGGTAACTGAGTCACAGAAAAGTGAAGTTCATTCATTCATTCAGTTGCATTTATTGAGCACTCACTGTGTGCAGAGCACTGTACTAAGCATTTGGAAAGTACAATTTGGCAACAGATAGAGATAACCCCTACCCCACAACGGGCTCACAGTCTAGAAGGGGGAGACAGACAACAAAACAAAATAAGTAGACAGGCATCAGTGGAAAGAGCGCAGGCTTTGAAGTCAGAGGTCATTGGTTCAGATTCCGGCTCTGCTAATTGTCAGCTGTGTGACTTTGGGCAAGTCACTTAACTTCTCTGGGCCTCAGTTACCTCATCTGTAAAATGGGGATAAAGACTGTGAGTCCCCCGTGGGACAAACGGATCACTTTGTAACCTCTCCAGCACTTAGAACAGTGCTTTGCACATAGTAAGCACTTAATAAATACCATTATTATTATTATAAATAGCATAGTGACTTGCCCAAGGTCTCACAGCAGACAAGAAGCCAGGTCCTTCTGACTGCCAGATACAGGCTCTATCCACTAGGTCATGTGGCTCCTCAGATTGAGGTACAGCCTCCTCGGAAGGAAAGCTAGTAGGGAGAGGCTGAAGAGAATCTTGGGGATTTGTCCCACCCAGTTCTCTACAAAACCAAGAGAATATTGTCCCTTCCTCCAAAAAACACCGGACAGATCTATAGCTTCATGCAGGCAAAGGCCTAAGAGCTACAAAATGTTTCTGTCTGAACTAGTGATGCCATCTCCATCTGAAAAAGGTCTTTTTTTAAAAATCATCACTGTGTGTTTAAAATTTAAAATCATTTCTCTCTGAGCAGTCTGTGGCCTCAGCTAAGTAAGTATCTCAAAGGTCAAAAACAAATTGCAGGTATGTAATAGGCGGTCACTTTTAACTTTTGCCCTGTGGACAGCTGTTGTTTGCTTTCAGATTAAAGGGAAGACCTCTCATGTTGAAATATTTGGGTAATATTTACTTCATTAGATTGTCATTCGCTGAGTTCGTGTGCCTGTGAAAATGATACGTGCAATGGTGTTTACCGGTGAATTGAGTTGCTTTTAATCCCTGCACTGGCTCTGAAGCATCAGAAAGACTTTGTTTGCCTTTCTAATGCCGAAAAGAGAAAAATAGCCGTTGATTTGGAACTGAGTTATCAAAGTTCTTGATTGGATTATCAGAGTTCTCGGCCAGTGAGCGGGGCCTGGACTTAGTCGAACCCCACCTCGGGCATTTCACCATGTGCTGTGCCCCTGCCTACCTGTTTGCTCTTTGTGCTCCGGCCCGGCGTTAGCCCTACTCTGGGCCCGGTGAAGAGAGCCCGGCTCTGGGTGCCTGGAGACCTGGGTTCCAGTCCCACCTCTGCCCGGTGGGGAAGGTTTCTGAAAGAAGAACCATCGGGGCTCCCCGTGAGGTGGGCGGTCCTGTAGGGAATCTGGAAAACTCTCTGGCCAATGTGGGCAGGGAAGACTGCGGGGGTGACCGAGGCCACTGCCCAAAATGGAAGGAGCTCCAGTTTGGAGTCTGTCTTGGCCCTCTGTCACTGCTCTCAGCAGCAGGGCCTGTGCTTTGTCAAACCCCTCCGCTGTGCCCCTCCTCGCCGGCTTGCTCATTACACTCTGGCCCGGCATTGGCCACGGGCCATGGTGGCCACACCTGTCAGTGGGGCCTGGGCATCAAACCTTCCAAGGGCCTTAACCATGTGCTATGACTTTGCCCACCAGCTTGCCATTGCACTCCAGTCCAGCATCAGCCCTAGGCCACAGACACTGAGGCCATCAGTGGGTCCTGTAGTTTGGTCAGACCTCTCTGAGGGCACTTCATCCTGTGCTGCGCCCCTGCCCGCCTGCTTGCCCTTTTCCTTTTTCTGGTATTTGTTAAGTGTTTACTATATGCCAGGCACCATATTCATTCATTCAATCAGTTTTATTAGTGCTTACTGTGTGCAGAGCACTGTACTAAGCACTTGGGAAACTACAATACAACAATAAACAGTGACATTCCCTGCCGACCACGAGCTCACAGTCTATACCTAACACTGGGGTAGATACAAGGTTAGACACAATCCATGTTCCACTTGGGGATCCCCTTCTTAATCCCCCATGGTACAGAAGAGGTAACCAAGGCACAGAAAAGTGAAGTGACTCACCCAGGATTACAAAGGAGACAGGTGATGGAGTGGAATTAGAACCCATGACCTTATGAGTCCCAGGCCCGTGCTCTATCCATTAGGCCATGCTGCTTCTCAGGTGTGCTTGTTGATCTCGGGCCCTAGCAGGAAAACAAGGGGCAAGAATCAGAGGGCATGGATGGCACTGCCATTTCATAGTCATTCATTCATTCATTCATTCAATCAATCATATTTATTGAGTGCTTACTGTGTGCAGAGTACTGTACTAAGTGCTTTGGAAAGTACAATTCAGCAACAGAGACAATCCTTACCCAACAACGAGCTCACAGTCTAGAAGGGGGAGACAGACAACAAAAACAAAGCAAGTAGACAGGCATCAAACCATCAAAATATAATTATAGATGTTTATATATATATACCTCATTAATAAAACAGAGTAACAAATATGTACAAATATACGCAAGTGCTGTGGGGAGGCGAAGGGGATAGAGCAGAGAGAGGGAGTAGGGGTGATGGGGATGGGAGGAGGAGCAGAGGAAAAAGGGGGCTCAGTCCGGGAAGGTCTCCCAAAGGAAGTGAGCTCTAGTTGGGTTTTGAAGAGGGCGAAGAGCACTAGTTTGACGGATGTGAGGAGGGAGGGCATTCAAGGCCAGAGATAGTTCTTGGGCCAGGAGTCGATGGCGGGACAGGGGAGAATGAGGTACAGTGAGAAGGTTAGCTGTGGCAGAGGAGTGGAATATGTTGAATGGACTGGAGAAGGAGAGAAGGGAGGTGAGATAGGAGGAGGCGAGGTGATGGAGAACTAGAGCTTTGAAGCCAATGATGAGGAGTTTTTGCTTCAGGCGAAGGTTGATAGGCAACCACTGGAGATTTTTGAGGAGTGGGGTGAAATTCCCAGAGTGCTTAGGTAGAAGATAATCAGGGCAGCATAGTGAAGTATAGACTGAAGCGGGGAGAGACAGGAGGATGGGAGATCAGAAAGGAGGCTGATGTAGTAATCCAGTCAGTATATGAGAGATTGAACCAAGGTAGTGGTTTTGATGGAGAGAAAAGGGTGAATCTTGGAGATGTGAAGGTGAGACTGGCAGGTTTTGGAGATGGATAGGATGTGTGGGGTGAATGAGAGAGCAGAGTCAAAGATGACACCAAGGCTGTGGACTTGTGAGACAGGAAGGATGGTAGTGCCGTCTACAGTGATGGGAAAGTCAGGGAGAGGACAGGGTTTGGGAGGGAAGATAAGGAGCTCAGTCTTGGACATGCTGAGTTTTAGGTGGCAAGAAGACATCCAGGTGGTGATGTCCTGAAGGCAGGAGGAGATATGAGCCTGGAGGGAGGGAGAGAGAACAGGGGCAGAGATGTAGATTTGGGTGTTATCTGCATAGAGATGGTAGTTGAAGCCATGGGAGCAAATGAGTTCACCAAAGGATTGAGTATAGATGGAGAAAAGAAGGGAACCAAGAAATGACCCTTGAGAAACCCCTACGGTTAGGGGATGGGAGCGAGAGGAGGAGCCAGCCAGCAAAGGAGACCGAGAATGAATGGCCAGAGAGATAAGAGGAGAACCAGGAGAGGATGGAGTCCATGAAGCCAAGGTTGGATAATGTGTTGAGGAGAAGGGAATTTTGTCCACAGTGTCAAAGGCAGCTGAGAGGTTGAGGAGGATTAGGATAAAGTAGGATAGTCGTGGCTATATAGTCATGGCTCTAGAGCCCCTCACTCTGTGCTCACGCTCACCCTGCCTCCCTCTCTGAACAACTCTCGCTCTAATCAGATGCAAACTAGAGACCGTGCCCTTCTGCGGCTGGATGCCAGACATGCAGACACACATGACACTACATGCACTGTGTCAGACCCACAGCCTAAGCTGATGATATCATATCAGCCATGTTGCAGAGGTCTCCCAAGCCTTCTGCCCTCCGTCCTCCCCCAAACTCAGAGTATTGTTCCAGGGGGATCCTAGAATGGCTTTGTTCTCCCTGTCAGGTCCCCTTGGTGGTGGACGCCACTAACAGGAGCTGAGGCTGACAGAACCTGGGCTTTGACTATAAAAACCCCAGATGTAAAGGTGGTCAGAAATAACAGTAATGGTATTTGTTAAGCACCTACTATGTGCCAAGCATTGTACTAAGCAACAGTCTTGCCTCGTGCTGTCGATTCATCTCCGACCCATAGCAACACCATGGGTGCATCTCTCCCAGAATGCTCTGCTCTCTATCTGCAACCTTTCCGGGAGTGGATCCACAGAGTTTTCTTGGTAAAAAATCCACTAAGCACTGGAGTAGTACAAACTAATCCCTTTACTCTTCCCACCTCCCAGCCCCAAAACAAAGCTCACCTCCTCCAGGAGGCCTTCCCAGACTGAGCCCCCTTTTTCCTCTCCTCGTCCCCATCCCCCCGCCCTACCTCCTTCCCCGCCCCACAGCACCTGTACATATGTTTGTACAGATGATGTGCATGTAGCTTTATTCCTCTTTATTCTGATGACCTGACACCTGTCCACATGTTTTGTCTTGTTGTCTGTCTCCCCCTTCTAGACTGTGAGCCCATTGTTGGGCAGGGACTGACTCTATATGTTGCCAACTTGTACTTTCCAAGCACTTAGTACAGTACTCTGTACACAGTAAGTGCTCAATAAATACGACTGAATGAATGAATGAATGAATATGTAATTTTATTTATTTGTATTGATGTCTGCCTCCCCCGCTCTAGACTGTGAGCTCACTGTGGGCAGGGTTGTCACTGTTTATCATTGTATTGTACTTTCCCAAACACTTAGAACAGTGCTCTGCACACAGTAAATACTCAACAAATACGATTAAATGAATGAAAGAATGAATGAATGTGGCTCATGGTCTAGGTAGGAGGGAGAACAGGTTTTGAATTTCATTTTACAGATGAGGAAACTGAGCCCCAGAGAAGCAAAGTGACTTACCGAAGATCACATAACAGGCAAGTGGCAGAGCCAGAATTAGAACCTGGGACCTCTAGCTGTCAGGTCTGGACTCTTTCCACTAGGCCACTCTGCTTCTCAGGCAGGGGCCCACCCAAGTCAAAACCAGATTGTCCTGCTTCAAAGAGGACAAACGACCACTTGAGTCCTCGACGAGCCCAAATCTGCCATCCAGTTCCAAGGCAGATAAGGGCTAAGTGATCTCTTCCCCACCTCTCCTGGCTCCTCGCTGCCCTGCTTTACCTCATCAAGGGTGTGGAGGATAAAAGAGATCACCTTTTTGTTTGTTTGTTTTATAGTATTTGCTAAGCACTTACTATATGCCAGGCACTGGCAATAAGCACTGAGGTAGATACAAGGCCCTCTTCTACATAAGGCTCACAGACTTCATCCTCATTTTACAGATGAGACAACTGAGAATTAAAGTGACTTGCCCAAGGTCACACAGCAGACAATTGGAGGAGCTGGGATTAGAACCCAGGTCCTCTGACTCTCATGACCAGGCTTTTTCTACTAGGCCATGCTGCTTCCTTGTGATGAGCATTGTAACCGGATTACTCATTATTATAATTATATCCAAAGATGTTCGGAGTCCATACTGAACATGAGGCCTAGTACTGCGTCAGTAAGTCCCCCTGATAGATTGATTTGATTAATAGTCTGCCACAGATCAATGTTGGACATGGATCCAACTGATTGGACAATCAAGATTTGATTAGACTCCCTTTGCTGAGTAGTATGAATCATTCAATTGATCCATCAATCAGTGGTAATCCTTGATTGCCTCCTCCATGCTAGACATGGCATTGAATGAGGAGAAGTAGCATGGTGTAGTGGATAGAGCACGGGTCTGGGAATCAGAAGGACCTGGGTTCTAAACCCAGCGCTGCCACTTGTCTACGTTGTGACCTTGGACAAGTCGCTTCACTTCTCTGTGCCTCAGTTCCCTCAGTTTCATCTGGAAAATGGGGATTAAGACTGTGAGCCCCACAGGGGACAGGGACTCCATCCAACTTGATTAGCTTGTATCTACCCCAGCAATTAGTACAGTGCCTGGCACTTAGTAAATGCTTAACAAATACCATAATTATTCACTATTATTATTATTATTACTATCAATGCCCAGGAGAATTGCAGCAGTAGAAAGACAGAGTCCTTGCACTTAAGGAGCTTACCATCTAGTGGAGAAGGAAGAGATGCAAAAATGATATTGTCGCAAGGCCCCAGTTCGTACCAACCAGGACCTTCTTGGACTGGGGGAGTCTCAATGACACGGTGTACAGTTCAATCCACTCCTCTGATCGCCAAGTTTACTATGGGAAATTTTTACTTAGTTTTGCCAGCGTGCACGGGAGTGACACATATATACACACTCCCTCACTCCACTCTGCCAAGGGTCCAATATCAGTCTGTGGTCTAAGGAACCCATTCTGCCAATGCTTCTTCTTTCTGCTTCTAGGTGCTTCTGTCTTCTGCTGCTCTGAGTGTGCTTCCTTCTTGCTTCTCTGCATGCTTCTGCTCCTCCGTGATGCCTCCAGATGACCCCAGTGGGATTCAAAATGACCACCTTTTATCTACCTTAGGTGCTGCTGCTGTGGCTCTACATGGCAGTCATTGATGGGTGCAGGCCCTTTACCGGGTAGAGCAGGGAGAGAAGGCCACATCTCCCTCCATGCTTCATCCCCACAGGTCCACAATAACCTGTCTCAGGTGGAGCCCATCAGTGCCTTTGCCAGTCTCTTCCTTGATGCTGTTCATGGGAATTATAAACAGTCACTAACAAGGCAGCTTGCTGTGGGCTCACCATAGATACACAAATGACACCTGTCCACATGTTTTGTTTTGTTCTCTGTCTCCCCCTTCTAGACTGCGAGCCCATTGTTGGGTAGTGACCATCTCTATATGTTGCCAACTTGTACTTCCCAAGCACTTAGTACAGTGCTCTGCACACAGTAAGTGCTCAATAAATACGAGTGAATGAATGAATGAATGAATTTTTGATGGCTCCACAAAATGATGGAGGCCATTCCCATCACAGCAGAGTGCGTCGGTGGCCCCCCTCTATTGTCTGTGTCTAGGGGAAGTCATGATTGCCTTCAAGATAATAATAATAGTGGCATATATTAAGTGCTTACTATGTGCAAAGCACTGTTCTAGGCACTGGGGAGGTTACAACGTGATCAAGTTGTCCCACGGCGGGCTCACAGTCTTAGTCCCCACTTTACAGATGAGGTAACTGAGGCACAGAGAAGTTAAGTGACTTGCCCAAAGTCACACAGCTGACAATTGGTGGAGTCAGGATTTGAACCCCTGACCTCTAACTCCAAAGCCCATGCTCTTTCCACTGAGCCACGCTGCTTCAAGATCCACCAGGCAGGTGATATGGGCCAGACCAACAGCCATCCGGAACAAGAAGTCCCCAGCCCCAGGAACAGGACGCGGTGACCATGGCAGCGGCAGGAAGTACTGGCCGTTTCTGGGGCAACCACGGCGGGGATCCCCTCCCCCTTTCACTGCCTGGAGCAATGCAGCTGCCCTTTCCCACATTGGGTGTCCCGGACCATCCCCAAGACGGAGCGGGGATCGAGCTGAACGTCGGCGAGGCCGATGAGATGTTTGATTCTGCACTTTCTGATTGATTGATTGATGGATGGATGGGGCGGGATAACCTGCCTGGGGGTCCTTGACCTCTTGATTAATCCAGTTGTCCTCTTGGCTCTCTTGCAGTTGTTTATGGCATCCCTGACCTTCGCTTACATTTGTAAAGCCCTCTCGGGCACAGTGATGAAAAGTTCCATCACTCAGATAGAGCGGAGATTTGACACCACGTCCTCCATGGTCGGCCTGATAGACGGAAGCTTTGAAATCGGTGAGGCTCCTCAGTGCGGGGGCAGTCGGTCATCAAACGGTAGCCTCTGGGGGCCCCGGGTGTGTGTGGCCTGGATAGAGTATGAACCTGGTAGTCAGAAGGACCTGGGTTCTAATCCTGCCTCCACCATTTGTGGTTAGCTTGTATCTTCCTCAGGGCTTAGAACAGTGCTTGGCACTTAGTAAGTGCTTAACAAATCCCAGAGAAGCAGCGGGGCTTAGTGGAAAGAGCACAGGTTTGGGAGTTGTAGGACGTGGGTTCTAAGCCCGGCTCCAGCACTTGTCTGCCCTTGTGTGCCCTTGGGCAAATAAATTTAACTTCTCTGGGCCTCAGTTGCCTCATCTGTAAAATGGGGATTAAAAGTGTAGGCCCCACATGGGACAACCTGATTACCCTGAATCTACCCCAGCGCTTAGGAAGGTGCTTGGCACATGGTATGGTATGCTTGGAGAAGCAGCTTGACTCAGTGGAAAGAGCTCGGGCTTGGGAGTCAGAGGTCATGGGTTCTAATCCTGGCTCCGCCACTTGTCAGCTGTGCGACTTTGGGCAAGTCACTTCACTTCTCTGGGCCTCAGTTCCCTCATCTGTAAAATGGGGATTAAGACTGTGAGCCCCACGTGGGACAACCTGATCACCTTGTATCCCCCCCAGTGCTTAGAACAGTGCTTGGCACATAGTAAGCACTTAATAAATGCCATCATTATTATACTTCCCAAGCACTTAGTACAGTGCTCTGCACACAGTAAGCACTCAATAAATACGATTGATTGATAGTAGTAGTAGTAGTAAGCACTTAAGAAATGCCATAATTATTATTAACAAATACCATATTATTATGGTAACCACTAGCAGGCAATCAATCATATTCCTTACCTGCCCTCCCCTCCGCATCCACTGTGACCTTGGTCATACCTCCTCGAGCAGTTTGATCCTCACACCAGCCCCACAGCGCTTATGTCCATATCTTTTCTTTTATGGTATTTGTTAAGCATTTGCTCTGTACAAGGCAGTGTACTAAGTGCTGGGGTAGATACAAGTTAATCAGGTTGGACACATTTCATGCCCTACCTGGGGCTCACAGTCTTACTTCCGATTATATAGATGAGGGAACTGAGGCCCAGAGAAGTGACGTGACTTGTTCAAGGTCACACAACAGACAAGTGGCAATGCCGTGATTAGAACCCAGGTCATTCGGACTCCTAGGCCTGTGCTATCCACGAGGCCATGCTACTTGTCGTAGCATATCCATAGCATGTCTCTTCCCTGTTCTGAGACTCTACTATTTTCCCTAACCCTATTCCACTTTAAAATCTGCCTCCCCCTCTAAACTGTTAACTCCTTGTGGGCGTGGATTAGGTCAACCGACTCTTTTGTATTGAACTTTCCCAAGTGCTTAGTACAGTGCTCAGCACACAGTAAGTGCTCATTAAATATTATTATCTGATTGAGTGCTTGGTATTTACTGAGCACTTCCTGTGTGCAGAGCACTGAACTAAGTGCTTGGTAAAGTACAGTATAATAATAATAAAGATGATGATAATATATGATATTTGTTAAGCACTTAGTCTGTGCCAGGTACTATACCAAGCACTGGAATAAATGATCATTATTATTATTATTATTATTATTATTATTATTATTATTATTATTATGGTATTTGTTAAGCACTTACTATGTGCCAAACACTGTTCTAAGTACTGGGGTAGATACAAGCTTATCAGGTTGGACCCACGCCCTATCCCACATGGGGCTCACACTCTAAATCCCCATTTTACAGATGAGATACCTGAGGCACAGAAAAGTAAAATGACTTGCTAAGGTCACACAGCAGACCAGTTGTGGAAGTGGGACTAGAACCCAGGTCCTTCTGACACCCAGGCCCAGGCTACAATATGACAGAGTTGGCAGACATTATCCCTGCACACAAGGAGCTCCGAGTCCCACAAGCTCTGAGCGCTTGGGAATAATAGTTGTGGAATTGTCTAAGTGCTTACCATGCACTAAACATCATACTAAGTGCTGGGATACAAAAAATGCAGCCAGATCAGACCTGATCTCTGTCCCACATGAGGCTCATGGTTCAAGAAGGACAAGGGTGGAATCCCTATTTTACAGAGAAGGAGCATGGCCTAGTGAATAGAGCACAGGCCTAGAAGTCAGAAGGATCTGAGTTCTAATCCCTACTTTGTTACTTGTCCTCTGTGTGACTTTGGGCAAGTCACTTCACTTCTCTGTGCCTCAGTTCCCTCATCGTTAAAATGGGGATTAATCAATCGATCAATCAATCGTATTTATTGAGCGCTTACTATGTGCAGAGCACTGTACTAAGCGCTTGGGAAGTACAAATTGGCATCACATAGAGACAGTCCCTACCCAACAGTGGGCTCACAGTCTAAAAGGGGGAGACAGAGAACAGAACCAAACATACCAACAAAATAAAATAAGTAGGATAGAAATGTACAAGTAAAATAAATAAATAAATAAATAAATAGAGTAATAAATATGTACAACCATATATACATATATACAGGTGCTGTGGGGAAGGGAAGGAGGTAAGACGGGGGGATGGAGAGGGGGACGAGGGGAGAGGAAAGAAGGGGCTCAGTCTGGGAAGACCTCCTGGAGGAGGTGAGCTCTCAGCAGGGCCTTGAAGGGAGGAAGAGAGCTAGCTTGGCGGATGGGCAGAGGGAGGGCATTCCAGGCCCGGGGGATGACGTGGGCCGGGGGTCGATGGCGGGACAGGCGAGAGCGAGGTACAGTGAGGAGATTAGTGGTGGAGGAGCGGAGGGTGCGGGCTGGGCAGTAGGAGAGAAGGGAGGTGAGGTAGGAGGGGGCGAGGTGATGGAGAGCCTTGAAGCCCAGGGTGAGGAGTTTCTGCCTGATGCGCAGATTGATCGGTAGCCATTGGAGGTTTTTGAGGAGGGGAGTAATATGTCCAGAGCGTTTCTGGACAAAGATAATCCGGGCAGCAGCATGAAGTATGGATTGAAGTGGAGAGAGACACGAGGATGGGAGATCAGAGAGAAGGCTAGTGCAGTAGTCCAGACGGGATAGGATGAGAGCTTGAATGAGCAGGGTAGCAGTTTGGATGGAGAGGAAAGGGCGGATCTTGGCAATGTTGCGGAGCTGAGACCGGCAGGTTTTGGTGACGGCTTGGATGTGAGGGGTGAATGAGAGAGCAGAGTCGAGGATGACACCGAGGTTGCGGGCTTGTGAGACGGGAAGGATGGTAGTGCCGTCAACAGAGATGGGAAAGTTAGGGAGAGGACAAGGTTTGGGAGGGAAGACAAGGAGCTCAGTCTTCGACATGTTGAGCTTTAGGTGGCGGGCGGACATCCAGATGGAGATGTCCTGAAGGCAGGAGGAGATGCGAGCCTGGAGGGAGGGGGAGAGAGCAGGGGCAGAGATGTAGATCTGGGTGTCATCAGCGTAGAGATGATAGTTGAAGCCGTGGGAGCGAATGAGGTCACCAAGGGAGTGAGTGTAGATTGAGAACAGAAGGGGACCAAGCACTGAACCTTGGGGAACCCCCACAGTAAGAGGATGGGAGGGGGAGGAGGAGCCTGCAAAAGAGACTGAGAAAGAACGACCGGAGAGATAAGAGGAGAACCAGGAGAGGACGGAGTCTGTGAAGCCAAGGTCAGATAACGTGTTGAGGAGAAGGGGGTGGTCCACAGTGTCAAAGGCAGCTGAGAGGTCGAGGAGGATTAGGACAGAGTAGGAGCCGTTGGATTTGGCAAGCAGGAGGTCATTGGTGACCTTTGAGAGCGCAGTTTCCGTGGAATGAAGGGGACGGAAGCCAGACTGGAGGGGGTCGAGGAGAGAGTTGTTGTTGAGGAATTCTAGGCAGCGCGTGTAGACAACTCGTTCAAGGAGTTTGGAAAGGAATGGTAGGAGGGATATGGGACGATAACTAGAAGGTGAGGTGGGGTCAAGAGAGGGTTTTTTTAGGATGGGAGAGACATGGGCATGTTTGAAGGCAGAGGGGAAGGAACCAGTGGAGAGTGAGCGGTTGAAGATGGAAGTTAAGGAGGGGAGAAGGGATGGAGCGAGAGATTTCATAAGATGAGAGGGAATGGGGTCAGAAGCACAGGTGGCCGGAGTAGCACTTGAGAGGAGGGAGGAGAGTTCCTCTGAGGATACTGCTGGGAAGGATGGGAGAGTAGCAGAGAGTGTTGAGAGCCGGGGGGTTGGAGAAAGGGGGGAAGAGACTTTGGGGAGGTCGGACCTGATGGATTTAATTTTGTTAATGAAGTAGGAGGCCAGATCGTTGGGGGTGAGGGAAGGAGGAGGGGGAGGAACCGGGGGCCTGAGAAGGGAGTTGAATGTACGGAAGAGCTGGCGGGGGTGATGGGCATGGGTGTCAATAAGGGAGGAGAAATAGTTTTGTCTGGCAGAAGAGAGGGCTGAGTTAAGGCAGGAAAGGATAAACTTGAAGTGAACGAGGTTGGCATGGTGTTTAGACTTTCGCCAGCAGCGTTCGGCAGCTCGAGCATAAGAGCGAAGGAGGCGGACAGTGGCAGTGATCCAGGGCTGTGGGTTAGTGGTGCGAGAGCGGCGAAGGGAAAGGGGAGCGAGCGAGTCTAGCTGAGTAGAAAGGGTAGAGTTGAGAGCAGTAATCTGATCATCAAGACTGGGTAGAGAGGAGAGGGCGGCGAGGTGGGGTGTGAGGCGCTCCGAAAGATGGGTGGGGTCCAGAGAGCGGAGATCTCTGTGAGGGAGTAAAACTGATTTACAGGGGAAAGGAGTGTGAGTGAGGAGGCAGGTGAGAAGATTATGATCAGAGAGAGGGATCACAGAGTTGGTGAGGGTGGACACAGTGCAGCGGTAGGAGATGATGAGGTCGAGGGTATGACCAAGTTGGTGAGTGGGTGAGGTGGGGTGGAGGAAGAGGTTGGCAGCGTCAAGGAGAGATAGAAGGCGGGCGGCAGAGGAGTCGTTAGGGATATCCATGTGGATATTGAAGTCTCCGAGGATCAGAGTGGGCATGGAGAAGGAGAGAAGGAATGTGAGGAAGGGGTCAAAGTCATTAAAGAAGTTGGAAGTGGGGCCCGGAGGGCGGTAGATGACGGCTACAAGAATCTGGAGGGGGTGGTAGAGGCGAATAATGTGGGCTTCAAAGGAAGGGAAGGAAAGGGAAGGGGGAGGAGGGATAGTGCGAAAGCGACATTGGGGGGCGAGAAGGAAACCGACACCTCCTCCTTTTCCGGTGAGTCTGGGGGAGTGGGAGAAGAAGAGGCCTGCACTGCAGAGAGCAGCAGAAGAGACCGTGTCGTCCGGCGACAGCCATGTTTCAGTTAGGGCGAGGAGGAGTAGAGAACTGGAAAGGAAAAGGTCCAGGATGAAAGGGATCTTACTTAAAACGGAGCGGGGGTTCCAGAGGCCACACTTGGCATCAGCTGTCGAGGGTGGGGAGGGAGGGGGAAGGGTGCGAGGGGTGGGGAGGGTTTGGATTGGGATGAGTTGGCGGGGGCCTGGGCGGGGAGAGTGGGAAGGGAGGTGGTGATGGGAAAGGAGAACTGGGATGGGGTGGGGGCGGGGAGAAGGGGAGGAGGGGGGCCGGGAGGGAGAAGCGGAGGACCTGCGCTGGTACAGAGGAATCCTTGGTAGGGGTTGAGGGGGAGCGGTCTTGGTGGGTGAGAGGGAGGGAAACAGCTGGGTGGGAGAGGGGAAGGGGAAGGTGAGGAATGGGAATGGCAGTTGGGAGCAAGGGAACTGATAGTTCATGGTGAGGTCAGCAGGGCGAGTGACAGTACCGCGGGGGGTTAACAATTGAGATGCAGAAGCAATAAAACAGTAACAATGATAAAAGTAGGCGATGGCATCACAGGGTGTAGTTGAGCAATCAATATGCTATGGCAATAATAGAATTGGCAGACAATGATTAAGACTATGAGCCCCACATAGGGCCTGGAATGTGTCCAACCTGATTAACTTCTATCAACCCCAGCGCTTAGGACATTCCCCGGCACAGAACAAGGGCTTAACAAATACCACAAAAGGAAAGATATGGACATAAGTGCTGTGGGGATCAAACTGCTTGAGGTGGTATGACCAAGATCACAGTGGATGCGGAGGGGAGGGCAGATGAGGGATATGATCGACTGATTTCTTCATTTCTCTGTGCCTCAGTTCCCTCATCTGTAAAATGGGGATTAAGATTGGGAACGCCATGTGGGACATGAACAGTGTCTGAACTGATTATCTTGTACCTACCCGAGTGCTTAGTACAGTGACTGGCACATAGTGAGCACTTAACAAATACCACTAGAAAAGAAATGTGGAAAGTGAGTTGAGGAGCACAAGTAATGTTCCCTTCTTCAAGGAGCTTCCCGCCGAAGGCGGGAGGGAAGCACTGACGTATTTACATATAGAGGAATCAGAATGAATAATTGAATAATCACTTGCTCAGAATGAGTGTGTGTCAATCAAATGCTTCCTCGAGGTGATATTGAATGATGGGAGTTGTTCAGAGACAAATTGTTGGAGAATCAGGAAGGATTTTTATAATGCCAGCTACAGTAGTTTACCTGGAGTGATATTGATTAGGGACTGTTCCCTTCTTAGGCAATTTGTTGGTGATTGCATTTGTAAGCCACTTTGGAGCTAAACTGCACAGGCCA
Organism: Tachyglossus aculeatus; assembly: GCF_015852505.1. Lineage (NCBI taxonomy): Eukaryota > Metazoa > Chordata > Mammalia > Monotremata > Tachyglossidae > Tachyglossus > Tachyglossus aculeatus. The sequence continues at coordinate 174,902,705 of NC_052067.1, forward strand.
AAGATCATTTCCATTGGATGCTTCATCATGGGTCTTGGAAGTGTTTTAACAGCACTACCTCACTTCTTCATGGGATTGTAAGTATTCATCCAGTCAATCAATTGATCAATCTGTGGTTTTTATTCAGTGCTTACTGTCTGCAGAGTATTGTTCTAAGGTCCTGGAAGAGTACACTATAAGAGAGTTGGTAAACAGGTACTCTGCCCACAAGGAATTTACCGTCTAGAGGGGAAGACTAAATCCCAAATCCATGGGCTAGTATGAATTGCCTGATTAGTAAGTATGGATCCGTGGGAGAGTATTAATCCATGGAACAGCATGTCAGTCTATTCATAGGAGTGTCAGTACTAATCCACGGAAGAGTCAATAATAAGGCATGGGGAGGTAGGGAAGGGGGAAGGTGGGAAAAAGGGGGTGGGGAGAGGGGGGAGAGGGAAGGGAAGGAGAAGGAGGAGGGGGAAGGGGCGGGAAGGAAAAAGAGAAAGGGGAGGAAGGGGGAGGAGGAGGAGGAGGAGGAGGGAGAAACATGGGGAAGGGAGTGTGGACAGGAAGGGGGAGCAGGAAAGAGGAGAAGGAGGAGGAGGAGGGGCTGGGGAGGGGGAGGAAGAAGAAGAAGAAAAGGAGAAGAAGAAGAAAAAGAAGAAGGAAGAAGAAGAAGAAGAATGACATTTATTAAGCGCTTACTATGTGCAAAGCACTGTTCTAAGCACTGGGGAAGTTACAAGGTGATCAGGTTATCCCACGGGGGGCTCACAGTCTTCATCCCCATTTTACAGATGAGGTAACTGAGGCCCAGAGAAGTTAAGTGACTTGCCCAAAGTCACACAGCTGACACTTGGCAGAGCTGGAATTTGAACCCATGACCACTGACTCCAAAGTCCATGCTCTTTCCACGAGCCACATGAAGAAGGAAGAAGAGAGAAAAAGAAAGAAAAAGAAGGAAGAATAAGAAAGAAGAAAAAAGAAGAAAGAAGGAAGAAAAAGAAGGAAGAAGAAAGAAGAAGAAGGAGAAAAGAAAACGAAGAAAAGGGGAGGAGGAGGAAGAGGAGGAGGAGAAGGAAGAGGAGGAGGAGGAGAATGAGGAGGAGGAGGAGGAGCTCTTCCATCCTGCATCGAAGTCAATAGGCCAGATCCCTGAGTGTGATGATGACGTTCCCACTCAGCCAATGTCCAGAACATATTGCTGGTCTCCCATGTGCAGGGTCCCATGCTAAGCACTTGGGCAAAGACAGTAGGCACAGGGGCCCAGTGTCCCAGGCCTCCCAGCATCCAGCTTTGGGGCAATGAGAGCAGGGAACAGGCCCGGTGAGAAAACGTCAGTCCTCGGGCTGACAAGGTGGGCCTTTCTGCCTAGGGGAGCATTCCCGGTCCGGGGTCTGGCTGGTGGCCTCGTGCCTTCCTAGTGCCAACCAACCCCTGCGGAGGATGCCATCGGGTGCCCATCTGGGGCCTCTGGAATGGGTTCCTCATTCTCGGGTCCTGGTTCGGGGGCTGAGGAGAGGGACCCAGACTGACCTGGAAGCAAATCTCGCCCAGCTCCATCACCACATGCCCACTTACAGAGGCTGCCCCAAACACTGAGGCAGAATAATAATAATAATAATAATAATAATGATAATAATAATAATGATTTTCCTAAGAGCTTACTATGTGCCAGGCATTGTACTAAACACTGGAGTGGTTACAATTAAATTGGGTTGGGCACGGGCCCAATCTCACATGGGGCTCCCTATTTTACAGATGAGGGAACTGAGGCCAGAGAATGGAAGTGACTTGCCCAAGGTCACACAACAGATAAGTGGTGGAGTCAGGATTTGAACCCAGGTCCTTCTGACTCCCAGCCTCGGGCTCCATCCACTATGCCGTGATAGAAGGCCAGAAACATGAATGAATGAATTCATGAACGAATGATGAATGGCTGGAGCATGGCGGACTATGGTGGAACAGAGAACTTGGGTTCAAATCGCAGCTCTGCCACTTCATTCATTCAATCATATTTATTGAGCTCTTACTGTGTGCAGGCATTGGACTAAGCGCTTGGGAAGTATAAATCGACAACATATACAGATGGTCCCTACCCAGCAACTGGCTCACAGTCTAGAAGAGGGAGACAGACAAAAAGAAAAAGAAACAAACAAGTAGACAGGTGTCAATACCAACAGAATAAATAGAATTATAGCTATATACACATTAGTAATAAAATAAATAGAGTAATAAGTGTGTACAACTATACACGAGTGCTGTGGGGAGGGAAAGGGGGAAGGGCAGAGGGTTGGTGTGGGGTTGATAGGGAGGGGAGGAGGAGGAGGAGAGAAAAAAGGGGGGGGCTCAGTCAAGGAAGGCCTCCTGGAGGAGGTGAGCTCTCAGTAGGGCTATTGACACCAATCTGCTTGTTTTGTTGCCTCTCTACTCCTTCTAGACTGTGAGCCCATTGTTGGGTAGGGATTATCTCTATATGTTGCCGATTTGTACTTCCCAAGCGCTTAGTACAGTGCTCTGCACACTGGAAGCTCAATACGATTGAATGAATGAATGAAGGGAGGAAGAGAGGTAGTTTGACAGATGTGTGGAGGGAGGGCATTCCAGGCCAGAAGTAGTATGCGGGCCAGGGATCGACGGTGGGACAGGTGAGAATGAGGCCCAGTGAGGAGGTTAGCAGCAGAGGAGCAGAGGGTGTGGGCTGCACTGGAGAAGGAGAGAAGGGAGGTGAGGTAGGAGGGGTCGAGGTGATGGAGAGTCTTGAAGCCGAGAGTGAGGAGTTTTTGCTTGATTCGTATGTTGACAGGCAACCACTGGAGATTTTCGAGGAGGGAAGTGACATGCCCAGAGCATTTCTGTAGAAAGATAATCCAGGCAGCAGAATAAAGTATAGACTGAAGAGGAGAGAGACAGGAGGATGGGAGATCAGAAAGGAAGCCTATTCAGTAATCCATCGGGATAGGATAAGAGAATGAACCAGCAAGGTAGCGGTTTGGATGGAGAGGAAAGGAGTGATCTTGGTGAGGTTGTAGAGGTGAGACCGGCAGGTTTTGGTGACCGATTGGATGGGTGGGTGAATGAGAGAGTGGAGTCAAGGATGACACCGAGGTGGCTGGCTTGTGAGATGGGAACGATGGTAGTGCTGTCCACAGTGACGTGAAAGTCAGGGAGAGGACAGGCTTTTGGAGGGAAGATAAGGAGCTCAGTCTTGGACATATTGAGTTTTAGGTGGTGGGCAGATAACCTGGTGGAGATGTCCTGAAGGCAGGAGGAGATATGAGTTTGGAGGGAGAGAGACAGAACAGGGAGGGAGATGTAGAGATGTAGATTTGGGTGTCATCTGTGCAGAGGTGATAGTTGAAGCTGTGGGAATGAATGAGTTCACCAAGAGAGTAAGTATAGATGGAGAACAGAAGGCAATCAAGAACAAACCCTTGAGGAACCCCTACAATTAGGGAATGGGAGGGGGAGGAGGAGCCCAGGAAGGAGACTGAAAATGAACAGCCAGAGAAATAAGAGGAGAACCAGGAGAGGATGGAGTCCTTGAAGCCAAGGTTGAATAACACATTGAGAAGGGAATGGTCCACAGTGTCAAAGGCAGCTGAGAGGTCGAAGGGGATTACCATAGAGTAGGAGCCATTGGATTTGGCAAGACGGAGGTCATTGGTGACCTTTGAGAGGGCAGTTTCGGTGTAGTGTAGAGGGCAGAAGCCAGATTGGAGGAGGTCTAGGAGAGAGTTGGTGTTGAGGAATTCGAGGCAGCGCGTGTAAACAACTCGTTCAAGGAGTTTGGAAAGGAATGGTAGGAGGGATATGGGGTGATAACTAGAAGGTGAGGTGGGGTCAAGAGAGGGACCCCAAGAGAGGGAAGGGGAGAGGGCAGAGTTAAGGTAGGAAAGGATAAACTTGAAGTGAACAAGGTTGGCATGGTGTTTAGACTTTTACCAGTAGTGTTCAGAAGCTTGAGCATAAGAGCAAAGGCAGCAGGCAGTGACAGTGATCCAAGGCTGTGGTTTAGTGGTGCAAGAGCGATGAAGGGCAGGGGGAGCAAGCGATTTGAGTTGAATAGAGAGGGTGGAGCTGAGAGCAGTAATCTGGTCATCAGCAGTGGGTAGAGAGGATAGGGAGGCCTGGTGGGGTGTGATGTACTGAGAGAGATGGATGGGGTCGAGAGAGCAGAGGTCTCTGTGGGGGAGTAATACAGATTTACAGGGGGGAGGGGTTTGAGTGAGGAGGCAGGTGAGAAGGTTATGATCAGGGAGAGGGATTTCAGAGTTGGTGAGGGTGGAGATAGTGCAGCGGTAGGAGATGATGAGGTCGAGGGTGTGACCAAGTTGGTGAGTGGGCGAGGTGGGGTGGAGCAGGAGGTTGGCAGTGTCAAGGAGAGATAGAAGGCAAGCAGCAGAGTAGTCACCAGGGACATCCATGTGGATGTTGAAGTCTACGAGGATCAGAGCGGGCATGGAAAAGGAGAGAAGGAAGGTGAGAAAGGAGTCAAAATCGTTTAAAAAGTTGGAGGTGGGGCCAGGGGGTGGCGGTAGATGAAGGCAATGAGAATCTGGAGGAGGGGCAAATAACGTGGGATTTAAAAGAGGGGAAGGAAAGGGAAGGTGTAGGAAGGATAGTGCGAAAGCGACACTGGGGTGCCAGAAGGAAGCGACACCTCCTCCTTTTCGGGTGAGTCTCGGAGAGTGGGAGAAGAGGCCTCTGCTGGAGAGAGCAGCAGAAGAGACTGTGTCATCTGGGGTGAGCAAAGTTTCAGTAAGGGCAAGGAGGAGGAGAGAGTGGAAAAGGAACAGGTCAAGGATGAAAGGGAGCTTACCTATAATGGAGCAGGGGTTCCAAAGGCCACACTTGGCAGCAGCTGTGGAGGGAGGGGACGGAGGGGGAAAGGTGCGAGGGGAGGGGAGTGTTTGGGTGGGAATGAGTTGGCAGGGGCCTGGGCCGGGAGACAAGGATGAGGGGTGGCGATGAGAAAGGAGAACTGGGATTGGTACGGGGAGGGAGGAAGGGAGGGAAGGGGTTGGAAGGGAGGGGTTGAGGGTTGGCTCTGGTACAGAGGGATTCTGGGGAGGAGGTGGGGAGGCCTGGTGGGGGTGGGGGAAAGGGAGGAAAAGAGCTGGGTGGGAGAGGGGAAAGGGAAAGTGAGGATTGGGAAGGGCAGATGGAAGCAGGGGAATTGATAGTTCATGGTGAGGTCATCAAGGTAAATGACAGCACAGTGACCAGTTAACAATTAACATGCAATAGCAACAGTAAACTAAGCAGATGATATCACAGAGAACAGATAGCAATTAACATGCAATAGCAACAATAAAAGCCACTTGTCTTCTGTGTGACCTTGGGCAGGTCACTTCAATTCTCTGTCCCTCAATTACCTCATCTGTAAAATAGGACTGTCTTGTATCTCCCCCAGTGCTTAGAGCAGTGCTTGGCACGTAGTAAGTGCTTAAGAAATACCACAGTTATTATTATTGTTGTCATTATTATGATGATGATGATGACATTTGTTAAGCACTTACTATTCATTCATTCATTCATTCAATTGTATTTATTGAGCACTTACTGTGTGCAGAGCACTGTACTAAGCGCTTGGGAAGTACAAGTTGGCAACATATAGAGATGGTCCCTACCCAACAGTGGGCTAACAGTCTAGAAGGGGGAGACAGACAACAAAACAAAACATATTAACAAAATAAAATAAATAGAATAGTAAATATGTGAAATATGTAAAACAAGTAAAATAGAGTGATAATTATGTACAAACATATATACAGGTGCTGTGGGGAGGGGAAGGAGATAAGGCGGGGGGAAGGGGAGGGGGAGGAGGGGGCACAGACTGGGAAGGCCTCCTGGAAGAGGTGAGCTCTCAGTAGGGCTTTGAAGGGAGGAAGAGAGCTAACTTGGCGGATGTGCAGAGGGAGGGCATTCCAGGCCAGGGGGATAACGTGGGCCGGGGGTCGATGGCGGGACAGGCGAGAACGAGGCACATTGAGGAGGTTAGCGGCAGAGGAGCAGAGGGTGTGGGCTGGGCTGTAGAAGGAAAGAAGGGAGGTGAGGTAGGAGGGGGTGAGGTGATGGAAAGACTTGAAGCCGAGTGAGGAGTTTTTGCCTGATGCGTAGGTGGATTGGCAGTCACTGGAGATTTTTGAGGAGGTGAGTAACATGCCCAGAGTGTTTCTGCACAAAGATGATCCAGGCAGCAGCGTGAAGTATAGATTGAAGTGGGGAGAGACAGGAGTGGGGAGAGACAGGAGCATGGGAGATCAGAGAGGGGGCAGATGCAGTAATCCAGCCGGGATAGGATGAGAAATTGAACGAGAAGGGTAGCAGTTTGGATGTAGAGGAAAGGGTGGATCTTGGCGATGTTGCGGAGGTGAGGCCGGCTGGTTTTGGTGACGGATTGGTTATGAGGGGTGAACAAGAAAGCAGAGTCGAGGATGACACCAAGGTTGCGGGCTTGTGAGACAGGAAGGATGGTAGTGCCGTCAATAGTGATGGGAAAGTCAGGGAGCAGGCAGGGTTTGGAAGGGAAGATAAGGAGTTCAGTCTTGGACATATTGAGTTTTAGGTGGCGGGCAGACATCCAGATGGAGATGTCCTGAAGGCAGGAGGAGACATGAGCCTGGAGGGAGGGAGAGAGAGCAGGGGCAGAGATGTAGATTTGGGTGTCATCAGCGTAGAGATGATAGTTGAAGCTATGGGAGAGAATGAGTTCACCAAGGGAGTGAGTGTAGATAGAGAACAGAAGGAAGCCCCCTCCTTCGTCTCCCCCTCCTCCCCCTCTCTATCCCCCCGCCTTACCTCCTTCCCTTCCCCACAGCACCTGTATATATGTATATATGTTTGTACATATTTATTATTCTATTTATTTATTTATTTATTTTACTTGTACATATTTATTCTATTTATTTTATTTTGTTAATATGTTTTGTTTTGTTCTCTGTCTCCCCCATCTAGACTGTGAGCTCACTGTTGGGTAGGGACCGTCTCTATATATTGCCAACTTGTACTTCCCAAGTGCTTATTACAGTGCTCTGCACACAGTAAGTGCTCAATAAATACTATTGAATGAACGAATGAATGAATGAATGAATGAATGAATGAATAACCAAGAACTGAGCCTTGAGGAACCCCTACAGTAAGGGGATGGGAGGGAGAGTACTATGTGCAAAGCACTGTTCTAAGCACTGGGGAGGATACAAGGTGATCAGGTTGTCCCATGTGGGACTCACAATCTTAATCCCCATTTTACAGATGAGGTAACTGAGGCCCAGAGAAGTTAAGTGACTTGCCCAAAGTCACACAGCTGACAAGTGGCAGAGTTGGGATTAGAACTCATGAACTCTGACTCCCGAGCCCATGCTCTTTCCACTGAGCCATGCTGCTTCTCTTATTATTATTGTTAAGAGCACTGCAGGAACATGGCAAAGTGTAATGGAGCATGGTGGCCCATGACAGAGCATGGCGGTAACATGGCAGCAGCATGATGAAGCATGACAGAGCCTTCACTCATTCATTCATTCAATAGTATTTATTGAGTGCTTACTGTATGCAGAGCACTGTACTAAGTGCTTGAGAGAGGACAGCCACAGTCCCTGTGCCATGTGGTGCTCACAGTCTCAATCCCTATTTTACAGATGAGGGAACTGAGGCCCAGAGAAGTGAAGTGACTTACCCAGGGTCAAGCAGCAGACAAGTGGTGGAGTCAGGATTAGAACTCAGGAAGGCATCTGGTGGCAGAGCTGACCTGGGCAGGGGGGACTGCCCAGCTGTAAAATGGACCAGTGGCCATCCGTTGGCCATCTTGGCTATGCCTACTGCCAAGATGGGCAGGGAAAGCTCCAGAGCCACCTCGTATAATTCTATTTATTTACATTGATGCCTGTTTACCTGTTTTGATGTCTGTCCTCCCCCTTCTAGACAGTAAGCCTGGTGTTAGCAGGAAATGTCGCTTTATTGCTGACTTGTACTTTCTAGGTGCTTAGTCCAGTGCTATGCCCACAGTAAGCGCTCAATAAATACAACTGAATGAATGAATGAATGAATGAATAAATAAATGAATCTGTGGAGCACTTACTGTGTGAGGAGCACTGAATGAGGGGCTTACTGAAAGAAGAGCATTGTACAGTGTGCTTGCTGTGAGCTGAGCACTTTATTAATAATAATAATAATGGCAGTATTTGTTAAGCACTTACTCTTTATTTTCTTTTTTTCTTTTAATGGTATTCATTAAGGACTTACTGTATGCCAGGCACTGTACTAAGCACTGGAGTGGACACAAGCAAATTGGGTTGAACACAGTCCCTGTCCCATGTGGAGCTCACAGTCTCAATCCCTATTTTACAGATGAGGGAACTGAGGCCCAGAGAACTGAAGTGACTCACACAGCAGACAAGTGGTGGAGTCAGAATTAGAACTCAGGTCCTTCTGACTCCCAGAGCTGTGCTCTTCCCGCTACACCACGGTGCTTCCCCAGGAGGATGAAGCCCTGATGGACAAGCATAAGCAGAGAAGCAGCATGGCTCAGTGGAAAGAGCACAGGCTTGGGAGTCAGAGGTCATGGGTTCAAATGCTGGTTCCACCAAGTGTCAGCTGTGTGACTTTGGGCAAGTCACTTAACTTCTCTGTGCCTCAGTCACCTCATCTGTAAAATGGAGATTTAGATTGTGAGCCCCACGTGGGACAACCTGATCACCTTATATCCTCTCCAGTGCTTAGTACACTGCTTTGCACATAGTAAGCGCTTAACAAATGCCATCATCATTATTATTATTGTTATAACCTGGATGGCAGGGATTAGTCAGGGAAGGAGCTAATTGGATAGGGATGGAAGTCCTCACCTTTAGAGAGTTTACAGCCCTAAATGGGGGTCTCTGAGCCACTCCACCAGGCCCCCTCACCCCCTGAGAGTCTTACTACTATTGTTATTATTAATTAATAATGATTATATTCTTTACTTAGCCCTTGCTGTGTCTCAACCCTGCGCCAAATGCTAGGGTAGATATAAAATAATCAGATCAGAGACGTTCTTGTCCCACAAAGTCTAAGAGGTATAGGGAGAATGGGAAGTGTATCTGCATTCTACAAGTAACTGAAGCTCAGAGAGGTTAAGTGACTCATCCACGGTCACACAGCAGGGCTGGGTCACCTGATTCCCCTTCCTGTGCTGTGTCGAGTAGGTGATAGTTTCTCAAGCAATCAGTCAGTGGCATTTATTGAGCACTTACTAAACGCTTGGGAGAGGACAATATAACAGTTGATAAAAACGTCCCCTCCGCTATCAACCAATCTTGAGAGATGGGGGTGGGGAATTATTACTAGTATTATTATTGTTATTATTAATGTGGTATTTTTTAAGTGCTCACTATATGCCAAGCACTGTTCTAAGCACTGGGGTAGATACAAGGCAATCAGGTTGGACACAATCCCTGTCCCTCATGGGACTCGCAGTCTCAATCCCCATTTTCCAGATGAGGTAACTGAGGCCCAGAGAAATTATGTGCTCTGCCCAAGTAAGTGACTTGCCCAAGGTCACACAGCAGACAAGGGGCAGAGTCTAGATTAGAACCCTCAACCTTTGATTTCCAAGCCTGTGCTCTTGCCACTGGACCGTGCTGTAACAAATTCTAGACTGTAAGCTCATTGTGAGAAGGAGCACACGTACCAACTCTGTTGTACTGTAAACCCGTTGTTGGATAGGGACTGTCTCTATATATTGCCGACTTGTACTTCCCAAGCACTTAGTACAGTGCTCCGCACACAGTAAGTGCTCAATAAATATGATTGAATGAATAATAATAATAATAATTGCGGTATTTGTTAAGCGCTTACTATGTGCCAAATACTGTCCAAAGCACTGGGGTGAATACAAGCAAATCGGGTTGGACACAGTCCCTGTCGCACATTGGACTCACAGTCTCAATCCCCATTTTACAGATGAGGTAACCGAGGCACTGAGAAGTAAAGTGACTTGCCCAAGCTCATGCAGCAGACATGTGGCAGAGCTGAGATTAGAACCTGTGACCTTCCGACTCCCAGGCCCGTGCTCTATCTACTATAATAATAATTATGTTTTTTTAAGCGCTCACTATGTGCCAAGCACTGTTCTAAGCCCTGGGTTAGATACAAGGTGATCAGGTTGTCCCTTGTGGAGCTCCCAGTCTTAATCCCCATTTTACAGATGAGGTAACTGAGGCACAGAGAAGTTAGTGGCTTGCCCAAAGTCGCCGAACAGACAAGTGGCAGAGACAGGATTAAAACTCACATCCTCTGGCTCCCAAGCCCATTCTCTTTCCACTGAGCCACGCTGCCCTTCAAAGCCCTACTGAGAGCTCACCTCCTCCAGGAGGCCTTCCCAGACTCAGCCCCCTCCTTCCTCTCCCTCTCCTCCCCCTCCCCATCCCCCCGCCTTACCTCCTTCCCCTCCCCACAGCACCTGTATATATGTATATATGTTTGTAAGTATTTATTCCTCTATTTTATTTGTACATATTTATTCTATTTATTTTATTTTGTTAATATGCTTTGTTTTATTGTCTGTCTCCCCCTTCTAGACTGTGAGCCTGCTGTTGGGTAGGGACCGTCTCTATATGTTGCCAACTTGTACTTCCCAAGCACTAAGTACAGTGCTCTGCACACAGTAAGCGCTCAATAAATACGATTGAATGAATGAATGAAAAATGCTTCACTATGTAATGCTTTACTCCCCTGAACACTTAGTACAGTAAGTGCTTGGTAAATACAACTGATTTGGTAGCTACTCAGAGGCCAAATCATTCTCCTCAGCCTTCATGCTTCTGTATATTCCCAGCCTGCTCCGTGGCTTCCTGCATGGACAGTAGATCAGCACATGGGGATGATGGAGATCTGGGGAGGAGATTGGGTGGGTGTGGGTGAAAGCATGGATTGGGGCATGAATTGTGGGTTCCTCGATATTTTTAAGCAAGTGAATTTTCAGACTTTATTTCCCAACCTGTCTTTCTAGTTACAAATATGGACAGGAAGTAGTACATTCGGACAATTCAAGCTTCTCCGCTTGTACAACTGAACTCCCCTCAACCAGCAATGACACGATGCCAACACTCCTTCATTCAGGTGAGAAAACAGAATGGTCTGTATCTGGTGAAGTGACTCTGTCTCACTGGGGTGGTGAAAGATCTCAAAGACGAAACGATGGGTTCTGTGGTACCGGGGTGACAGTGGTGTCTGGGAATGTGTGTCGGGGTTGGGATTTACGTCAGAAGCATTCGGTTGGCTTTCCGAGTTGTCTGGGTATCCTATCGGTTCTACCAGTCACGAAGCAAAGGAGTTGCACCGCGGTCCAGCGCTGCATCGCTGCCCGGGGCCCTGTCTCACGATGCAATCTGACACACAGCCCCAGTGTTCCCTGATTTTTATTATTTATTATTATTATGATACTTGTTACATACTTACTATGTGCCAAGCACTGTTCCAAGTACTGGGTATATACATGTTAATAAAGTCTGACACAAGTCCTGCCCCACATGAGGCTCACAGTCTGAGCAGGAGGGAGTAGGATTGAATCCCCATTTTACAGATGAGGGAACTGAGGCCCAGAGAAGTGAAATGACTTGCCCAAGGCCACGCAGCAGACACGTGGTGAAGCCAGGATTAGAACCCAGGTCCTCTGACCCCCAGGCCAATGCCATTTCCACTAGAGCAGGCTGCGTTCTCCTCTGGGGTCACCTCTGCCTCAGACTGCTGCTGACCAAGGCGGTTTCATTTCTTCTTTATTTATTTTTAAGACAGAGAAAAGAAAGAGGAGGCTCCTCACTGGTGCTTACCTGCTTTCTCCGCTCCGGTCTGAGGAGCGCGAAGACAGACCTCGGGCATCACAGGCCTCCCGAAGTGATGATGATGGTATTTATTAAGTGCTTACTATGTGCCAAGCACTGTTCTAAGCGCTGGGGTAGACACAAGGTAATCAGGTTGTCCCACGTGGGGCTCACGGTCTTAATCCCCAATTTCCAGATGAGGTCACTGAGGCCCAGAGAAGTGAAGTGACTTGCCCAAAGTCACCCAGCTGACAAGTGGTAGAGCTGAGATTAGAACCCACAACCTCTGACTCCCAAGCCCAGGCTTTTTCCACTGACCCATACTGACCCCCACCCAGACTGGGAACACCCCTCCCGCCTTCTCGCCCCCCGCTGCCGGGGGTCAGCTCCAGGTTCACCCACTCAAGCTTGAGTTTCAGAGGAAATCCTGTGGTCAACCTGGGTTCATCAATCATCATCATCATCAATCGTATTTATTGAGCGCTTACTATGTGCAGAGCACTGTACTAAGCGCTTGGGAAGTACAAATTGGCAACATATAGAGACAGTCCCTACCCAACAGTGGGCTCACAGTCTAAAAGGGGGAGACAGAGAACAAAACCAAACATACTAACAAAATAAAATAAATAGAATAGATATGTACAAGTAAAATAAATAAATAAATAGAGTAATAAATATGTACGAACATATGTACAAATATACAGGTGCTGTGGGAAAGGGAAGGAGGTAAAATGGGGGGGATGGAGAGGGGGACGAGGGGGAGAAGAAGGAAGGGGCTCAGTCTGGGAAGGCCTCCTGGGGTCACTGACTCGGAACCTTTTGAAACTGGAATCACCAGTCATGGAGAAGCTGATGGTTGCCTCTGTCACTGTTTCCAGGAACTACTCCAACCTCCATCCCTTCCACCACTCCTAGAAAGTCATTAGGACATTTTAGGTACAATAGAATATGTTTTAACTGTACTATTTATTTTTACATCATTTTCGTTAAAGAGAGATATTTTAGGGGAGATACACCAAACATTGAAGTAAGACCTGCTTTGCTATAGTGTGTAGTAAACTGAATTTCTCTCTTACCAAGCGAGGGTCTGTAAAGAATATGTTTCTTTGAGTTTAGTTGATGGAATATATTGTAGTACTTCACAAAGCCACTTTGCTCTCTTCTAATTCTCAGTGCATTGATTAATGTTAATCACTTTTTACCGGGGATCAACATTGTCCTAGATTATTTAGGAGACTGCAAATTGAGGAGAAAGTAATATGGGACTCAGCACATAGTAGCATGGTCTCGGAGAAAGAGCTGGGTTCCTCCCTCCCCAGCTTTTCAGAAAGCCTCGCCTCCCCTTCCTCCAGAATTGCGGCCCTCCTCGCCAGATTGGCCCACCTCGGAATTCAAACTACGAGAGGGGTCAACCGGGACCCATTAAAAAATGCACAATTGTGATTTTGGGCAAGTCAGTTAACTTCTCTGTGTCTCAATTACCTCATCTATAAAATGGAGATTAAGACTGTGAACCTCACGTGGGATAACCTGATTACCTTCTATTCTCCCCAGAGCACTTAGAACAGTGCTTCGCACATAGTAAGCACTTAACAAATACTATCATTATTAAAATTATTATTACTATTATTGAAGGATTATACCCGAAAAATGTATCTTAGAGCAAACGGTCTTGGAATACATTTGCTTAGAGGCTTCTTGTGGTCAGGTATAGCATCTACTACTACATTACTACTACTACTACTACTACTAATAATAATAATAATGGTATTTGTTTAGCGCTTGCTATGGGCCAGGCACTGTACTAAGCGCTGTAGTGGATACAGGCAAAATTGTTTGGACACAGTCCTTGTCCCACATGGGCTCAAAGTCTCAATCCTCATTTTATAGATGTGGCCACTGAGGCCCAGAGAACTGAAGTGACTTGCCCAAGGTCACACAGCTGACAAGTGGCAGAGCTGGGATTAAGTGGACTCTATCCACTATGCTGCTTCTCAGAAAGTTAGTACACATGATACCTGCTCTCAAGAAACTTCCAGTCTGCTGGTTGCAGAGCACTGGACTAAGCACTGCAGAGAGTACAATAAAAATAGACATAATCCCTGCCCTCAAGGAGCTTCCATTCAACTATGTGTTGAGCACTGTACTGAGTGTGTATGGTGTAGTGGATGGGCCTGTGAGTCAGAAGGTCATGAGTTCTAATCCCAGTTCTGCCACTTGTCAGTTATGTGACCTTGGGCAAGTCACTTCACTTCTCTGAGCCTCAGTTACCTCACCTAAAAAACAGGGATTGAGATTGTGAGGCCCATGTGGGACAGGGACTGTGGCCAACCAAATTTACTTGTATCTACCCCAGCACTTAGTACAGAGGCTGGCCCATGGTAAACTCTTAAAACACACACACACACACACACACACACACACACACACACACACACACACACACACACACACCATAAAATTGTTATTATTCATTGTACTCTCCCAAGTGGTCAGGAAAATGCTGTATGTATGGCAGGGATCCCATACATAGAGCTGACTAATTTTAAGCAAATATCTGAGGAGTCACTACTCTCTATATTTTCCTTTTTACATTTCTACACTCCACAAGTCATTTACTGCTCCTGTAGTTCATTCATTCATTCGTATTTATTGAGCGTTTACTGTGTGCAGAGCACTGGACTAAGCGCTTGGGAAATACAAGTCAATCAATCAATCAATCAACCAATCGTATTTATTGAGTGCTTACTGTGTGCAGAGCACTGTACTAAGCGCTTGGGAAGTACAAGTTGGCAACATAGAGACAGTCCCTACCCAACAGTGGGCTCACAGTCTAAAACGGGGAGACAGACAACAAAACAAAATATGTAGACAGGTGTCAAAATGCCTGACAGAATAAATAGAACTATAGCTATATGCACATCATTAACAAAAGAAATAGAATAGAAAATACTAAATAGAGTAATAAATCTGTACAAATATATACAAGTGCTGTGGGGAGGGGAAGGAGGTAGGGTGGGGTGATGGGGAGGAGGAGAGGAAAAAGGGGGCTCCATCTGGGAAGGTCTCCTGGAGGAGGTGAGCTCTCAGTAGAACTTTGAAGGGAGGAAGAGAGCTAGCTTGGTGGATGTGCGGAGGGAGGGCATTCCAGGCCAGGGGGAGGATGTGGGCCAGGGGTCGACGGTGAGACAGGCAAGAGCTAGGCACAGTGAAGAGGTGGGCGGCGGCAGAGGAGTGGAGGGTGCAGGCTGGGCAGTAGAAGGAGAGAAGGGAGGTGAGGTAGGAGGGGGCAGGATGATGAAGAGCCTTGAAGCCAAGAGTGAGGAGTTTTTGCTTGATTCGTAGGTTGACAGGCAACCACTGGAGATTTTTGAGAAGGTGAGTGACATGCTCAGAACGTTTCTGTACAAAGATAATCCGGGCAGCAAAGTGAAGTATAGACTGGAGTGGGGAGAGACAGGAGGATGGGAAATCAGAGAGGAGGCTGATGCAGTAATCCAGTCGGGATAGGATGAGAGATTGAACCAGCAAGGCAGCAGTTTGGATGGAGAGGAAAGGGCGGATTTTGGCAATGTCATGGAGGTGAGACCGGCAAATTTTGATGATGGATTGGATGTGTGGGGTGAACAAGAGAGCAGAGTCATGTATGACACCAAGGTTGCAGGCTTGTGAGACGGAAAGGATGGTAGTGCCGTCTACAGTGACGGGAAAGTCAGGGAGTGGAATGGGTTTGGGAAGGAAGATAAGGAGTTCAGTCTTGGACATATTGAGTTTTAGATGGTGGGCAGACATCCAGCTGGAGATGTCCTGAAGGCAGGAGGAGATAAAAGCCTGGAGGGAGGGAGAGAGAGCAGGGCCAGAGATGTAGATTTGGGTGTCATCAGCATAGAGATGATAGTTGAAGCCATGGGAGCAAATGAGTTCACCGAAGGAGTGAGTGTAGATAGAGAAGAGAAGGGGACCAAGAACTGACCCTTGAGGAACCCCTACAGTAAGGAGATGGGAGGGGGAGGAGGAGCCCACAAAGGATACTGAGAATGAACAGCTGGAGAGATGAGGAGAACCAGGAGAGGACAGAGTCTGTGAAGCCAAGGTTGGATCGCATGTTGAGGAGAAGGGGGTGGTCCACAGTGTCAAAGGCAGCTGAGAGGTCGAGGAGGATTAGGATAGAGTAGGAGCCATTGGATTTGGCAAGAAGGCGGTCATCGGTGACCTTTGAGAGGACAGTTTCGGTGGAGTGTAGGGGACGGAAGCCAGATTGGAGGGGGTCAAGGAAAGAGTTGGCATTGAGGAATTCGAAGCAGCTAGTGTAGATGACTCATTCTAGGAGTTTGGAAAGAAAGAGTAGGAGGGAGATAGGGTGATAACTAGAAGGGGAGGTGGTGGGGGATGCGATTTAATAACTGAGGCATTTGTTTTGCGCTTACTATGTGCAAGGCACTGTTCTAAGTGCTGGGTTAGAAACAGGCTAATCGGGATGAATATGGTCCCTGTCCCACATGGGGCTCACGGTCTTAATCTTATTTTACAGAGGAGGGAACTGAGTCACAGAGAAGTGAAGCAGCTTGCCCAAGGTCACACAGCAGACAAATGGCAGAGCTGGGATTAGAACCCAGGTCCTTCTGTGTGCTCTTGTGTGTACAGAGCACTGTCCTAAACATGTGGGAGAATTCATTAAAGTTACTAGGCGCAGTCTCTGCCCTGAAAGAGCTTAGATTTTACTGGGTGCCAAGCTCTGTTCTGAGCACTTGGGAGAATGTCTGTTTATTTATTTATTTATTTATTTTACTTGTACATTTCTATCCTATTTATTTTATTTTGTTGGTGTGTTTGGTTCTGTTCTCTGTCTCCCCCTTTTAGACTGTGAGCCCACTGTTGGGTAGGGACTGTCTCTTTGTGTTGCCAATTTGTACTTCCCAAGCGCTTAGTACAGTGCTCTGCACATAGTAAGCACTCAATAAATATGATTGATTGATTGATTGATTGATTTAGGAGGCACACGTCCTGCCGTAGCGGAGCTTACAGTCTGCTGTATGCAGAGCGCTGGACTGAGCGCTTGAAAAAATACAATAGAATTTGTAGACCTTCATTCATTCATTCCTTCAATCATATTTATTGAGTGCTTACTATGAGGAAAGCAATGTACTAAGCGCTTAGGAGAGTACAATAGAACAATGAGTGGACACATTCCCTCCCTGCCCTCAGGAGCTTACCGTCTACTTTGCAGAGCACTGTATTAAATGCTAGGGAGAATCCAATGTGTCCACCGGCTCTTTTCATTCATTCATTCAATTGCATTTATTGAGCACTTACTGTGTGCAGAGCACTGGACCAAGCACTTGGAAAGTACAATTCAGCAATAGAGAGAGACAATCCCTGCCCACACTGGGTTTACGGTCTAGAAGCGGGGAAGACAGACATCAAAACAAGTAAATGGGCATCAATCTAAATAAATAGAATTATAGATATGTACATATATACACAAGTGCTGTGGAGCAGGGAGAGGGGACAAGAGCAAAGGGAGGGAGTCGGGGTGACGTGGAAAGGAGGGTGAGCTAAGGAAAAGGGGGTTTAGTCTGGGAAGGCCTCTTGGAGGAGGTGAGCCTTCAGTAGGGCTATGAAGGGGGGAGAAGTAATAATAATAATGAGTAATAATGATGGCATTTGTTAAGCACTTACTATGGGCAAAGCACTGTTCTAAGAGCTGGGGAGGATACAAGGTGATCAGGTTGTCCCTCACGGGGCTGACAGTCTTGATCCCCATTTTACAGGTGAGGTAACTGAGGCACAGAGAAGTGAAGTGACTTGCCCAAAGTCACACAACTGACAAGCAGCAGAGCCAGGATTTGTTATACTGTGTATGCTCTGTTATACTTTGTTCTCTCAAGTGCTCAGTACAGTGCTCTGCACACAGTAAGCATTCAATAAAATACTACTGATTGAGTACAATAGAGATGTTCAACATCATCCCTGCTCTCAAGGAGCTCACATTTTCCAGTTTGCAGAGCTCTGTACTGAGTGCTTGGGAGTAGATGATAGAGTTAGTTAAGGAAGCAGCAGGGCCTAGTGGATAGAGCCCGGGCATGGGAGGCAGAAGGACCTGGGTTCTAATGCCGGCTCCTCCACTTATCAGCTGTGTGATCTTGTGCAAGTCACTTCACTTCTCTAGGCCTCAGTTCCCTCATCCGTAAAATGGGGATGAAGACTGTGAGCCCCATGTGGGATGTAGACTTTGACCAACCTGATTAGCTTATGTCTACACCAGTGCTTAGAATGGTACTTGACACACAGTAATAATAATAATAAGAAAAATGATGGTATTTGTTAAGTGCTTACAATGTGCAAAGCACTGTTCTAAGCACTGGGGAGGTTACAAGGTGATCAGGTTGTTTCATGGGGGGCTCACAGTTTTAATCCCCATTTTACAGATGAGGGAACTGAGGCACAGAGAAGTTAAGTGACTTTCCCAAAGTCACACAGCTGACAGTTGGTGGAGCCAGGATTAGAACCCATGACCGCTGACTCCAAAGCCAGTGCTCTTTTCACTGAGCCACGCTGCTTCTCTCTGCTGTAGATGCTTAACAAATACCATCATCATCATTATTATTATTATTATTAGTTAGTGGACACGGTCCCTTCCCTGAAGGACCTTACAGTCCTCTATGTACAGAGCACTGTACTGAACACTTGGGAGAGGACAGTGGAGTTAGTAGACATGGTCCCTGCCCTCAAGAAGTTTACATTCTCCTGTGTGCAGAGCACTGTTTGCAGAGCACTGTGCTGAATGCTTGAGAGAGGATGATAAAAGAGAAGCCGCATGGCTCAGTGGATAGAGCCCGGGCTTGGGAGTTAGAAGTCATGGGTTCGAATCCACTTAGCTGCGTGGCTTTGGGCAAGTCACTTTACTTCTCTAGGCCTCAGTTCCCTCACCTGGAAAATGGGGATTAAGACTGTGAGCTCCACGTGGGACAACCTGATGACCTTGTATCTCCCCTAGCACTTAGAACAGTGCTTGGCATATAATAAGCGCTTAACAAATACCACAATTATTGTTATTCTAATAAGAGAGTTGGTTAAATGCGGTCTCTGCCCTCAAGGATCTTCCAGACTCACAGATTAAATGTCCTTTCTGTCTTTTCAGATTGTCGAAGAGAATCAGGATCAAACATGTGGATCTACGTCCTGATGGGAAACATGATTCGCGGGATCGGAGAAACACCCATCACCCCCCTGGGGATTTCCTACATCGATGATTTTTCTAAGGAAGAGAATTCCGCCTTGCACATCGGTAGGGCGCCGTGGCTTGCTCCGGCTCCGGTCGGGCTGGTTCCCTTCGGCCCCATGGACCTACCTCCTCAGCAGTGGACGGGAGACAGCTCCCCCCACACACCGCCCCAGCTCTGCTGGCCAGAGCTCCAGTTCCCCGGTGTCGTTATCATCTCCCAAATGGCCAATTGCACGCTCCCAGTTTGGGCTATCGGGGCAGAGCCTGGAGGAGGGGCAGGGTTTTGGGGAGTCTGGACAGGGTGGGTGGACCGTGTCTCCCAGGACCCCCCATCCCCCTGGCCTCACGCAGCATGTGTTTGCTCCACTGGGAGTTGAGTGCCAGGGGTTGGCATGCCCCACACTCACATGCCCTGTCATCGTGTACCGCACAATTGAGAACCGTGGGATTTCACACCAGGTGATCATGCCCCGTGCAATAGCCTGCCACAAGATTGCCCGCCACATAGCCATGCACCACGCAGTCTCATGCCATGCAGGCATCAGGCACCGGATGATTGTCCACCCCGTGGTTGTGTACCATGTGATGCCACGCAACACTCACCCACCGTGCGATCATGCACCGTGTGATTTTGCACCCATGTGATCACGCACCGTGGGATTTTTCCCCCACGTGATCACACAGCGTGTGATTGAGTGCCGTGCTATCCCACTCCTTGAGATAGAACATCATGTGACTGGACAGGGCTTACCTCCCTAGCACTTGGTACAGTGCCCTCTGCACACAGTAAGTGCTCAGTAAACACAACTGACTGACTGGTGACTGATGGACTAGTTTTGGTGCCTGCACTGGCCTGTGGGGTCTGGAGTGATGGTTCCCATCAACCCTCGTCATGGTCCTGGTCCCGCATGGGAGAATTCATCTATCTGTTGACACCAGACGAGACGAGACAGAGATGAGCCTTCCAGACTCACTGCCTGTTTTCTATCATTTTCAGCAATCTTACACACGATGACCATGATCGGCCCCATGGTTGGCTACCTGTTGGGATCCTTGTGTGCCCGGATGTACGTGGACATTGGCTTTGTAGACCTCAGTAAGTCCGAAGGGAGACATCAGTCTACCCATAATCCCTAGGTGGATTTTATCCACCTAAGGATCAGTGACCCCTCTCAGGGTCGCAACTGGAGAGTTTCCAGTACTCTATCGGTCTCGACTATGAGAGGGACAGTGAAGCAGAGGCCTACCCATTCCACTCCTAGCTTGCCCAGTGGCTAGCGAGTGGAAGGCCATCTGCTTACAAGTCAAAACTCACCCGTGCTGGGAAAGAGTCGAGGGTGGAGACTCAAGTTTACTGCGTGAAAGGAGGCAATGATAAACCTCTTCCAGATTTTTCCCGAGAAAACCCTATGGATCCACTATCAGAACAATTGCAGAGGGAGATGGGGTATTCTGGGAGAGCTGTGTCCATGGCATCGCTATGGGTCGGACATGACTCGACAGCATAAAACAAGGATTAGAGAAGCAGCATGATCTAGTAGAAAGAACACAGGCCCGGGAGTCAGTAGACCTGGGTTCTAATCCCGGCTCCTTCAGTTGTCCGTTGAGGTTCATTCATTTGTTCAATCATATTTATTGAGTGCTTACTGTGTGCAGAGCACTGTACTAAGTGCTTGGAAAAGTACAATACAACAATAAACACTGTGATTCCATGCCGCAACAAGCTTATAGTCTAGAGGTGGGGAGACAGACATCAGTGCAAATGAATAAATTTACAGATATGGACATAAGTGCTGTGGGGATGGGAGGGAGGAAGAGCAAGGGGGATGGGAAGATGGAGAGAGTGGTGGTCTGTCACATGTGGTGGGGAAGGGAATTCCAGGCCTGAGGAAAGACGTGGTTTAGAGGTCGGCGATGAGATAGATGAGATAGAAGGTACAGTGAGTAGGTAATAATAATAATGATAGTCATTATTATGGTATTCATTATATGCTTACTAGATGCCAGGCACTGTAGTAAACACTGGGATGGATACAAGCAAATCGGGTTAGACAAAGTCCCTTGTCCCATGTGGGGCTCACAGTTTCAATCCCCATTTTACAAATGAGGTCACTGAAGGCACAGAGAAGTGAAGTGACTTGCCCAAGGTCACACAGCAGATAAGTGGTGAAGCTGGGATTAGAACCCATGACCTTCTGACTCCCATGCCTGTGCATTATCCACTAATAATAATAATAATAATGGCATTTATTAAGCACTATGTGCAAAGCACTGTCCTAAGCACTGGGGAGGTTACAAGGTGATCAGGTTGTCCCACAGGGGGCTCACAGTCTTAATCCTCATTTTACAGATGAAATAACTGAGGCACAGAGAAGTTAAGTGACTTGCCCAAAGTCACACTGCTGACGATTGGCAGAGCTGGGATTTGAACCCATGACCTCTGACTCCAAAGCCGGAACTCTTTCCACTGAGCCATGCTGCTTCTCTATTATATTAATAATAATAATAATAATAATAATAATAATAATAACAAGTGCTATAATGATGTGTTAGTATTTGCAGGAACTCCCAGGTTGGCTCTAGTGGATCCTAGTGTGCTGTCTGGGTTGTAGTAGGAGAGTAGCGAGGTGAAGTTGGAGGGGGCAAGGGGATTGACTGCTTTAAAGCCGATGGTGATGAGTTTCTGTTTGATGCAAAGGTGGATGGGAAACCACTAGAGGTTCTTGAGGAGTGGGGAATCGTACCCTGAATGTTTTTGTAGAAAAATGGTCGGGAAAGCAGAATGAAGTATGGACTGGAGTGGGGAATATTATTATGATTATTATTGTCATTATTAGTATTATTATTACTTAATAATGATGGTATTTTGTTAACCACTTACTATGAGCCAGGCACTGTTCTAAGCACCGGGATAGATACAAGCTAATCAGATTGGACCCAGTCCCAGTCCTACATAGAGATCACAGTCTTAATCCCCATTTTACAGATGAGGGAAATGAGGCACAGAGAAATGAAGTGACTTGCCCTAGGTCATAAGCAGATAGGTGTTGGAGCTGGGATTAGAATCCAGGTCCTTCTGACTCCCCTGCCTGAGTTCTGTCCATTATGCCATGCTGCTTCTCTATTATATTATTATTATTATTATCATTGTAATCTACAAGCATTATTCATTCATTCCTTCAATCGAATTTATTAAGCACTTACTGTGTGCAGTGCTGTGCACACAGTAAGCACTCAATAAATACGATTGAATGAATGAATACTAAGCCTTTGGGAAAGAACAGTTCAACAATAAACAGTGACAATCCCTGCCCACAAAAAGCTCACAGTCTAGACGGGGGGAGACGTGCATCAATACCAATAAATAAAATGATAGATATATACATAAGTGCTGTGGGACTGGGGGAAGGGAGAAGAGAAAAGGGAGCAAGTCAGGGAGATGCTGAAGGGAGTGGGAGATGAGGAAAAGTGGGGCTTAGTCTGGGAAGGCCTGTTGGAGGAGATGGGCCTTCAGTAAGGCTTTGAAGGGGAGGAGAGTCACTGTCTGTGGGATTTGAGAAGGGAGGGCATTCCAGGCCACAGGTAGGACGTGGGCCATGGGTCGGTGGAGAGACAGGCAAGATCGAGGCATAGGGAGAAGGTTGATACTGGAGGAGCGAAGTGTGCAGGCTGGGTTGTAGAAGAGAGAAGGGAGGTGAAGTAGGAGGGGGCTAGGTGATGGAGAGCTTTGAAGTCAAAGGTGAGGAGTTTTTGTTTGATCACCTTTCTACATGTTTTGTCACCTGTCTACATGTTTTGTTTTGTTGTCTGTCTCCCCATTCTAGACGGTGAGCCCGTTGTTGTATAGGGACTGTCTCTATATGTTGCCGACTTGTACTTCCCAAGCGCTTAGTACAGTGCTCTGCACATAGTAAGCGCTCAATAAATATGATTGAACGGACGAATAATTGAATGAATAAATGGTGGTGGATAGGCAACCACTGGAGATTTTTGAAGAGTGGGGGGTGACGTGTCTTGAATGTTTTTGTTAAAAGATGATCTGGGCAGTGACGTGAGGTATCGCCAGGAGTCGGGAGAGACAGGAGATTGGGAGGTCAGCAAGGAGGCAGATGCAGTAATTTGGCTGGATTGGATGAATGATTGTAATAACATGCAGCAGTTTGTACGGAGAAGAAAGGGCAGATTTTAGCAATGTTGGGAAGGTGGGACTGACAGGATTCTGTGACGGATTGAATATGTAGGTTGAATGAATATTATTTGCAGGAACTCCCAGGGCCTTGGAGTGCAGACCTCTACCAATCAATCAATCACATGTGTGGAACTTTTATTTTCTGTGAAGCACTGTACTAAGCACTGGACTGAGTAGAGAAGGGGTAGTAGACACTATCTCTGTCCTCAAGGAACTTACAGTGTACTGCATGAAGTGCTGGACTGAGCTCTTGGGGAGAATGCAATCCAGTCAAGTTGGTAGACACGATCCCTGCCTTCAGAGAGCTTACAGTCTAGCAGCGGAGACAGACATTAAATAGAATTACAGGTGAGGGAATTACAGATGAGGGAACTGAAGCCCAGAGAAGTGAAGTGAATTACCCGAAGTCAAACAGCGGACAAGTGGCAGAGCCGGGATTAGAACCCAGGCCTTCTGACTCCCGGGAGCAGGCTCTATATCCACTAGGCCACGCTGCTTCCCCCCACATCTCCACCAAAGGTCCTTCCCTGACTAACAGCAGCATGACATACTGGACAGAGCACGGGCCTGGGAGTCGGAAGGTCATGGGTTCTAATCCTAGCTCCACCACTTGTCTGCTGTGTGACCTTGGGGAAGTCTCTTCACTTCTCTGTGCCTCAGTTACCTCATCTGTAAAATGGGGATAATAACAATAATAATAATAATAATAATAATGGCATTTGTTAAGCGCTTACTATGTGCAGAGCACTGTTCTAAGCACTGGGGGGGGATACAAGGTGATCAAGGTGTCCCATGTGGGGCTCACAGTCTTAATCCCCATTTTACAGATGAGGTAACTGAGGCTCAGAGAAGTTAAGTGATTTGCCCAAGGTCACACAGCAGACATGTGGAGGAGGCAGGATTCGAACCCATGACCTCTGATTCCCAAGCCCGTGCTCTTTCCACTGAGCCATGCTGCTTCTCCCAGGCCTGTGCTCTTTCTTCTGGTGCAGCCTGGTGCAGGACAGGAGCTGTGTCCAACCCGATTTGCCTGTATCTGCTCCAGTGCTTAGTACAGTGCCTGGCACATAGTAATCGCTTTATCAATCAATCAATCCATCAGTCGTATTTATTGAGCGCTTACTGTGTGCAGAGCACTGTACTAAGAGCTTGGGAAGTACAAGTTGGCAACATATAGAGACAGTCCCTACCCAACAGTGGGCTTAACAAATACCAAAATTATTAGTGTGTTCACTAAACATATTTTGAGAAAGGATAAGGGGAATACACGAAACGGGTGTGGAACTGGAAACTGGGAAAGCATTGATTTTATTGCAATCTTAGTGCCATCATAATGCACTTGGAAATCATTTTCTTTCTGGGCTTATTTTTTTTTATAGATAAAATCACCATCACTCCCAAGGACTCCCGATGGGTTGGCGCTTGGTGGCTTGGTTTTTTGATTGCTGGATTCCTTAGCATTTTGGCCTCCATACCCTTCTGTTTCCTTCCCAAGAGTGCACAGAAGAAAGGCAGACAAGAAAGTAATACATCAGCCTCGCCCGTTGGGACCGGATCGAACGGAGGGGAGAATCAAGCACTTAATGTCAAAAGCCAGCCACCAGCAAAGGGAAAAGGACATCTTACAGGCAAGCAAACATCATGGACATATACACCCATACACACAAATACACACAGATATTTACCACACAAGTTGAATTAGATTCCCTTCCTTCCTTCAGTCGTATTTATTGAGCACTTACTGTGTGCAAAGCACTGTACTAAGTGCTTGGGAGAAGATAGTATAACAACAGACACATTTCCTGCCCACAAGCTCACAGTCTAGAGGGCAATAACAACGTCTAAAAGTCAGAGGTCTTGGGTTCATTCATTCATTCAATCAATAGTATTTATTGAGCACTTATAGCATGCAGAGCACTGTACTAAGCGCTTGGGAAAGTACAATAGAGCAATAAAGAGAGACAATCCCTACCCACAATGAGCTCACAGTCTAGAGAGGATTCTAATCCCGGCTCTACCACTCATCCGCTGTGTGGCCTTGGCATGTCACTTCACTTCTCTGGGCCTCAGTTCCCTCATCTGTAAAATGGGGGTGTAAAGGCCACAAGAATAAGTATGGTATTTGTGAATACCATTATCATTATTATTATTATTAAGACTTTGAGCCCTGTGTGGGACAGGGACTGTGCCCATACCCAGAAGCAGTGTGGCTTATTGGAAAGAGCCCGGGCTTGGGAGTCAGAGGTTGTGGATTCTAATCCCAGCTCCACCACTTATCAGCTGGGTGACTTTGGACAAGTCACTTAACTTCTCTGTGCCTCAGTGGCCTCATCTGTAAAATGTGGATTAAAACTGTGAGCTTAGAATAGTGCTTGGGACATACTAAGCCCTTAACAAATGTCATAATTATTATTATTATTATCAACCCCAGAACTTAGAACAGTTCTTGGACATAGTAAGAGCTTAACAAATACTATCATACTTATCATTATTCTGTGTGCCTCAGTTCCCTTATCTGCTAACTGGGGATGAAGACTGTGAGCCCCATGTGGGATAGGGACTATGTCCAGCTGGATTATCTCAAATTTACCCCAGTGCTTAGTACAGTGCCTGGCACTCCCCAAATGCTATTTAGAATTTTAAAAAGTCAATGGCCACTCAGCCCACTGAGGTCCAGTGCTTAGAACAGTGTCCAGTGCATAGAACAGTGCCAGGCACATAGTAAGTGCTCAACAATTACCATAACAATTATTATTCTTTTGCCTTTAACATGTGTTTTAGACCTGTGGTCCAGGCAATGCAGTCTTTTGCCCAGGGCCCCTGGCTTGGAAATACTTCAATAATAATAATAACAATGATGGCATTTGTTAAGTGCTTACTATATGCAAAGCACTGTTCTAAGGAACTGTACAATGGTTTGCCTTCCTTGTTGCCCTTTCTCCAAATTAGAGATGGGCAAGACAGCCCCCTGGCTCCCTTATCATCTGAGCTTAATGACCCATCCCTATCGTGTTGTCTTCTCCCAAGCGCTTAGGACAGTGCTTTGCACATGGGAAATATCACTGAGTGATTGACTGAACCTGAGCCAGTGCCAGCCATATGGGGCTCTGGAATACAAGCCAGACCCGGGGGCCATGTCTCACCCCTGGGAATTTAGGTGTGATCAATCAATGCTGGAAGCTCCCTGTGGGCAGGGAATCTTTCTGCCAACTCTGTTGTACTCTCCCTAGCACTTAGTGCAAGGCTCTGCACACCAAAAGCGCTCAACAAATACCATGGATGATGATGGCGTTTATTGAATACTTACAGTGGGCAGAGCCCTGGCCTAAGTGCTTAGCATTGTACTAAGTGATGTATCCTCTCTTGCAGGCTTTTTCTACTCCCTGAAACTCCTGCTGAGTAACGAGCTGTATTTAATATATATGGTTTTATCACTGCTGCAATTTAGTGCCTTTGTGGGGTCTGTGACTTATGTCCCCAAATACCTCGAACAGCAATATGGTCAGTCAATCTCCAAGTCTAACTTCTTAATAGGTAAGTCTCAGAGTTTGGCTTCGATTAGCAGAATCGGGGTATTTGTTAGGGGCTCACTATGTGCCAAGCACTGTACTCAGTACTGGAGCAGATTCAAGATAAGACACAGTCCCTATCCCACCTGGGGCTCAGAGTCT
Source organism: Tachyglossus aculeatus (assembly GCF_015852505.1). Lineage (NCBI taxonomy): Eukaryota > Metazoa > Chordata > Mammalia > Monotremata > Tachyglossidae > Tachyglossus > Tachyglossus aculeatus. The sequence goes on from NC_052067.1 coordinate 174,929,567, forward strand.
GTCAGGGAGGGGAAACAGGTCTTGAATCCTCATTTGACAGATGAGGAAACCAGGCCCAGAGAATTTTAGAGTGGGTGGGTGGGTGAGGGAAGGAGGGAGGGAGGGAGGAGGGAAGGAGGGGAGGGGGTAGGTTGATGGAGAGTGTGGGAGAGGTGGGGAGGAAGGTAATGGGGCAAGGGATGTTCTAAGGCAGAGAGGAGGCAGAATGCGCTTCCAATGTTTCATGTCTTTCCTCCTCCTTGTCCTTCATTCATTCATTCATTCATTCATTCAATCGTATTTATTGAACACTTACTATACACAGAGAACTGTACTAAGTGCCTGGGAGGGTATGATATAACAATAAACAGACACTTTACCTGCCCACAAGGCACTTACAATCTAGAGGGGAACCTTAAAATAAATAAATAAGAAAGTTACAGAGATGGACATTGGTGCTATGGGGCTGGGAGGGGAGAAGAATAAAGGGAGCAAGTCAGGGAGATGCAGAAGGGAGTGGTAGATGAGGAAAGAGGGGTATAGTCAGGGAAGGCCTCTTAGAGGACATGGGCCTTCAATAAGGCTTTGGAAGAGGGGAGAGTCATTGTCTCCTTCTTCTCCTCCTCTTCATCCACCTCCTCTTCCTATTCCTTCTACTCCTCTTCCTACTTCTCCTCCTTCTCCTTCATCTCCTCTTCCTTCTCCTCCTCCTCTTCCTCCTCTTCCTCCTGCTTTCTCCTCCTCTTTGTCTTCCTCCACCTTCTCCCCCTTCTCCTCATCCTCCTTCTCATCTTCCTTCTTCTCCTCCTCCTCCTCCTCCTCCTTATTATTCTTCTCTTTCTCCTCATTTCCCTCTCCTCTTCCTCCTCCTCTTCCTTTTTTGCTTCCTCCTTTTCCTCCTCCTGTTCCTTCTTTTTCTTCTTCTCTTCCTTTTCTATTTTCTTCCTCTCTTTTTCCCTCCCCCCTTCCTTTTTCTCTTCCTCTCATCCTCCTCCTGTTCCTTTTGCCCTTTCCCCCACATCCAGGAGTGATAACGCTGCCCACCGTTTCCTGTGGGATTTTCACCGGAGGGTTCATCGTGAAGAAATACAAATTGAACCTGGAGGGCATTGTCAAGCTGGCCTTGCTAGGGCACTGTTTCGCCTTCCTACTCCAAATACTATACTTCGCCCTGGGCTGCGAAAATAAGACGGTGGCAGGGCTGACAGTGCCCTATGGCAGGTATGTATGCGGCACATGAGACCAGGGATGGGGAGGGGGGCAGGGCTGGCACCAAGAGGGGGAGGGGGATGGGACAGGGGAGATGGCTGCTGCCACTTATAACCCTGCCGCCACCAATTCCACCGCTACCTACATCTCCAGCCCTGATCTCTCTCTCTCTCTCTGCAGTCTCGCATTTCCGCCTGCCCTCAAGACATCTTAACTTGGATGTCCTTCTGTCACCTCAGGCTTAACATGTCCAAAACAGAACTCCTCATCTTCCCACCCAAACCCTGTCCTCTCCCTGACTTTCCCATCGCTGTAGATGGCAGCACCATCCTTCCTGTCTCACAAGCCTGTGAGAAGCAGCATGGCGCAGTGGAAAGAGCACGGGCTGTGGAGTCAGAGGTCATGGGTTCAAATCCTGACTCCTGCACTTGTCAGCTGTGTGACTTTGGGCAAGTCACTTAACTTCTCTGTGCCTCAGTTACCTCATCTGTAAAATGGGGATTAAGATTGTGAGTCCCACATGGGACAGTCTGATCACCTTGTATCCCCCCAGTGCTTAGAACAGTGCTTTGCACATAGTAAGTGCTTAACAAATACCAAAATTATTATTAGTAGTAGTATTATCCCCGACTCCTCTCATTCAATCGGTCACTAAATCCTGGCGGTTCCACCTTTACGGCATCACTAAAATCCTCCTTTTTCTCTCCATCCAAACTACTACCACGTCAATTCAAGCACTTTTCCTATTCTTCCTTGATGACCGTGTCAGCCTCCTTACTGATCTCCCAGCCTCCTGTCTCTTCCCACTCCAGTCCATACTTCACTCTGCTGCCCGGATCATTTTTCTACAAAAACATTTAGAACATGTTCTCCCACTCCTCAAGGAAATCCAGTGGTTGCCCTTCCATCTCCACATCAAATAAAAACTCCTCACCACTGGTTTTAAAGCCCTCCATCACCTTGCCTCCTCCTACCTCACCTCGCTACTCTCCTACTACAGTCCAGCCCACTCACTTCCCTCCTGTAATGCCAAACTTCTCACTGGGCCTTGATCTCACCTGTCTCCCTGCTGACCCCTGACCCACATTCTGCCCACATTCTGCCTCCTCAAGTCCAACTGTGACTCTCCCCCCTTTCAAAGGCCTATTGAAGACACACCTCTTCCAAAAGGCCTTCCCTGACTAAGCCCCCCTTCCTCTTCTCCCACTCCCTTCTGCATCACTGTGACTTGCTCCCTTTATTCCCACTTTTCTTACTGTTGTTGCCACTGATGTTTCTCCAGATTGCCGCCCTAGCTTCCGCCTCTCTTTCTGGCAGTCAGTCAGTCGGTGGGATTTATTGAGCACTTACTGTATGCAGAGCACTGTACTAAGCACTTAGCAGGGGATAACTGCCTTTCCTACTGCTGTTGCTGAACCCTGCACTTAGCACTTTGGGAAAGTACAATAGAGAAAGTACAAATCAACCCACTTGGTAAATGCAATCCCTGCCCACAGGGAGCTTATAGTCTACAGGGAGTTACATTAAGCACACAGTAAGTGCTTAATAAATACGATTGAGTGAATGAATGAATGGCAGACATTAAAATAGATTAAGGATATGGGAGGTAGTCGAGTGTAAAAATGTTATTCAAGTATTGTAGGGCTGGGGTAAGTATCCAAGTGTTTAAAGGGGTATGCAGCCGACGTAAAGGAGAGAGCAGATAGGGGAAATAAAGGGCTTAATCTGGGAAGGCCTCTTGTAGGAGGTGGGCTGTTATTGGGAACAATGGCAATAATTGCCTCTTCACTCTTTCATTCATTCAATAGAATTTATTGAGCACTTACTGTGCGCAAAGCACTATACTAAGTGCTTGGGAGAATACAATACAATAGAGCTGGTAAACAACCTTCCTGCTCACAAGTTGTTTCCAGTGTAAAGTAAACTGAATCTCAGATTTTGGACTTTTGGCTCAATCCAAAATGAAACCATCTCTAAATCTAGGATAGGAGATGGGGGAGAGAAATTATCTGTCGGATAGGAGGAGGGAAGGTGTTCCAGGCCAGAGGTAGGATGTGGGCAAGAGGTCAGCAGTAAGATAGATGAGATGGAGGTACAATAAGAAGGTTAGCATTAAAAGAATGAAATGTGCAGATGGGGTTGGAGTAGAAGAGTAGCCCGGTGAGGTAGGAGGGGCAAAATGACTGAGGGCTTTAAAGCCAGTAGTGAGGAGTTTTTGTTGGATGCGGAGATGGGTGGGCAACCATTGGAGTTTCTTGAGGAGTGGGGAACGTTTTTGAAGGAAAATGATTCAGGCAGCAGAGTGGAGTAAGGCCTGGAGTGGGGAGAGACAAGAGGCTGGGAGGTCAGCAAGGAGGCTGATGCAGTAATCCAGGCGGGAGAGGATAAGTGCTTGTATTAATGTGGTAGCAGTTTGGATGGAGAGTAATGGGTGGATTTCAGTGATGTTCTGAAGGTAGAACTGACAGGACAGCCCCTCTAGGATGTGAACTCATCGTGGGGAGGGAATGTGCTATATTGTTGTGTTGTACTCTCCCAAGAGCTTAGTACAGTGCCCTGCATACTGCAAGCACTCAATGAATGTGAGCAATTGATCGATTGATTGATTCCGCTGCATAACAAGACTCCACCTCGCCTTCAGAGGCTTGGCATTCTTCTCACTCTAGCTTAGAACCATCATTTCCAATCCCAGATTTGGAGATGGTTTCATTTTGGATTGAGCCAAAAGTCCAAAATCTGAGATTCAGTTTGCTTTAGACTGGAAACAACTTGTGGGCAGGAAGCTTGTTTACCAGTTCCATTGCATCGTACTCTCCCAAGCGCTTAGTACAGTGCTCTGCCCAAAGTGAGCACTCAATAAGCTCCATAAATGGATTAAGCAAGGTAGCCAGAACATCTAGCACATAACAGGAAGCAAGTAGTTGCAATAATGCAAGAAGCACTGCCATACATAGAATTTAAAAATTCATTCATTCAATCGTATTTATTGAACGCTTACTGTGTGCAGAGCACTGTACTAAGCACTTGCAAAGTATAATTCAGCAAAAAATAGAGACAATCCCTACCCAACAATGGGCTCACAGTCAAGAGTGGGGGAGACAGACAACAAAACAAAACAAAGCAAGTGAACAGGCATCAATAGCATCAATATAAATAGAATTATATGTAGATACACATCATTAGTAAAATGAATAGAATAACAAATATGTACATATAAACACAAGAGCTGTGGAGTGGGGAGGAGAGTAATAATAATGACAGCATTTATTAAGTGCTTACTATGTGCCAAGCACTGTTCTAAGTGCTGGGGGGATACAAGGTAATCAGATTGTCCCACGTGGGGCTCACAATCTTAATCCCCATTTTACAGATGAGGGAACTGAGGCACAGAGAAGTTGTGACTTGCCCAAAGTCACACAGCTGACGGAGTCAGGATTTTAACCCATGACCTCTGACTCCAAAGCCCGTGCTCTTTCCACTGAGCCACGCTGCTTCCCTAGAGTTGAGCAGAGTGAGGAAGCTGGGGAGATGGAGGGGGGAGGAGGAGCAGGGGAAAGGGGGGGCTCAGTCTGGGAAGGCCTCCTGGAGGAGGTGGGCTCTCAGTAGGGTTTTGATGGGGGGAAGTGTGATTGTTTGGCAGATGTTTGGAGGGAGGGCATTCCGGGCCAGAGGTAGGACGTGGACCAGGGCGACGAGACAGGCGAGATCGAGGCCCAGTGAGGAGGTTAGCGGTGGCAAAGGAGCGAAGGGTGTGGGCTGGGCTGGAGAAGGACAGAAAGGAGGGGAGGTCAGAGGGGGCGAGGGGATGGACAGCTTTGAAGCCAATGGAGAGTGCAATAAGAGTTGCAGCAGGGCCAATTAGCAAGAGCCCAAGCCTGGCAGTCAGAGGCTGTGGGTTCTCATCCCGGCTCTGCTACTTGTCTGCTGTGAGACCTTGGGCAAGTCACTTCACTTCTCTGGGCCTCATTTATCTCATCTGTAAAATGAGGATTCATAATAATAATAATAATGGCATTTGTTAAATGCTTACAACGTGCCAAGCACTTTTCTAAGCACAGCGGGGGATACAAGGTAATGAGGTTGTCCCACATAGGGCTCACAGTCTTAGTCCCCATTTTACAGACGAGGTAACTGAGGCCCAGAGAAGTTAAGTGACTTGCCCAAAGTCACACAGCAGACAAGTGACAGGGTAGGGATTAGAAGCCATGACCTCTGATTCCCAAACCCAGGCTCTTTCCACTGAGCCATGCTGCTTCTCTTAAGAGATTAAGATTACGACTGTGAGCCTCATGGGGGACAGGGACTGTGTCCAACCTGACTACCTTTTATCTACCCCTTTATCACTTTTTATCTCTGTTGATGGCACTACCATCCTTCCCGTCTCACAAGCCCGCAACCTTGGTGTCATCCTCGACTCCGCTCTCTCATTCACCCCTCACATCCAAGCCGTCACCAAAACCTGCCGGTCTCAGCTCCACAACATTGCCAAGATCCGCCCTTTCCTCTCCATCCAAACTGCTACCCTGCTCATTCAAGCTGTCATCCTATCCCGTCTGGACTACTGCACCAGCCTTCTCTCTGATCTCCCATCCTCGTGTCTCTCTCCACTTCAATCCATACTTCATGCTGCTGCCCGGATTATCTTTGTCCAGAAACGCTCTGGGCATATTACTCCCCTCCTCAAAAACCTCCAGTGGCTACCAATCAATCTGCGCATCAGGCAGAAACTCCTCACCCTGGGCTTCAAGGCTGTCCATCCATCACCTCGCCCCCTCCTACCTCACCTCCCTTCTCTCCTTCTACAGCCCAGCCCACAACCTCCACTCCTCCACCGCTAATCTCCTCACTGTACCTCATTCTCGCCTGTCCCGCCGTCGACCCCCGGCCCACGTCATCCCCCGGGCCTGGAATGCCCTCCCTCTGCCCCTCCGCCAAGCTAGCTCTCTTCCTCCCTTCAAGGCCCTGCTGAGAGCTCACCTCCTCCAGGAGGCCTTCCCAGACTGAGCCCCTTCCCTCCTCTACCCCTCGTCCCCCCTCCATCCACACATCTTACCTCCCTTCCTTCCCCACAGCACCTGTATATATGTATATATGGTTGTACATATTTATTACTCTGTTTATTTATTTATTTATTTATTTTACTTGTACATTTCTATCCTATTTATTTTATTTTGTTGGTATGTTTGGTTCTGTTCTCTGTCTCCCCCTTTTAGACTGTGAGCCCACTGTTGGGTAGGGACTGTCTCCATGTGTTGCCAATTTGTACTTCCCAAGAGCTTAGTACAGTGCTCTGCACATAGTAAGCGCTCAATAAATACGATTGATTGATTGATTGATTTTTATCACATTTTATTATCTTTTATCACAGAGAAGCAGTGTGGCTCAGTGGAAAGAGCCGGAGCTTGGGAGTCAGAGGTCATGGGTTCTAATCCCTACTCTGCCACTTATCCCTTGTGTGATTTTGGGCAAGTCACTAGACTTCTCTCGTCCTCAATTCCCTCATCTGTCAAATGGGGATGAAGACTATGAGCCCCACCTGGGACCACCTGATGACCTTGTATCTACCCCAGAGCTTAGAACCGTGCTCACCTGTCTACATGTTTTGTTGTGTTGTCTGTCTCCCCCGTCTAGACTGTGAGCCTGTTGTTGGGTAGGGACCGTCTCTCTATGTTGTCGACTTGTACTTTCTAAGCGCTTAGTACAGTGCTCTGCACACAGTAAGCGCTCAATAAATACGATTGAATGAACGAATGAATGAATGAATGCTCAGAACATAGTAAGCACTTAACAAATGCTATTATTAATTAATTAATTAATTACCCCAGTGCTTAGAACAGTGCTTGGCACATAGTAAGCACTTTACAAATACCATACTAATAAACACAAGTGCTGCCCCTTTGATGGATACGTTCTTTGAAAACTGCCAAATTTCCAACTCCCGTTGCCGGTTCGATCTTCCTCACTCCGGAAGGTTCAGGAGGGTATGTTTCCCCCTCCTCCTTGCATGCTGATGGACATCTCCTTCGTGCTTGCAGAAATGATTCAGCAGACGCTCCTCAAGACATCCTGCCCTTCTCCCTCTGCAACAACGAATGCAACTGTGATGTGAATCAGTGGGACCCTGTGTGTGGAAATAATGGAATAACTTACATGTCTCCTTGTCTGGCTGGATGCAAATCGTCAGTGGGTTATGGAAAGAACATGGTAAGGACTGGAAGTCATTTCTCTTCTCCTCTCCTAAGCTTCCTCCTTCCCCCAGGGTCTCTGGAAATTCTGGGGCTCAAATGCCCCCCCCAGCTCCAGTTTCAGATTGGTCTCAGAATCGGGCCAGGGCTCCGTGATGTTGCAGTGAAATGTGAAGCAGGATGGCCAGTGTGGAGAGAGCACGGGCCTGCGAGTCAGAAGGACTGGGTTCTAACCCTGTCTCTGACACTTGCCTGCTGTGTGACCGTGGGCAAGTCACTTCACTTCTTGGTGCTGGAGTAACCTCATCTGTAAAATGAGGATTAACAGAGTGAGCACCATGTGGGACAGGACCTGTGTCCAACTTGATTACCTTGTCTCTACCCCGAGACACCTAGTAAACATTTAGCAAGTACCTTAAATTAAAAAAAAAATCGAAAAATAAAGTGAAGGAGGTTAACATTTCCCTGAGGACTGACCCCCTAGGAGAGGGTAGAGAGGTCTCCGGTCTCACGGTCCAGGATTTGGATCACTATTATTGAAAGACCAGGCTCTACACACAACTTCAGTTTCTCACATTAAGTTCCTTAGATTCCTTAACTTCTGGTTCCAAAATGCAGCAGAGTCAAAAAGGATCACACAGCAATCGTCTTTCTCAGGAGACTCTGTTCCAGATATTTTAGAAAAGAATTTAAGAGAGTTTGTTTTTCAACTCTGGCAAATATTCCACTGAGCCAACAAAATGAGGGGGACTAGGGGAATCGGCCCGGTTTTTATCTAGGCCAGGATATTTGCATGTTTGCTGTTGTATTTTATCAGTTCTAACCTGCCCCCTGCCATCCTTGGCAATTGTCTTTCAGGTCTTTCATAACTGTAGCTGTGTTGCAGGAATTGGGTTCCATCCAGCGAATTTTTCAGCCCACCAGGGTGAATGTTCAAGGACACAGCATTGCTCAAGAAATTTTATTTATTACATGGTGGTGCAAGTCCTGGCTTCCTTTTTTTTTGCACTGGGAAGCACCCCTTCATTTATGCTCATATTTAGGTAAGTAATATTAACATTCTCGTGCTTAGGGCTTATTAAGAGGGGCTTACTAAGTGTTAAGTAGCTTGGCCTTAATGGCTAAACCAACAGGCCTGGGAACAAGAGGATCTGGCATCTAATCCTGGCTTTCTCTGACACGTGCCTGCTGTGTGACCTTGGACAAGTCACTTCACTTCTCTGTGCCTCTGATCCCTTGCCCACGTTCTGCCTCTGGCCTGTAATACCCTGCCTCTTCCTATCCCACAGACGATACTACTTCCCACCTTCAGAGCCTCATTAAAAACACTTCTCCTGCAAAAGGCCTCCCTCAACTAAGCCCTCATTTCTTCTTCTTCTCCCTCTCCCTTCTGCATAGCCTTAGTGCTTGAATTTGCATGCTTTTTCACCCCTTCCACAGTCCCACATAGTACTTAAGTTCCTAGCCGTAATTTATTTATTTATATGAATGTCTGTCTAGACTGTTGGCTTGTTGTGTGTAGGGAACGAATCTACCAACTCTTCTATGCTGTACTCTTCCAAGTGCTTAGTACAGAGCTCTGCTCACAATAAGGACTCAAATATGTTTGATTGATTGATTGATTGATTGGTTCCCTAGTGGAAAGAGCACAGGCCTGGAAGTCAGGGGAACTGAGTTCTAATCTCAGCCCAGCCACTGGCCTGCTGTGTGACTTTGGGCAAGTCACCTCACTTCTCCATGCCTCAATAACTTCATCGGGATGGGGTTAAAATACCTCTCCTGTAGACTGTAGGTCCCATATGGGACAGGGACTGTGCCCAATCTACTTACCTTGCATCCAGGATTTCTACTAGGATGAGATTATAAGATCGAGAAGAGGGGGCCTCAGGGAGAAAAAGTGACTGATGGACAAAATAAATTAAAAAATCCTTTACTGGATGAATGATCAATCAATCAATCAATGGTATTTATTGAGTGTTAACTTTGTACAGAGCTCTGTACTAAGCACTTGAGAGAGTACAGTGTAACAGAGGAGGTAGACATCTTCCCTGACCTCAAGGAGCTTACAATCTAGATGGGGATTCAGACAATCATATTAATAAATGAATTTTAATGCTATTTGTTAGTAATAATAATAATAATAATGATAATGATTGTAGTATTTGTTAAGTGCTTACTCTGTGCTAGACTCTGTCCCAAGTGCTAGGGTAGATGCAAGTTAATCAGGTTGTTGATTTTTTTAATGGTATTTGTTAAGTGCTTACTATATGCCGAGCACTGTTCTAAGCGCTGGGGTAGAAACAAGGTAGTCAGTTTGTAGATGAGGTAACTGAGGCACGGAGAAGTTAAGTGACTTGTCCAAAGTCACACAGGTGACAAGTGGTGGAGCTGGGATTAGAACCCACAACCTCTGACTCCCAAGCCCGGGCTCTTTCTACTAAGCCACGTTGCTTCACAGTCCATGTCCCATTTTCGGCTCACAGTCTTAAAACCCAGTTTATAGATGAGGTAACTGAGGTCCAGAGAAATGAAGTGACTTGCCCAAGGTCACACAGCAGAAAACTGGCAGAGCCATGAGTAGGACCCAAGTCCTTCCGAATCCCAGGCCTGGGCTCTATCCATTAGGCCATACTGCTTCTCTATGGATGTATGGATGTGTACATAACATAATGGATAGAACCCAGGCCTGCTGCTTCTTTAAATTCCTTGAGGGCAGAGATTATTCAATCACATTTATTGGGTGCTTACTGTGTGCAAAGCACCGTTCTAAGAGTTTAGAATTATGCTTATAACCTCTCCTGAACTCTTCCGAGCACTTAGCATAGTGCTCTGCACACAGTAGGTGCTGCTGAGAGGTGCAGCAATTGCTTGGAGGGAGGCAGATGAAGTGGGCTGTTTGATTGTGGAATTTCCTCCCAATCTGGTTATTTCAGGACGCATTTTACTAATCACATCAGTTAATTTTCGAATGTCCATTTTGGGGGTTCAAAAACCCGGGTGTTTGCCTCTGGTGAAGAAAAAAAGGAAAATATATGTTTAGAACAAAAAAGTCAAAGTTTCACTCAGTCAATCAACCCATCAATCACTGACTTGTATACAGCACTATAATAAGCACTTGAGAGATGAGAACAATAAGAAGCAGCACGGCATAATGGCTAGAGCCCAGACCTGGGGGTCAGAGCAGGTCATGGGATCATTCATTCATTCATTCAATCGTATTTATTGAGTGCTTACTGTGTGCAGAGCACTGTACTAAGCGCTTGGGAAGTACAAGTTGGCAACATATAGAGATGGTCCCTACCCAACAGCGGGTTCACAGTCTTCTAATCCCAGCCCCACCACTTGTCTCCTGCGTGACCTTAGGCAAGTCACTTTGCTTCTCTGACCTTCAGTTACCTCTTTTGTCAAATGGGGATTGAGACTCTAAGCCTCGTGGGGGACAGGGTCTATGTCCAACCCGATTTGCTTGAGTTCACCCCAGCGTTTAATACAATGTCTGGCACATAGTAACGAATACCATCATAATTATCGTGGCTTAGAGGAAAGGGCACAGGCTTGGGAGTCAGAGGTCATGTGTTCTAATCCTGCCTCTGCCACTTGTCAGCTGTGTGACTTTGGGCAAATCACTTCACTTCACTGGGCCTCAATTCCCTCATCTGTAAAATGGGGATTAAGTCTTTGAGCCCCATGGGGGACAACCTGATTACCTGGCATCTACCCCAGAGCTTAGAACAGTGCTTGGCACATAGTAAGTGCTTAATAAATGCCGTCATTATTATTAGTAGTAGTAGTAGTATTTCAGTACAACAATGTTGGTAGACATGGCCCCTGACCACGACGAGATTACAGCCTAGAGGGGGAGATGGACATTCATATAAATGAATAAATTACGGATACAGACATGAGGGCTGTGGGACTGAGAGTGGGGAGATAAATGGTGCAAATCCCAGTGTGAGGGTGATGTAGAGGAAGAAGGAGAAGAGCTTAGAACAATGCTTAGCACACAGTAAGTGCTTAATAAATGCCATCATTATTGTCATTATTATTAGTGGGCTGTCCTTCTGTTGACGAGAACAACAGCAGTGAGATCAGGTTGTTCTTTTGTGATCACTACTTGATCTTTCTCCTTTATTTTAGAAACGTTGAGCCCGAACTGAAGTCCCTGGCAGTGGGTGTGCATTTTTTAATCCAGCGATCACTAGGTAAGAATTCTCAGTGGACTGCAGACCCGCAGTTGGTGTGGGTGGGAAGGGACAGTCAATCGGCCTGACTTCATGGAAGGAGCGCGGGTTTGGAAGTCAGAGGTCGTAGGTTCTAATCCCGGCTCTGCCACTTAGCTGTTTGACTTTGGCCACGTCACTTCACTTCTCTGGGCCTCAGTTACCTCATCTGTCAAATGGGGATTAATAGTAATGATAATAATGATGACATTTATAAAGTGCTTACTATGTGCAAAGCACTGTTCTAAACGCTGGGGAGGTTACAAGGTGATCAGGTTGTCCCACAGGGGGCTCACAGTCTTAATCCCCATTTTACAGATGAGGTCACTGAGGCACAGAGAATTTAAGTGACTTGCCCAAAGTCACACAGCTGACAATTGGCGGACTTTGAGACCCACGTGGGACAACCTGATTACCTTGTACCTATTTCAGTGCTTAGAACAGTGCTTGGCACATAGTAAGCACTTAACAAATACTATTATTATTAATAGCAATAGTGATAATAACCACTATCAATATTTTATTATTATTGTTGCCATCATCATGTTATTTGTTAAGCTCTTGCTATGTGTCTAGACCGTAAGCTTGCTGTGGGCAGGCAATGTGTCTGTTGTTGTATTGTACTCCCCCAAGCACCTAGTACAGTGCTCTCCACACAGTAAGCACTCAGTAAATACAGCAAGGCATAGTGGATAGCAAACCAGGCTGGGAGTCAGAAGGTCATGGGTTCTAATTCCAGCTCTGCCACTTGTCTGCTGCGTGGCTTTGGGTAAGTCACTTCACCTCTCTAGGCCTCAGTTACCACATCTGAAACATGGGGATTAAGAATATGAGCCCTATGTGGGACAGGGACTACGTCCAACCCAATTTGCTTGTACCTACCCCAGTGCTTAGTACAGTGCCTGGCATATAGTAAGTGCTTAACAAATACCATAATTATTATTATTATTATTAAATGCAATTGAATGAATGAATGAATGATTGAATTTGTCAAGCAATGATCTAGGATCTGGGGTAGATACAAGTTAATCGGATCGGACACAGTCCCTGTCCCACATGGGGCTTGCAGTCTAAGTAGGATGGAGAACAGGGTTGGGTGAGTAGGGTATTTATTGAGCATTTACTGTGTGCAGAGCACTTGAGCAATTACTACAGGCAGAACACTAAGTGCTTGGGAAAATATAATACAATAGACTTGGCAGACAAGATCCCTGCCCACAGGGAGCTTAGAATCTACATGGTGGGTACGCACTGGGAAACTGGGTAGGGTATTCAATCAATCAATAGTATTTTTTGAGTGGATACTGTGTTTAGAACATTGTACTAAGGGCTGGGGAGAGTTCACTAGAGGTAAAAGATAAATTTCTTGCCCCTAAGATGTTTATACCATAGAGGAAGAGGCAGACTGAAAATAATTTACAGAGAGGAGGAAGAAGAGAGTGAAGCACTGAATTAGAAAAAAAAAATTGCATCAGTAAGGATTAGTGCTTTGGGTAGCTGAAAGTGCATAAATCTTTAAGAAGGAGTGGGGAGGAGATCAGCTGGGAAGAAAGAAAAATGAATCCGGGAAGGCCGCTTAGAGGAGGTGAAACTTTAGAAAATCAATTAATCGACTATACTTATTGAGCACTTACTATGTGCATGGCTATGTACTAAGCGTTTGGTAGAGTACAATACAACAAAATTAGCAGGCACGTTCCCTGCCCATAATGAGTTTTACAGTCTAGACCGAAACTTGGAAGAAGGGGGAAAGTTGTGGTCTGGTGGATACAAAGAGGGAAGGAATTTCAGGAAGGAGGAAGGATGTGAGCCATAATAATTACTTTCCAAGCACTTAATACAGTGCTCTGCACACAGTAAGCACTCAATAAATACGACTGAATGAATAAATGAACTGATACCACCGTGGTAATGATCATTACAGTGTTGGGAGGGAGGAATACCTGCTTATGCAGAATGATGGAAAGCAGTGATAAAAGGCAGACCTGGCAGGAGAACTGGGTGGTAGCTCATGGTGGACGTGAGGACATGTCTGCTCTCCCAAAGGCTCTTAGTACAGTGCTCTGCACATAGTAAACGTTCAATAAGTGCAATTGATTAAGAGGGCAGGTGAAAAGCCCATCTCCTCCAAGTGGCCTTCTTAGACTAAGCCTCACTTTACCTCATCTGCCATTCCCTTCTGTGATGCCCTGACTTGCTCCCTTTGCTCTTCCCCCCAACCTCCGTTCCCGCCCTGCAGCACTTATGTCCAGATCCGTCATTTTATTTATTTTTATTGATGCCTGTCTCCCCGCCTCTACACTGTGAGCTCATTGTGGGCAGGGAATGTCACTGTTTATTGTTGCCTTGTACTTTTCCAATAATAGAGTGCCCTGCACAAAGTAAGCACTTAATGAATATGATTGATTAATTAATTCAATTAATTGTAGCCTACACTATTCTTCTGGCAGCAATACACCTTGCATGGCAAGGCCATAAGGTCAGGACAGGAGTGCAGAGAAGAATAAAACATTTTCTGGATCAGAAAGGGGCCATCAGGGAACCTCAGTGGCCTTGGAGAAGCAGTGTGGCTCAGTGGAAAGAGCGTGGGCTTGGGAGTCAGAGGTCATGGGTTTGAATCCTGTCTCTGCCACATGTCTGCTGTGTGACCTTGGGCAAGTCACTTAACTTCTCTGAGCCTCAGTTCCCTCATCTGTAAAATGGGGATTAAGACTGTGAGCCCCACATGGGACAGTCTGATCACCTTGTATCCCCCCAACGCATAGAACATTGCTTTGCACATAGTAAGTACTTAACAAATGCTGTTATTATTATTATTATGGGAAGCAGCATGGCATAGTGGATAGAGCACAGTCCTGGGAGTCAAAAGGTCATGGGTTCTAATCCTGGCTCTGCCTCTTGTCCGCTGTGTGACCTTGGGTAAGTCACTTCACTTCTCTGGACCTCAGTTTCCTCAGATGCAAAATGGGGATTAAGATTGTGAGCCCTCTGTGGGACAAGGACTATATCCAACCCAGTTAGCTTGTGTTTACCCCAGCACTTAGAACAGAGCCTGGAAAATAGTAAGCGCTTAACAAATACCACAATTATTATTTTTTTTTTCCTGGGCCCATGCTCTTTCCACTAGACCATGCATGCTGCTTCTCAAAGATGAGGAAACTGAGGCATAGAGAGGTTAAATGACTTATTTGAAGTCACACATAAGTAGTGAGAAGAAGCAGTGTGCCCTAGAGAAAAGAGCATAAACCTAGGATTCAGGGGACCTGGGTTCTAATCATACCTTTGAAGCTTGCCTGCTGTGTGATGTTGGACAAATCACTTAACTTCTCTGTACCCCAATTTCCTTGCCTGTAAAATGGGAATGAAATTCGGGTTCTCCCTCCTTTATACTGAGGGAGAGATTTTGTATGACCTGATTACCTTGCATCTTCCCCAGTTCCCAGTACAGCGTTTGGCCTATAGTAAGTGCTTATGTAATAATAACAATATTGTTATTATTGTACAGCAAGCCAATGGCAGAACCAAAACTAAAACAAGGTCTCCCCACCATCAGTCCAGTACTCTTTTCACTGGGACACACTTTCCTTCATGAAGACTCTGTGTTATTGTACTCTCCCAAGTGCTTAATACAGTGTTCTGCACAAAGTTAGTGCTCAATAAATACCATTGATTTATTGATGAAGGGTGTTTGCTAACAACTCATGGACCACTGTTGGACAGTTCTAACAACCAGAATTGTCTAACAATTTAGAATTGTCTAGGGTTCAAAAACTCCTAAACTTCAAAACTCACTATTGGAGTTTGACTTCACTTTGACTTCAAAAATTCCTCAATATGGGCTTCAAAGTCTCCATCACCTTGCCACTTCTTACATCACCTGGCTTCTCTCTTCTCCATCCCAGCCCACACACTCTATTCCTCTGGTGCCACTAACCTTTCACTGGGCCTCCATCTTGCCTGTCTCGCCGCAGGACCCTGGCCCATGTAATAATAATAATAATAATAATAATAATAATAACGAGGATATTTGTTAAACACTTACATGAGAAGCAGTGTGGCTCAGTGGAAAGAGCACGGGCTTTGGAGTCAGAGGTCATGGGTTCAGATCCCAGCTCTGCCAATTGTCAGCTGTGTGACTTTGGGCAAGTCACTTAACTTCTCTTCCTCCCTTCAAGGCCCTACTGAGAGCTCATCTCCTCCAGGAGGCCTTCCCAGACTGAGCCCCTTCCTTCCTCTCCCCCTCGTCCCCCTGTCCATCCCCCGCATCTTACCTCCTTCCCTTCCCCACAGCACCTGTATATATGTATATATGTTTGTACATATTTATTACTCTATTTATTTATTTATGTATTTATTTATTTATTTATTTATTTTACTTGTACATATCTATTTATCTGATTTTGTTAGTATGTTTGGTTTTGTTCTCTGTCTCCCCCTTCTAGACTGTGAGCCCACTGTTGGGTAGGGACTGTCTCTATATGTTGCCGGCTTGTACTTCCCAAGTGCTTAGTACAGTGCTCTGCACACAGTAAGCACTCAATAAATACAATTGATTGATTGATTAATTGATTATCTGGGCCTCATTTACCTCAACTGTAAAATGGGAATTAAGACTGTGAGTCCCCTGTGGAACAACATGATCCCCTTGTAACCTCCCCAGCGCTTAGAACAGTGCTTTGCACATAGTAAGTGCTTAATAAATGTTGTTATTATTATTATTATTATTATTATTATTATTCTCTGGGCCTCAGTTACCTCATCTGTAAAATAGGGATTAAGACTGTGAGCCCCCCCGTGGGACAATCTGATCACCTTGTAACCTCTCCAGTGCTTAGAACAGTGCTTTGCACATGGTAAGCACTTAATAAATGTCATCATTAATTAATTGATTAATTACTATGTGCCAAGTACTACCTCTGGCTTGGAATGCCCTCCCTCCTCAAACCCGCCAATCACACACCTCCTCCAAGAGGTCTTCCCAAAATAAGCCCCCTTTTCCTCAGCTCCCCCTCCCATCCACATCACCTCTACTCGCTCCCTTTGCTCTTCCCTCTCTTCCTGCCCCACAGCCTTTTTGTATATATGTGTATATCTATAATTCTATTTATTTATATCAATTCCTGTTTACTTGTCTTGTTGTCCATCTCCCCCGGGCCTAGAGGGATTTGCTCTCTTTATTGCAGAATTGTACTTTCCAAGCATGTAGTACAGTGTTCTGCACATGATAAGTGCTTAATAAATATGATTGAATGAATGGAGTGATTTTCTCATACTTCTTAAATGCTTGGAGGAAAAAAACAGAGGAAAGAAGGGGAGGGGCAACATAAAGAAATTCTTCTATTTGGATGAAAAAGATGAGATGTATCCAGTTTCTTGATTGGTTTCTGGAATGTGTCTCTTGAAACTCCTAGTGAATTCTGATTCCTTCACTTCCAGGTGGGATTTTGAGCCCCATTTATTTTGGAGCGCTGATCGATAAGACTTGTGTGAAGTGGTCCATCAACAGCTGTGGCGAACGCGGTGCTTGTAGAATTTACGACAATGTATCTTACAAGTAAGTTGGCATCTCAGGGCTTGGGAGTCTGAGGATGTGGGTTCTAATCCCGGCTCTGCCACTAGTCTGTTATGTGACCTTGGGAAAGCCACTTAACTTCTCAGGTCCTCAGTTACCTCATCTGTAAAATGGGGATTAAGACTATGAGCCCCACTTGGGACAACCTGAATACCTTGTATCTACCCCAGTGCTTAGAAGAGTGCTCAGTACATAGTAAGCATTTAACAAATATTATTATTATTATTATTATCATTATTATTATCATTATCTCAACAGTTAAAATGGTTCCTAGATCATGAGTCCCTCAAGGGACAGTGTCCTTGTCTCTTTCCCACCTGTAGACTCTTTAAGTGCTTAGTACAGTGCTCAGCACACAGTAAACGCTCATTAAATACCATCAATTGATTGATTTCCCAGCGTTTAGTACAGTGCACTGCAAACATCATCATCAATCGTATTTATTGAGCACTTACTATGTGCAGAGCACTGTACTAAGCGCTTGGAAACAGTAAACACTCATTAAATACTGTTGTTATGACTTCATTCATTCATTCAATTGTATTCATTGAGCACTTACTGTGTGTAGAGCACTGTACTAAGCACTTGGAAAGTACAATTCAGCAACAAAAAGAAACAATCCCTGCCCACAATGGGCTAATGGTCTAGAAGGGGGAAGACAGGCATCAAAACAAGTAAACAGGCATCAGTAGAAATAAATAGAATTAGAGATCTGTACACATCATTAATGGAATAAATAGAATTATAAATATGTACATATATGCACACAAGTGCTGTGGGGTGGGGAGGAGAGTAGAGCAGAGGGAGAGAGTGGGGTGAGATTTGGTCGATCAATTGATCAATCACTGATATTTAGTGGGTGACCCCTTTGGCATATAAGTTTCTTTAGGGCAGGTTGTGAGACTTTTGTTTCTGTTCTTGAGCCCTTGAAAAAGTAGAGAAGCAGCATGGATAGAGCATGAGCCTGGGAGTCCGAAGGTTGTGGGTTCTAATCCTAGCTCCGCCACTTGTCCGATGTGTGACCCTGGGCAAGTCACTTCACTTCTCTTGACCTCACGTACCTCAGCTGTAAAATGGGCATTGAGATGGTGAGCCTCATGTGGGATAGGGACTGTGTCCAGCTGATTTGCTTGTATCCAACCCAGAGCTTAGTAAGCGCTGGCACATAGTAAGCACTTAACACATACCACAATTATTATTATTATTGATGCAAGACACTCATTCTCTGCCTGTAAGAACCTTAGATTTCATTGGGAGAGACTGACCTACCTAAGTAATTTATGGATAGTGGGAACAGTGGGAAGGGCAAGGATAGTATAAAAGGCAGCAGAGTTACATCAAGATGAATTAGGCAGATGAACAGTTGAACAAACACAACAGAACATGTGCATTAAGGCTAAGGATGAGAATTAGGTAGACGAATGCTAACGATGGTAGTTGACTGCTACCATGATAATCCAACTCATCCATGTTGATTACTGTATCAACCTCCTTGCTGACCTCCCAGCCTCCTGTCTCTCCCAACTCCAATCCATTCTTCACTCTGCTGCCCAGGTCATTGTTCTACAGAAATGTTCTGGGCACATTTCCCCACACCTCAAGAATCTCCACTGGTTGTCCATCCACCTCTGCACCAAACAGGACCTCCTCACTATTGGCTTTAAAGCCCTGAATCCCCTTGCCCCCTTCTACCTCGCCTCATTACTCTCCTACTCCAACCAAGCCCATAAACTTCTACCCCCTAATGCCAACCTTCTCAATCTTGTCAATCTTGCCACTGACCTCTCGCCCACGTCCTGCCTCTGGCCTGGAATGCCTTCCCTCCTCATTTCTGACAATTACTCACGTCCCTTGCAAAGCCTTATTGAATGTAACCTCTTGCAAACTTATTATTGCAAACCTCTTGCTCCACCCCACCTCACTCACTCACCAACTTGGTCATACCCTCGACCTCATCATCTCTTATTGCTATACTGTGTCCACCCTCACCAACTCTGAAATCCCTCTCTCTGATCATAATCTTCTCATCTGCCTCCTCACTCACACTCCTTTCCCCTGTAAATCCGTATTACTCCCTCACAGAGATCTCCGCTCTCTTGACCCCATACATCTTTCGGAGTGCCTCACACCCCACCTCGCCTCCCTCTCCTCTCTACCCAGTCTTGATGATCAGATTACTGCTCTCAACTCTACCCTTTCTACTCAGCTAGACTCACTTGCTCCCCTTTCCCTTTGCCGCTCTCGTACCACTAACCCTCAGCCCTGGATCACTGCCACTGTTCGCCTCCTTTGCTCTTATGCTCGAGCTGCCGAACACTGCTGGCGAAAGTCTACACACCATGCCAACCTCATTCACTTCAAGTTTAGACTTTCCTGCCTTAACTCAGCCCTCTCCTCTGCCAGACACAACTATTTCTCCTCCCTCATTGACACCCATGCCCATCACCCCCGCCAGCTCTTCTGTACATTCAACTCCCTTCTCAGACCCCCGGTTCCTCCCCTTCCTCCTTCCCTCACCCCCAACGATCTGGCCTCCTACTTCATTAACAAAATTAAATCCATCAGGTCCGACCTCCCCAAAGTCACTTCCCCCCCCTTCTCCAACCCCCCAGCTCTCAACACTCTCTGCTACTCTCCCATCCTTCCCAGCAGTATCCTCAGAGGAGCTCTCCTCCCTGCTCTCAAGTGCTACTCCGGCCACCTGTGCTTCTGACCCCATTCCCTCTCATCTCATGAAATCTCTCGCTCCATCCCTTCTCCCCTCCTTAACATCCATCTTCTTCAACCATCTCACTCTCCACTGGTTCCTTCCCCTCTGCCTTCAAACATGCCCATGTCTCTCCCATCCTAAAAAAACCCTCTCTTGACCCCACCTCACCTTCTAGTTATCGCCCCATATCCCTCCTACCATTCCTTTCCAAACTCCTTGAATGAGTTGTCTACACATGCTGTCTCGAATTCCTCAGCACCAACTCTCTCCACGACCCCCTCCAGTCTGGCTTCCGTCCCCTACATTCCACGGAAACTGCCCTCTCAAAGGTCACCAATGATGTCCTGCTTGCCAAATCCAAGGGCTCATACACCATCCTAATCCTCCTCGACCTCTCAGCTGCCTTCAACACTGTGGACCACCCCCTTCTCCTCAACACGCTATCTGATCTTGGCTTCACAGACTCCGTCCTCTCCTGGTTCTCCTCTTATCTCTCCAGTCATTCATTCTCAGTCTCTTTTGCAGGCTCCTCCTCCCCCTCCCATCCCCTTACTGTGGGGGTTCCCCAAGGTTCAGTGCTTGGTCCCCTTCTGTTCTCGATCTACACGCACTCCCCTGGTGACCTCATTCACTCCCACGGCTTCAGCTATCATCTCGAAACTGATGACACCAAGATCTACATCTCTGCCCCTGCTCTCTCCCCGTCTCTCCGGGCTCGCATCTCCTCCTGCCTTCAGGACATCTCCATCTGGATGTCTGCCCGCCACCTAAAACTCAACATGTCCAAGACTGAACTCCTTGTCTTCCCTCCCAAACCCTGCCCTCTCCCTGACTTTCCCATCTCTGTTGACGGCACTACCATCCTTCCCATCTCACAAGCCCGCAACCTTGGTGTCATCCTTGACTCCTTTCTCTTATTCACCCTTCACATCCAAGCCGTCACCAAAACCTGCCAGTCTCAGCTCCGCAACACTGCCATGATATGCCCTTTCCTCTCCATCCATACCACTACCCTGCTCGTTCAAGCTCTCATCCTATCCCATCTGGACTACTGCATCAGCCTTCTCTCTGATCTCCCATCCTCGTGTCTCTCCCCACTTCAATCCATACTTCATGCTGCTGCCCGGATTGTCTTTGTCCAGAAACGCTCTGGGCATGTTACTCCCCTCCTCAAAAATCTCCAGTGGCTACCAATCAATCTGCGCATCAAGCAGAAACTCCTCACCCTGGGCTTCAAGGCTGTCCATCACCTCGCCCCCTCCTACCTCACCTCCCTTCTCTCCTTCTACAGCCCACCCTGCACCCTCCGCTCCTCTGCTGCTAATCTCCTCACCGTACCTCGTTCTCGCCTGTCCCGCCGTCGACCCCCGGCCCACGTCATCCCCCTAGCCTGGAATGCCCTCCCTCCCCACATCCGCCAAGCTAGCTCTCTTCCTCCCTTCAAGGCCCTACTGAGAGCTCACCTCCTCCAGCAGGCCTTTCCAGACTGAGCCCCCTCCTTCCTCTCCCCCTCGTCCCCCTCTCCATCCCCCCATCTTACCTCCTTCCCTTCCCCACAGCACCTGTATATATGTATATATGTTTGTACATATTTATTACTCTATTTATTTATTTATTTATTTATTTATTTATTTTACTAGTACATATCTATTCTATTTATTTTATTTTGTTAGTATGTTTGGTTTTGTTCTCTGTCTCCCCCTTTTAGACTGTGAGCCCACTGTTGGGTAGGGACTGTCTCTATATGTTGCCAACTTGTACTTCCCAAGCACTTAGTACAGTGCTCTGTACACAGTAAGCACTCAATAAATATGATTGATTGATTGATTGATTGATTGAATGAACATCTCCTCCAAGTAAACTTCCCTGACTAAATCCTCCTCCCCTCTTCTCCCACTCCCTTCTGCATTGCCCTGACTTGCTCCCTTTGTTCATCCCCTCTTCCAGACCCACAGCACTTAGCACATATCTGTCATGTATTTATTTATATTCATTCCTTTCTCCTCCTTTAGACTGTAACCTCACTGTGGACAGAGAATGTATCTATTATATTGTTATACCATACTCTCCCATACACTAAGCACAGTGCTCTCTGCACGTAGTAAGCGTTCAATAAATACTACTGACTGACTGACAACTATTGTGTGTTACAACTTAATGGGAGTAGGGTTTTTGGAGGTTTTAAGAGGGTTCGAAGATGGAAAGTTCTCCTCTCTGGTAGATCAATCAGTCAATCAATCAATTGTATTTATTAAGTGCTTACGGTGTGTAGAGCACTGTACTAAGCACTTGGGAAGTACAAGTTGGCAACATATAGAGACAGTCCCTACCCAACAGTGGGCTCACAACCTAGAAGGGAAATTACAGGTGAGGTAACCGAGGCACAGAGAAATTAAGTGACTTGGCCAAAGTCACACAGCTGACAAGCTGTAGAGCCGGGCCTTGAACCCATGACCTCTGACTTCCAAGCCCGGGCTCTTTCCAGATCAGTCCAACAATAAATTACTCAATCAGCAGTATTTGCTGAGCACCTACCTTGTGCACAGCACTGAACTAAATGCTTGGGGAGTAGTATTAAGAGATGTGCCCCCCCATGCCATCACATCTCCTCCAAAAGGCCTTCCCTGATTACGCCCCCCTTTTCCCCAGCTCCCTCTCTCTTCTACCTTGTCCATGTACTTCATTCAGTCACATTTACTGAGTACTTACTGTGTGCTGAGCACACAGTACTCAGTAATTATACTTGGGAAAGTATAATACAGCAATAAACAGTCACATTCCCTGTCCATGATGGGCTTACAGTCTAGAGTAGGGGAGACAGACATCAACACAAATAAATAAAATTACAGATGTGTACTTAAGTGCTGTGGGGTTGTCGGGGGGAAGAGTAAAAGGAGCAAGTCAGGGTGACACAGAAAGGAGTGGGAGAAGCGGAAAAATGGGGCTTAGTCTGGGATGTACTTGTATCTATACACTCAGGGCACAGAACTTATGTACATATCTATGAAACCTATTTTATAAATTGTTTATATATATTAATGCCCGTCTCCCCCTCTAGTCTGTAAACTCGCTGCAGGAAGGGAATATGTCTGCAAACTCTGTTGTATTGTGCTCTCCTAAGTGCTTAGTACAGTGCTCTGTACACAGTAAGTGCTCAATAAAGACCACTGATGGATTGATTGGTTGACTGATTGAAGTCGTTTGGGTGGAAAGAAAGGGGCCATCTGGGAGATGTGAAGGAAAGGCAGTCAAGGTGGACCAGCTGATTTTTAAATATAGTATTTTCTTTCTTTCTTTCATTTGTTTGTTTATTCAATTCAATTCAATTCAATCGCATTTATTGAGCCCTTACTGTGTGCAGAGCACTGTACTAAGCGCTTAGGAAGTGCAAGTTGGCAACACATAGAGATGGTCCCTACCCAACAGTGGGCTCACAGTCTAGAAGGGGGAGACAGAGAGCAAAACAAAACATTTAACAAAATAAAATAAATAGAATAAATATGTACAAATAAAATAAATATGTACAAATAAAATAAATAAATAAATAGAGTAATAAATACGTACAAACATATATACATATATACAGGTGCTGTTGGGGGGAGGAGGTAAGGTGGGGAGGTGGGGAAGGGGAGGAGGAGGAGAGGAAGGAGGGAGCTCAGTCTGGGAAGGCCTCCTGGAGGAGGTGAGCTCTCAGTAGGACTTTGAAGGAAGGAAGAGAGCTAGCTTGGCGGATTGGCAGAGGGAGGGCATTCCAGGCCAGGGGGAGGACGTGACGGCGGGACAGGCGAGAACGAGGCACAGTGAGGAGATTAGCAGTAGAAGAGCGGAGGGTGCGGGCTGGGCTGGAGAAGGAGAGAAGGGAGGTGAGGTAGGAGGGGGCGAGGTGATGGACAGCCTTGAAGCCCAGGGTGAGGAGTTTTTGCCTAATGCGTAGGTTGACTGGTAGCCACTGGAGATTTTTGAGTTGGGGAGTAACATGCCCACTGCGTTTCTGCACAAAGAAAATCCAGGCAGCGACGTGAAGTATGGATTGAGGTGAGGAGAGACAGGAGGATGGGAGATCAGAGAGGAGGCTGATGCAGTAATCCAGTTGGGATAGATTGAGACATTGAATGAGCAGGGTAGCGGTTTGGATGGAGAGGAAAGGGTGGATCTTGGCAATGTTGCGGAGGTGAGATTTATTGAGCTCTTACTGTGTGCAAAGCACTGTACTAGAAGCAGCCTGGTTTAGTGGATAGAGCACAAGCCTGGGAGTCAGAAGGACCGGGGTTCTAATCCCGGCTCCACCACATCTACTGTGGGACCTTGGGCAAGTCACTTCACTTCTCTGGGCCTCAATTACCTCATCTGCAAAATGGGGATTTAGAGTGTGAGCCTCCTGTGGGACAGGGACTGTGTCCAATCTGATTAACTTGTATCTACCCCAGCACTTAGAAAAGTGCTTGGCACATAATGAGGGCTTAAAAGGTACCATTGCTATTATTATTATTGCTAAGCGGGATTGGGTGGGAAGATAAGGAGTTCTGTTTTGGACAGAACTTGGTGAAATTAAGGTGAAGTCTTGATCCTTCTCCGATACTGGTGATTTTCACACAGCACAGTCACAGCCTAATGGAAAGAGAGGGAGTCAGAAGGACCAGGGTTCTAATTCCAACCCTGCCACTAGCCTGCTGTGCGACCTTGGGCAAGTCACTTAACTTCTCTGGGCCTCAGTTCCCTCATCTGGAAAATGGGGATTCAATACCTGTTCTCCCTCTTTCTTAGATTGAGAGCCCCATGTGGGTTGGGGACTGGGTCCAATCTGATTATCTATATCTACCCCAGTACTCAGGACAGTGTTTGGCACATAGTAAGCTCTTAACAAACACCACAGTAGTTCTTTCTTTCATCATTATTAGAAAATACAAAAGACTTAGAAACTATTTTTTATCTTCTGCCACAGAACAACCTACATCTCCTTAGTCACGGGTTTGAAATCACCCACGGCCTTCTTATATATCCTTCTACTTCTTGCTATGAGGAGAAGAATGAGAAGAAAAGGTGTAACACCTTCTGAAAACAAGGAAGAGGCGGTGCTTGAACCCATCCAAGACAACATCAAGAGCAACCAGCAATCTTTTACTTATAATGATGCCAACAGCGAAACAGTCATTTAGGAAAAATATGCTACTCTGCTGGCTTTCTCTGGGATTTGGAAGTCAGGGATCGAAATGCCAGCTTTGTGGATGGCTCCAATTAGGTTTTATGCTCTCTTTTTTAAGCACAAACTCAGGGGAACTTGGAATGTTCTCCATTTTCCCAAGAGTTCTTTCAGGTGGGAAGAGATGCTGACTGTGAAACTGGTAAAATCCCAAATAAGAGCGGGTGGCCCTGTATAGTGAATGATTGCCATGACGAGATGCTGCGAGCTTCATCACTTAAAATGACATGGAAATAATCACGACTAATAAAAAGAGAAAAACAATGAGGCTAGCTCCGTTAATTACAGGATTTAAGACAACTGACTTGTAAACTGTGAAGTGCTGCAGACGTTACATTTAACAATACAATAAGACACAAGCTTTCTGGCTGCACAGTGCAGCCGCCTACACAATTCATGGATTAGTGGATAGAGCACAGGCTTGGAGTCAGATGGACCTAGGTTCTAATCCCATCTCCACCCATGTCTGTTGTGTAATCTTCGGCAAGTCATTTTACTTCTCTAGTCCTCAGTTAGCTCATCTGTAAAATGGAGATTAGGAGCATGAGCCCTGTGTGAGACAGGGACTGTGTCTGATTAACTTGTATCTACCCTGACTCTTTGAACAGTGCTTGGCACACAGTAAGTGCTTAAAAAGTATCGTTATTATTATTGTTAATATTAATTCAGTCACGCATGCATTCGAGAAGCAGTGTGGTGCAGTGGATAAAACACGGGGTTATGGGTTTTAATCCTGACTCCTCCACTTGTCTGCTGTGTGACCTTGGGCAAGTCACTTCACTTCTCTGGTCCTCAGTTACCTGATCTGTAAAATGGGGATTAAGATTATGAGCCCCACGTGGGACAACCTGACTGCCTTGTATGTATCCCAGTGCTTAGAACAGTGCTTGGCACATTCATTCATTCATTCAATCTTATTTATTGAGTGTTTACTGTGTGCAGAGCACTGTACTAAGTGCTTGGGAAGTACGAGTTGGCAACATATAGAGACGGTCCCTATCCAACAGAGGGCTCAAAGTCTAGAAGGGGGAGACAGACAACAAAACAAAACATATTAACTAAGTAAAATAAATTGAATAAATATGTACTAGTAAAATAAATAAATAGAGTGATAAATATGTACAAACATATATACATATATACAGGTGCCGTGGGGACGGAAAGGAGGTAAGGTGCGGGGGGGGAGAGGAAGGAGGCGGCTTAGCCTGGGAAGGCCTCCTGGAGGAGGTGAGTTCTCAGTAGGGCTTGCTCAGGGGGGTCACATAACACATAGCAAGTGCTTAACTAATACCATAATTATTATTATTATTATCATAGGTGACCTCCACCATCAACCTGGCATTCTATTCCAATACTTGGAACGACTATATGTAAAGTTTCAAGTTTTAAATTGCATTGGAGAAGCAGCACGGCTCAGTGGAAAAAAGCCCGAGCTTTGGAGTCAGAGGTCACGGGTTTGAATCCCGGCTCCGCCAACTGTCAGCTGTGTGACTTTGGGCAAGTCACTTAACTTCTCTGTGCCTCAGTTCCCTCATCTGTAAAATGGGGAGTAAGATTGTGAGCCCCCTGTGGGACAACCTGATCACCTTGTAACTTCCCCAGCACTTAGAACAGTGCTTTGCACATAGTAAGTGCTTAATAAATGCCATTATTATTATTATTATTATTATTATTATTGATAGAACAGTGCTTTGCACATAGTAAGTGCCTAATAAATGCCGTTATTATTATTGACAAAAATGTCATGGTTTAAGGTTCAGGTTAAGGGTCACCAAATGAGAAGGATATTAACTTTTTATTTCCCCTCCTTCTCCCCCTTTCTCCTCTTCCTCCTTCTTTCCCCCCACCTCCTTTCCCATGGCACAGTGCATAGAGCACAGGCCTGGGAGTCAGAAGGTCACAGGTTCTAATCATTCATTCATTCAATCGTATTTATTGAGCACTTACTGTGTGCAGAGCACTGTACTAAGTGCTTGGGGAGTACAAGTCGGCAACAGATAGATACAGTCCCTACCCAACAACAGGCTCACAGTCTGGAAGGGGGAGACAGACAACAAAACAAAACATGTAGACAAGTGTCAAAATAGTCAGACCAAATAGAATTAAAGTGATATGCACTTTATTAACAAAATAAAAAGTAAATATGTACAAGTAAAATAGAGTAATAAATCTGTACAAATATATATTCAAGTCCTGTGGGGAGGGGAAGGAAGTAGGGGAGAGGAAAAAGGGGGCTCAGTCTGGGAAGGCCTCCTGGAGGAGATGAGCTCTCAGTAGGGCTTTGAAGAGAGGAAGAGAACTAACTTGGCGGATGTGTGGAGGGAGGGCATTCCGGGCCAGGGGAAGGACATGGGCTGGGGGTCAATGACGGGACAGGCGAGAACGAGGCCCAGTGAGGAGGTTAGCAGCAAAGGAGCGGAGGATGCGGGCTGCGCTGTAGAAGGAGAGAAGGGAGGTGAGGTAGGAGGGGGTGAGGTGATGGACAGCCTTGAAGCCCAGGGTGAGGAGTTTTTGCTTGATTCATAAGTTGACAGGCAGCCACTGGAGATTTTTGAGGAGGGGAGTGACATGCCAGAGTGTTTCTGCACAAAGATAATCCGGGCAGCAGGAGGATGGGAGACTGAAGTATAGACTGAAGTGGGGAGATTTAGGAGGATGGGAGATCAGAGAGGAGGCTGATGCAGTAATCCAGTCGGGATAGGATGAGAGACTGAAACAGCAAGGTAGTGGTTTGGATGGAGAGGAAAAGGAGGATCTTGGAAGTGTTGCAGAGGTGAGACTGGCAGGTTTTGGTAATGGATTGGATGTGTGGGGTGAACGAGAGAGCGGCATCGAGGATGACACCAAGGTTGTGGGCTTGTGAGATGGGAAGGATGGAAGGATGGATGCCGTTTACAGTGACGGGAAAGTCAGGGAGAGGGCAGGGTTTGGGAGGGAAGATAAGGAGTTCAGTCTTGGACATACATACTGAATTTTAGATGGCAAGCAGACATCCAGATGGAGATGTCCTGAAGGTGGGAGGAGACGCGAGCCTGAAGGGAGGGAGAGAGAGCAGGGGCAGAGATGTAGATTTGGGTGTCACCAGCGTAGAGATGATAGTTGAAGCAGTGGGAGCGAATGAGTTCACCAAGTGAGTGAGTGTAGATAGAGAAGAGAAGGGGACCAAGAACTGACCCTTGAGGAATCCCTACACTAAGGGGATGGGACGGGGAGGGGGAGCTCTCAGAGGAGACTGAGAATGAATGGCCAGAGAGATGAGAAGAACCAGAAGAGGATGGAGTCTGTGAAGCCAAGGTTGGATAGCATGTTGAGGAAAAGGGGGTGGTCCACAGTGTCAAAGGCAGCGGAGAGGTCGAGGAGGATCAGAATGGAGTAGGAGCCATTGGATTTGGCAAGAAGGAGGTCATTGGTGACATTTGAGAGGGCAGTTTCGTTGGATTGTAGGGGACGGAATCCAGATTGGAGTGGGTCAAGGAGAGAGTTGGTTTTAAGGAATTAGAGGCAGTGGGTGTAGATGACTCATTCTAGGAGTTTGGAAAGGAAGGGTAGGAGGGAGATAGGGCGATAACTAGAGGTGAGGTGGGGTCAAGAGAGGGTTTTTTTTTAGGATGGGGGAGACGTGGGCATGTTTGAAGGCAGAGGGGAAGGAACCAGTGGAGAGTGAGCAGTTGAAGATGGAAGTTAAAGAGGGGAGGAGGGAAGGGGCGAGAGATTTGATAAGATGAGAGGGAATGGGTTCTCAAGCACAGGTGAATGGAGTAGCACTTGAGAGGAGGGAGGAGATCTCATCTGAAGATACTGCTGGGAAAGATGGTAGAGTAGCAGAGAGGGTTGAGAGCAGGGGGGTTGGAGAAGGGGGAGGAGTGACTTTGGGGAGCTCAGACCTGAAGGAGTCAATTTAACTAATGAAGTAGGAGGCCAGATCGTTGGGGGTGAGGGATGGAGGAGGGGGAGGAACAGGCAGCCTGAGAAGGGAGTTAAATGTATAAAAGAACTGATGGGGATGATGGGCATGGGTGTTAATAAGGGACTTCATGTCTCTGGGCCTCAGTGACCTCATCTGGAAAATGGGGATTGAGACTGTGAGCCCCATTTGGGACAGGGACTGTCCAACCCGATTTGCTTGTATCCACCCCAGCGCTTAGTACAGTGCCTGCCACATAGAGAAGCAGCATGGCTTAGTGGAAAGAGCATGGGCTTGGGATTCAGAGGTTGTGGGTTCTAATCCCAGCTCTGCCACTTATCAGCTGGGTGACTTTGGGCAAGTCACTTAACTTCTCTGTGCCTTAGTTACTTCATCTGTAAAATGGGGATTAAGACTGTGAGTGAGTGGTGACATTTAGCCTCCTAAAGAGTGACAGGGAATGGGATTCGTCCATCGTGTTGTGCGTTGAAACTGTCAAATTCTCGTGGCACTTCAACTGGGTGAAGTTGAGAAGCAGCATGGCGTAGTGAAAAGAGCAAAGGACTGGAGGTCAGGACACCTGAGTCCCATTCCTGGCTTCCCCACGGGCCTGCTGAGGACCATGGGTAGTCACTAAACATCTCTGGGCCTCAGTTTCCTCATCTGTAAAATGGGGATTAAATGCCAGTTCTCTCCTACATAGATTGCGAGCCCCATGCAGGATGGGGCCTGTGTCCAGCCTGATTAGCTTGCATCTACCCCAGCGCTTAGTACAGTGCCTGGCACATAAGAAGCACTTAACGAATGTCATTCAAAATAGTCAGCACTTAACAAATACCACTTAACACTTAACAGTTAATAACACTTAACAAAGTCCGGGTTTTGGAGTCAGAGGTCATGGGTTTAAATCCCAGCTCCGCCAACTGTCAGCTGTGTGACTCTGGGCAAGTCACTTAACTTCTCTGGGCCTCAGTTCCCTCATCTGTAGAATGGGGATTAAAACTGTGAGCCCCCCCGTGGGACAACCTAATCATCTTGTAATCTCCCCAGCGCTTAGAACAGTGCTTTGCACATAGTAAGCACTTAACAAATACCATCATCATCATCATTATTATTATTATTATGTGAGAGAACGTGATTACCTTATATATACTCTAGTGCTTAGAGCAGTGCTTGGCACACAGTAAGCACTTAACCAATGCCATTATTATTATTATTATTATTATTATTATTATTACAGTGCCTGGCATATAGAGCGTAACAAATACCGTTATAATTATTATTTAAACAATTTAGGAATGTGACTAAGGAATGGAGTCGAAGCAGTCAGGTGAGGGGACTTTTAGTTTTATTATGGTATTTGTTAAGCACTTATTATCATTCTAAGCACTTAGATACAAATCAGTCAGGGCAGACATACTCCCTGTCCCACATGAGGCTTACACTCTAAGTAGGAGGGAAAACAAGAGGGAAAATCCCCATTTTACAGATGTTGAATCTGAGATAAAGGGGAGTGAAGTGACTTGCCCAATGTCACCCAGCAGGCAGGTGTTAGTGGTGGGATTAGAATACAGGTCCTCTGTCTCCCAAGTCCATGCTCTTTTTTTCTAGGCCACACCTACTCAGTGTTAAGTGCTTAATAAATGAAGACTCTAACTTATTAAATAATACTTTACATTCTCTGTACCATCATACTTCCAGGGCGGGGGAAGGAAGAAAGGACAGGAAGTCTGGTTCAAAAAATATGGCTTCAAATTCTGTCTCTGCCACTTGTTCATTCATTCATTCATTCAATTGTGTTTATTGAGCGCTTACTGTATGCAGAGCACTGTACTAAGCACTTGGGAAGTACAAGTCGGCAACATATAGAGATGGTCCCTACCCAACAACGGGCTCACAGTCTAGAAGGGGGAGACAGACAACAAAACAAAACATGTAGACACATGTCAAAACCATCAGAATAAATAGAATTATAGCTATATACACATCATTAATAAGAGTAGTAAATATGTACAAGTAAAATAAATAGAGTAATACGTATTTACAAATACATACAAGTGTTGTGGGGAAGGCAGGGAGGTAGGGCGGTGCGGGGGAGGTGACGGGGAGGAGGAGAGGAAAAAGGGGGCTCAGTCCGGGAAGGCCTCCTGGAGGAGGTGAGCTCTCAGTAAGGCTTTTTTTCATGACTGAAAGTATTTATTTAAATACATTCTGTTGCAAATGAGTCAGCAGAAGTCCACTCTGCCATAGGTATGTCTGAAAAAAGAGGCAATATGCAGTCCAGGTGTTGAAATTATGAAATATCCAGTGTCTTTATTCTGGTCCAAGTGCATCCCTTCAAATTTCTTCCTGTCCCTTGATTGCTTCCAGTCCTGAGGGTCAAATGGTCTTTCATCCCCAAAGTAGGCTCAAAACAGTTGGTTCAGGCATTCCAGGATCTCCATCTCTCTTAAAGCCGAGGTAGAGGACCAGCGGGACGAAGCCCCAGCAGATGGTGAATGGTCACCCTTGAAGAGCTGCTGTAGCTGCTGCTTGGCCTCCTTGCTCGTCTTCACCATGGTGAGGGTGATGGCAACGGCGGACGTGCCTCTGGCGACTCCAGTGGTTCCTGTGGCCGTGGTCGCAGTCTGCTGTGGGATCTTGGGTGAGTCACTACACTTCTCTGTGCCTCAATTCCCTCATCTGTAAAATGGGGATTAAGACTGTGAGCCCCACGTGGGACAACCCAATTACCTTGTGTCTACCCCAGTGCTTAGAACGGTACTTGACACATAGTAAGTGCTTAACAAATACCATTTTGGGAGGCAGCATGGCCTAGTGAAAGAGCATGGGCTTGGGAGTCAGAGGTTGTGGGTTCTAATCGCCCGGCTCTGCTGTTTGTCTGCTGTGTGACCTTTGTTAAGCCACTTCATTTCTCTGTGCCTCAGTTACCTCATCTGTAAAATGGAGATTAAGACTGTGAGTCCCATGTGGGACAACCTGATTACCTTGTATCTCCCCAAGCAATCAGAACAGTGCTTGGCAAAAACCTCCAATGGCTACCGATCAATCTGCGCATCAGGCAGAAACTCCTCACCCTGGGTTTCAAGGCTCTCCATCACCTCGCCCCCTCCTACCTCACCTCCCTTCTCTCCTTCTACTGCCCAGCCCGCACCCTCCGCTCCTCCACCACTAATCTCCTCACTGTACCTCGCTCTCGCCTGTCCCGCCATCGACCCCCGGCCCACGTCATCCCCCGGGCCTGGAATGCCCTCCCTCTGCCCATCCGCCAAGCTAGCTCTCTTCCTCCCTTCAAGGCCCTGCTGAGAGCTCACCTCCTCCAGGAGGCCTTCCCAGACTGAGCCCCTTCTTTCCTCTCCCCCTCGTCCCCTTCTCCATCCCCCCGTCTTACCTCCTTCCCTTCCCCACAGCACCTGTATATATGTATATATGGTTGTACATATTTATTACTCTATTTATTTATTTATTTATTTATTTTACTTGTACATTTCTATCCTACTTATTTTATTTTGTTGGTATGTTTGGTTCTGTTCTCTGTCTCCCCCTTTTAGACTGTGAGCCCACTGTTGGGTAGGGACTGTCTCTATGTGATGCCAATTTGTACTTCCCAAGCGCTTAGTACAGTGCTCTGCACATAGTAAGCGCTCAATAAATACGATTGATTGATTGATTGATTGATTGGCACATAGTAAGCCCTTAACGAATACCATAATTATAATTAGTAGCTGTAGTAGTAGTACTTACATGCAAGCTAGGTTTGATTGGCTCTTTGGCTCCATCTGCTTCTAAGCCTTCCAATACCCCCTTTCAAAGTTTTTGTGATCCCAAGGGATGAGTCTCGTTATCACCCTGTTTCCTGCTCTTCTCCAATAGGAAAACACTGAAAAAGGCTACAAAACTAAACTCTGAAAAGCAAGATGGAGGGAAACCAAATGTGAGAAGCAACATGGCTCAGTGGATAGAGTCCGGGCCTGGGGTTCTAATCCCAGCTTTGCCACTTGTCTGCTGCGTGGCATTGGGCAAATCACTTCACATCTCTAGGCCTCAGTTAGTTCGTACTGTGAGCCCCACATGGGACAGGGACTGTGTTCGACCCGATTTGCTTGTATCCACCCCAGTGCTTAGTACAGTGCCTGGCACCTAGTAAACGCTTAACGAATACCACAGTTATGATTATTCTTAGGGGCAGCAAGGCCAGTGTCACATCCAGTGATAGAAAACTGGTAGGCTGAGTGAGGATCAGCATAAATAGATCATTTTTTTTAATGTTATTGGTTCAGAGCTAACTATATGCCAGGCACTGTACTAAGTGCTGCAGTACATAAAAGTTAATCAATTTGAACACGGTCCATGATCCACATGAGAATCACAGTCTTAAACCCTATTTTACAGAGGCTGAGGCATAGAGAAGTGAAATGACCTGCCCAAGGTTACACAGGCAAGTGGAGGAGGCAGGATTAATAATAATAATAATAATAATTAATAATGATGGTATTTATTAAATGCTTACTATGTGCCAAGCTCCCTTCTAAGCACTGGGGGAGATACAAGGTAATCAGGTTGTCCCACATGGGGCTCACAGTCTTAATCCCCATTTTACAGATAAGGTAACTGAGGGGCAGAGAAGTTAAGTGGATTGCCTAAATTCACCCAGCAGACAAGTGGCAAAGTCAGGATTAGAAACCACATCCTCTGGCTCCCAAGCCCATGCTCCTTCCACTGAGACACGCCGCTTCTCTAGAACCCAGGTCCTCTCACTCTCAGGCCTGGGACCTTTTCACAAAGTCACACTGCTCCTCTAATTACAGGTCGGATTACAAATCCTTCATTAGTACACTTGTTAGTGGCAAGATAAAACGAGTCAGCCCTTCGTGAAGCCACGAACCACTGAAGCCAGATGGGGCCTTCGGGTGACTAATCCCCTCCTAGACCCAACTCCTGAAGTCCTCCCAGTCTCTGAAACAACCCTCAACAAACTCTCCTCCAGGAAGGAAGAGAACCAAAGTGTCTCTATTGGAAAAAAACTTTTAATGCAGTCATTTGTCCATCAAAAAGGCAGCTTGGGAAGGGACGTCTTTAGAATTTCCGAGGCTTGATGTGTCATTAGGATAAATTATGCCACCATTTGAGCTGAGAAATTGACTTGGATGGGGTTTGGGTACAAGTGGGGATAGAAGAGGCTCGAACTGTCTCCTCTTGAATGTTATTCTTTCGAAACATTTACGCAAAACCTTCTTTCCCCCACTGGAGTGAAAAGACTCATTTTTCATCTCCTCACATGGCTGACCAGCCTTTCCCTGCCTCGGGCTTGGAGATGACCAGAAGAAAGATGAGGTCGATGGCAAATAGCAGAGCCAATGTTTCTGAGAGTGAAGTTCCTCACTAGCATCCTACGTCTGCAGAGGGAAGGACCGACCGGAACCGACCGGGATAGAAAAGAATGTAAATCAATCAATCGGTGGTATTTAGTAAGTTCTTGTCTTATGCTGTCGAGTTTTCTCTGACCCATGGACATATCTCTCCCAGAATGCCCCACCTCCACCTGCCATCGTTCTGGTAGCGGATTCTGAGAGTTCTCTGGATAAAAATCAATCAATCAATCAATCAATCATATTTATTGAGCACTTACAGTGTGCAGAGCACTGTACTAAGTGCTTGGGAAGTACAAGTTGGCAACATATAGAGACGGTCCCTACCCAACAGTGGGTTCACAGTCTAGAAGAGGGAGGCAGAGAACAAAACAAAACATATTAACAAAATAAAATAAATAGAATAAATATGTAGAAGTAAAATAAATAAATCCAGAAATGGTTACCCATTGCCTCCTCCCCGCACAGTAAAATTGACTCTCTGCCCTTGACTGTTTCCCATGCCACTGCTGCCCAGCACAGGGGAGACTTAACTTGTAGAAGATGGCCTTTCATTCACTAGCCACTGGCCAAACTCAGAATTGAATGGGTAGGCCTCTGCTTGACTCTCCCTCCTGTAGTCATGACTGGTAGAGGACTGGAAACTCTCCAGGTCCCACCCTGAGAGGGTATGGCTCAGTGGGAAAAGCATGGGCTTTGGAGTCAGAGATCATGGGTTCAAATCCTGGCTCTGCCAGCTGTCAGCTGTGTGACTTTGGGCAAGTCACTCAACTTCTCTGTGCCTCATTTACCTCCTCTGTAAAATGGGGATTAAAACTGGGAGCCCCACCGTGGGACAACCTGATCACCTTGTAACCTCCCCAGCACTTAGAACAGTGTTCTGCACATAGTAAGCGCTTAACAAATACCATCATTATTATTATTATTATTATTACTACCACATGTTATATTGTACTATTCCAAGTGCTCTGCACACACTAAGCAATCCATAAATCCAACTGAGCACCGCACTAAGTGCTTGGGAGAGTACAATGCAACAGAGTTTTTTTGTGTGTTGATTTGTTAATGGTATTAGTTAAATCCTCGCTATGTGTCAAGCACTGAACTAAGTGCTGAGGTAGATACAAGCTAATCAGGTTGATCACAGTCCCTGTCCGACATGGGGCTCACAGTCTTAATCCCCATTTTACAGATGAGGAAACTGAGGTGCAGAGAAGTTAAGTGCCTTGACCAACATCACGCAGCAGATAAGTGGCAGCCCGGATCCAGATCTGGGCTCTTTCCACCAGGTCCTGCTGATTCTCACATTTGGTAGACTATGTTCCCATCCCATGAGGAGCTTGCAGTCTAGAGAGGGAAAGAACAACAAATCAAAGGGATTGATTGCAAAAGCTGGGGAATAATGATAATAACAGCAGCATTTGGGAAGCATCCCCTGTGTGCCAAGCAATGTACTCCTCCTTGGGTAGATCCAAGATAATCAGAATGGACAGAGTACCCTTCCCAAAGGAGGCTCACAATCTAAGAAGGAGAGGGACCACACGTATTGAATACCCATTTTACAAGCACAGAGAAGTGAAGTTACTTGCCCAAGGTCACCCAGCAGATGCATAATAATAATGATGGCGTTTGTTAAGCACTTACTATGTGCAACACACTGTTCTAAGCGCTGGGAAGGGTATAAGGTGATCAGGTTGTCCCACATGGGGCTCACAGTCTTAATCCCCATTTTACAGATGAGATTACTGAGGCCCAGAGAAGTTAAGTGACTTCCCCAAAGTCACACAGCTGACAATTGGCGGAGCCAGGATTCAAACCCATGACCTCTGACTCCCAATCCCATGCTCTTTCCACTGAGCCATGCTGCAGAAGTGGAATTCGAACCCCAGTCTTCTGTCTTTCAGGCCCATGTTCTTTCCACTAGGCCACACTGAGCACACACCAGATACCTTGCACTGTGCTAAGCTCTTGAGAATGTACAGAATAAAGAAGGATATGTTCTGTGCCCACAAGGGGCTTATATCATATCAGAGGAGACAGACAAATTGCTCAATCCATCATTGGAATTTACTGAGCACTTCTACTATGTGCAGGAAAAGAGTTCAATAAAGTAGACCTGATCCCTGTCCTAAGGAGCTTATGATCTAGCGGGGGAGACAAACACTAAAATAAATTAAAGGCAGGGGAAGGCCAAGTATAAGGATATGTATATACATGCTGTAGCTAATCAATCAATCAATCAATCAATCGTATTTATTGGGCACTTACTGTGTGCAGAGCACTGTACTAAGTGCTTGGGAAGTACAAGTTGGCAACATATAGAGACATTCCCTACCCAACAGTGGGCTCACAGTCTAAAAGGGGGAGACAGAGAACAAAACCAAACATACTAACAAAATAAAATAAATAGAATAGATATGTACAAGTAAAATAAAGAAATAAAGAAATAAATAGAGTAATAAATATGTACAAACATATATACATATATACAGCTAGGACAGGAAGAGTGTCTAAGTGCTTAGGGGCTTCAGACTTAAGGGTATAGGTAACACAGAAGGGAGGGAAATCAAGCTGGGCAGTTGAGAGATTAGTCAAGGAAGGCTACCTGGAGGAGATGAGATTTTAATAGGGTCTTGAATAATACAAATAATGGCGGTATTTGTTAAGCACTTACTAGGTGCCAAACCCTGTGGTTAGTTCTGGGGTAGATACAAGCTAATGATGTCCAACACAGTCCCTGTAGTAGTAGTAGAAGCAGTAGTATTTTTTAACACTCTCCATGTGCAGAGCACTGTACTGAGCACTGGGAAAGAGAGAATAGGTTTTGAATCCCCATTTTACAGATTAGGAAACTGAGGCATAGAGAAGGGGAGTGGCTCATCCAAGGTCACACCACAGGTCAGTGGCAGAGCCAGGATTAAAACACAGGTCTTCTGACTCCTAGGCTAGTGTTCTTTCCATTTGCTAAACATGGGTTAGGTTTTTGACTGTCTTGGTTTTA
Source organism: Tachyglossus aculeatus (assembly GCF_015852505.1). NCBI lineage: Eukaryota > Metazoa > Chordata > Mammalia > Monotremata > Tachyglossidae > Tachyglossus > Tachyglossus aculeatus. Next base: position 174,966,916 of record NC_052067.1, read on the forward strand.
ATTAATTAATTAATTAATTAATGATGTCATTTATTAAGCACTTACTATGTGCATTGTTCTAAGTGCTGGGGAGGTTACAAGGTGATCAGGTCATCCCACGGGGGGCTCACAGTCATAATCCCCATTTTACAGATGAGGTAACTGAGGCACAGAGAAGTGAACCGACTTGCCCAAAGTCACACAGCTGATAATTGGCGGAGCAGGGATTTGAACCCATGACCTCTGACTCCAAAGCCCATGCTCTTTTCCACTGAGCCACGCTGCTTCTCTATTTTGCATTACTGGCCAAAAATGAACCTTGTACAATATCAGCATAATCTCAAGGAGGGGTTCAAAAACTTCCAGATGAATGAGAACTAGTCATGGGTCATGGGTTCTAATCCTGACTCTGCTACTTGTCTGCTGTGTGACCTTGGGCAATTCACTTCACTTCTATGTGCCTCGGTTACTACATTTGTAGAGTGGGAATTGAGACTGTGAGCCTTATGTGGAAAAGGGACTGTGTCCTAACCCGATTTTCTTGTATCCAACCCAGTGCTTAGAACAGTGCCTGGCACATAGGAAGTGCTTAATAAATACCTTAATTATTATAATTAATTATTTTTGTTAGTCCCCACATTCTGCATTGATCTGCACACATTTACCTACTCTGCTCCTGTCTACTACTTGGTCAAATATGTTCTCCACTCATTCAAGCACTTAGTACAGTGCTCTGTACACAGTAAGCACTCAATAAATACGACTGAATGAATTCCATCTCCACAAGCTGTCCCAAAGCAAATATATTCAGGATCCATCCACAATGAGCCCTTAATTATAATAATAATTATATGATGATAAAGATTATTATTATAATTAGCAAGAATATTAATAATGGTATCTGTAAAGCCCTTACTACATGTCAAGCACTGTACTAAGCACTGGGGTAGACACAAGCTAATCAGGTTAGAGACAGTCCCTGTCCCACATGGGGCTCACAGTCTAAGTAGGAGAGAGAAAAGGTATTGAATCCCCATTTTACAGAGGAGAAAACTGAGGCATAGAGAAGCTAAGTCACTTGCCCAAAGTCACACAGCAGTCTAATGGTGGAGATGGGATCAGAACCCAGATCCTCTGACTTCCAGCTCTGTACTCTTTCCATTAGACCATATTTTTCTCTAATTTTGGGAGGTGGTCGTGAGTCTGCACTGGGGAGAGGCAGGAGTGGAAGAAAAACGGAACTTGGAAACCAAGTTCCATTTACCCGGCACACTGACAAGACAAGATCTGCTTCCTCTCATCTCACCATGTACTGGCCTCAGGAAAAATCTGATTCTGAAATTCCGGGGAGTTCCAACGTCCTCCTGCCACACACCCCAAAATGTCTTAGAAAACATCCACTCTGTTTTATTTCTGGGCCCAGGACCAGGCTCAAGGTTTTTTCAGACGTAGGGTGTGCAGAACCAGGAAATTCTCCCTCTTCATTAAATGCAATTAATGGTTTCCACTGGCAGCCTTAGACAATTGCTGTAGCAAAAATACTTAACCAATCAATCAATAATAATAATAATGATAGCATTTATTAAGTGCTTAGTATGTGCAAAGCACTGTTGTAAGTGCTGGAGAGGTTACAAAGTGATCAGGTTGTCCCACGTGGGGTTCTCAGTCTTCATCCCCATTTTCCAGAGGAGGTAACTGAGGCACAGAGAAGTTAGGTGACTTGCCCAAAGTCACACAGCTGATAATTGGAGGAGCCGGGATTTGAACCTATGACCTCTGATTCCAAAGTCCGTGCTCTTTCCACTGAGCCACGCTTCAAATCAATGGTATTTGATTGATTGATATTAGGGAGGCAGCACAGTTAAGTTGCTAGATAGTGGGCCTGCGAAGGACCTGAGTTCTAATCCTGACTCTGACATGAGTCTGCTATGTGACCTTGGGCAAGTCACTTTGTTTCTCTGTGCCTCAGTTACCTCATCTGTAAAATGAGGATTAAGACTGTGAACCCAATGTGGGACTGTGTCCAACCCAATTACCCTGTATCTACTCTTGCACTTAGTACAGTGTCTGGCACATAGTAAGCACTTAACAAATATCATAATCATTATTATTTTATTATTACCATTTGTTGAGTGCTTACTGTCTGCAGAGCACTGTACTAAGTGCTGAAGAAGCAGGGTGGCCTACTGGAGAGAGAGCAGTGTGACTTAGTGGAAAGAGCACGGGCTTGGGAGTCAGAGATCATGGGTTCTAATTCCAGCTCTGCCACTTAGCTGTGTGACTTCGGGCAAGTCACTTTGCTTTTCTGTGCCTCAGTTACCTCATCTGCAAAATGGAAATTAAGACTGTGAGCCCAATGTGGGGCAACCTGATTACCTTGCATCTACCCCAACACTTAGAAGAGTGCTTGGTACATTGTAAGCGCTTAACAAATACCATTATTATTATTATTATTATTACAAGTTTGGGAGTCAGAAGGATCTGGGTTCTAATGGCAGTTCTGCCAGTTGTCTGCTGTGTGACCTCGGGCAAGTCATCATCATCATCAATCGTATTTATTGAGTGCTTACTGTGCGCAGAGCACTGTACTAAGCGCTTGGGAAGTACAAATTGGCAACATATAGAGACAGTCCCTACCCAACAGTGGGCTCACAGTCTAAAAGGGGGAGAAGTCACTTCACTTCTCTGTGCTTTGGTTATCTCAACTCGAAAATGGGGATTAAATACCTTTTCCTCCTCCTTCTTAGACTGTGAGACAGGGACTGTGTCCCATATAATTAACTTGTACCTACCCCAGTGCTCAGAACTTGACACTTAGTAAGTGCTTAACAAATACCATAAAAACAGAGAGAACACAATAGAACAGAATTGGTAGACAGGTTCCCTGCCCACAGTGAGCTTCCAAGCCACCAACCAGCAAGCCTTCAGAAGGCCCCTGTGTCAAATGGACCAAACATTTGGCTCAACTGAGTTCTTTCTTCCCACTCACAATTTACCTGCCTTTCATTTATCATGAGAACTAGGATGGGTAGAAGGAGCTTCAAAAAGAAGACGGCATTCTCCAGGGAGTTAAGAAAAAAAGAAGCTTTTCATCTCCCTGCTCTAGGAGAGGGATAACACATTACTCTAATGACACTTCAAGTCTGAATTGGAGAAGTTAAGAGTCATCCCTGATGGCTGACTGAAAGCATAATAACCGGTAACTGAGAGGAAAAAAAAAAGGCTTGGAATCTCTCTTTGTCCCCCTCCCTCTCCTTTGAGAAATATTTTTTTCAAGAGCCAAGTTGGACACCAAACTCCATGGCACCATTTTGGTTCACCGGAGCTCCCCTGTTCAGCTTGGTGACACTCACTGAGGTGTCCCGAGTGGGAGAAGAAAGCTGAGAGGGAGAATTGGGAATGGGAAGCATCTAGGGACTGGGCTGATCACTGTCATCATTATCAGTGAGAAGCAGCATGGCTCAGTGGAAAGAGCATGGGCTTTGGAGTCAGTGTTCATGGGTTCAAATCCCGGCTCCGCCAATTGTCAACTGTGTGACTTTGGACAAGTAACTTAACTTCTCTGGGTCTCTGTTACCTCATCTGTGAAATGGGGATTAAGACTGTGAGGCCCCCGTGGGACAACCTGATCACCTTGAAACCTTCCCAGTGCTTAGAACAGTGCTTTGTACATAGTAAGCACTTAATAAATGCAATTATTATTATTATTATTATTGTTTATTGAGCGCTTCCTGTGTGCAGAGCACTGTACTAACAGCTTGGGAACATCAAACATAATAAGCTTACGCTAGAAGGCTGCTGGAAGGATGATGGGTTTGGGCTGTAGCCTTGGAGTGGAGCAGTGTCAGGGATAATAAGAAGAATAATAACTGTGGTATTTGCCAGGCACTGTACTAAGTGCTGGGGTAGATTCAAGCAAATCAGTGTGGACACAACCCCTGTCCCAAGTGGGCTCACAGTCTCAAACCCCATTTTACAGATGAGGGAACCGAGACCCAGAGAAGTGAAGTGACTAGCCCAAGGTCACACAGCAGACAAGTGGTGGAGAGGGGATTGGAACCCATGACCTTCTCACTCCCAGGCCTGTGATTTAGCCACTACATGATGCTGCTTTTTGGGGATCTTCTGGATGCAGTGGAGATGGAGAAGATTGGGGAAAAAAGGGCAAAGGATAAGGAAAGAGCAGCTTCCAAGTGAGGAGTGTCTAAGGAGAGTCTAAGGAGAGTCCAAGTCTAAACACCATGCCAAACTTGTTCACTTCAAGTTTATCCTTTCCTGCCTTAACTCAGCCCTCTCCTCTTCCAGATAAAACTATTTCTTCTCCCTTATTGACACCCATGCCCATCATCCCCGCCAGCTCTTCCATACATTCAACTCCCTTCTCAGGCCCCTGGTTCCTCCCCCTCCTCCTTCCCTCACCCCCAACGATCTGGCCTCCTACTTCATTAACAAAATTAAATCCATCAGGTCCGACCTCCCCAAAGTCACTCCCCCCCTTCTCCAACCCCCTGGCTCTCAACACTCTCTGCTACTCTCCCATCCTTCCCAGCAGTATCCTCAGAGGAGCTCTCCTCCCTCCTCTCAAATGCTTCTCCGGCCACCTGTGCTTTTGACCCCATTCCCTCTCATCTCATGAAATCTCTCTCTCCATCCCTTCTCCCCTCCTTAACCTCCAACTTCAACCGCTCACTCTCCACTGGTTCCTTCCCCTCTGCCTTCAAACATGCCCATGTCTCTCCCATCCTAAAAAAACCCTCTCTTGACCCCACCTCACCTTCTAGTTATCGCCCCATATCTCTCCTACCATTCCTTTCCAAACTCCTTGAACGAGTTGTCTACACACGCTGCCTCAAATTCCTCAACACCTACTCTCTCCTCGACCCCCTCCAGTCTGGCTTCCATCCCCTACATTCCACGGAAACTGCCCTCTCAAAGGTCACCAATGACCTCCTGCTTGCCAAATCCAACGGCTCCTACTCTATCCTAATCCTCCTCGACCTCTCAGCTGCCTTCGACACTGTGGACCACCCCCTTCTCCTCAACACGCTATCCAACCTTGGCTTGACAGACTCGGTCCTCTCCTGGTTCTCGTCTTATCTCTCCGATCGTTCATTCTCAGTCTCTTATGCAGGCTCCTCCTCCCCCTCCCATCCCCTTACTGTGGGGGTTCCCCAAGGTTCAGTGCTTGGTCTCCTTCTGTTCTCGATCTACACTCATTCCCTTGGTGACCTCATTCACTCCCACGGCTTCAACTATCATCTCTACGCTGATGACACCCAGATCTACATCTCTGCCCCTGCTCTCTTCCCCTCCCTCCAGGCTCGCATCTCCTCCTCCCTTCAGGACATCTCCATCTGGATGTCTGCCCGGCACCTAAAGCTCAACATGTCGAAGACTGAACTCCTTGTCTTCCCTCCCAAACCCTGCCCTCTCCCTGACTTTCCCATCTCTGTTGACGGCACTACCATCCTTCCCATCTCACAAGCCCGCAACCTTGGTGTCATCCTCGACTACGCTCTCTCATTCACCCCTCACATCCAAGCCGTCACCAAAACCTGCCGGTCTCAGCTCCGCAACACTGCCAAGATCCGCCCTTTCCTCTCCATCCAAACCGCTACCCTGCTCGTTCAAGCTCTCATCCTAGCCCGTCTGGACTACTGTATCAGCCTTCCCTCTGATCTCCCAATCTACTGTCTCTCCCCACTTCAATCCATACTTCATGCTGCTGCCCGGATTGTCTTTGTCCAGAAATGCTCTGGGTATGTTACTCCCCTCCTCAAAAATCTCCAGTGGCTACCAATCAATCTGCGCATCAGGCAGAAACTCCTCACCCTCGGCTTCAAGGCTGTCCATCACCTCAACCCCTCCTACCTCACCTCCCTTCTCTCCTTCTACAGCCCAGACTGCACCCTCTGCTCCTCTGCCACTAATCTCCTCACCGTGCCTCATTCTCGCCTGTCCCGTCATCGACCCCCAGCCCATGTCATCCCCCGGGCCTAGAATGCCCTCCCTCTGCCCATCTGCCAAGCTAGCTCTCTTCCTCCCTTCAAGGCCCTACTGAGAGCTCACCTCCTCCAGGAGGCCTTTCCAGACTGAGCCCCTTCCTTCCTCTCCCCGTCGTCCCCCTCTCCATTCCCCTCATCTTACCTCCTTCCCTTCCCCACAGCACCTGTATATATGTATATGTGTTTGTACATATTTATTACTCTATTTATTTATTTATTTATTTATTTTACTTGTACATATCTATTCTATTTATTTTATTTTGTTAGTATGTTTGGTTTTGTTCTCTGTCTCCCCCCTTGTAGACTGTGAGCCCACTGTTGGGTAGGGACTGTCTCTATATGTTGCCAACTTGTACTTCCCAAGTGCTTAGTACAGTGCTCTGCACACAGTAAGCGCTCAATAAATGCGATTGATTGGTTGATTGATTGAGAGACCAAAACATTCCAGGTTCCTCCCCATCTAGAATGTAAGCTCACTGTGGGCAAGGACCATAATAATAATAATAATAATAATGGCATTTATTAAGCACTTACTATGTGAAAAGCACTGTTCTAAGCGCTGGGGAGGTTACAAGGTGATCAGGTTGTCCCACAGGGGGCTCACAGTATTAATCCCCATTTTACAGTTGAGGTAACTTAGGCACAGAGAAGTTAAGTGACTTTCCCAAAGTCTCACAGCTGACATTTGGCAGGACCAGGATTTGAACTCATGACCTCTGGCTCCAAAGCCTAGGCTCTTTCCACTGAGCCATGCTGCTTCTCATGTCTAGCAATCCTATTATACTCTACTCTCCCAAGCATTTAGTAGAGTGCTCTGCACATAGTAAGTGCTCCATAATACCACTGATGATTGATGATGGAAAGACAAAGTCTGAAGAGGGACGTGATTGAAATCTACAAGTCTACTGATCGTTGTCGACAGGGAGGATTGATTTCAAGCTTGCAAAGTTTCTGGAGCTTGGAGGTGGTAGATTCAAAACAAAAGGAAACAGTTCTTCACCCAAGGAGTAGTTAGGGTGTGGAGTTTGTTATCACAAGAATTTGAGAAGCAGCATGGCCTAGTAGACAAAGCACCAGCCCTGTAGTCAAAAGGATCTGGGTTCTCAGCCCATCTCTGCATCTTGTCTCCTGTGTGACTTTGGGCAAGTCACTTAACTTCTCTGTGCCTCTGTTACCTCATCTGTAAAACGGGGCGTAAAATTGTGAGCCCACGTGAAGCAGAGACTGTGTTTGACCCGATTTGCCTGCACCCACTCCAGTGTTTAGAATAGTGCCAGGCACATAGTAAGCACTTAATACATATCATAATTATCATTATTATTATTGTACAGACAAAAAGTGTAGGAGGTTTTCCGGGCCTAATTCAAGTTTCTGCTGTTCAATTGCCAGTGCTGACAAAACTCTTAACCCAAATAAACACAGGTCAACTGGGAAGCAACATGGCCCAGTGAAAAGAGGACAGGCCTGGGAGACAGTGGACCTGGGTTCTAATACAGCTCCACCACTTGTCTGCCGTGTGATCTTGGGCCAGTCACTTAACTTCTCTGGTCCTCAGTTCCCTCATCTGCAAAATGGGGATTCAATCCCTGTTCTCCTCCTACTTCAACTGTGAGCCCCACGTGGAACCAAATCAACTTGTGTCTACCCCAGTGTTTACAACAGTGCTTGGCACATAGATAGAGCTTAACAAACACCACAATTATTACTACTGCCTGCTGTGTTTGGTCTAAGGGGGACAGAGACCAGTGTCATCACAAAGTGAAAGAGAGCACAGCGGGAGAATAATAATAATTGGGATATTTGTTAAGCACTATTTAGGTTCCAAGCACCACGGAGATAGCAAATCAGTCAGTTAGTCATATTTATTGAGTGCTTACTAGGTGCAACGCACTGTACTAAGCACTTTGGAGAGTGCAATATAACAATAAACAGACACATTCCCTGTGCACAATGAGCTGACAGTCTAAAGTAGAAGACGGACATTAATAGAAATAAATAGGTTACAGATATGGATGTAAGTGCTGTGGGGCTGAGAAGGGGGATGAATAAAGGGAGCAAGTCAGGGCGATGCAGGAGATAGTGGGAGAAGAGGAAATGAGGGCTTAGTCAGGGAAGGCCTCTCAGAGGAGATGGGCCTTCAATAAGGCTTTGACGTGGGGCAGAGTCATTGTCTGTTGGAAATAAGGAGGGAGGGAAACTGATGAAAATCACATCTTCTCGAAGAGGCCTTCCTCACTTAAGTTCTAGCAAGCAGTGTGGCTCAGTGGAAAGAGCACGGGCTTGGGAGTCAGAGGTCATGGGTTCAAATCCCGGCTCTGTCAATTGTCAGCCATGTGACTTTGGGCAAGTCACTTAACTTCTCTGTGCCACAGTTACCTCATCTGTAAAATGGGGATTAAGACTGTGAGCCCACCGTGGGACAACCTGATCACCTTGTAACCTCCCCAGTGCTTAGAACAGTGCTTTGCACATAGTAAGCACTTAATAAATGCCATTATTATTATTATTATTATTATTATTATTATTATTGTTGTTGTTATTATTATTATTATCACCTACCTATCACCTGTTATCTCCAGTGGCCACCAATCAACCTACGCATCAGGCAGAAACTCCTCACCCCGGGCTTCAAGGCTCTCCATCCCCTCGCCCCCTCCTACCTCACCTCCCTTCTCTCCTTCTACAGCCCAGCCCGCACCCTCCGCTCCTCTGCCACTAATCTCCTCACCGTGCCTCGTTCTCGCCTGTCCCGCCGTCGACCCCCGGCCCACATCATCCCCCTAGCCTGGAATGCCCTCCCTCCCCACATCCGCCAAGCTAGCTCTCTTCCTCCCTTCAAGGCCCTACTGAGAGTTCACCTCCTCCAGGAGGCCTTTCCAGACTGAGCCCTCTCCTTCCTCTCCCACTCATCCCCCTCTCCATCCCCCTGCCTTACCTCCTTCCCTTCCCCACAGCACCTGTATATATGTATATATGTTTGTACATATTTATTACTCTTTTATTGATTTTGCTTGTACGTATTTATTCTATTTATTTTATTTTGTTAATATGTTTTGTTTTGTTCTCTGTCTCCCCCTTCTAGACTGTGAGCCCAGTGTTGAGTAGGGACCGTCTCTATATGTTGCCAACTTGGACTTCCCAAGCGCTTAGTACAGTGCTCTGCACACAGTAAGTGCTCAATTAGTACGATTGAATGAATGAATGAATGAACCTACACCCTTGAATATAAACCATGGTAGCATTTGATATTCACCCTATCCTCAGCCCCACTGCACTCATGTCCACATCCATAATTTATTTTATTGTCTACCTCGCACTCTAGACTGCAAACTTCTGGTGGGAAGGGAACATGTCCACCAACTCTGTTGTAGTTTACTCTCCCAAGGGCTTAATACAGCATGTGGCACACAGTAAGCACTCAATAAGTATGATCGATCAATTGATTGATTAATCAATCAATCGCATTTATTGAGCGCTTACTGTGTGCAGAGCACTGTACTAAGCACTTGGAAAGTACAAGTTGGCAACACATAGAGACAGTCCCTACCCAACAGTGGGATTAAGTGACCGGGAAGTTAAGCAATAGGTCCCACGGTCACACAGAAGGCTAGAGTGGAGTTGGGATAAGAACTAAGAAACCGCATAGCTTAGTGATAAAGCACGGGCCCGGGATTTAGAGGTCCTGCGTTCTAATCCCTGCATCACCAGTTGTCTGCTGGGTGACCTTGGGCAAGACACTTCATTTCTCTGTGCTTCAGTTACCTCATCAGTAAAATGGGGATTAAGACTGTGAGCCCCATGTGAGACTGGGACTTTGTCCCGCCTAATTAGCTTGTACCTACCCCAGTGCTTAGTGCGTGATAATAATAATAATGGTATTGGTTAAGTGCTTACTATCTATCAAGCACTGTTCTAAGCTCTGGGTAGATACAAGGTAATCAGGTTGTCCCACATGGGGCTCAGTCTTAATCCCCATTTTCCAGATGAGGTAACTGAGGCCCAGAGAAGTTAAGTGACTTGCCCAAAATTACACAGCTGATAAGTGGCGGAGCCTGGATTAGAACCCATGACCTCTGACTCCCAAGCCCGTGCTCTTTCCACTGAGCCACACTGCTTCTCTATAGTATATGGTATTCTCTATGGTATATAGTAAGCACTTAGAAAATACCATAAAAAACCCAGGTATTCTGAATTCCAGTCCTGTGTGCTTTCCACTAGGCCTTGATGGTTTTAGCATTCACATCTAGGCACAGTCCTGGAAAAAAATGTTATTAAATGAAGGATGCTAGCATATCATCGACAGCACCTATGTACATATCTGTAAATATCTGTAATTATTTATCTATTCTTCATTTATATTAATGTCTGTCTCCCCCTCTAGAGTGTGAGCTCATTGTGGGCAGGAATGTGTCTATTGTTATATTTTACTCTCCCAAGTGCCAAGTACAGAGCTTTGCATCATCATCGTCATCAATCGTATTTATTGAGCGCTTACTGTGTGCAGAGCACTGTACTAAGCGCTTGGGAAGTCCAAATTGGCAACATATAGAGACAGTCCCTACCCAACAGTGGGCTCACAGTCTAAAAGTAGTGCTCAATAAATACAATTGAATAAATACGACCAAATAGTGATAGGTGTATTTCTTAAGTGCTTACTGTGTGCACAGCAGTGTACTAAGTGATGGGAAAGGATTATGGTCCGTGTCCCTCAGGGGACTCACAAACTAAGAGCATGCATGGGGAGAAGGGACAGAAAGCAGCCACATCAGTAAACACAAAACAATAAAACAGTAAATCAGGCTAGAACACAAGAACAAATAAATGCAATAAAAACATAATCAGCAGGAACCTGGGTCTAGAGGAGCAGAAATTCAGGCTCCTTGGGGCTCAGAGCCCAAGGCACATCCAACATCACAGTGATGGCTACAATTGTCACCAGTCTTCTCAAGGTTTTGTGGAGACCATACGCTACCTATTGGGGGAAATCATTCATTTGTTCAATCATATTTATTGAGAGCTAATTGTTCGCACAGCACTGCACTAAGTGCTTGGGAGAGTACAATGCAACAAAAAACAGTCACATTCCCTGCCCACAACAAGCTTACAGTCTAAATAATAATTACGGAATTTGTTAAGCAATTACTATGTGCCAAGCACTGTTCTAAGTGCTGGGAAAGATGCAAGGTGATCAGGTTGTCCCTCGTGGGGCTCACAGACTTAATTCCCATTTTACAGATGAGGTAACTGAGGCCCAGAGAAGTTAAGTGACTTGCCCAAAGTCACCCAGCTGATAAGTGGTGGAGCCGGAATTAGAACCCACGACTTCAGACTCTCAAAGATGGGGATTGGACAATCCCTTTGTAAGGATGTGGCTAATTCAGAGTGATCTGGAAGTGGAATTTCAGGTGGGCGATGAAAATCAATCAATCAATCAATCAATCGTATTTATTGAGCGCTTACTATGTGCAGAGCACTGTACTAAGCGCTTGGGAAGTACAAATTGGCAACACATAGAGACAGTCCCTACCCAACAGTGGGCTCACAGTCTAAAAGGGGGAAAATGCCAGGGATGGGGAACATGGTCTGGAAGATTTGAAGGGGAGAGTGTTTCAGGAAGAAGGAAAAGTGTAAACTGGGTTGGAGATGGGAGAAACGAGAACAGGACCCATTAACAGTGTGAGATTGAGAGGAATGCCCCCTTTTAGACTGTGATCCCACTGTTGGGTAGGGACTGTCTCTATATGTTGCCAATTTGTACTTCCCAAGCGCTTAGTACAGTGCTCTGCACATAGTAAGCGCTCAATAAATACGATTGATGATGACGATGATGATGATGATGAAGGAGAAAGAGCTGGCAAATGGCCTTAAAGTCAGTGGTCTGAAGCGTCTAGTTGAGACAGAGAGGAACAGAGAATCACTGGGTTTTTTTGAGGAGTAGGGTGATTTTTGTTGGCGGGGGAGATGAATCCCCTCCCTAGTAATAATGATAATAATAAGAATTGTGGTACCTGTTAAGAGTTTACTATGTGCCAGGCACTGTTCTAAGTGTCGGGGTGGATACAAGCAAATCAGGTTGGACACAGTCCCTGTCCCACTTGGGGCTTACGGTCTCAATCCCCATTGTACAGATGAGGGAACTGAGATACAGAGAAGTCAAGTGACTTGCCCCAGGTCACACAGTATTCATTCATTCATTCATTCATTCAATCATATTTATTGAGCGCGTACTGTGTGCAAAGCCCTGTACTAAGTGTTTGGGAGAGTACACTATAACAACAGACACATTCCTGCCCACAACGAGTTCACAGTCTAGAGGGAGAGACATTCATTCATTCAATCGTATTTATTGAGCGCTTGCTGTGTGCAGAGCACTGTACTAAGCTCTTGGGAAGTACAATTCGGCAACATAAAGAGACGGTACCTACCCAACAACGGGCTCACAGTCTAGAAGAGTTAGACAGACAACAAAACAAAACATGCGGTCAGGTGTCAAGTCATCAGAATAAATAGAAGTAAAGCTAGATGCACATCATTGACAAAATAAATAGAATAGTAAATAGGTATAAGTAAAACAAATAGAGTAATAAATCTGTACTAACATGTATACAAGTGCTGTGGGGAGGGGAAGGAGGTAGGGCGGGGGGATAGGGAGGGGGAGAGGAAAAAGGGAGCTCAGTCTGGGAGACAGACAAGTGACAGAGGCCGAATTTGAACCCTTAACCTTGTGATTCAGGTCTATCCACTATGCCATCCATCATAGTGCCACCGGTCTATCCTCACTCTCTGAACCCATGTATAGGCACAGAATGTGCCCTCCCCAGTGCCACTAGTAAGCAAAAATCACCAAGACTGTGGTGCTGACACCCTTGAAATGATTCAAAATGAGGGGAAGAAGCATAGGGACAGAGTTGCATTATTGTGTTTGATTTGAGAAATTCCTGAGAAAATCCATGAAACTTACTGCTGGCAGAAAGAGGGAAAGAAGATTTTTCCAAAGAATTTTTTGACTCAGGTAATATCCAAATTTCAACTAACATGGGTTCATAATATTTCTATTTATTCTGTTGACTTGACACCTGTACACGTTTTGTTTTGTGGTCTGTCTCCCCCTTCTAGACTGTGAGTCCCGTTGCTGGGTAGGGACCATCTCTATATTTTGCCAACTTGTACTTCCCAAGCGCTTAGTACAGTGCTCTGCACACAATAAGCGCTCAATAAATATGATTGAATGATTGAATGAATGAATGAATGAATGAATGAATGAATGAATGAATGAAAGGAGCAGATTCAGTCTCCTCACGGCTCTTTCCAAAAATCCCAACAGGCCCAGTCCTGGCCATGGTTTTCCCAGGCTTCTGAAAGTTGGCAACACTTCCCCCACTGCCACGGTCTGAGACTTAGCAGGGCTGGGCCTGCAGCCAACGGAAATCCAAATGGCAGGGGCTGGGAGAGAGCTTCTGGTCCTTGAGGAATTCCCAAAAGGCCCATGAGTGGTGTTAGTGATTCCTCCACAAACACTCTTCTCCTTAACTGGCAGTTTCTCACAGGCTCCTCAGCAAGGGTGGCCAATGGCCATTTTTGACTTGGCTTATCATGTGTGGTGCCCTGTGACAGGACACAAGTTGCTCTCTTCTCTTCCAAGATTTGGAGGAGGTTCATTCCATGTCCAGTGGTTAGCAGTCAGCGTGCCTCCTGGTCAACTGAGGCAGAACTCACCCAGGCTATTGATGTCAGTGCTCTTTGGGAACACTTGGCCAGGACAAGCAGGCCGGAACCTGCCTTGGAGTGACCGATCAGCTCCAGTGAGCTGCCTCAGTCTCTGGATTGCTTCGACCGAGAACGTTCCGAGAATGTCTGGAAATCCCAACTCGGGCATGCTATAAGCTCCAAGGCCAGGCTACATTGACAGGAAGTTAAAATTCTTATCTTCATTATTGTTGGTCTTGTTATATCTGCCTTTTTGTATCACACTTTGTGATTTTTCCAAAGTGCTGTCATCATCACTGGTATTTATAGAGCACTTACTACATGCAGAGCACTGTACTAAGCACGTTGCATCATATTTCACCTTTGCAATATTCCTGTGGGGTAGGGAGAGAAGGAAATTATTATGCCCATTTGCAGATGAGAAAACTGAGGCTTCAAGGTTCTCCATCACCTCGCCCCCTCCTACCTCACCTCCCTTCTCTCCTTCTACAGCCCAGCCTGCACCCTCCGCTCCTCTGCCACTAATCTCCTCACTGTACCTTGTTCTCGCCTGTCCCACTGTTGACCCTCAGCCACGTCATCCCCCTGGGCTGGAATGCCCTCCCTCCCCACATCCGCCAAGCTAGCTCTCTTCCTCCCTTCAAAGCCCTATTGAGAGCTCACCTCCTCCAGGAGGCCTCCCCAGACTGAGCCCCCTCTTTCCTCTCCCCCTCCTCCCCCCTCCCCATCCCTCCCACCTTATCTCCTTCCCCTCCCCACAGCACCTGTATATATGTATATATGTTTGTCCGTATTTATTACTCTATTTATTTTATTTGTACATATTTATTCTATTTATTTTATTTTGTTAATATGTTTTGTTTTGTTCTCTGTCTCCCCCTTCTAGACTGTGAGCCCATTGTTGGGTAGGGATCATCTCTATATGTTGCCAACTTGTACTTCCCAAGCACTTAGTACAGTGTTCTGCACACAGTAAGCACTCAATAAATACAATTGAATGAATGAATGAATGACTAAGTGCTGGGGTGTATACAAGCAAATCAGGTTGGACACAGTCCCTGTCCCACACAGGGCTCCCAGTCTTAATCCCCATTTTACAGATAAGGTAACTGAGGCACAGAGAAGTGAAGTGACTTCCCCAAGGCCACACAGCAGACAAGTGGCAGAGCAGGGATTAGAATTCATGACTTTCTGATTCCCAGGCCTGTGCTCTATCCACTACACCATGCTAATAGACTAGACCTTAAACTCATTGTGGGCAGGGAATTTGTCTACCAACTCTGTTCTCTGGCACGCTCATTAATTAATTCATTCATTCAATCATATTTATTGAGCGCTTACTGTGTGCAGAGCACTGTACTAAGCACCTGAGAAGTACAAGTTGGCAACATATTGAGATGGTCCCTACCCAACAACAGGCTCACAGCCTAGAAGGGGGAGACAGACAACAAAACAAAACATATTAACAAAATAAAATAAATAGAATAGTAATTATGTACAAGTAAAATAAATAGAGTAATAAATATGTAGGTAAGTAACAAAACAAAACATGTAGACAGGTGTCAAGTCATCAGAATAAATAGAAGTAAAGCTAGATGCACATCATTAACAAAATGATTAAGCATTTAGTACAGTGGTCTGCACACAGGAAGCTCTCAACAAATGCACTTGATTGATTGATTGATAGAAATAGGTAGATGGATTACAAATATAGATGTAGTTGTAGATACAACAGATAAGTTGTGGTATTTATCTGTGGTAGTTATTAAGCGTTTACTATGTACCAGGCACCGTACTAAGCATTGGGGTGGATACAAGCAAGTTGAGTTAGAAGTTACCTATAGATTGTTAATCTATATAGATATCCACATTCAAAGACAGCCCCAATGCTGAATTTCCCCCATGAGTGCATGTAATGCCAAAAAGACCAATGAGAGGACCCACATAGGTTCTCCTTTGCCACGCTGTTGTGCTTATGGAGCGCAGCACCTGACCCTGTTTTCTCTTCTGCCTCCCGATCTTTCTTTTCTTATGGATTTGGAGCGGGAGGGAGTTCCAAGCAGGAGGAAGGCTGTGAGCCAGGGGCCGAAGGTGGGAGAGCTGAGAACGAAGCAGAGGGAGGTGATCTTGGAAGGAGCAAAGACTGAGAGCTGAGGTGCTGTGGGAGAACAGAGGTGATGTTGATGATGAAATGGATCCTTTTCGGCCCTCTTAACCCGGCAAGGTGCCCTCTAGGTACCCCACCTTTAGCTCACCGAAGGTACCAGGGGAGTCAAAGGGGAGGCACTTGTACCAGGTAAACGAAATTATCTGGGCCTCAGTTACATTCATTCATTCAATCAATCGTATTTATTGAGCGCTTACTGTGTGCAGAGCACTGTACTAAGCACTTGGGAAGTACAAGTTGGCAACATATAGAGGCGGTCCCTACCCAACAGTGGGCTCACAGTCTAGAAGGGGGAGACAGAGAACAAAACAAAACATATTAACAGAATAAAATAAATAGAATAAATATGTACAAGTAAAATAAATAGAGTAATAAATACGTACAAACATATATACATATATACAGGTGCTGTGGGGAAGGGAAGGGGGTAAGGCAGAGGGGATGGACAGGGGGAGGAGGGGCAGAGGAAGAAGGGAGCTCAGTCCGGGAAGGCCTCCTGGAGGAGGTGAGCTCTCAGTAGGGCCTTGAAGGGAGGAAGAGAGCTAGCTTGGCGGATGGGCAGAGGGAGGGCATTCCAGGCCAGGGGGATAACGAGGGCTGGGGGTCGACGGCGGGACAGGTGAGAATGAGGCATGGTGAGGAGATTAGCGGCAGAGGAGTGGAGGGTGTGGGCTGGGCTGAGCAAGGAGAGGAGGGAGGTGAGGTAGGAGGGGGCGAGGTGATGGACAGCCTTGAAGCCCAGGGTGAGGAGTTTCTGCCTGATGCATAGGTTGATTGGTAGCCACTGGAGATTTTTGAGGAGGCGAGCAACATGCCCAGAATGTTTCTGGACAAAGACAATCCGGGCAGCGGCGTGAAGTATGGATTGAAGTGGGGAGAGACAGTAGGTTGGGAGATTGGAGAGGAGGCTGATACAGTATGAGGATTGAGACCGTGAGCCACAAGGCAGTGAGGGACTGTGTCCAATCTGATTTGTTTGTATCCACCCCGGTGCTCAGTACAGTGCCTGGCACATAGGGCTTAACAAATTCCATAATAATAATTATTATTATTATTATCATTATTAAATACTATGAGTATACTATCACTATTTTCCTCCAAGACCTTGTTTCCCCCGATACAGTAGTGGACATCACACAATTGCCTGTTAACACAGGGTTTTCAGAACCCAACTATCATCTTTTTTTAAGGTATTTGTTAAGCGCTTACCATTATGCACTAGGCATTGAAGCAGTGTGGCCTAGTGGATATAGCCCTGGCCTGGGAGTCAGGGGACCTGGGTTCTCATCCCAGCTCTGCAACTCGTCTGCTATGTGACCTTGGACAAGTCATTTCACTTCTTTTTTTTTGGTGGTATTTCTTAAGTACTAACTATGCTCCAGAAGCAGTGTGGCTCAGTGGCAAGAGCACGGACTTGGGAGTCAATCAATCAATCAATCAATTAATCAATCATATTTATTGAGCACTTACTGTATGCAGAGCACTGTACTAAGTGCTTGGGAAGTACAAGTTGTCAACATATAGAGACAGTCCCTACACAACAGTGGGCTCACAGTCTAGAAGGCGGAGACAGAGAACAAAACCAAACATATTAACAAAATAAAATAAATAGAATAGATATGTACAAGTAAAATAAATAAATAAACAGAGTAATAAATATGTACAAACATATATACATATATACAGGTGCTGTGGGGAAGGGAAGGAGGTAAGATGAGGGGAATGGAGAGGGGGACGAGGGGGAGAGGAAGGAGGGGGCTCAGTCTGAGGAAAACCATAGGTTCTAATCCCGGCTAGGCCACTTGTCTACTGTGTGACCTTGAGTTGACTTCTCTGGGCCTCGATTCCCTCATCTGGAAAATGGGGATTAATCAATCAATCAATCAATTGTATTTATTGAGCACTTACTGTGTGCAGAGGACTGTACTAAGTGCTTGGGAAGTACAAGTTGGCAACATATAGAGACGGTCCCTACCCAACAGTGGGCTCATAGTCTAGAAGGGGGAGACAGAGAACAAAACAAAATATATTAACAAAATAAAATAAATAGAATAGATAAGTACAAGTAAAATAAATAAATCAATAAATAGAGTAATAAGACTGTGAGCCCCACGTGGGACAACCTGATACAAGGTAATCTACCCCAGTGCTTAGAACAGTGCTCAGCACAGAGTAAATGCTTAACCCATGGCTCAGTGGAAAGAGCATGGGCTTTGGAATCAGAGGTCATGGGTCCATCCCGACTCTGCCAATTGTCAGCGGTGTAACTTTGGGCAAGTCACTCGACTTCTTTGTGCTTCAGTTACCTCATCTGTAAAATGGGGATTAAGACTGTGAGTCCCCCGTGGGACAACCTGATCACCTTGTAACCTCCCCAGTGCTTAGAACAGTGGTTTGCACATAGTAAGCGCTTAATAAATGCCATCATCATTATTATTATCGGGTTCAGAGTCTTAATCCCCATTTTACAGATGAGGTAACTGAGGCCCAAAGAAGTGAAATGACTTGCCCAAGGTCACACAGCCGACAAGTGGTGCAGTCGGGATTAGAACCCAGGTCCTCTGACTCACAGACCCAGGCTCTTTCCACTAGACCACGCTGGTTCTCAAGGTCAAGGTCACATGACAAACAAGTCAATCAATCAATCAATCAATCATATTTATTGAGCACTTACTGTGTGCAGAGCACTGTACTAAGCACTTGGGAAGTACAAGTTGGCAACATATAGAGACGGTCCCTACCCAACAGTGGGCTCACAGTCTAGAGGGGGCAGGCAGAGAACAAAACCAAAGATATTAACAAAATGAAATAAATAGAATAGATATGTACAAGTAAAATAAATAAATAAATAAATACATAAATAAATAAATAGAGTAATAAATATGTACAAACATATATACATACATTCAGGTGCTGTGGGGAAGGGAAGGAGGTAAGACGGCGGGTGGAGAGGGGGACGAGGGGGAGAGGAAGGAGGGGGCTCAGTCTGGGAAGGCCTCCTGGAGGAGGTGAGCTTTCAGTAGGGCCTTGAAGGGAGGAAGAGAGCTAGCTTGGTGGATGGGCAGAGGGAGGGCATTCCAGGCCCGGGGGATGATGAGGGCCAGGGTAAGTCACCTAAGAGGGTAAAATGACTAAATTGTTAGTCATCCAAAAGGGCAGGCTGATCTAAACATCTTCAGAGAATTGGCAAGTCTACGTCCCTAATGGATCCAAAGAGCTAGCCACCCACTGCCCCGGGCAATGAAGGGCAGGCACTGGGAAGAAGCAGAAGGATAAGGAAGTCCATTCCACTTCCTGGACATTCTTCCAAGCCCAGTGATGTGTCCGCTAAACTGGCTGTGACCCTTTGGGAAAACCATACTTGATCCCCCCAGAGAGGGGCCGGGGGAAGTGACTTCATACTACCCCCTCTACATGTGACCCTTGACCAAGGACACCCCGGAATATTCCGGCACAAACTCCCCAGGAGAGCAATAAAGAGGTTTCAGAGGTGGGGAGCTTAGGAGCAGAACCAGGGAGCTACAGTAAATTGTAGCATTTGATAAGTGCTTACTATGAGCCGCGCAATGTACTAAGCACTGGGGTGGATATGAACAAATCAGGTTGGCCACGGTCCCTGTCCCACAGGGGGCTCACAGCCTTAATCCACATTTTACAGGTAAAATAACTGAGGCACAGAGAAGTCAAGTTACTTGCCCAAGGTCATACAGCAGATAAGGGGCGGCATTCATTCAATCATATTTATTAAGTGCTTACTGTGTGCAGAGCACTGTACTAAGTGCTTGGGAAAGTACAGTACAATAAACACTTACGATTCCTTACCACAGTGAGCTAGCAGTCTGGGAGGGGAGACAGATATCAATACAAATAAACAGACATCAATACAAGTACATAAAATTACAGATATATACGTAAGTGCTGTAGGGCTGGGAGGGGGAGGAAAGAGCAGAGGGAGTAAGTCAGGGTGATGAAGAAGGGAGTGGGAGATGAGGCAAAGTGGGGCTTAGTCTGGGAAGGCCTCTTGGCCTCGTCTACTCTCCTGACTGTCAGCTTCTCAAGAGCAGTGTTCATGTTTACAAACCCTATTGTACTGTCCTGAAAGCTCAGTACAGAGCTCTGCACAGAGCCAATGGTGAGGAGTCTCTGTTTGATGCAGAGGTGGATGGGCTAAGCGCTTAGTACAGTACTCTGAACACAGTAAGCCCTTAATAAATATGACTGAATGAATGGGCAACCACTGGAGTTTCTTGAGGAGTGGGGAAACCTGGTCTGAACGTTTTTGTAAGAAAACGATCTGGGCAGAAGAGAAATTTAGTCTGTTGGGAACAATTTAGTCTGTTGGGAGCACTGCTCAAAGCACTTAGGAGAGTACAATAAACTTAGTAGACATGATGCCTAACCTCAAGGAACTTAAAATACTGAAAAGGTAGGGATTTGAAGAGGTTAAGTGGTCCGACCAAAGTGCTAGTGGTTTAGAGGAAAGGTGGATTTTACTGCTGTTGTGAAGGTTGAAGCGACAGGATTTGGTAATGGTTTGAAAATGCGGTTCTTATGGGAGAGATGAGAGGAGGAGGGAGACGCCAAGTTTCTGGGCTTGTGAGACCGGGAGGATGGTGGTGCCATCTACAACGTATTTACTATTCTATTTAATAATAATGATATTTATTAAGCATTTACTATGTGCAAAGCACTGTTCTAAGCACTGGGGAGGTTACAAGGTGATCAAGTTATCCCACGTGGGGCTCACAATCTTAATCCCCATTTTACAGATGAGTGAACTGAGGCCCAGAGAAGTTAAGTGACTTGCCCAAAGTCACAAAGCTGACAAGTGACGGAGGTGGGATTTGAACCCATGACCTCTGACTCCAAAGCCCGTGCTCTTTATTTATTAAATTTATTCTATTTAGTTTATAAATGATGTGCATTTAGCTATAATTCTATTTATTCTGATGATTTTGACAGCTGTCTACAAGTTTTGTTTTGTTGTCTGTCTCCCCCTTCTAGACTGTGAGGCCGTGGTTGGGTAGGGGCTGTCTCTATATGTTGCCGACTTGTACTTCCCAAGCGCTTAGTCCAGTGCTCTGCGCACACTAAGCGCTCAGTAAATACGACTGAATGCATGAATGCAAGGTGGGAAAGTCAAGGAGAGGACAGGGTTTGGGTGGGAAGAGGAGGAGCTCTGTTTTGGCCATGTTAGGTTGGAGGCGTCATTCAATCAATCAATCAGTCATATTTATTGAGCGCTTACTGTGTGCAGAGCACTGTACTAAGCGCTTGGGAAGTACAAGTTGGCAACATATAGAGATGGTCCCTACCCAACAGTGGGCTCACAGTCTAGAAGGGGGAGACAGAGAACAAAACCAAACATATTAACAAAATAAAATAAATAGAATAGATATGTACAAATAAAATAAATAAATAAATAAATAGAGTAATAAGTATGTACAAACATATATACATATATACAGGTGCTGTGGGGAAAGGAAGAAGGTAAGACGGTGGGGATAGACTCAAGGCCCAAGCTGAGCAGCATCAAATTGCGACGGCCTTTGCTGCCACCTAGGGGCTCCCGATTTTTGTTATTAATAATAATTATTAATAATAATTGTGGTATTTGTTAAGCGCTTACTATGTGCCAAGTACTGCACTAGGCGCTGGGGTGGATACAAGCAAACTGAGTCAAAGTCCCTGTCCCGCATGGGGCTCACAGCCTCAATCTCCATTTTCCAGAGGCCAAGAGAAGTAAAGTGACTTGCCCCGGATCACATTGCAAACACGTGACAGGGTCAG
Organism: Tachyglossus aculeatus; assembly: GCF_015852505.1. NCBI lineage: Eukaryota > Metazoa > Chordata > Mammalia > Monotremata > Tachyglossidae > Tachyglossus > Tachyglossus aculeatus. The sequence continues at coordinate 174,988,564 of NC_052067.1, forward strand.
GATTAGAACCCATGACCTTCTGACTCCCAGGTAAGTTCCTACTGTACACAGCACTGGGGGAAAATGCACAGTTGGGAATTAGACATGATCTCTGTCTCTTAGGAGGCTCACAAAATAAGATCCTGTGTCTGGCCTGGAGCACACTCCCTCCTCAAATCTGACAACTACTCTCCCTAGCTTCAATACTTTATTGAAAGCACATCTCTGTCTAGAGGTCTCCCTCACTAAGCCCTCCACTCCTCTTCTCCCACTCCCTTCTGTGTCACCCTGACTTGCTTCTTTTATTTATCCCACCTCCCAGTCCCACACCACTTATGTCCATATTGTATATATGTATATATGCTTGTACATATTTATTACTCTATTTATTTATTTATTTATTTTACTTGTACATATCTATTCTATTTATTTTATTTTGTTAGTGTGTTTGGTTTTGTTCTCTGTCTTCCCCTTTTAGACTGTGAGCCCACTGTTGGGTAGGGACTGTCTCTATATGTTGCCAATTTGTACTTCCCAAGCGCTTAGTACAGTGCTCTGCACATAGTAAGCGCTCAATAAATACGATTGATGATGATGATGGTATCTGTCATTTATTTATTTTTATTATTATTATTTATTTATTTCTGTTAATGTCTTTCTCCCTCTCTAGACTGTAAGCTCGTTGCGGGCAGGATATGTGTTTGTTTATTCATTCATTCAATCATATTTATTGAGCACTTACTGATTGACGAGCACTTAACTAAGCGCTTGGGAGAGTACAGTAATAATAACGGTATTTGTTAAGTGCTTACTATGTGCCAGGCACTGTACTAAGCACTGGTGCGGATAGATGCAAATCGGGTTGGACACAGTCCTTGTCCCATGTGAGGCTCACGGTCTCACTCCTTATTTTATAGATGAGGTAACTGAGGCACAGAAAAGTGAAGAAAACTTCTAGACTGTGAGCCCGTTGTTGGGTAGGAACCATCTCTATATGTTGCCAACTTGTACTTCCCAAGCACTTAGTACAGTGCTCTGCACACAGTAAGCACTCAATAAATATGATTGAATGAATGAATGAATGAATGAGTGAAGTGACTTGCCCAAGGTCACATAGCACACAAGTGACATATCAAGCAAAAACTCCTCACATTTGGCTTCAAAGCCCTCCATCACCTCGTCCCCTCCTATCTCACCTCCCTTCTCTCCTTCTCCAGCCCAGCCCACACTCTCTGCTCCTCTGGTGCTACTAACCTTCTTCCTGTGCCTCGTTCTCGCCTGTCCTGCTGTCAACCCCTGGCCCAAGTGCTGCTTCTGGCCTGGAATCCCTCTCCTCAAATCTGCCAAACAATCACACCTTACCCCTTCAAAGCCCTACTGAAGGCTCACCTCCTCCAGGAGGCCTCCCCAGACTAAGCCTCCCTTTTCCTCAGCTTCCTCTCCCCTCCAAATGCCCTACTCACTCCCTTTGCTCTACCCCCCTCCCCACCCCACAGCACTTGTGTATATATTTACATATCTGTGATTCTATTTATTTATATTAATGCCTGTTTACTTGTTCTAAAGTGTATATATATCGATAATTCTATTTATTTATATTGGTGCTATTGATGCCTGTGTACTTGTTTTCATGTCTGTTTCCCTCATTCTAGACTGTGAGCCCGTTGTGGGAAGGGATTATCTCTCTTTGCTGCTGAATTGTACTTTCCAAGTGCTTAGTACAGTGCTCTGCACACAGAAAGGGCTCAATAAGTTCGATTGAATGAATGAAGTGGCGGAGCCAGTATTAGAGTCCATGACCTTTGGACTCCCAAGCCTGTGCTCTATGCACTATGCCATGCAGCTTCTACTACAACACTACAACAATTAGCAAACACATTCCCTGTCCACAATGAGTGGACAGACAGTCTAGAGTGGGGAGACTGACATCAATACAAATAGATAAATGACAGACATGTACTGTTGTGGGGCTGAGAGGTGGAAAGTGTTAAGAGAATAAGTCAGGGCAATGCAAAAGGGAGTGGGAGAAGAGGAAAGGAGGGCATAGTCAGGGAAAACCTCTTGGAGGAGATGTGCCTTCAATAAGGCTCTGAAGGATGGGAGAGTCATTGTCTATCAGATTTGAGGAGGGAGGGTGTCCCAGGACAGAGGCAGGATGAGAGCAAGGGATCAAGGTGAAATAGGTGAGACAGAGGCCCAGTGAGAGGGTTAGTGGCACCAGAGGAGTGAAGCATGCAGTCTGGGCTGTAGAAGGAGAGAGGTAAGGTGGTGGACTGCTTTAAAGCCAATGGAGAGGAGTTTTTGTTTGATGCGGAGGTGGATGGGCAACCACTGGAGTTTTTTTGAGGAGCGGGGTGACATTTCCTGAACATTTCTGTAGAAAAATGATCCAGGGCTCAGAGTGAAGTATGGACTGGAGTGGGGAGAGACAGGAAGCAGGGAGGTCAGCAAGGAGGCTGATGCAATAATCCATGAGAGATAGGATGAATGATTGTACTAATGTGGTAGTAGTTTGGATGGAGAGGAAAGGGCAGATTTTAGCAATGTTGTAAAGGTCTGGGCGACAGGGTCTGGTGATGGTTGAATATGTGGGTTAATGAGAGAGAGGAGTCAAGGATAACACCAAGTTATGGCTTGAGACATAGGAAGGATGGTGGGACCATCTGCGGTATTGGGAATGTCACGGAGAGGGCAGAGTTCGGGTGGGAAGATAAAGGACCTCCATTTTGGACATACTAAGTTTGAGGTGATGGGAGGACATCTAAGTAGAGATGTATTGAAGGCAAGAGGAAACGTGAGACTGCAGAATCAATCAATCAATCGTATTTATTGAGCGCTTACTGTGTGCAGAGCACTGTACTAAGCACTTGGGAAGTACAAGTTGGCAACATATAGAGACGGTCCCTACCCAACAGGGGGCTCACAGTCTAGAAGGGGGAGACAGAGAACAAAACAAAACATATTAACAAAATAAAGTAAATAGAATAGATATATACAAGTAAAATAAATAAATAGAGTAATAAATACGTACAGACATATATACATATATACAGGTGCTGTGAGGAGGGAAGGAGGTAAGGTTGGGGGGTGGAGAGGGGGAGAAGAGGGAGAGGAAGGAGGGGGCTCAGTCTGGGAAGGCCTCCTGGTGGAGGTGAGCTCTCAGTAGGGCCTTGAAGGGAGGAAGAGAGCTAGCTTGGCGGATGTGGGGAGGGAGGGCATTCCAGACCAGGAAGATGACGTGGGCCGGGGGTCGATGGCAGGACAGGCGAGAACGAGGCCTAACGGTGAGGAGATTAGTGGCAGAGGAGCGGAGGGTGCGGGCTGGGCTGGAGAAGGAGAGAAGGGACGTGAGGTAGGAGGGGGCGAGGTGATGGACAGCCTTGAAGCCCAGGGTGAGGAGTTTCTGCCTGATGCACAGGTTGATTGGTAGCCACTGGAGATTTTTGAAGAGGGGAGTAACATGCCCAGAGTGTTTCTGGACAGAGACAATCCGGGCAGCGGCGTGAAGTATAGATTGAAGTGGGGAGAGACAAGAGGATGGGAGATCAGAGAGAAGGCTGATACAGTAGTCCAGATGGGCTAGGATGAGAGCTTGAATGAGCAGGGTAGTGGTTTGGATGGGAAAGGGCGGATCTTGGCAATGCTGCGGAGGTGAGACCGGCAGGTTTTGGTGACGGCTTGGGTGTGGTGGTGAATGAGAGAGCGGAGTCGAGGATGACACCAAGGTTGCAGGCTTGTGAGACGGGAAGGATGGTAGTGCCATCAACAGTGATGGGAATGTCAGGGAGAGGGCAGGGTTTGGGAGGGAAGACAAGGAGTTCAGTCTTGGACATGTTGAGTTTTAGGTGGTGGGCAGACAGTCAGATGGAGATCTCTTGAAGGCAGAAGGAGATGCAAGCCTGGAGGGAGGGGGAGAGAGCAGGGGCAGAGATGGAGAAAGCAAGAGAGATCATGTTTATTGTTATGTTGTACTCTCACAGGCGCTTAGTACAGTCCTCTGCACACAGTAAGTGCTCAATAAATATAATTAAATGAATGAATAAGATAACGTCCCTGCCAGCTGTTATACTGTACTTTCCTAAGCACTTAGTACAAAGCTCTGCATACAGTCAACAGTCAATAAATATGTCTGATTGATTGATCTTGGGGAGGGCTCTTGCTGTGGGTGTTTTTCTCTTTCTTGTCAGGGTGGGGATAGGAGGGACGGGAGGGAGTGTGACCTATGACAGCTCTCAGAGACAGACATGGCGGCACTCTTCAACTAGGCCGTACTCCCTCTTCTCCAGAGCCTGGAGTTTCGGCGGGGACAACGTGAGGGGCTTTTCCCTTTATGGGCGGGGAACATGTCTGCTAACTCTGTTGTATTGTACTCTTCCAAGCACTTAGTACAGTGCTCTTCATACTCAAAAAATGTGATTGATGTGTCTATTGACATTGATTTTGTGGAGGCCTTATGCTGGGGGTGTTTTTCTCTTTCTTGTCAGAGCAGTGAAAGGAGGGAAGGGAAGCTCTCAGTACAGAGCTCTGCACACAGTAACTGCTAAATAAACACGATTGATTGATTGATTGAATGAATGAGGGAGTCTCCCCTGTGCTAGTTCCCAGGGGACAAGCCTGGTGGTTCTCTTTCCAGGAGACCATACTGCCGTTTTCTGGAGGCCTAGTGGATAGAGTCTGGGCCTGGGAGTCAGAAGGACCTGGGTTCTAATCTTGGCACCGCCACTTGTCTGTTGTGTGACCCAGGGCAAGTCACTTCACTTCTCTTGGCCTCAGGTCCCTCATCTGTAAAATGGGGATTAAGATTGTGAGTCCCACATGGGACAGGGACTGGGTCCAGCCCAATTACCTTGTATCTATTCCAGTGCTTAGAACAGTTCCTGGCACATAGTAAGTAACAAATACCACTGGAATTATTATTATTATTATTATTATCATTATCATTATCTGTCCAGGGCCTGGGGTTTCAGGGTGACAACCCGAGTGGCCTTTCTTGTTATGGGCAGGGAACATGTCTGCTAATTCTGTTGTTTTCTACTCTATCAAGTGCTTAGTACAGTGCTCTGTACATAGTAAGCGCTCAAAAAATACCAATCAATGAATCAATCATATTGATTGAGCGTTCCCTTTGTGCAGAGCACTGTACTAAGTGCTTGGAAGAGTCCAGTAAAGCAACAAACAGACATATTCCCCACTCCTAATGAGCAGGGAGCCCCATGGTGTCCTCTGCCAGTGAGGTCTCAGAGATGTCCTGTCCCATGTCTGCAGGTCTCAGCTGTTCTCTTGCCAGTCATCTCCCTGCCGGCTGCTGTGTCCACCAGGCACAGGTGGACTGGAGAGCGGAGTGAGGATGGTTCAGTGCAAACCATCACTGCTACTGCAAAAACAACTCCAGGGTGAGTTCTGCTCAGGATGGCTCCTCCCCTCCCTCTCCCTTTCACACCATTGGGGTCTGAGCTGCACCCTTCCTGCTGTCAAGGCACTGGAAGAGGTGTATGGCAGGGTTTCCATAGGGCCAGAGAGCAGTTTAGTACATTGCCAGGCACATAGTAAGTGCTTAACATATACCATTTAAAAGAAAAAGTCTCTCAAAGACAGTCAGACCCATGGATGCAGTCTCACAGACAGCTATGTCATCTGCACGCTAAAGATTCTGCTCTGCCGATCACTCAACCCCACAGCACCTGTATATATGAATATATGTTTGTACATATTTATTACTCTATTTATTTATTTATTTATTTATTTTACTTGTACATGTCTATTCTGTTTATTTTATTTTGTTAGTATGTTTGGTTTTGTTCTCTGTCTCCCCCTTTTAGACTGTGAGCCCACTGTTGGGTAGGGACTGCCTCTATATGTTGCCCACTTGTACTTACCAAGCACTTAGTACAGTGCTCTACACACAGTAAGCGCTCAATAAATACGATTGATTGATTGATTGATTTACCCTTAGCGCAGTAATTCAGGCCACCGCACACGGAGCCAAAATCATCACCTCAAATCTTGGTGTCCCCTTGATGCTCCAGGCTTTGTCTCAGCAGCATGGAAATATTGCAAATAAGAATCATGCCGTAAAGATAACGGTTGACAAAGGCAGATGGGGGTCTGTTTATCACAGCATGTCCTGGTCAAGCAGAAAAAAACGCGGGCATTGGGCCTGTAGCTATAGCTCACGGGTGCTTGAAAGATCTTGGATTTGCGTCTTTAGGAGAGCACGATCAGGGTGGTGGTTTGGGACAGTGTCTACCTGACCGGACAGCTTTTTGGTGCCGACAATTCCGGGAAGATAGGAGCTACCTGGCTCTAGATGGTGTTGGTCACATCCAGCCTTAAAGGAGGAAGAAACACATTTTTCTTGCTGCCATCTTTCAAAACAAAATGGCTCCACTCCCCACTCAATGCCCAAGTTCTCTTAGAGAGATTGTTGCTTTCCGAAAGGGTCTCCCTCCTCGCTGTCCAAGCTGACGGGGACTGAAAGAAAAAAAACAATTGTCAATCAGACATTCAAACAATGGAACTTAGTCAGTCAGTCAATCTTATTTAATAATAATAATGATGGCATTTATTAAGCACTACTATGTGCAAAGCACTGTTTAAAGCGCTGAGGAGGTTACAAGGTGATCAGGTTGTCCCACGCAGGGCTCACAATCTTAATCCGCATTTTACAGACAAAGTAACTGAGGCACAGAGAATTAGAGGGACTTGTCCAAGGTCACACAGCAGACAAGCAACGGAGCGGAATTAGAACCCATTACCTTCTGACTCTCAGGCCTGTGCTCTATCCACTACACCATGCTGCTTCTCAGTCCCTGCTTACTCTGCAGAGTACTGCACTAAGCGCTTGGGAGAGTACAATGCCTACTATGTGCCGAATACCGTATTAAGCATTCGGGAAAGTCCAAATTGGTAGAGATGGTAGATGTGATTCCTGCCCACAAGGAGATTATAGTCTACAGGGGGAGACAGACATTAAAATAAAATTTAGATAGAGAAAATAGTAGTGTATTAGAAATAGGCATTCATTCATTCAATCGCATTTATTGAGTGCTTACTGTGTGCAGACCACTGTACTAAATATGAACATAAGTGCTATGGGGCTTGAGTAGGCATCGAAGGTATCAGAAGGAGCATCATCATCATCCTCATCATCAATCGTATTTATTGAGCGCTTACTATGTGCAGAGCACTGTACTAAGCACTTGGGAAGTACAAATTGGCAACATATAGAGACAGTCCCTACCCAACAGTGGGCTCACAGTCTAAAAGGGGGAGACAGAGAACAAAACCAAACATACTAACAAAATAAAATAGAATAGATATGTACAAATAAATTAAATAAATAAATAAATAGAGTAAAAAAATATGTACAAACATATATACATATATACAGGTGCTGTGGGGGAGGGAGGGAGGTAAGATGGGGCGATGGAGAGGGGGACAAGGGGGAGAGGAAGGAAGGGGCTCAGTCTGGGAAGGCCTCCTGGAGGAGGTGAGCTCTCAGCAGGGCCTTGAAGGGAGGAAGAGAGCTAGCTTGGCGGAGGGGCAGAGGGAGGGCATTCCAGGCCCGGGGGATGACGTGGGCCGGGGGTCGATGGCGGGACAGGCGAGAGCGAGGTACAGTGAGGAGATTAGCGGTGGAGGAGCGGAGGGTGCGGGCTGGGCAGTAGAAGGAGAGAAGGGAGGTGAGGTAGGAGGGGGCGAGGGGATGGACAGCCTTGAAGCCCAGGGTGAGGAGTTTCTGCCTGATGCGCAGATTGATTGGTAGCCACTGGAGATTTTTGAGGAGGGGAGTGATATGCCCAGAGTGTTTCTGGACAAAGATAATCCGGGCAGCAGCATGAAGTATGGATTGAAGTGGAGAGAGACACGAAGATGGGAGATCAGAGAGAAGGCTGATGCAGTAGTCCAGATGGGATAGGATGAGAGCTTGAATGAGCAGGGTAGCGGTATGGATGGAGAGGAAAGGGCGGATCTTGGCAATGTTGTGGAGCTGAGACCGGCAGGTTTTGGTCACGGCTTGGATGTGAGGGGTGAATGAGAGAGCGGAGTCGAGGATGACACCAAGGTTGCGGGCTTGTGAGATGGGAAGGATGGTAGTGCTGTCAACAGAGATGGGAAAGTCAGGGAGAGGGCAAGGTTTGGGAGGGAAGACAAGGAGTTCAGTCTTCGACATGTTGAGCTTTAGGTGGTGGGCAGACATCCAAATGGAGATGTCCTGAAGGCAGGAGGAGATGCGAGCCTGGAGAGAGGGGGAGAGAGCAGGGGCAGAGATGTAAATCTGGGTGTCATCAGCATAGAGATGATAGTTGAAGCCGTGAGAACGAATGAGGTCACCAAGGGAGTGCGTGTAGATCGCGAACAGAAGGGGACCAAGCACTGAACCTTGAGGAACCCCCACAGTGAGAGAATGGGAGGGGGAGGAGGAGCCTGCAAAAGAGACTGAGAAAGAATGACCGGAGAGGTAAGAGGAGAACCAGAAGAGGATGGAGTCTGTGAAGCCAAGGTCAGATAGCATGTTGAGAAGAAGGGGGTGGTCCACAATGTCAAAGGCAGCTGAGAGGTCGAGGAGGATTAGGACAGAGTAGGAGCCGTTGGATTTGGCAAGCAGGAGGTCATTGGTGACCTTTGACAGGGCAGTTTCCGTGGAATGTAGGGGACGGAAGCCAGACTGGAGGGGTTCGAGGAGAGAGTTGTTATTGGCTCAGTGGAAAGAGCCCAGGCTTGGGAGTCAGAGGTCATGGGTTCAAATCCCAGCCCACCAATTGTCAGCTGTGTGACCTTGGGCAAGTCACTTAGCTTCTCTCTGTGCCTCAGTTACCTTGTCTGTAAAATGGGGATTAAGACTGTGAGCCCCACATGAGACAACCTGATCACCTTACATCCTCCCCAGTACTTAGAACAGTGCTTTGCACATAGTAAGTGCTTAATAAATTCCATCATTATTATTATTATTATTATTAGTGGACACAGGGGGAGGGAGGATGAGTGACAGTTAGACTTAATCAGGGAAGGTTTCTTGGAGGATGTGTGATTTTAGGAGGGTTTGTAGGTGGGGAGAGTGGTGGACTCTTAGATGTGAATTGTACTTTCCAAGTGCTTAGTACAGTACTCTGCACACAGCAAGCGCTCAATAAATACAATTGAGTGAATGAATGTGAAGGGGGAGGAGTTGCAGACCCAAGGGAGAATGTGAGCAAGAAGTTGGTAGCAGAATAGATAGAGGTACAGAGGGCAAGTTAGCATTTGAGGGGAGAAGTGTGTGGGTTGCGCTGTAATAATATTAATAATAATGATGGTACTTTTTAAGCGCTTACTTTGTGCAAAGCACTGTTCCAAGCATTGGGGGCATACAAGGTGATCAGGTTGTCCTACGTGGGGCTCAGAATCTTAATCCCCATTTTACAGATGAGGGAACTGAGGCCCAGAGAAGTTAAGTGACTTGCCCAAAGTCACACAGCTGACAAGTGGCAGAGTCAGGATACGAACATATGAGCTTGGGCTCCCAAGCCCGGTCCCTTGCCACTAAGCCACACTGCTTCTGTAGTAGATTAACTAGGCGAGGTAAGAGGGAGAGAGCTGATTGAGCTATTAAAGCTGATGGTAAGGAGTTTCTGTTTGATGCACAGGTGGATAGACAACCACTGGAAGTTTTTGAGAGTGGGGAGATGTGACTATCTAAATGGTAACCTTCTCACTTTCAATCATTCATTCAATTCAATCATATTTATTGAGCGCTTACTGTGTGCAGAGCACTGTATTAAGCACTAGGGAAGTACAAGTTGGCAACATATAAAGACAGTCCCTAACAGTCCCTACCCAACAGCGGGCTCACAGTCTAGAAGGGGGAGACAGACAACACAACAAAACATATTAACAAAATAAAATAAATAGAATAAATATGTACAAGTAAAATAGAGTAATAAATATGTACAAACATATATATATATATATATATATATATATATATATATATATATATATATATATATATACAGGTGCTGTGGGGAGGGGAAGGAGGTAAGGCGAAGGGGAGAGGAAGGAGGGGGCTCAATCTGGGAAGGCCTCCTGGAGGAGGTGAGCTCTCAGTAGGGCTTTGAAGGGAATCACCAAGGTCTCACTGTACCTCCATCTCGGCTACCTCGCCACCGACCTCTCACTGACATCCTACCTATGGCCTGAAGTGCTCTTCTTCTTCATATCAGAAAGATAATTGCTTTCCCCCACTTTAAAGCCTTACTGAAGGTATGTCTCCTCTAAGAAGCCTTCCATGGAGTAGGAGGTTGTAGATGGAGAACAGCAGAAGGACCTTGAGAAACTCCCACAGTTAGAGTATGAGGAGGTGGTCGGTGGAGTTGAGGAGTGAGAAAAAGAGGACAGTGGAAGGCTCTATTGGAACATTCATGCGGATGTTGAAGCCTGCCTGTCTCCCTCTCTAGACTGTAAGTTTGTTGTGGACAGGGAATGTGTCTGGTTATAAATCGTACTCTCCCAAGCACTTAGTACAGTGCTTTGAACACAGTAAGTGCTCAGTAAATACAACTGAATGAAGGACGTCCCCATGGATCACTAGAAGGTGTCAAGATGGTTCAGAAAGCTGGTGGTGGAGGCTGAGAGGTGGTAATGATAGCAACGGGTAATTGGAGTAGGTGAAAAAGACCGATGGAGTTCATTTCAAAGGAGGGGAAAGAAAGGGATGGGGCAGCATGGGAGGAGGAGATGGGATTGTGTGATAGCGGCACTGGGGAGCAAGAAGGAAACAGCCGGGCTTGGGACATAGGTTCTAATTCTGGCTCTGCCACTTGTCTGCTGTGTGAGCTTGGGCAAGCTACTTAACTTCTCTATGCCTCAGTTACCTCACCTATTAAATGGGGATTAAGATTGTGAGCCCCAAGTGGGGCAATCTGTTGACCTTGAATCTACCCCAGCATTTAGAACAGTGCTTGGCACATAATAAGCACTTAACAAATATCAACACTGTTATTATTATTAACTCCACCTCCTTTCCCAGTGAGTCTTAGGGAGTGGGAAAAGATGAGGCCTCTTAGAGAAGCAGCATGGCTCCGTGGAAAGAGCCTGATCTTTGGAGTCAGAGGTCATGGGTTCGAAAATAGGCTCCGCCAATGGTCAGCTGTGTGACTTTGGGCAAGTCACTTCACTTCTCTGTGCCTCAGTTCCTTCATCTGTAAAATGGGGATGAAGACTGTGAGCCCCCTGTGGGACAACCTGATCACTTTGTAACCTCCCCAGGGCTTAGAACAGTGCTTTGCACATAATAAGCACTTAATAAATGCCATTATTAATTAATTAATTAATTAGAAGCAGGGGCCAACCCCTTGCATAGGCCCTCCCTCCTGCCTAGATCTCCCTCCCTCTCTACATCCAGTGGACCACTGCTTCCCCACCTTCTACAATAGCACCTCCTCCGGGGAGTCCTCCCTGATTAGTCTCCTATCTTCCCCAACCTATTTCCCCTCCTACTGCCACTTCAACACTTCCACATCACCTATGCACTTGAGTCCTCTCCCCTCAAGGGTAATCTCCCCCCTTCCCCACCACATGGTGTAGTGGATAGAGCCCGGGCCTGGGAATCAGAAGATCATGGGTTCTAATCCAGCCTCTGCCACTTGTCTGCTGTGTGACCTTGGACAAGTTACTTCATTTCTCAGTCACCTCATCTGTAAAATGGGGATCGGGAGTGTGAGCCCCACTTGGGGCGGGGACTGTGTCCAACTCGATCTACTTGTATCCACCCCAGCACTTAGCACAGTGCCTGGCACATAGTGAGCACTTAACATATACCAGTTACACAGTTATTACAGATTTTTAAACTCTGTTACTTTCCCTACCTATAATTGATGGTGTCTGTTTTGTCCGCTAGAATGTGAACTCCTCAAGGGTTGGGGTGGCATCTACTAACTCTACCGTACTCCTCCAAATACTCAGACAATAATTATAATATTAATTGTGGTATTTATTAAGTGCTTATTATGTGGTAGGCACCATTCTAAGCACTGGGATAGATACAAGCTAATGGGGTTGGTTACGGTCCCTGTCCCACATGGGACCTAGAGTCTTGATCACCATTTTATAAAGATGAGGTAACTGAGGCACCAAGAAATGAAGAGACTTGCCCAAGGCAACACAGCAGACAAGTGACAGAGCTGGGATTAGAACCCAGGTCCTAATGACTCCCCAATCCGGGCTCTAGCCACAAGGCCATGCCCTGAGTGAGTACTTCTATTTGACTGCTTGACATTGAGTGCCTACAATAGTGGCTCAGTGGAAAGAGCCCGGGCTTGGGAGTCAGAGGTCATGGGTTCTAATCCCAGTTCTGCCACTTGTCAGCTATGTGACTTTGGGCAAGTCACTACACTTCTCTGGGCCTCAGTTCCCTCATCTGCAAAATAGGGATTAATTTGTGAGCCCCAAGTGGGACAACCTGATGATCTTGTATCCCCCCGACCCCCAGTGCTTAGAACAGTGCTAGGCACATAGTAAGCACTTAACAAATACCAACATTATTATTATTACAAAATACACTTGAAATAACAATGATGATGATGAAGATGATGATAATACTAGCAATAACACTGTGGTATTTGTTAAGTGTCAGCACTATACTTTCATTCATTCATTCAATCATATTTATTGAGTGCTTACTGTGTGCAGAGCACTGTACTAAACACTTGGGAAGTACAAGTTGGCAACATATAGAGACGGTCCCTACCCAAAAGTGAGCTCACAGTCTAGAAGGGGGAGACAGACCACAAACCAGAACATATTAACAAAATATAATAAATAGAATAAATATGTACAAATAAAATAAAGAAATAAATAGAGTAATACATATGTATAAATGTGTATATATATATACAGGTACTGTGGGGAGGGGAGGAGGTAAGGCAGGGGGGATGGGGAGTGGGAGGAGGGGAAGAGGAAGGAGGGGGCTCAGTCTGGGAAGGCCTCCTGGAGGAGGTGAGCTCTCAGTAGCGCTTTGAAGGGAGGAAGAGAGCTAGCTTGGCGGATGTGCGGAGGGAGGGCATTCCAGGCCAGGGGGATGACATGGGCCGGGGGTCGACGGCAGGACAGGCAAGTACGAGGCACCTAGAGGAGATTAGCAGCAGAGGAGTGGAGGGTGTGGGCTGGACTGTAGAAGGAGAGAAGGGAGGTGAGGTAGTAGGGGGCGAGGTGATGGACAGCCTTGAAGCCGAGGGTGAGGAGATTTTGCCTGATGCGTAGGTTGATTGGTAGCCACTGGAGATTTTTGAGGAGGGGAGTAACATGCTCAGAGCGTTTCTGCACAAAGACGATTTGGGCAGCGGCGTGAAGTATGGACTGAAGTGGGGAGTGACAGGAGGATGGGAGATCGGGGAGGAGGCTGATGCAGTAATCCAGTCAGGATAGGATGAGAGATTGAACGAGCAGGGTAGCGGTTTGGATGGAGAGGAAAGAGCGGATCTTGGTGATGTTGTGGAGGTGAGACCGGCAGGTTTTGGTGACGGATTGGATTTGAGGGGTGAACGACAGAGCAGAGTCGAGGATGACACCAAGTTTGCGGGCTTGTGAGATGGGAAGGATGGTAGTGCCGTCAACAGTGATGGGAAAGTCAGGGAGAGGGCAGGGTTTGGGAGGGAAGATAAGGAGTTCAGTCTTGAACATGCTGAGTTTTAGATGGCGGGCAGACATCCAGATGGAGCTGTCCTGAAGGTAGGAGGAGATACGAGCCTGGAGGGAAGGAGAGAGAGCAGGGGCAGGGATGTAGATTTGCATGTCATCAGCGTAGAGATGATAGTTGAAGCCGTGGGAGTGAATGAGTTTACACCAAGGGAGTGAGTGTAGATAGAGAACAGAAGGGGACCAAGAACTGAGCCTTGAGAAACCCCCACAGTAAGGGGATGGGAGAGGGAGGAGGAGCCCGCAAAAGAGACTGAGAACGAACGGCCTGAGAGATAAGAGGAGAACCAGGAGAGGACAGAGTCTGTGAAGCCAAGGTTGGATAGCATGTTGAGTAGAAGGGGGTGGTCCACAGTGTCGAAGGCAGCTGAGAGTTCGAGGAGGATTAGGATAGAGTAGGAATCCTTGACTCCATCTCTCATTCACCCCGCATATCCAATCCATCACCAAATCCTGCCGGTCTCACCTTCATAACATCACCAAGATCCGCCGTTTCTTCCCCATCCTAACTGCTACTACATAAGTACAATCGCTCATCCTGTCCTGACTGGATCACTGCATCATCCCCCTTTCTGACCTCCCAATCTCCTGCCTCTCCCCACTTCAAATCCCTATTGCACTCTGCTGCCTGGATTATCTTTATACAGAAGCATTGTGAGCATGTCACCCCACTCCTCAAAAATCTCCAGAAGTTGCCAGTAAACCTCCATATCAAACAAAAACTCCTCACTATTAGCTTCAAAGCTCTCCATCACCTTGCCCCTTCTTACCTCATCACCCTTCTCTCCTCCATCCCAGCCCGCACACTCCGCTACTCTGGTGCCGCTAACCTTCTCACTGGGCCTCGGTCTCACCTGTCTTGCTGACGACCCCTGCCTGGCCCAAGTCCTACCTCTGGCCTGTAACACCCTCTCTCCTCAAATCCACCTAACAATCACTTTTCCCCCATTCAAAGCCCTACTGAAGGCTCAACTTCTCCAAGAGGCCTTCCAGACAAAGCCCTCTTTCCTCAGCTCCCCCTCCCTTCCACGTCACCTTGACTTTCTCCCTTTGCTCTGCCCGTGCCCCACAGCATTTATGCATACATGCATACATGCATCCATAACTCTCTTTATTCATATTGATGTCTGTTTAATTGTTTTGATGTGTATATATCTATAATTCTATTTATTTATATTGATGCCTATTTACTTGTTTTGATTCTGTTTCCCCCCGTTCTAGGCTGTAAACCTGGTCTGGGCAGGGACTGTCTCTCTTTATTGCTCAGTTGTACTTCCCAAGCTCTTAGTACAGTGCTCTTCACACAGTAAGTGCTCAATAAATACAATTGAATGAATGGAATACTGGGGAGACTAGCTGGAATAGCAACAGACTGTATGTGAGAGGTAAAAGACAGAGAAGCAGTGAAGATAAGACCAGAATGGTGCCCTTCTTGGACAGTAGGGGAAAGTGGCACCGTTGACAGTAGCTGTACAGCCTGCTGGACAGAGTATGGGCCTGGGAATCAGAGGTAACTGAGGCACAGAGAAGTTAAGTGACTTGCCCAAAGTCACACAGCTGACCACTGGTGGAGCCGGGATTTGAACCCATGACCTCTGACTCCAAAGCCCCTGCTCTTTCCCCTGAGCCACACTGCTTCTCTTTCAGGAAGCTGAAACTGTGTGAGCCCATCCATCAATCAGTGCTATTTTATTTCTTGAGTGCTTTACACAAAAACAATCAGCCAATCATATTTATTGAGCACTTACTCTGTGCAGGGCACTGTACTAAGCACTTGGAAGAACACAATGCAACAATATAACAGACACACTCCCCGCCCACAACGAGCTTACAGTCTAGATGGGGAGACAGGCATTAATATAAATAAAATTACAGAGCACCTTATTAAGAGCTTGGGAGAGGACAATAGAGTTAGAAGACATGATCCCTGCCATCAATTACACTCTACTGTATGTAAAGCTCTGTGCTGAGCACTTGGAAGACTACAATAAAGACATGGTGCCTGCCATCAAAGAGCTTACAGTCTACTGCTCGCAGAGCACTGTACTGACTACTTTCATTCACTCGTTCATTCAGTTGTACTTACTGAGCACTTACAGTGTACAAAGCACTGTCCTAAGTGCTTGGGAGAGTACAATATAACAATAAACATTTCCTGCCCTCAATAAGCTTATAGTCTAGAGGGGGAGACAGACATTAATATAAAAATATAAATGACAGATATAGACATAAGTGCTGTGGGGTTGGGAGAGGGGTTGAGTAAATGGAGGAAGTCAGGGTGATTCAGAAGGCAGTGGAAAGTACTTGGAAAAATATAATAGGAGACATGATCCCTGCCTTCAAGGAGTTTAACGTCTACCATGTGCAGAGAACTGTAATAATAATAATGGCATTTATTAAGCACTTACTATGCGCAAAGCACTGTTCTAAGTGCTGGGGAGGTTACAAGGTGATCAGGTTGTCCCACAGGGGGCTCACAGTCTTAATTCCCATTTTCCAGATGAGGTAACTGAGGCACAGAGAAGTTAAGTGACTTGCCCAAAGTCACACAGCTGACAACTGGTGGAGCCGGGATTTGAACCCCTGACCTCTGACTCCAAAGTCCATGCTCTTTCCACTGAGCCAGGCTGCTTCCCCAACTGTAGTAAGGACTTGGGAGAGCACAGTAAAGTGAGTAGACATGATCCCTGCCCTCCAGGACCATACAGTCTACTGTGTGCAGAGCACTATACTAAGCACTTGGAAGAGTATGAGAAACAGCATGGCCTAGTGGATAGAGCACTGACCTGGAAGCCAGAAGGCCCCGGCTTCTGACCCCAGCTCCGCCAATTGTCTCCTGTGTAACCTTGGGCAAATCATTTCACTTCTCTGGGCCTCATGTGGGACATTATTCATTTATATCTACTTCAGTGCTTAGTACAGTGCCTGGCACTATTTCAAAAACAAAAAGTACAATATAGTTGGTGGGATATGGTCCCTGCCCTCAAGGAGCTTCCTGTCTACTGATTGTCTTAACCTGGAAGCTGACGACCTCCCCGAGGCGGGGAATGTAGAGCCAGAAGCTAGAGGATAGAGGGGGTGAGTCTATTTGTTCAAAGAATCAACATTAGAAATGGTGACTTTGCTTATTAGATTCATGGATGACTTCACCGATGTTTTGTCAATAGCAGGTCTCCATCAGCGCAGTAGCTTTGCTTGGCTTCTGTCACTGGCTATTTGCTGAAGGCATTGTCTGAATCAAATAAGGACACTAATCGATCAGTCGATCGATCAATCAATGGGAAAGTACAATAGAGCAGAGCTGGTAGTCGTGATCCTTGCCAACAAGTAGATTACAGTCTAGAGGAGGAGACAGTCATTTATGTAAAATATATGTAGGGGAAATATTAAGACTATATCATCAGTGGCATTTATTGAGTCATTTTTTTGTGCAGAGCACTGTACTAAGTGCGTGGGAGAGTAATAATAATAATGATGATGGTATTTGTTACGCACTTACTGTGTGTCAAACACTCTTCTAAGCACTGGGGTAGATACAAGGAAATCAGGTTGTCCCATATGGGTCTCAAAGTCTTAATCCCTATTTACAGATGAGGGAACTGAAACACACAGAAGTTAAGTGACTTTCCAAAGGTCACACAGCAGATGAGTGGCAGATCCAGGATTAAAATAATAATAATAATAATAATTTTGGTATTTGTTAAGTGCTTACTATGTGCCAAGCACTGTTCAAAGCACTGGGGGAGATACAAGGTAATCAGGTTGTCACACATGGGGCTCACAGTCTTAATCCCCATTTTACAGATGAGGTAAGTGAGGCCCAGAGAAGTTAAGTGACTTGCCCAAAGTCACACAGCTGATAAGTGGCAGAGCCGGGATTAGAACCCCTGACCTCTGACACCCAAGCCCGGGCTCTTTCCACTGAGCCACGCTGCTTCTCCATTAGAACTCATGACCTTTGATTCCCAAGCCCAGGCTCCAGAGTACAATGCAACAGAGTTGGCAGGCATGTTCCCTGCCCACAATGAATTTATAGTCTAGAGGGAGGGATGGACATTCACATAAATAAATAATTTATAATACAAAATTGATAGATATCTCTGACTACATTTTCTAATGGCCCCAGAAGTTAATGGTTATGATTCAGTATCCTGGAAGGTCAAGACTTTGATCTCTTTCAAGGCTTGTTTAAATGATGATCAATAAAACCTTTAGCTCAGGAGATAACAATCCAAACATACTGTCAGGGGAAAAGCCCAGAGACCAAAGTCATCAGATTTTGTTTCCCGGGCCTCTGTATCCTCCAATGGCCCAGGCGAGGAGGCTTCTGGGAAAGGATGAATCTCCTGTCCTAATCCCCTTGCTTAACAGTGAGGAGTATTTACTGTCAGATAATCAATAGTATTTACTTAACACTGCTTGGGTGCCGAGTGATGTACCGTGCTCTGGTGCTCTCTGCCCCCAACCTTAGATCTCCCCTGAAACCCAAGCTGACCTCCCGGCCTCCTTTCTCTCCCCTCTATGGACCAAGCTTCACTCCACTGCTCAGATCATTTCACCCCAAAACTGTTCACCCTCATCTCCTCGCTCCTTGAGAACCTCCAGTAGCTGCCCATCCATCTCGGCACCAAGTAGCAAGTCTTCACCATCAGCTCATTGTTATATTGTACTCCCCCAGGTACTTAGTACAGTGCTCTTCATACAGTAAGTGCTCAATAACTACGAATGAATGAATGAATGAACTCAGTCAATTCTCTCCCCTTTTTTTGCTCCTTTCCCACTGCTTTGCTCCTCTAACCCCAAGCTACTTACTGCACCAGGTCCTGGAAGTCAAAGATTCTGGCTTCTAATCAATCAGTCGACTAATCAATGGTATTTATTGACTTCTGTGTGCAGAGCACTGTACTAAGCTCTTGGGAGAGTAGGATACAATAGATTGGTAGAAATGATCCTTGCCCACAAGGAGCTGGAGTCCACAGTAGGAGATAGATGATCAAGTAGATTCCACTTAAGGAAAACAGTTAGGGCTCTCCACTTTCACCAACTGGTCCCATCCTACAAAGCTGTTCTCCTTCTCCATTCCTCCACACCCGTCTCTTTTTTCTCCCCTGTGTCCATTCCCTTTCTCATGCTGTTGCCCTTTCTCAGATCCCCAGTAGGCACTGTCCTTCCCACATTCAAACCTCCCGGAATGCCCACCTCCCCGAAAGTGCCATCTTCAATGTGTTCCCAGATTCCAAGTCATATCATCTCAACAGCAGCCATCCCAAGTGCTTCGGTACCTATTATATCCACTGTCATTATGTATGTTTATGCATTAATTATAGCACTAATAATCATAATTATAATGATGCTTACTATGTACAATGAGAACAGTGCTTGGCACATAGTAAGCGCTTAACAAATACCGTTATTATACTGTTCTAAGTGCTGGGGTAGATACAAGTTAATCAGGTTGGACACAGTCCCCGTCCCACATGGAGCTCCTAGTCTAAGTAGGAGGGAGTAGGATTGAATTCCCATTTTTCAGATGAGGTAACCAAGGCCCAGATAAGCTAAGTGATTCATCCTAGGTACCACAGCAGAGTTGTGGCAGAGCTGGGTTTAGAACCCAGGTAATAATAATAATAATTGTGATATATGTTTAGCGCTTACCAAGTGTTAAGTACTGTTCTAAGAACTGTTCTAAGATCTAGGTACAAGGTAATTGGGTCGACCTAATCCCTGTCCCACAGGGAGCTCACAGTCTTAATCCCCATTTTACAGATGAAACAACTGAGACATGGAGAAGTGAAGTGACTTGACCAAAGTCACACAGAAGATGAGCAGTGGAGCAAGGATTAGAACCTAGGTCCTCGGACCCCAAGGCCCAGGCTCTTTCCAAAAGGCCATGCTGCCTCTCATGTTGACCTGCATGTTGGCAAGGCACGCATCCCATGGCTTTTTGGCATACTTATTCATTTCTTAACTCAATCATATCTATTGAGTGGTTACTTTGTGCAGAGCACTGTACTAAGCGCTTGGGAAAGTACAATATAGCAATAAAAAGAGACATTCCCTGCCCACAATGAGGGCTTAGCAGAGAGTTCTGCACCCAAGAGAGTCCACTGATTCACTCTACATATACATCCCACTGACACCTCAGGCTCAATATGGGCCAAACGGAAATCCTCATCTTCCACACCAAGTCCTCTCAAATCCTCACATGCCACATCCTCACCACACTCACCCACCTCTTCAAGGCCCTCATTCCTGAGGCTGTGGGTGGGCAGGTAGAGCGGGGACCCGAGATGATGCCTTAACACCCCCAGAGAAAAGACAGTCCCCCAGGACCATCTCCTGAGGCAGTCGAGAACATTTGAGAAGGCCACGGGCATGCTCTTCGTTGTAATGATAACAACTGTGCTATTTGTTAAGTGCTTATTATGTAGCAGGCAGTGTACTTAGTGCTGGGGTAGATACGAGAAAATCGGGTAAGACAGAGTCCCTGTCCCACATAAGGCTCCCAGTCTCCATCGCCATTTTACAGATGAGGGACCTGAGACACAAGGAAGTGAAGTGACTTGCCCAAGGTCACCCAGAAGACAAGTGGCGGAGCTGGGATTAGAACCCACGTGCTCTGAGTCCCAAGCCCGTGCTCTTGCCATTAGGCCATGCTGCTTCTCCACTTCTTGAGGAGTGGGGAGATGAGAATAGTAATAACAATAATAATAATAATAATCATGGCATTTATTAAGTGCATACTACATTCAAAGCACTGTTCTAAGAGCTGGAGTACTGTTCTAAGTGCTGGACACTGTTCTAAGCACTGGAGAACTGAATGGTTTGATACCTCACCCCCAGCCCCACAGCACCCCAGGCCAAGCCCCCAGCCTAACCCCTCTCTGCCACTTCTCTGACCCTCCTTCTTTCCCCTCTTCCCCCTCAGTGAAAGAATATGAACAGAAGCCTCTTCGTGTCAGCGAGGGGGCTGAGTGTCTTCTGGGGCAGTACCCCCAGCAGTACCCCCAGATTTATCCTCATTGAAATGGAGCCATGTATGTCTTATCCAACCCCTTTTCCCTCTCCTCCTCCCCATCCCCCCCACCCTACCTCCTTCCCCTCCCTACAGCACTTGTATATATATTTTTACAGATCTATTACTCTATTTGACTTGTACATATTTACTATTCTGTTAATGATGTTCATATTGCTTTAATTCTATTTGTTCTAATGATTTTGACACCTGTCCCCATGTTTTGTTTTGTTTTGTTGTCTGTCATCCCCTTCTAGACTGTGAGCCCGTTGTTGGGTAGGGACCGTCTCAATTTGTTGCTGACTTGTACTTCTCAAGCACTTAGTACAGTGCTCAATAAATATGATTGAATGAATGAATGAATATGACCAGTGTGACCCAACAGAGACAGCGGCACTGGCTTGGCCTTGGGTAAAACCTATGGGACCTCGTTGTGGCAATCCACAAATGCCGCTTCTTGCCTGAACTTCCATATTGAAAAGGATGATTCCCAAGCCCCAGGACCATGAGCCAGTGAGGATGACGATGGAGTCTCCTGTCGAGAGCAGTGGATGAGCCTCAGTCCTGTGATCTGCATCCCAGAAAAGTACTTCAAGGACTCGATTCCAGAGCTGTGGTTTCCACAGAGGCACTCGTGCCTGCTGGTCCCTGCTCGTCGTGTTCCCACTGGGGCTGGAGCACAACGGGCGAGCAGGCGGATGGGGGTGCTCTGCACATAGTAAGCGCTCAATAAATACGATTGATGATGGTGAGGTGCCCTCAGAGGGGTTTGGCAGGAAGCACCTGATGGCTGCAGTGACCACAACACAGGGCACACGCCGGACTGAAGTGCCATAACCTGGCGGCCACTTTCCACTGGTCCATTACCTCCTTCCCTTCCCCACAGCACCTGTATATATGTATATATGTTTGTACATATTTATTACTCTATTTATTTACTTATTTTACTTGTACATATCTATTCTATTTATTTTATTTTTTTAACATGTTTGGTTTTGTTCTCTGTCTCCCCCTTCTAGACTGTGAGCCCACTGTTGGGTAGGGACTGTATATGTTGCCAACTTGTACTTCCCAAGCGCTCAGTACAGTGCTCTGCACACAGTAAGAGCTCAATAAATACGATTGATTGATTGATCGATTGATTGATAATAAAATCACAGTTGTAGAGGCCAAAGAGCAATTTCTTAAGCCCCTACCTGCCTCAGGTAGCCTCTACCTCCACGTCCCCACCTCTGCACTCTGGTTTCACCACTCTTTGGTCTGCGCTTCTGTTCCAGAAACACCACCGTCGTGAAAACAGGGCTAGCGACCATGCCATTTACAAGCCACTGTGCTCGAAATAGATTCATTTGTATCTAATGGTAATTGCCAACGTAAATCCACCTACATAAGACAGTCCAGTTCATTTGCTCCTCATGGAAAACTATTAGTAGCATGACTGATTCTAAGCTCAGCCCTTCAAGTTGCGAGAAAAACGCCACTATTAATAGCTCACCTGTCAAGACTGCATCACTCCGAGATGGAGAGTGTTTTAAGATGAGGTGAAATTGTCATTCTTTGGGTGACTTGAGCAGAAGAAAAACTGATTATTGAAACTGAAGCAACTTGAAAGAAAACTTACTTGAAAGTTAGTTATCAATGGTTTGGGCCTGGCTTTTCATTTAACAGAATCTGAGTATGGAATAGCTTCATGCCCAGCCTAAACTGAAATGCGGGGTAATGTTCCCGATTTGAAAATTAATTCTGAGGAAACATTGGGTAAAGATGGTGGTTTCCCACAGTGTCACCTACATGAAAGGAGGAGCTGGAGTACTGGTAACAGTAATGGTATTTTTTGAGCGCCTAGTGAGGGTGCTATTCTAAGCACTATTTGGAGACACAGAGTGGCCTTGTGGAAAGAACCAGAGCCTGAAAGTCAGAAGACCTGGGTTCTGATCCCAGGCCTCCCACTTGTCTGCGGTCACACTGCAGATGTGGCCTTGGGCAAGTCTCTTAACTTCTCGGTGCCTCAGTTCCCTCATCTGTAAAATGGGGATTAAGACCTTGAGCCTTATGTGGAACTTGGACTGGATCCAACCTGATTAGCTTGATTAAGACCTTGAGCTTTATGTGGAACTTGGACTGGGTCCAACCTGATTAGCTGGTAACAATTCCAGCGTTTAGTACAGTGCCTGACATATAATAATCACTTAACAGATACCACAAAAAGGGTCTCATTGTTATTGAATAATAATATTTATGGTAATTATAATAATAATGATGGTATTTATAAAGCACTTACTATATGCAAAGCACCGTTCTAAGCGCTTGGTACTTACCAAGCACTCACTATGTGCCAAACCCTGTTCTAATCATGGGGTAGGTACAATTTAACCAGGCAAGATGCAGTCCCTGTCCCACAGGGGGCTCTCAGTCTAAGTATTAGGGATTGGATATAACCCCCATTTTACAGCTGATGTAGCTGAGGCACAGAAAAGTTAAGCAACTTGCCCTAGATCACGCAGTAGATGAATGGCGGAGCATTCATTCATTCATTCATTCATTCAATCGTATTTATTGAGCACTTACTGTGTGCAGCGCACTGTACTAAGCGCTGGGGAAGTACAAGTTGGCAGGGATTGGAACCCAGGTCCTCTGACTCCCAGGCCGGTGCTCTATCGTCTAGACCATGCTGCTTCTCGGCACTGTTCTAAGCGTTAGGGAAAACATAACAGGATCAACGGATGCTTTCCCCACCCACAAGGACACAGACATATAAATATTTATAGATAAAGTAATCAGAATAAATGGATGCACTGCAGTGTTAGCTAGGCATGTTTCGGAGGGAAGGGATCTATAAATCAAATCAATTTGTCAGGGCCAGAGGTGACTGATGGACTGATGTGCTCTGGATGTCAGAAGCTAATCCATCCACAGAGACTAGAAGATTGACTTCTTTAAAGCATTTAGCACAGTACCTCTCACCCTCTCTTCTCAGCTGAAAATGCTATTTGGACTCTGGCTTCTGAATGAAATATGTGTCAGTGAAACCCAGCAAACAACTCTTGCTCTCCTCATTCTCCCCTCTAGACAGGAAGCTCATTGTGAGCAGTAAAGTGTGTCCCATTTCCCAAGCATAGTACAGCGCTCTGCCCTCAGGCAGTACTCAATAAATGCAACTGATCAATTGATTGACTAAGCAATTTGTGTGGCCTAATGGATAGAGCACAGGCCTGGGAGTGAGAAGGACCTGGGTTCTAATTTATTTATTTATTTTACTTGTACATATCTATTGTATTTATTTTATTTTGATAGTATGTTTGGTTTTGTTCTCTGTCTCCCCCTTTTGTTCTCTGTCTCCCCCTTTTAGACTGTGAGCCCACTGTTGCATAGGGACTGTCTCTATATGTTGCCAACTTGTATTTCCCAAGTGCTTAGTACAGTGCTCTGCACACAGTAAGCGCTCAATAAATATGATTGATTGATTGATTGATTCTAATCCTGAATTTGCCACTTCTCTGTGGTGTGACCTTGGGCAAGTCAGTTCACTGTGCTGTGCCTCAGTTCCCTCATCTATAAAATGGGAATTGAGACTGTGAGCCCTATGTGAGGCAGGGACTGTGTCCAACCTGATTGGTTTGTAACATGGCTCATTGGAAAGAGCACGGCCTTGGGAGTCAGAGGTTAAGGATTCAAATACCTGCTCCACCAATTGTCAGCTGTGTGACTTTGGGCAAGTCACTTAACTTCTCCGTGCCTCAGTTACCTCATCTGTAAAATGGGGATTAAGACTGTGAGCCCCACGTGGGAAACCTGATTACCTTATATCCTCCCCAGTGCTTAGAACAGTACTTTGCACATAGATAGCACTTAACAAATGCCATCATTATTATTATTATTATTCTTGTATACACTCCAGTGCTTATTACAATGTCTAGCACACAGTAAGCACTGAACAAATACCACTATTATTGTTATTATTATTATTGTTATTACCATTATCATTATTATTAATCCCTCATTTCCCCACCCTATTTGTTCTCCCATCTCCATTGCTGGTGCACTTGGGTCTGTATCATCAAAAACTTGATATTCACCCCACCCCAGCCCCACAGTGCTTATATCCATATTCTTATATTCTTTCATTTTTCCTATCTGTAATTTATTCAAATGTCCATCTCCAGCTCTAGACTGTAAGTTTGTTGTGGGTGGGGATCATGTCTTCTAACTAAATTGCATTGTACTCTCCCAAGCACGTAGTACAGTGCTCTGCTTGCAGCAAGTGCTCAATAAATATCCTTGATTGATGGACTGATTGCTAAGGCAGGGATGAAAATAGACGTGTAGGATACAGGTGTCAAGGACACAGGATTGAATGGATTTGTTGGAATAAAATGCTACATGGGGATCAAAGCTGTGTGATAGGGAATTGAGTCATTTATTGGGTGCACAGAGAAATGCTCTTTTGTTTAATTGTGAATGTTGTTGAGAATAAAACTCAGCCAATCAATCAATCAGCTCCTCACCCTCGGCTTCAAGGCTGTCCATCACCTCGCCCCCTCCTACCTCACCTCCCTTCTCTCCTTCTCCAGCCCAGCCCACACCCTCTGCTCCTCTGCCGCTAATCTCCTCACCATGCCTCGTTCTCACCTGTCCCACGGTCGACCCCCGGCCCACGTCATCCCCATGGCCTGGAATGCCCTCCCTCCACACATCCGCCAAGCTAGCTCTCTTCCTCCCTTCAAAGCCCTACTGAGAGCTCACCTCCTCTGGGAGGCCTTCCCAGACTGAGCCCCCTCCTTCCTCTTCCCCTCCTCCCCCTCCCCATCTCCCCGACCTTACTTCCTTCCCCTCCCCACAGCACCTGTATATATGTATATATGTTTGTATGTATTTATTACTCTATTTTATTTGCACATATTTATTCTATTTATTTTATTTTGTTAATATGCTTTGTTTTGTTTTCTGTCTCCCCCTTCTAGACTGTGAGCCCACTGTTGGGTAGGGACCGTCTCTATATGTTGCCAACTTGTACTTTCCAAGCACTTAGTACAGTGCTCTGCACACAGTAAGCACTCAATAAATACGAATGAATGAACTGAATGAATCAGTGGTATGTATTGAGTGCTTACTCTAGGAATAGCAATGTACTAAGCACTTGATAGAGTACAGTAGAGTTGCTAGACACAATCCTTTGTTCTAGGAGATTACAGTCTACTCTTTGCAGAGCATTGTATTGAGCACTTGAGAGAGTACAAGACAGTTTGCAGTCCCGATCTTTGCTCTCTAGGAACTTCGAGTCTACTGGGTGTTCAGAGCACTGTAATCAGCACTGGGGAAAAATAATAATACTACTAATACCAGTACATGTTAAGTGCTTACTATGTGCCAGGCACTGTACTAAGCACTGTGGGAGATAGAAGCAAAATGGGTTGGACGAGTCCCTCTCCCACATTGGGCTCAAAGTCTTAATCTTCAACGTACAGTGATGAAGTCACTGAGGCACAGAGAAGTGAAGTGACTTGCCCAAGGTCACACAGCAGGCAAATAGCAGAGCCAGGATTAGAATCATGACCTTTTGACTCCCAGGCCCAATCTCTATCCACTATGCCATGCTGCAGTACAATAGAGTTGGTAGATATGATCCCTGCTCTCTAGGAATTTACAGTCTCTTGCACACTTGCAAACTCTGTCCAGGAGAATAAAGAATAAAAGAATAAAGAATAAATGCTTGTACTTGTACTTCCAACTGTACTTCCCAAACTCTTAGTACAGTGCTCTGCACACAGTAAGCGCTCAATAAATATGATTGAATGAATGAATGAATGAAATGCTGGCCCTTTCCTGGTCAGCCAGCATTTAAGGAAGGAGGAAAGGCATTTTCCCCTCCCAGCAGGTTGTGTGATGTGTACTGTGAGACAACAAGTCTGGAGCATATACTGGATACACTGTCTGGTCTGGTTCATTCATTCATTCGGTCATATTTATAGAGCGCTTCCTGTGTGCAAAGCACTGTACTAAACACTTGGGAGGGTACAATATAACAACAAACAGACACATTCCTGCCCACAACGAGTTCACAGTCTAGAGGGAAGCAGACATTAATGTAAATAAATAAATAGATAAATATTAAATAAATAAATAAACTGCAGGTCTATATAGATATATGCATATGTGCTGTGGGGATGGGAGAGAGGATGATTGAAGGAGCAAGTAAGAGTGGCGCAGAAGGGAAAGGGAGAAGAAGAGAGGAAGGTTTAGTCAGGGAAGGCTTCTTGGGGGAGATGTGCCTTTAATAAGGTTTTGAAGTGGGGAAGAGCAATTTATCTGTCTGATTATCTGTCTGGTCTCTTAAGCAGCATGACTCAGTGGATTGAGCACGGGCCTGGGAGTCAAACGGTGAAGCATTCTAATCAATCAATCAATCATATTTATTGAGCGCTTACTGTGTGCAGAGCACTGTACTAAGCACTTGGGAAGTACAAGTTGGGAACATATAGAGACAGTCCCTACCCAACAGTGGGCTCACAGTCTAGAAGGGGGAGACAGAGAACAAAACCAAACATATCCCAGCTCCAACACATGCTTGTGACCTTGGGCAAGTCACTTCACTTCTCTGGGCCTCAGTTACCTCATCCGTAAAATAGGGATCAAGAGTGTGAGCCCTCTGTGGGACAAGGACTGTGTCCAACCTGACTAACCTGTATCTACTCCAGTGCTTAGAACAGTGCTTGACACAAAGTAAGCGCTTAACGAGCACGATAATAATAATAATTGTTGTTATTATTATTACAGAACACTGCGCATTGATAGATTGGAGCGTTTTGCACCAGGAAACATAATCTGGAGAAATCCTTCAAGACAATAGGATAAAGGAGCATTTTAATAATACTAATTGGTATGTGTTAAGCACTTACTAATAGTGATAATAATGATGGTATTTGTTAAGTGCTTATTACGTGTGAAGCACTGTTCTAAGCATGCCTAGCACTGTTCTAAGCATTGGGGTAGATACAAGGTCATTCATTCATTCATTCAGTCAAATTTATTGAGCTCTTACTGTGTGCAGAGCACTGTACTAAGTGCTTGGAAAATACAATTCAGCAATAAAGAGAGACAATCCCTGCCTACACTGGGCTTATAGTCAAAGCAGGTTGGATATAGTCCCTGTGCCACATGGGGCTCACTATCTCGATCCCCACTTTACAGATGAGGTAACTGAGGCAGAGAGAAGTTAAGTGACTTGCCCACGGTCACGCAGCAGATATGTGGCAGAGTCAGGATTAGAACCCAGATCCTCTGACTTCCAGGCCTGTGCTCTTTCCACTAGCCCACGAGGGCCTCCTGGTCGGCTGTCTGCAGAGTTGAAACTATGAAGGTGGCTGACCTGCTGAAGGTGGGACAGACATTAACAGAAATAAATTTATTGCCAATATGTGCTGAAGATTACCAAGAGAAGCAGCATGGCTCAGTGGAAAGAGCACGGGCTTTGGAGTCAGAGGTCACGGGTTCAAATCCTGACTCCACCAATTGTCAGCTGTGTGACTTTGGGCAGGTCACTTAACTTCTCTATGCCTCAGTTACCTCACCTGTAAAATGGGGATTAAGACCGTAAGCCCCATGTGGGACAACCTGATCACCTTGTACCTCCCCAGCGCTTAGAACAGTGCTTTGCACATAGTAAGAGTTTAATAAATGACATTTTAAAAAAAGTGCCCAAGGGGCATGGATACAAGTGCATAGATGACGCAGGAGGGAAAGGGTTGATGTCTCATGCTGTCCAGTCATGTCCGACCCATAGCGACACCATGGACACATCTCTCTTGGAGTGCCCCACTTCCATCTGCAATCATTCTGGTAGCGGCTCCAGTGAGTTTTCTTGGTAAAAATCTGGAAGCGGTTTACCATTACTGCCTTCCATGCAGTAAACGTGTCTCTGCCCTTGTCTCTCTCCCATGCCACTGCTGCCCAGCACAAGTGGGTTTTGACTTGTAGCAGACTGCCTTCCCCTAACTAGCCACTGGCCAACCTAGGAATGGAATGGGTCTTCTTCTGCTTGACTCTCTCTCCTGTAGTTATGACTGATAGAGGACTGGAAACTCTCCAGGTGCCACCCTGAAAGAGTAGGGAGAGGCAGTCAGGGAAAAAAGGGCTTATTCAGGGAAGGTCTCCTGGAGGAGATGGAACCTTAATAGATGATGAGCCTCTGGAGGGACAGGATCTGCGTCTAATTCCCACCTGTATAATTTTTCCCAGTGCTTAGTGCAATATTCTGCACATGGTAAATGCTTGATAATAATAATAATAATAATAATGGCATTTATTAAGCACTTACTATTTGCAAAGCACTGTTCTAAGCGCTGGGGAGGTTACAAGGTGATCAGGTTGTCCCACGGAGGGCTCACAGTCTTAATCCCCATTTTACAGATGAGGCAACTGAGGCCCAGAGAAGTTAAGTGACGTGCCCAAAGTCACACAGCTGACATTTGGCAGAGCCGGGATTTGAACCCACGACCTCTGTCTCCAAAGCCCGGGCTCTTTCCAGTGAGCAACACTGCTTCCCCACGCTGCTTAATAAATGCTATCCCTAATAAGACACACGGTGGGTGGGTGGGGGGGGAAGCAGTGGTCTTAGAGAAAGGAGAAAGTGTAGATATTCATTCAGTCATATTTATTGAGTGCTTACTGTGTGCAGAGCACTGTACTAAGCGCTTGGGAAGTGCAAGTTGGCAACATATACAGTCCCTACCCAACGACGGGCTCACAGATATCATCTGATCCAGCCCATTCACAAAGTACTAATGCCACAAAGGAAGAGATACTGATGGATCAGGCAATGTGCCTGTTACATTGTCACACTGTACTCTCCCAAGTGCTTAGTACAGTGCCCTGCACACAGTCAGCGCTCAATAAATACGACTGACTGACTGAAATGATCACTTCAGCATAATATTTTACACAATCGGTGAAAGGAGAGAAGGAAGATGTATAAAGCCAGAAGGATTTCAATCATCTCAGAAGAAGCAGACAGAATCTGAGTACAAGTCCCAGCCGATCGAGCATTTGTGAGTTGGAATTGAGATTTTGTTCTATGTTCACTATTTGTCTTGGGCCGCCATAAACGACTTCTGCTTCTGCACTGATTTGATTCCTGCTTCGGCCGATATGGGGATTTCTGCCTTGGTTTCTGTCACTCCTGCTTCTCCTTGCCGCAGACGGATGCCCCTCCTACCCCTTCTGTTTCACGTCTGCCTTCCTGCTCTCCGCTGACCCGCTTTTGACTTGACTTTTGCCACCTATTAGACATCTCGATGGCCTGCATTTATCTGGCACTAACCTGGGACAGATGGCTTGCCCGCTGATCTATGCTTTGAAAACTGTCACCAGACAGGTCCTAAGAGACATCCTAAGATCAAGGCGTTAACAATAATAATAATAATTATGGTATTTGTTATGCGCTTAACTACGTGCCAGGCACTTGCACCAAACTCTGGGGTGGATACAAGCAGATCAGGTTGGACATAGGTCCTGTCCCATGTGGAACTCGCAGTCTCAATCCCCATTTTACAGATGAGGTAACTGAGGCCTAGAGAAGTGAAGCAACTTACCCAAGGTCACACAGCAGACAATCCTCAGCTCCCCCTTCCCTCCCCATCACCCCGACTCACTCCCTTTGCTCTACCCCCCTCCTGCCTCACACAATACTTGTGCATATAAGCACATATCTATAATTCTATTTATAATTAATCCCTGTTCACTTGTTTTGATGTGTATATATCTACAATTCTATTCAGTTAGATCGTTGCTATCAATGTCTGTTTACCTGTTTTGATGTCTGTCTCCCCGCTTCTAGACCATGAGCCAGTTGTGAGCAGGGATTGTCTCTCTTTGTTGCTGAATTGTACTTTCCAAGCGCTTGGTAGTGCTCTGCACACAGTAAGCGCTCAATTAATATGATTGAATGAATGAATGAATGAAGTGGTGGAGCTGGGATTAGAACCCATGACCTTCTGACTCCTAGGCCTGTGCTCTATCCACTATACCATGCTGCTTCTCTGAACCAAGGCGCCCTGTGTCGGCTACATTGATACAGTCTTGGGGGATTCGCATGGAAAAGACTTGTCTGCTTCTCTCTCTGAGCCGCTTTTCATCTGGAGGGATGGGAATTAATGATGGGAGACGCCCAGAGCTGCCTGATGTCAGAGCTGCGATGGCTCTGTGGGCAGGTATATAAGAGCTGGATTACAGGCTCCCAAATGAAGGTGGAAAGATTGCAAAGAGGACGCAGGCTCAAAATTGTTTTCTGCCCTTTCTCACCCGATTTCTTGGATCTCTCAAAGGTAAAGTGTTTCTTCCTTCTTTTTCTGAAAGGATGCATTGTACTCACCTCATAGAAAAAAAGCAGCTTGGCTATTTACCGGTGGGGAAGGGTGGGGGAACGGGGGTCATTTGATCCCAATTCCCAGACCAGCTGAAAGAAACATAGAGAGTAATTTGAAACGTCCAGTGAAGTTCTGGGAAAGGGATGGGGGTGAGATTAAAGAAGATTACTCTTCCTAGAGTATCAGCAGAGTCAAGAGACTCAGCGGATGGGAATTTCCATCATTTTCTCCCAAAAAGTTTGAACTGATTTGGAGAGAGGCTAATGAAGCTTTGGAATAACACCAGAGTCCTTGGCAAGCCTTCAGAATCATTCAGTTGGTCCACCAATTGCTTGCCACTGTTGGGTAGGGACTGTCTCTATATGTTGCCATCTTGTACTTCCCAAGCTCTTAGTACAGGGCTCTGCACACAGTAAGCGCTCAATAAATGTGATTGATTGATTGATTGCTGTGTGAACTTGGGCTTCTCGTTGCCTCAGTTTAATATTTAATATTCATTCTCCCTCCTACTTAGACCGAAGCCCCACAGGTGGGAAGGGGACTGTGTCCAACCTGATTAACTCCTATTGACCCCAGAGCTTAGAACAGTGTTTGACACAGAGAAAGTGCTGAACCGATGCCATTTTTAAAAACAGGAAAATGCCTCTATGTGTTCTTTTTCCCAGGCAGCTGGAGTAAAGCAATGTGTGACTTGAAACTGAGGCTGGTCTTCGTTGTGTTCTCTGTCACTCTCAGTTCACTGGATGCCACCCAAGTTGAGAGGTGAGTAACTCTGCGCCTTGTTTCTCTTTCTCACGACTGAAGCGTCATGTTTTTAATGTTAAGTATGATCTTTCTTGTGCACTCGGCTTTGAGTGATAAAATTCATTCATTCATTCAATCGTATTTATTAAGCGCTTACTGTGTGCAGAGCACTGTACTAAGCGCTTGGGAAGTACAAGTTTGCAACATATAGAGACGGTCCCTACCCTAATCTTGCCTCCAAACGGAAGCTAAAACTGTCCACTCACACTTTGCTTTTTGTGCTTTCCAAAGACTCTTGTCTCTGACGGCCGATCACTCTGATGGAACTTCCGATAGACAGGGATGGATGTTACCAATCCTCTCAAGAAACGCACTTTTGGGAGTAAGGGAGGCCCCTCCAGAACAAGATGCAACCAGAACCAAAAGGTATTAGTCTCTCCTGCCTTCTTTGATTCAACCCAGCCAAACAAACCCAGTGTGAAGATGGTCTGATTGATTGTTTGATTGATTGACAAAGTATGAGAGACATTTCAAAGAAGTTAACTCTGAAGGAGGAGCAGGGGTCAGTGGAGAGCCTGAAAGAAATCCTAAATCATTTCTGAAAAATGAAATGATCTGAGAGGAGCCTCACCAAACTATTACTTGCTTGTTTAAGAGAGACTCTTTATGCCCTCATTATTTGAAAATGCTAGACTTGACTAGCTTGCGTTGCCCGGTTTTATTTAAACCAAATATTTTGAGAAGTGATTCCCTGAAATGCTATTTCAAGATCAAGTCTGAAAATACCGGTACAAGTCAGAAAGTTTCAGAAGATGAATATATTGGATTTCTTTTTTAAATATACTTCTGAATTGAGTTAGGCAA
Organism: Tachyglossus aculeatus; assembly: GCF_015852505.1. Lineage (NCBI taxonomy): Eukaryota > Metazoa > Chordata > Mammalia > Monotremata > Tachyglossidae > Tachyglossus > Tachyglossus aculeatus. The sequence goes on from NC_052067.1 coordinate 175,021,201, forward strand.
ATGAGTTATGCTATGGGGAATGCAGTTCGCTTTTCTGGAATTAACAACAGCTCAGGTCTCAGGAAAATGTGTGGAAAGTGTGTATACACTAATACGGCAATTGTTCACTCCTACAAGAACCAGCAGAAATCTCCGTTATGCTTAACTAGTTTACAGGGGATTCTGAGAAGAAGTTTGAATGGCAATTTCCAGCTAGCTTTTTCATGAAGAAAAATAACTCTCTAAAACTGACATGAGTTTTCTGTGAAGAGAGCTACACAGGATATGATGACAGGAAAATTAGTGGTATTACCCAGTATTACTGTCTATGTCTTTCATCTCTTTCTTTCATTAGACAATAGACACTTGCAAAATACATTTACTAAATATGTCTTTATGTATCCCTGCCATTAATCATAGGCTAGCTTTCCCTTGCTGAGGGGATATTCATGGAGTTCTCTCAACATTGATTGTGGTCTAATCATTTGCATCCTTCCCCAAAATCTTCTAACTCATTCATTCATTCATTCAATCATATTTATTGAGCACTTACTGTGTGCAGAGCACTGTACTAAGCACTTGGGAAGTACAAGTTGGCAACAGATAGAGACGGTCCCTACCTAACAGTGGGCTCACAGTCTAGAAGGGGGAGACAGAGAACAAAACAAAACATATTAACAAAATAAAATAAATAGAATAAATATGTACAAGTGAAATGAATAGAGTAATAACTCTCAACTGAGACCTTGCCAATCAATCAGTCAATCAACCAATAGTATTTACTGAGCAACTCTGTGCACAGAGAACTGTACTAACTGTTTGGGAGAGACTGCTGGCTTGATTTTGAGGTTCCAAAAATTCTGTCATATTGATCATCTTTCTGGTGTAATAGTAGTAGTAATAGCAGCAATAATAATAATAATGGTATTTCTTAAACCTTACTATGGGCCAGGCATAGTACTAAGCACTGGGTGGATACAAGCAAATTGGGTTGGACACAGTCCCTGTTCTACATGGGGCTCACAGTCTCAATCCCCCATTTTACAGATGAGGTAACTGAGGCCCAGAGAAGTGAAGTGATTTGCCCAAGGTCACACAGCACAGTAGACAAGTGGCAAAGCCGGGATTAGAACCTATGACCTTCTGAATCGCAGGCCTGTGCTCTATCCATTATGCCATGCTAGTACTAGTAATAGTAATTATGTAGTGGTATTTGTTAAGTGCCTAGAGTGAGACAAGCACTATAGTAAGTGCTGGGGCAATCAAAAGGTAATCAGGTCAGGCACAGCCCCGTCCCACACAGTGCTCACAGCCTAATAATCAATTCATCAATCAGTCATATTTCTTGAGCGCTTACTGTGTGCAGAGCACTGTACTAAGCACTTGGGAAGTACAAGTTGGCAACATATAGAGACGGTCCCTACCCAACAGTGGGCTCACAATCTAGAAGGGGGAGACAGAGAACAAAACAAAACATATTAACAAAATAAAATAAATAGAATAGATAAGTACAAGTAAAATAAATAAATAAATAGAGTAATAAATACGTACAAACATATATACACATATACAGGTGCTGTGTTCTCGCCTGTCCCGCCATCGACCCCTGGCCCACGTCATCCCCCGGGCCTGGAATGCCTTCCCTCTGCCCATCCACCAAGCTAGCTCTCTTCCTCCCTTCAAGGCCCTACTGAGAGCTCACCTCCTCCAGGAGGCCTTCCCAGACTGAGCCCCTTCCTTCCTCTCCCCCTCGTCCCCCTCTCCATCCCCCCATCTTACCTCCTTCCCTTCCCCACAGCACCTGTATATATGTATATATGTTTGTACATATTTATTACTCTATTTATTTATTTATTCATTTATTTATTTATTTATTTTACTTGTACATACCTATTCTATTTATTTTATTTTGTTAGTATGTTTGGTTTTGTCTCCCCCTTTTAGACTGTGAGCCCACTGTTGGGTAGGGACTGTCTCTATATGTTGCCAACTTGTACTTCCCAAGCGCTTAGTACAGTGCTCTGCACACAGTAAGCGCTCAATAAATACGATTGATGATGATGATGATGATGGGGAGGGAAAGGAGGTAAGGCAAGGGGGATGGGGAGGGGGAGGAGGGGGAGAGGAAGGAGGGGGCTTAGTCTGGGAAGGCCTCCTGGAGGAGGTAAGCTCTCAGTAGGGCCTTGAAGGGAGGAAGAGAGCTAGCTTGGCGGATGTGGGGAGGGAGAAGAGGTATTGAACCCTCATTAGACAGGTGAGGAAACTGAGGCACAGAGAAGATGAGTGACAACAGCTCAAGGTCACACAGCAGGTAAGTGGTGGATCCAGGATTAGAACTCAGGTTCCCTGACTCCCAGACCTGTGTTCTTTCCACTAGGCCACACTGCTTCTCTTTCATTTCATCTTTCTCTCCCTTAATCTTAGGTCGCAAGTCCCTTGTGTTCAGGGACTGTGACTATGTCTTATCTATCTGTGTTCTTCTTTCCCGGGGTTTAGTACCATGCTCTGGACACAGTTGGCATTTAATAAATATTCTTAACACCATTACTACTACAGTAGACATAAGCAGTACAACTCTTGTCCCCATGGAGCATACAGTCTAGCAGGGGAGTCAGACACACAATAATTACAGTCAGAAGGGAAAGGAGATGGAAAATGGATATTTTTTTTAGCAAAAAAAAAAACATTTTAAAGTTAGGCTTGAAGAACTGTTTTTGGAACTACTTGTCTGGGTAAAATGCCTAAGTTAAGCACATTTACAATTATAATAATATTAATGAATCAATAAATATATCAATGGGGTTTACTGAGCACTTACTGTGGGCAGAGTACTGTACTGTACCCATTTTATCTGTAAAATGGGGATTGAGACTGTGAGCCTCATCATCATTATTATTATTACTAAATACTTAGGAGAGTACAATACAACAGAGCTGGTAGATATATTCCCTGCCCACAAAGATCTTACAATCTAGAGGGGATACAGATGTTAAGATAAATAAATAAACTGTGGATATGGACATAAGTGCTGTGGGGCTGAGGGAAGAGTGAATATCAAGTGCTTAAAAAGGAACAGATAATAACTGTGGTATTTGCTAAGCACTTACTAAGGGCCCGGCACTGTACTAAGCTCTGGGGTGAATACAAGCAAATAGGGTTGAACACAGTCTCTCTCTGTCCCATGTGGGGCTCTCAGTTTCAGTTCCCATTTTACAGATGAGGTAACTGAGGCCCAGAGAAATGAAGTGATATGGCCAAGGTCACACAGCAGACAAGGGGCAGAGCCAGGATTAGAACCCATGACTTACTGTCTCCCAGGCCCATGCTCTATCCAGATGAAAAAGGGGAAAAGAGGGCTTAATCAGGGAAGGCCTCTTGGAGAAGATTGGAAAGGGGTTCCAGGTCATAGGGAGAATGTGGGCAAGGGGTTGGCAACAAGCTAGAAAAGATTGGGGCACAGCGAGCAAGATGACACTAGAGGAGCAGAGTGCAGGCTGGTTTGGAGTAGGAGATCAGGGAGGTGTGGGAGGAGGAGGTGAGCTGATTGAGCACTTTAAACCCTAGTAGGAAATTTCTGTTTGATGTGGAGTTGGATGGGATACCATTGGAGGTTCTTGAGGAATGGGTAGACACTGACTGAATTTTTTTTTTTTAGAAAACTAATCTGGGCAGCAGAGTGAAGTATGTACTAGAGAGGGGAGAGACAGGGGGCAGGGAGGTCAGCGAGTTGGCTAATGCAATAATAGAGGCAGGATAGGATAATTGTTTAGAGCAACATACTAGCAGTTTGGATCCAGTGGAAAGGGTGGATTTTAGCAGTACTGTACAGGTAGAACGGACAGGATTGGGTGATAGATTGAATATGTGGATTGAATGAGAGAGATGAGTTGAGGATAATGCTAAGCCACAGGCTCGTGAGACAGAGAGGATGGTGATATTGTCTACAGTGATGGGAAAGACATGGGGAGGACAGGTTTTGGGTGGAATTCTGTTCTGGACATCTTTTAGACTGTGAACCCACTGTTGGGTAGGGACTGTCTCTATATGTTGCCAATTTGTACTTCCCAAGCGCTTAGTACAGTGCTCTGCACATAGTAAGTGCTCAATAAATATGATTGATGATGATTTAGTTTGAGGTGATGGTGGAACATCCGATAGAGATATCCTGAAGGCGGGCGGAAATGCCAACTGTAGAGGAGAGAGTTCGGGCCAGAACAATAGGTCTGGGAATTCTCAAAATTCTCAAATTTGAAGTCATGGGAGCAAATGAGTTCTCCAAGGGAGTGGGTGTAGACGGACAATAGGAGGGGACCCAGAACTGAACCTGGAGGGACGCCCACAGTTAGGGAGAGGGAGTCAGAGGAGGAGCCCACGAAAGAGACTGAGAAGGAGTGGTCAAAGAAACATGAGGAGGAGGTGGTCCACAGTGTCAAAAGCAGCTGAGCGGTCAAGGAGGATTAGGATGGAGTGGAGTCCAACTGATTTGGCAAGAAGGAAATCATTAGTGATGGTTTCTGTGGAGTGAAGAGGCAGTTTCTGTGGAGTGAAGGGGACAGAAGTCAGATGAGAGGGGGTCAAGGAGTGAATTGGAGGAGAAGAACTCGAGACAGCAGATGCAAACAACTCCCTCAAGGAGTCTGGAGAGGAATGGTAGGAGTGAGATGGGGTAATAACTGGAGGGAGCAATGGGGTCAAGGAAGGGGGTTTTTTAGGTCAAGAGAGACAGGGCCATGCTTGAAAACAGTGGGAAAGAAGCTATTGGAAAGCAAACAGTTGAAGGTGGCAGTTATGGAGGGAAGAAAGAAAGGGGCAAAGGGATTGGGTCAGTAGCACAGGTGGAGGGAATAGATCCTGAGAGGAGTAAGAGATCTCATCTTGAGATACTGCTGGGAAAACTGAGAGCATCAAAGGGGAGGGTGGGAGGAGGGACTGGAGAGGAAACAGGGGGGATTTGAAAGTGATCACACCTGATGGTTTCCGTTTTCTCAATAAAGTCCCTGCCTAAGTCCCTGGGGGTAAGAAACAGGGGAGTGGGGAAGGACATGAGGCAAGGGGTGACTAGAGGGAGGAGACTGAGAGGCCTTGGAGGAGCCAGAGTGTTGAAGAAAGAAAGAACTACAGGGGTGAAAACATGGCGGGCAGAGGGGATGGTTAAATAGCCAATACCCCAGCGGTGAGGAATCAATTTCACAGGTGGCCTGGAGTGGCTAAAGTAACAGTAAAGGGAGAGTAGGGGGGAAAAATGAGAGGCTAATCAAGGAAAGCCCCCTGGAGGAGGTGCAGTTTTCCAAGGCCTTTGAAGATGCAGAGAGCAGAGCTCTGTGGGATGCAGACGAATAGGGAGTTCTTGGCAAGGAGGCTGAGAGTAAGGATAAATCAATCGTACTTACTGAGTGCTTACTGTGTGCAGAGCACTGTATTAAATGGTTAGGAGAGTAATAATAATAATAATAATAATAATAATAATAATAATAATAATGGTATTTGCTAAGCGCTTACTATGTGTCAAGCACTGTTCTAAGTACTGGGGTAGATACAGAGCAATCAGGTTGTCCCATCTGGGGCTCACAGTCTTAATTCCCATTTTACAGATGAGGGAACGAGGCACAGAGAAGTTAAGTGACTTGTCCAAAGTCACATAGCTGATCAGTGGTGGAGCTGGCATTAGAACCCACGACCTCTGACTCCCAACCCTGTGCTCTTGTCACTAAGCCACGCTGAGTTGGTGGACACATTCCCAGCCCACAGTGCACATAATAATAATAATAATGGCATTTGTTAAGTGCTTACTATGTGCCAAGCACTGTTCTAAGCACTGGGGGGATACAAGGTAATCAGGTGGTCCCACGTGGGGCTCACCATCTTAATCCGCATTTTACAGATGAGGTAACTGAAGCACAGAGAAGTTAAGTGACTTGCCCAAAGTCACATAGCAGACAAGTGGTGGAGCCCGGATTAGAGCCCTTGACCTCTTACTCCCAAGCCCAGGCTCTTTCCACTGAGCCATTATAGTGTAGAGCGGGGCATGTGAGCTGGAGTGAAGTGAGAGAAGAAGGAGGATATGTAGGAGGAGAGAGAGAGAGAGCTGACTGACTTACCTTAAAGGAGCCAGTGAGTTTCCGTTTGATGTTTTTTGAGTGAGAAGATGTGCTCAGAACAATATTTTAATCAATCAATCAATCAGTTGTATTTATTGAGCCCTTAACGCAGGCAGAGCATTGTACTAAGCACTTGGGAGAGTATAATATGTCAGAGTTGGTAGACAGGATCCCTGCCCACAATGAGGTTATAGTCTAGCGAGGGAGACAGACATTACTATAAATAAATAAATTATGGATATGCATTTAAGTACTGTGGGGCTGAGGGAGGGGTGAACAAAGGGTACAAATACAAGTTCACTCATTGTCGTATTTATTTAGTGCTTACTGTGTGCAAAGCACTGTACTAAGTGCTTGGGAAGTACAAGTTGGCAACATATAGAGATGGTCCCTACCCACACAAGTGCAGGGGAGATGAAGAAGAGAGTGGGAAGAGAGGAGATTAGGGCCTAGTCAGGGAAGAACTCATGGAGGAGATGAAAAATGAACCAGGCAGCAGAGTTAAGTGTGGACTGGAGTGGGGATAGGCTGGAGGCAGGGAGGTCAACTAGGACGCTGGCACTGAAATGACAGCAAAGTCATCATCACACTAATAAGAAGAATGGTACTTAAACACATACTATGTGCCAAGCACGGTTCTAAGAGCTGGGGTAGGTACAGCTTAATCAGTTTGGACACAGTCCCTGTCCCACCTGGGGCTCACACTCTTAACCCCCATTTTACATTTGAGGTAACTGAGGCCCAGAGAAGTTAAGTGACTTGCCCAAGTTCACACAGCAGATATGTGGCAGAACAGAGATTAGAACCCAGGACCTTCTGACTCCCAGTACTGTGCTCTATCCCCTAAGCCACGCTGCTAACTATGGTAAAAGCAAAGGGAAATAGAAAGTATTTCAGATGAAATGTCTATGCATTTCAGACCTTAGTAAGATGCACACTTTGGGTCTAGGTGGGCACTAGGACAGAGGAAATAATCAGAGTGGTACTTGTTAAGAGCTTACTCTCTGTTCCAAGCACTGTACAAAGCACTGTACAGTCCTTTAGATTGTGGGCAGGGAATGTACCTGTCAAATTGTTATATTATCAGCAGCATGGCTCAGTGGAAAGAGCATGGGCTTTGGAGTCAGAGGTCATGGGTTCAAACCCCACCTCCACCAATTGTCAGCTGTGTGACTTTGGGAAAGTCACTTAACTTCTCTGTGCCTCAGTTACATCTTCTGTAAAATGGGGATTAAGACTGTGAGCCCCCCGTGGGACAACCTGATCACCTTGTAACCACCCCAGTGCTTAGAACAGTGCTTTGCACATAGTAAGTGCTTAATAAATGCCATCATTATTATCTTCTCCCAAGCACTTAGTACAGTGCTTTGCACATAGTAAGTGCTCAATAAATATGATTGATTGATTGATACAAGATAATCAAGTCCCACATTGGGCTCACAGTCTAAGTAAGAGGGGAGAACGGATATCGAATCCCCGTTTTGCCGATGAGGGAACTGAGGCAAAGGAAAGTGATGTGATTTGCCTAAAGATCACACAAGAGGTAAGTGGCAGGGCTAAGATTAGAACCCAGGTCTACTGAGTCCCAAAAGCAAGCACTTTTCACTAGGCCACGCTGCTTCTCTAACAGAGGCAATGGGACGGAGACTTCAATCTCTAACGTTACAACTGAGGGAAGCTGGGAGTCAGAAGGACCTGGGCTCTAATTCAGGCTCCATCACTTTCATTCATTCATTCAATCGTATTTATTGAGCGCTTACTGTGTGCAGAGCACTGTACTAAGTGCTTGAGAAGTACAAGTCGGCAATATATAGAGACAGTCCCTACCCAACAACTGACTCAAAGTCTGGTTCAGTGGAAAGAGCACGGGCTTTGGAGTCAAAGGTCAGGGGTTCAAATCCCGGCTCCACCACAAGTCTGCTGTGTGACCTTGGGCAAGTCACTTACCTTCTCTGAGCCTCAGTTCCCTCATCTGTAAAAATGGGGATTAAGACTGTGAGCCCCACGTGAGACTACTTGATCACATTGTATCCCCCCCAGCGCTTAGAACAGTGCTTTGCACATAGTAAGCGCTTAACAAATGCCATCATTATTAGAAGGGGGAGACAGACAACAAAACAAACCATGTGGACAGGTGTCAAGTCATCAGAATAAATAGAAATAAAGCTACATGGACATCATTAACAAAATAAATAGAATAGTAAATATGTACAAGTAAAATAAATAGAGTAATAAATCTGTACAAACATATATACAGGTGCTGTGGAGAGGGGAAGGAGGTAGGGCAGGGGGGATGAGGAGGAGGAGACTCCCAAGCCCGGGCTCTTTCCATTGAGCCATGCTGCTTCTCAAGCAAGAAGATTTCTGTCCCACCTCCCAAGCACATCCAGAAGCAGACAGAACCAGAACAGCAGCATGGACCGTCTTTACATGTCGACAACTTCTACTTCCCAAGAGCTTAGTACAGTGCTCTGCACATAGTAAGTGCTTAATAAATACGATTGAATGAATGAATGAATGAGAAGCAGGTGGCCTAACAGATAGCTCCCGGGCCTGGTGATCAGAGGATCTGGGTCCTAATCCCACCTCCACCACTTGTCGGCTGTGTGACCTTGGGCAAATCAATTCACTTCTCTGGGCCTCAGTTCACTCCTCTTTAAAACTGTGAGCCCCATGTGGGACAGGTACTGTGACCAACCTGATTAGCTTGTATCTACCCCTGCACTTAGTACAGTACTTAGCATATAGTAAATGCTTAACAAATACCAGTTAAAAAAAAATTTTTTAAGCCTCCTCAGTGTCAGAATTGGTGGCTTCACCCCGTCCCCACCCAAGCGATGTCTTTATGTAAACACAGGGATCCAGCTTCAGGCACTTCACTTCATCAGTCAATCGTATTTATTGAGCATTTGTCATTTTCTGACTTCATTAGAGCTTCATTACTCACTGTTTCCCCAGGAGGGTTCAGTCTCTCTACTGAATAGCAAAACACCTGACGTAAAAACACTGGAAGATGTGCCATTTAACCTAGAATTATCGTTCAACCCATTAGACGCACGCAAGGCAACTTTTTCCAGAAGCCTAGTAGGCGACAGGAAGATGGTAATATTCATGTATTTATGCTCACAGTAATAGGACGCCCACACGCTCCATGATAGCGGCAGCGCAGGTGGCAAATTGGATTCTTCGTGAGGCTCCAGGGCCTTCTGCATTTTGCTCTTCCACTCAATCAATCAATCAATCAAGCAGACCATCAATAAAGCACTCAATCGGCTCGCCCCCTCTTCACTCACCTCACTCATCTCCGACTACAACCCAGGCCGTACACTGTGTTCCACAAGTTCCAGCCCCAATCTCGTCTATCACACTGCCGAACCTTTCCCCACGTCCTTCCTCTAGCCTGGAACTCTCTCCTCCTCCTCCACACATGCCAGACCACTGCTCTCCCCACCTTCAAAGGCTTATTAAGATCACATCTCCTCCAAGAGGCCTTCCCTGATTAAGCCTTCAATTCTCCAGTGTCCACTCCCTTCTATATCATCTTTGCACTTGGATATGTGACCTTGGGACAATTGATATTCACCTCATCCTCAACCCCACAACACTTAAACATACATAGCTATTATAAATTACTCATTTAGATTAATGCCTGCCTCCCCCTCTAGAATGCAAGATCACTGTGGGCAGGGAACATGCCTGCCAACTGTTCATTGTGGGCAGGGAATGTGTCTGTTTATTGTTATATTGTACTCTCCCAAGCATCATCTTTGCACTTGGATATGTGACCTTGGGGCAATTGATATTCACCTCATCCTCAACCCCACAACACTACATACATAGCTATTATAAATTACTCATTTAGATTAATGCCTGTCTCCCCTTCTAGAATGCAAGATCACTGTGGGCAGGGAACATGCCTGCCAACTGTTCATTGTGGGCAGGGAATGTGTCTGTTTATTGCTATATTGTACTCTCCCAAGCATTTAGTACAGTGCTCTGCACACATTAAGTGCTCAATAAATATGATTGAATAAACACAGTAAGCAGTCGATAATAATAATAACAATAATTATGGTATTTGTTAAGCACTTCCTATGTGCCAGGCACTGTACTAAGCACTGGGGTGGATACAAGCAAATCGGGCTGGACACAGTCCCTGTTCCACGTGGGGCTCAGAGTCTTAATCCCCATTTTACTGATGAGGTCACTGAGGCCCAGAGAAGAAAAGTGACTTGCCCAGGTTCACACAGCAGATATGTGGCAGGACAGGGATTAGAACCCATCACCTTTTGACTCCCAGGCCTGGGCTCTATCCAGTAATAATAATAATAATAATGGCATTTATTAAGTGCTTACTATGTGCAAAACACTGTTCTAAGTGCTAGGGAGGTTACAGGGTGATCAGGTTGTCCCACGTGGAGCTCACAGTCTTCATCCCCATTTTACAGTTGAGGTAACTGAGGCACAGAGAAGTTAAATGACTTGCCCAAAGTCACACAGCTGACAATAGGCAGAGCTAGGATTCGAACCCATGACCTCTGACTCCAAAGCCCGTGCTCTTTCCACTGAGCCACACTGCTGCTTCTCCCACAGTCAATCATGGTATTCATGAACCATTTATTCTGGGCTAAGCATTGGGTTTAGATGGCAGATTATCAGAACAGACCCAAGCCCTGAGCAAAAGGAGGCTCACAGTCTAAGAGGAAGGGAGTGCTTGTTTCTTCTCCTCAGTTTGCAGAACAGGAAAATGAGGCTCAGAGAGAGTACATGACTTTCCCGGGGTCACACAGCAGGTAGTGGTAGAGCTGGAACTAGAACCCAGGATAACTGATTCCCAGGCCTGTGCTCTTTCCAGTGGTGCCCATTGCCTCCCCAGGCTGATGGAAATAGTAGTAACAGTACTTGTGGAAAAGCAGTGTGGCCTAGTAGAAAGAGCACGGGTTTGCTAGTTAGAGAATCTGGGCTCCAGTCTAGGCTCTACCACTTTCCTGCATTGTGACCTTGGGCAAGTCACTTCACTTCTCTGGGCCTCAGTTCCCTTATCTGCAGAATGGGAATTCAATACTTGTTCTCCCTCCTACTTAAGACTGTGAGCCCTGTGTGAGACCTGATTACCTTGTATCTACCCCAGAGCGCAGTACGGTGCTTGGCAGCTCAGTGGAAAGAGCTCGGGCTTTGGAGTCAGAGGTCGTGGGTTCGAATCCCAGCTCCTCCAGGTGTCTGCTGTGTGACCTTGAGCAAGTCACTTAACTTCTCTGCACCTTAGTTACCTCATCTGTAAAATGGGGATTAAGACTGTGAGCCCTACGTGGGACAACCTGATCACCTTGCATCCCCCCCAGCACTTAGAACAGTGCTTTGCACATAGTAAGTGCTTAACAAATGCCATCATCATTCTTATTATTATTATTAATAAATAACCCAATTATTATTGTTATCGTGGTATTTATTAAACTCCTACTTGATGTGGTGCACTGTATTAGGCATTTGAAAAGAATAGAATGAAGAAGTAACACATCCCCTGTCCACAAAGAGCTTACATTCTAATGAAGGAGACAGACCTTGAAAATATTCATTCATTCAGTCAGTCATATTTACTGAGTGCTTACTGTGTGCAGAGCACTGTACGTAGCGCTTGGAAGAGTACAATATCACTATAAACAGACACATTCCCTGCCCACAGCGAGCTTACAGTCTAGAGGGGGAGAAGGGTCTCTTTAAAAGGAACATATCCAGGTGCAAGAGCCTGGTGCAGAAGGGAAAGGGAATAAAGAAATGAGGGCTTAGTTGGAAAAGGCCTCTTGGAGAAGCTGGAATTTTACACACACCTAGGTTAGTTAAAGGAAGTAACTGCATCACTTTACTTCTCTGGGCCTCAGTTACCTCCTCTGTAAAATTCATTCATTCATCAATCCTCTTTATTGAGCGCTTAATGTGTGCAAAGCACTGTACTAAGTGCTTGGGAGAGAACCGTACAGTGCTGTGCACAAAGGAAGCGCTCAATGAATACGATTGAATGAATGAATGAATTTAAAGACTAATGGACACATTCCCTGCCCACAACGAGCTCACAGTCTAGAGGGGGAGACAGACACTAATATACGTAAATAAATGAACAAAATAAATAAATAAATTACAGATATATACATAATGTTGTGGGGCTGGGAGAGAGAATGAATAAAGGGAGCAAGTCAGGGTGACGCAGAAAAGTGAGAGAAGAGGAGAGGAGGGCTTAGTCAGGGAAGGCTTCTTGGAGGAGATGGGCCTTCAGTAAGGCTTTGAAGTGGGGAAGAGCAATTAAAATGGGGTTTAAGAGTGTGAGCCCTATATGGGACAGGGACTGTGTCCAACCTGATTAACTTGTATCTACCCCAGCGCTTAGAACACTGTTTGACACATCATCATCATCATCATCATCAGTCGTATTTATTGAGCACTTACTGTGTGCAGAGCACTGTACTAAGCACTTGGGAAGTACAAATTGGCAACATATAGAGACAGTCCCTGCCCAACAGTGAACTCACAGTCTAAAAGGGGGAGACAGAGAACAAAACCAAACATATTAACAAAATAAAATAAATAGAATAGACATGTACAAGTAAAACAAATAAACAAATAGAGTAATAAATATGTACAAACATATATACATATATACAGGTGCTGTGGGGAAGGGAAAGAGGTAAGATGGGGGGGATGGAGAGGGGGACGAGGGGGAGAGGAGGGAAGGGGCTCAGTCTGGGAAGGCCTCCTGGAGGAGGTGAGCTCTCAGTAGGGACTTGAAGGGAGGAAGAGAGCTAGTAAGAGCTTAACAAGGGAGCCAGAAGTCATGGGTTCAAGTCCCCGGTCCACCAATAGTCAACTGGGTGACCTTGGGCAAGTCACTTGGCTTCTCTGGGCCTCAGTTACCTCATCTGTAAAATGGAGATTAAGACTGTGAGCCCCACGTGGAACAACCCGATCACCTTGTATTCTCCCTAATGTTTAGAACAGTGCATTGCACATAGTAAGCGCTTAACAAATGCCATCATTAGTAGTAGTAGTAGTAGTAGTAGTAGTAGTAGTAGTAGTAGTAGTAGTAGTAGTATTTGAGTATATTGAACATTGAGGAGGGAATAAATATGTCCTATGTGTGAGAGTAGGGGTGACATACTCGGGTTGCTGGGAAATCAACCAGGGAAGGCTTGTGGGAGGAGGCAGCTTTTTGGGAGGGCTTTGAATGTGGGGACAGCTGGGGTCTAGGGGATGTTAGCGGAGCGTGTGAGGGTGGGAGCAAGGGCAGGGCTCTTGCCTCTAATGTCCGTCATCTGTTCTGTGCCCCAAGTCATCACCTGGAGAAGCGGAAATGCAGCGTGGCCACGTGTATGACCAACCGCCTGGCCAACTTGCTAGCCAACTCCGTGGTCAGCAAAAACCGCTCCCCGACGGATGTAGGCTCCTCCACCTTCGGCAAGAGAGCCAGAGCCGGCCCGCTCAGCAGAGACGGCCTCCATCAGCTGGCTCTCTAAGGAAGCGAACCCCGCTCCAGGCCTGACCCCAAGAGACCCTCCCCTGGTTTATGTATAAACTTTATTCCTCTTATTTCCTCTCTATTCCGAACGATGCCTTTCTCTGCGTGTGTGTGGGTGTGGGTCTTTGTGGGTGGGTGGATCTGTGTGCGTGTGCATGTGCCATAATAATAATAACGATGATGATGGTATTTGTTAAGCGCTTACTATGTGCCAAGCACTGTTCTAAGCGCTGCAGTCGATACAAGCAAATCAGGGTGGTCACAGTCGCTGTCCCACGTGGGGCTCATGGTCTCAATCCCCATTTAACAGCTGAGAGAACTGAGGCATGGAGAAGTGAAGTGACTTGTCTAAGGTCACACAGCAGACAACTGGAAGAGCCAGGATAAGAACCCATGACCTACTGACTCTCAGGCCTGTGCTCTATCCATTACACCTTGCTGCTGCTGCTGTGTGTGTGTGTGTGTGTGTGTGTGTGTGTGTGTGTGTGTAGATTTCCATTTTTGTCATTTCCCTTTTCTCATGACTTGACTAGGCTGCCATTTGAAACTCAAGCCCCATTCTGAAAATACACCCCTCACACACAAAAAAAAAAAATGGACAAGAAAATGACCATCAAACTGACCATCTAGGGTGGACCTCTTCAGAGACAGAGGTGGACATGATGGAGTTGGAGTGGCTACATCCACTGGGACTAAGACATCGTGGGAAATTGCCGCTGTCTGACTGAAGTCTTCTACTGGGACGTGAACTGACCGAGGGACTGGAAGCCTTGGAAATCGAAGTCTTTTCCCCCGTGTCTTCGCCTCTCTGCAATGGAGGGAGCAGTGGCTGAATGGATAGAGCCCAGGCCTGAGAATCAGAAGGACCTGGGTTCAAATCCCTGCTCTACCATCTGTCTGCTGTGTAACCTCAGGCTAGTCACTTCATTTCTCTGGGCCTCAGTTTCCTCAACTCTAAAATGGGGATTGAATACTTGTTCTCCCTCCAAATTAGACTGAAAGCCCCATGTGGGACAGGGACTGTGTCCAACATGATTAATCGTACCTGCCCCAGCACTGATGCTTGACGCACAGTAAGCGCTTAACAAATACCATTTAAAAAAAAGAAGAGGGAGTGTCTGATGACTTGACTGTCTGCAGGTCCTGCTTCTGGCAACCCCCCTTTTGACAAAAGCAGCATTCTTTGTTGGCCCTCCCCGGAGCAAACTGGTTATTTCACTTGGGAAACAGCATGGCCTAATGGATAGAGCACAGGACTGGGAGTCAGGAGGACCTGGGTTCCAATCCTAGCTCTGCCACTTGTCATCTGTGTGACCTTGGGCAAGTCACTTAGCTTCCCTGTGCCTCAGTTCCCTCATCTGTAAAATGATATTAATACTTTGAGCCCCACGTGGGACAGAGACTGTGTCAAACCTGATTAGCCTGTATCCGCCCCAGTACTTAAACAGTGCTTGACACATAGTAAGCGCTTAAGAAATGCCATGGCTATTTCAAATCTAAAAGCAGAGAGAGAGAGGGAGAGAGAGAGAGAGAGTGTGTGTGTGTGTGTGCTTGTGTGTGTATGTGTGTATTGAGTCCATGAGGGTTTCACTGTGGAAGGATCATGGGCTATACCTCAAAGATCATATATTGGGTGTGTCATCCTTGTCCCGTTGCTGTCAGCAAACCTTGGTAACTAACAGCACTGCCCGGGTCATTCCAAAAGCAACCTGTGTTTCTGTTCATCACCTGCTCACTCAAAAGGTCACTGACTTCTGAAACCACGTCCTCTATTCTGGCTTCTTTTGTAAAACTCGCTAAAGACTCCTCGCTGGAGTTTAAAGAGTACGGCCCCTCTGTCTTCGACAAGAACAGGGTCCCAGAGGGAACGATAAACACACGTGCTTGGAGTGGATACACATTGTCCAGGGCTTAGCCATGTAGGAAAACAGAGGCATCCTTTCCAGCACGTAAAGCGTGCCCTTCCATAGAAGCCGACGTCTAGTGCGGAGATCTTGCTCGGAGCCTGATTTCCCCTGCTGGGAATCGCCTCTAGGAAGCAAGCAGACTAGCCTACCAAATTTCCCCATGTGGGTTTTATTCTCGGTCGGAGAGTGTTTGGGGTCGGGGGTGGAGGGACGTTTCTTGGATTTTGTTTCATGAAGTGGATTGTGGCCCATAAAATGAATAAAGACTGTGAGCCCACTGTTGGGTAGGGACTGTCTCTATGTGATGCCAATTTGTACTTCCCAAGCGCTTAGTACAGTGCTCTGCACATAGTAAGCGCTCAATAAATACGATTGATTGATTGATAAAGGTTTCCCTTTAGACTGGAAGCTCGTGGTGGGCAGGGAATGTGTCTGTAATATTGTTGTGTCATGCTCTCCCAAGCGCTTAGTACAGCGCTCTGCACATGGTAAGCATTCAATAAATACCTTCAATTGATGGATGGATTGATTAGCGTGTGAGGTCTGTATTGCGATGTTGAACTGTTGAAAATCTCTGGTACATTACCCCCAAATTTGAATCTCCACGGGGCATGTCCACTTTTGGAAGGAATCTTCCAGGTGGAATACAGTGTTTTGCACACAGTAAGCACTCAATAAATACGATTGAATGAATACCATTTTTTAGGGATTCCTCATAGAGCCCCTCTGGGATTGGATGTCCAGCTTGAGTAAAAAATGGCATGGTTTAGTGGAAAGTGGATGCTCTTGGGAGTCAGAGGACATGGGTTCTAATTCCATTTCTGCTATTTGCCTGCTGTGTGGCCTTGGGCAAGCCACTTCACTTCTCTGTGCCTCAGTTCCCTCATCTGTAAAATAGGGATTAAGAATGAGAGCCCCACGTGGGACAACCTGATCACCTTGTATCTATCCCAGCACTTAGAAGAATACTCAGCACATAGGAAGCACTTAACAAATATGATAATAATTATTATTATTATTATTGCATGCTGCAGATATGACACAGGAAAACCTCATTACCTTGTATCCCTTCCAGCGCTTAGAACAGTGCTTGGCACATAGTAAGCACTTAACGGCACTTAGAGAAGCAGCGTGGCTCAGTGGAAAGAGCCCGGGCTTGGGAGTCAGAGGTCATGGGTTCAAATTCGGACACAGCCACTTGTCAGCTGTGTGACCTTGGGCAGATCATTTAACTTCTCTGGGCCTCAGTTACCTCATCTGTAAAATGGGGATTAAGACTGTGAGCCCCACATGGGACAATCTGATCACCTTGTATCCTCCCCAGCGCTTAGAACAGTGCTTTGCACATAGTAAGCACTTAACAAATACCACCATTATTAACAAATGCCACCATTATTTTATTATTATTATGTGACTACTTACTAGATGTAAAGTTATCCATTGAGAACCCACTGGGTAGGCGCAGAATCACTTGCTTCTCAACCTGACTACTTACTTGCCTCAGGGAGTTACTGCCCCTGCACCAAATTACAGGATTGCATTTGGGCTTTTCCAATCCCCTCCATCTCAGCCAAATTCTCTCACCCCACCCTCACTCTGAGGGACCTGCGGACACTGCTCAGGCTGCAGGCTGCCTGCTCTCAATTTGGCTTTTTAATGGTGCCCATTAAGCTGTGTGGCCCAGTGGACAGAGCATCGGCCTGGAAGTCCAAAGGACCTGAGTTCTAATCCCAGCTCTGCTATGTAGTCTGCTGTGTTACCTTGGGCAAGTCATTTCATTTCTCTGGCCTCAGTTACCTCATCTGTAAAACACGGATTAAAATTGCGAGCCCCATGAGGGACTATATCCAACCTGATTGCCTTGTATCTATTCGATTGAATGAATAATAATAATAATAATAATGGCATTTATTAAGTGCTTACTATGTGCTAAGTACTGTTCTAAGCACTGGGGAGGTTACAAGTGATCAGGTTGTCCCACATGGGGCTCACAGTCTTAATCCCCATTTTGCAGATGAGGTAACTGAGGCACAGAGAAGTTAAGTGACTTGCCCAAAGTCACACAGGTGACAAGTAGCAGAGACGGCATTTGAATCCATGATCTCTGACTCCAAAGCCCGTGCTCTTTCTACTGAGCCACGCTGCTTCTTGAATGAATGAGTGAATGAATCTACTCTAGCGCTTAGTTCAGTGCCTGTCATATAGTAGGTGCTTAGCAAATACCACAATTATTATTATTATTATTATGCACTTACTGTGTGCCAGGCACTGTACTAGGTGCTTGGGTAGATACCCAGTAATGGGGTTGGACACAGTCCCTGTTCCGCACGGGGCTTCACCATCTGAGGAGGAGGGAGGAGAATTAAATCCCCATTTTAAAGATGGGGTAACTGAGGCACAGAGAAATCATTCATTCAATTGTATTTATTGAGCATTTACTGTGTGCAGAGTACAAAATAACAATTAACAAACCCATTTCCTGTCTGGGATTTGAACCCATGACCTCTGACTCCAAAGCCCGTGCTCTTTCCACTGAGCCAAGTTGCTTCTCTTGTTGTGGGCAGGGAGTGTGTCTACTGACTCTGTCATATTGTACACTCCCCAGCATCTAATACAGAGCTCTGCACACAGTAAATACTCAGTGACTATGATTGATTTATTGGTTGATCGATTGAGTGTCATGTTGGCACAACAGTTATCAAGTGATTTGTTCAAAATCACACAGCAAACAAGTGGAGGAACCAGGATTAGAACCCACGTCCCCTGATTCCTAGGCCCGTGCTCTTTCTGCTAGACCATGCTGCTTCTCTGTTGAGAATGGTGGACTCTCTGGCAGCTTCTGTCAATCAAGAGGACTCCTGGACTAATCAAGATGCTACCTCAGGTAAACCCTCCTGCCAAAGATAGCTCGATTATATGATTTTTGAATACTGTCTCTATTGAATGGAGACTAAAAGAATTAGTATCAGAGCCTCCAAATGAAGCTATATAACACAGGAAATATTGTTTGAGCTATTAAGAAACATAATTTCAGCCTACAGTTCTGTTTCCTCCTGTAAAAAGAGTCGCAGAGGACAAGTGAACTGGAATTTTTTTATGGTATTTGTAAAGAGCTTACTACGTGCCAGGCACTGTACTAAGCAATAGAGTAGATACAAGCTAATCAGGTTGGATAAAGTCCGTATGCCACATGGGGCTCACAGTCTTAATCCCCATTTTACAGATGTGGGAACTGAGGCACAGAGAAGTGAGGTGACATGCCCAAAGCCACACAACAGACAAGTGCTCTTTACTGCACTGTGATGCCTGGACCACCCCAGCTCTGATGCCCCAGAGCCAAAGCGAGGGTCCCCCTCTTCTCCCCTCTCCAATCGTGTGGTAGTCCCATGCCTCAGGGATGGGGAAGGGGCTGCAACAGGGGGAAGGGACGTCTTTGTTTTGGGCCCCATTCATTTCATTCATTTATTCAATGGAGAAACGGCATGGCTCAGTGGAAAGAGCACAGGCTTTGGAGTCAGAGGTCAGGGTTCAAATCCCAGCTCTGCCAATTGTCAGCTGTGCGACTTTGGGCAAGTCACTTAACTTCTCGGTGACTCAGTTACCTCATCTGTAAAATGGAGCTTAAGACTGTGAGCCCCCCGTGGGACAACCTGATCACCTCGTAACCTCCCTAGTGCTTAGAACAGTGCTTTGCACATAGTTAGTGCTTAATAAATGCCATCATTATTATTATCATTTATTGAGCGTTTACTGTGTACAGAGCCCTGTACTAAGTGCTTGGGAAGTACTAATCGGCAACAGAGATGGTCTCTACCCAACAAAGGGCTCACAGTCTAGAAGGGGGAGACAGACAACAAAACAAAACAAGTAGACAGGTGTCAATACCATTAGAATAAATAGAATTATAGCTATTTACACAACATTAATATAATAAATGCAGTAATAAATATGTACAAATATATACAAGTGCTGTGGGCAGGGAAGGGGGTAGGGCAGAGGGAGGGAGGGGGCGATGGGGAGGGGAGGAGGAGGAGGAGAGGATAAACTGGGGGCTCAGTCTGGGAAGGCCTCCTGGAGGAGGTGCGCTCTCAAGCACCTAAGAGAGTACTGTGCGCACAATGAGGGATCAACTCACCCCACTGATGCTGAGCCCAGTCAAAACAGCAGCTTAGAACTCCCTCCTTCCCCTCATCACACAATCCCCAGCTCTCCCCATATTCAACGCCCTTCTAAAATCCCACCTCTTCCTGCAAGTCTTCCCTGGTTGATTTCTCAGCGCCCTGATCCATATCATCCCTTCAGACAACTGATGCACTTATAAAAGTACTTGCACCCTCCTTCTCACTCATGCATATTTGTATAAACATCCCTGGCCCCTTCCCACTCCACTGTGGGCAGGGAAAGCATTTACCAACTCTGTTATGGTGTACTTTCCCAAGTGCTTAGTACAGTGCTCTGCGCACCATAAGTGCTTAATAAGTAAAGCACTCATGGAGCTCAAGAAGCAGCGAGGCCTAGTGAATAGAGCACGGGCCTAAGAATCAGAAGGACCTGGGTGCTAACTGCACTCTGCCATTTGTTTGCTATGTGACCTTGAACAAGTCACTTAACTTCTCGGTGCTTTAGTTCCCTCATCTGTAAAATGGGTATTAAGACGGTGAGCCCCATCTGGGACAGGGACTGTGTCCAATCTGATTGCTTGTATCTACCCCAGTGTTTAATACAGGGCCTGGCACAAACTAAGTACTTAACCAATACCATTAAAAAAAAATACATACATACATACATACATACAATTAAGCAAGTAGTAGTGGTAGCATTACTAGTGGTGGTAGTAGTAGCAGTGGTAGTTATTAAATGAAGTGCTGTGTGCAGTGTCGTTGTACTAAGCACTAGGAAAAGGTATACTGTGGGAATTAGAAATGGACCCTGTCCCAATCTATGAATAAAAGTAAGGGAGACGACTTGAGACAGCACATAATAATTATAATAATTATGGTGTTTGTTAAGCACTTACTATGTGCCAAGCACTATTCTAAGGGCTGGGGAAGATACAAGGTAATCAGGTTGTCCCATGTGGGGCTCAGAGTCTCAAACCCCACTTCACAGATGATGTAACTGAGGCACAGGGAAGTGAAGTGACCTCTCCGAGGTCACACAGCAGACAAGTGACGGAGCCGGGATTAGAACCCAAGATCCCTGACTCCCAAGCCCGGGCTCCTGCCACTAGACCATGCTGCTTCTCCAATAGAAGAAGAAGAACAAGAAGACATAGAGACTAGTGAAACAATAAAATATCAGAACAGTAGCAGAGATGAGGTGAAACACACAATACACAAAATAAAAGCAAGAATCAGTAAGGAGCTATGACTTAAGGAGGAGAATTTCATTCTCCTGGGCCTGGCTGGGCTCTTTCCAGCAAGCCACACGGCTTCTCTGATCCCTGTGGGCAGTGATAGTGCCATGTCTTCATTCCGTATTGCCCAAGCACCCAGTACAATGCACCTCACTCGGTGGATGCTCAATAAATGTCACGACTATTACTTCCTTAAAATTGTAATTATTTTCCGCTAACTCTATAGCTTGCCTTCATATTCAAACATGGCAACCCTCAGCAAGATCTTGACCCATTCCACAAGAGAGAATGCGAAACTGATACCATCAACAATCCCTTCCTGACAGAGGAGGTATGAGCCAAGGGAGCACTTTGTGGGAACACCGTATGGGACACGGAGTGGGTCCAATCTGATTATATTGAAGCTGCCCCAATGCTTAGTCCAGGGCTTTGCCCCAAGTCCAGGCTCAGTAACTGCAGCACCAGAATTCCGATCATATTAGTGTTGGTATGCCACGGCCTCATTGCTTGTGATACCAATAGGCCATAGGCTACCATTTCTGGTATCTTGGACTCCCAAGCACTTAGTAAAGTGCTGTTCACATGGTAAGCACTCAATAAATACCACCGATTGACTCACTGATTCGTGTAGACTGCAAGTTGATTATGGGCAGGAGATGTTTCTGCAGTATTGTTGTATTCTACTCTCCCAAGCGCTCAGTACAGTGCTCTGTGCACAGTAAGTGCTCAATAAACATGATTGGATGAAGGAATGAATGACTGCGCTGAAACCTGGCTGTAGCTTCTTCTTTAGCATTTTTTACAGTAGTTATTAAGCATTTCAAATGTGTCAAGCACTGTTCTAAGCTCTAGGGTAGAAAGAACTTAATCAGGTTGAACACAGTCCCTGTTCCACAGGGGGCTCACAGTCTAAGTTGGAGAGAGGATTTAATCCCCGTTTTGCAGATGAAGTAACTGAGGCCCAGAGAAATGAAGTGACTTGCCCAGGGTCAAACAGAGAGCAATTGGCCGAGCCAGGATTAAAACGCAGGTACTCTGATGCTCTGCCCGGGCTTTATGCACTAGGCCACTCTGCTTCTGTGGTAAGCCCAGGCCTTATCACTTTATATAGACCGTTAGACCCTAACACTGCTCTGGAGACCTGCAGTATCAATCAATCGATCAATCGATTATTCATTCATTCAATCATATTTATTGAGCGTTTACTGCGTGCGGAGTACAAAATAACAACTAACAGACCCATTTCCTGTCCGGGATTTGAACCCATGACCTCTGACTCCAAAGCCCGTGCTCTTTCCACTGAGCCATGTTGCTTCTCTTGTTGTGGGCAGGGTGTGTGTCTACCAACTCTGTCATATTGTACTCTCCCAAGCAGCTAGTACAGAGCTCTGCGCACAGTGAAAGCTCAGTGAGTATGATTGATTTATTGATTTATCGATTGAATGTCATGTTGGCACAACAGTTATCAATCAGTGGTTTTTATTGAGTGCTTACTGTGAACAGAGCACTGTTCTTAGTGTTTGTGAGAGTATAATAGAGGTAACATTAATAATAATAATAATAGTACTTGCTAAGCACTTACTATGTGCCAAGCACTGTTCTAAAGCACTGGGGTAGATACAGGCTAGTCAAGTTGGACACAGTCCCTGTCCCACTTGGGGCTCACACTCTTAATCCTCATTTTACACCTGAGGGAACTGAGGCTCAGAGATAAGTGACTTGACCAAGGTTACACAACAGACATGTGGCAGAGTCAGGATTAGAACCCAGGTCCTTCTGACTCCCAGGCCTGTGCTCTATGCACTAAACAATGCTGCAGACATGATTCTTGCCCTCAAAGAGTTTACAATCTAGTGTGATTGTAAGACTCCCAGAGGAAGCCCTGCCTTCCCGATTTAGTTTTCAACCTGGCCCGGACTTCGGTCACTGGACTCTGTGCTGCCAACTTAGCAGAACTCAGCTCCCAGCCAATTGATGAAGAACCTGGTGTGGGAGATGACTTTCAAGGTGCAGGTTGGGACCTAAACTGAGTCTTTTTCAGACAATTGTCAATCCAAAGCATTTTGCTGATTTTGAAAAGTGCTAACCAGAAGTTAGCATTAACTAGAGAAGCAGCGTGGCCTAATAGAGCATGGGCGTAGTTGTCGGAAGGACCTGGATTCTAACCCCAGCTCCATTAGTTGTCTGCTGTGTGACTTTGGGCAAGTCCTTTCACTTCTTTGTACCTCAGTTACCTCATTTCATTCATTCATTCAATCTTATTTATTAAGCGTTTACTGTGTGCAGAGCACTGTACTAAGTGCTTAGAAAGTGCAGTTTGGTAACAAATAGAGACAATCCCTACCCAACAACGGGCTCACAGTCTAGAACAGGGGAGACAGACAACAAAACAAAACAAGTAAACAGGCATCAATAGCATCAATATAAATAAATAGAATTATAGTTATATGCACATCATTAACAAAATAAATAAAATAATAAATATATACATATATACACAAGTGCTGTGGGGTGGGGGGGTAAAGCAGAGGGAGGGAGTTTGGGCAATGGGGATGGGAGGAGGAGCAGAGGAAAAGGGGGGCTTAGTCTGGGATGGGGATTATTATTACTAATAATAATAATAACAACAACAATGGTATTTGTTAAGTCCTTACTATGTGCCAGGCACTGTACTAAGCGCTGGGGTGGATACAAGCAAATCAGTTTGTACACAGTCCTTTGTCTCATGTGGGGCTCACAATCTCAATCCCCCTTTTACAGATGTGGTAACTGAAGCATAGAGAAGTGAAGTGACTTGCCCAAGGTCCCAGCAGACAAGTGACAGAGCCAGGATTAGAACCCCATGACCTTTTGATTCCCAGGCCTGTGCTCTATCCACTATGCTATGCAGACTGTAAGCCCCATGTGGGTCAGGGACTGCGTCCAACCTAATTTGCTTGTATCCATCCCTGCGCTTAGAACAGTACCTGGAAAATAGTAAGCTCTTAATAAACACCATTAAAGAAATTTCAAAACTGGCAAGGTGTTTCTCAGATGAGCCACCAACTGTGGCATAAAAGGAACATCTAAATGGATATAATTATTATATTGTGAGTTTCCTTCAGATTATGGGTGATGTTTTCTTCCCCCGCCTCAGCTCAGATCTCTTCTGCGAATCGTGTGCTCAGCTCAGACTTCGAATCATCACTCCCGAGTATCCCATAGGTAGAACAGGTAAGAGAGATTTAAAGACATGATGAAAGGGGAAAATTTGCCAAGATGCTGCTGGATACAGCATCTTCTTAGAAGCTATTGTCAAGCCATTGCAAGTTTCCATTTCTAGGGCAGCTGGGAAATGTCAAATAGAGTTAGCGATGTCCGGGAAATTGCCACTTCCAGGAGCATTCCAGCTTGCAAGGCCATATGACAATGAGCGTGAGCAAGCTGTCCTCTTAGCCTGGTCGCTAGAGAATTCTTGAAACAAGTTAAACTTTGGATCAGCCCTGCCAGACTGGCCCTGGCAGTGTCATCCTCAACTCTGCTCTCTCGTTCACCCATCACATCCAATCCGACACCAAAAACTGCCGGTCTCACCTCCACAACATCGCCAAGATCCACCCTTTCCTCTCCATCCAAACCGCTACCCTGCTGGTTCAATCTCTCATCCTAACCCGACTGGATTACTGCATCAGCCTCTTCTCTGATCTCCCATCCTCCTGTCTCTCCCCACTTCGATCTATACTTCACCCTGCTGCCCGGATCATCTCTGTGCAAAAATGCTCTGGGAATGTTACTCCCTTCCTCAAAAATCTCGAGTGGCTACCAATCAACCTACGTATCAGGCAAAAATTCCTCACCCTCGGCTTCAAGGCTGTCCATCACATCGCCCCCTTCTACCTCACTTCCCTTCTTTCCTTCTACAGCTCAGCCCGCACTCTCCGCTCCTCTGCCGCTAACCTCCTCACTGTCCCTCGTTTTCGCCTGTCCTGCCGTCGAGTCCCGGCCCACATCCTCCCCCTGGCCTGGAGTGCCCTCCCTCCGCGCATCCGCCAAGCTAGCTCTCTTCCTCCCTTCAAAGCCCTACTGAGGCCTCTAAGAGGCCTACCCGGACTGAACCCCCTCCTTCCTCTCCCCCCCACACCCCCCCCGCCCTACTTCCTTCCCCTCCCCACAGCAACTGTATATATGTTTGTACAGAGTTATTACTCTATTTCACTTGTACATATTTACTATTCTATTTCATTTTGTTAATATGTTTTGATTTGTTGTCTGTCTCCTCATTCTAGACTGTGAGCCCACTGTTGGGTAGGGACTGTCTCTATATGTTGCCAACTTGTACTTCCCAAACACTTAGTACAGTGCTCTGCACACAGTAAGCACTCAATAAATACGATTGAATGAATGAACATTTTGGAATTAGGATGAGAGCGAGAAGGGTTTGACCAAGGCCAGGCCCCGCTGACGGGCACAGTGACCATGGCCCAGGGCCCAGGTCAGGCTGGAGCTTCGTGCCCCAGTGGGTTGTGGCCTCAATCTCCACCGCAGTCTTCCCCGCCCACATTTGCCAGTGATTTTCCAGGATTCCCGTCAGGCCCATCTACCTCACCCTAGAGGTTCTTCCATCAGAAACAATCCTAGCAGGCACCCCTCGACTTCTGGCTGTTTAAATTCACCAAGGTGAGGGGCGGTGTGGATCTGGGTGGGTGGGAGTTGGTGCCTATTGTTGCAGGATATTATTACACTGTAGTGGTCAAGCCGGAATTTTGGTGAAGCCAAAGGGAGCTCTGATTGCACTCAACATTCAGCAGAATTCTGGAATAGCACATTAGGCCTCCCCGCTTCTAGATTGGGAGCACGGATTGTTTCTCTTTATTGCTGAATTGTACTTTTCAAGCCCTTAGTACAGTGCTCTGCACACAGTAAGCATTCAATGGGTACGATTGAATGAATGAATGAATGAATGAATGCAGGAATTGGCAGAAAGCACTGGAGCCACTAGTTCTGTTTCTGCTTTGGCCTTGACCCAGAGGCTTTTCGGTAAAACAGGCCTGGCCATTAATTCCGTCCAGGGGGAGATGCATAAGTGTAACAGAGGAGGGGAAGAAGGAAAGGAACAGAGGTCTCTGAAATGCTGCAGTTTCAGTTAATTCCCCAATGGCATGATTTCCCACCCTCCTCTTAAACAATGCTACCCATGACCACCTAATCAGCCTCGTAAACATATTTATTTTAAGACTTGATGCACTGAAAGCTCTTCACTGCCTCATAAATCTCACACTTTTCTAGCACATGTTCCTCTTTTTGTTTGTATAGTTACAGGTGTTAAACCATTCAAGTGGGTAATGCGCTGAGTTTTTGCTGCTGAAGAAATAATGATTCAGGTCATAGTGACCAGTAACCTGAGGTGATTTTTTTTTCCTTTTGAAATATAGGCTGAAAGGGAAAAAAATGTTTATTATAGTCAATTATTAAGTAAGTATTATAATTGTAATTCTGAAGAATTCTATACATTTATCTTGAACCTCACCTCATAAAAGCTGAAGGTGTTTTTAAAATCCTGATCCTATTCTAGGGAGAATGTTCCTAGTTGCACTATTGAGGAATGTGTGTGCTTAAAGGTTTTATTAATCACGTATAAACTTCTGTAACTAAAACTATCAGATGCAGGATAAAGGTCAAGGTTTCATATAATAATAATAATGATGGCATTTATTAAGCGCTTACTATGTGCAAAGCACTGTTCTAAGCACTGGGGAGGTTACAAGGTGATCAGGTTGTCCCACGGGGGGCTCACAGTCTTTATCCCCATTTTACAGACGAGGTAACTGGGGCCCAGAGAAGTGAAGTGACTTGCCCAAAGTCACACAGCTGACAATTAGCGGAGCCGGGATTTGAACCCATGACCTCTGACTCCAAAGCCCCGTGCTCTTTCCACTGAGCCACACTGCTTCTCTAAAGGAGCATATAAACCAATCAGTCAGCCAATGAATAGTATTTATTGAATGTTTACTTTGTGCAGAGTGCTGTAGCAAGCGCTTGGGAGGGTACAATACAGCTCTGCACACAGTAAGCGCTCAATAAATACAATTGAATGAATGAATGAATATAGCAGAGTTAGGAGGCACAAAACTTGCCTTCAAGGCATTTTACAGATCTGCAGAGTTTCCCAAGCACTCAATACAGTGCACTCAATAGAGAAGCCGTGTGGCTCTGTGGAAAGAGCCCAGGCTTGGGAGTCAGAGGTCATGGGATCTAATCCCTGCTCTGCCAATTGTCAGCTGTGTGACTTTGGGCAAGTCACTTCACTTCTCTGTGCCTCAGTTACCTCATCTGAAAAATGGGGATTAAGACTGTAAACCCCATGTGGGAAAATGTGATTACTTTGTATCCCCCCCCAGCTCTTAGAACAGTGCTTGGCACATAGTAAGTGCTTAACAAATGCCATTATTATTATTATTATTATTATTAATCCCCATTTTACAGATGAGGGAACTGAGGCACAGAGAAGTGAAGTGACTTACCCAAGGCCACACAGAGGACAAGTGGTGGAGCCAGTATTAGAATGTACAGTCTTCTGACTCCTGGTCCCATGTTTTATCCACTAATAATAATACATATAGTATTTGTTAAGTGCTTATTATGTGCCAAGCACTTTTCTAAGCACTGGGGTAGATGCAAGGTAATCAGGTTGTCCCAGATGGGGCTCACAATCTTAATCCCCATTTTACAGATGAGGGAACTGAGGCACAGAGAAGCAAAGTGACTTGCCCAAGGTCACACAGCAGACAAGTGGCAGAGTCAGGATTAGAACCCACTACCTCTGACACCCAGGCCCGGGCTCTTTCCACTGAGCCACGCTGCTTCTCTAGGCTACACTGCTTTCCTGTGGTAGTAAATACCACTACTATTACAAGTACTTCTAAATAGGAGGACCCTTTGGCAAAGGATACAGCCTTATAGGAATGATTATGATGGTAAATAGATAAACTTCTCAGCTACCTCAGATCATTCATTCATTCATTCAATCAGGGCAGGGCTTATTGTTGTATTGTACTCTCCCAAGTGCTTAGTACAGTGCTCTGTACACAGTAAGCACTTAATAAATACAATAGAATGAATGAATTGAGAACAGTGAAGAACTAGAGAAGCAGTGTGCTTAGTGGTAAGATCCCGGGCTTGGGAGTCAGAGGTCATGGGTTCTAATTCTGGCTCCCTCACATGTCAGCTGTGTGACTTTGGGCAAGTCACTTCACTTCTCTGGGCCTCAGTTCCTTAATCTGTAAAATGGGGATTAATACTGTGAGCCCCACATGGGACAACCTGATTACCATGTATTTACCCTAGCGCTGAGAACAGTGCTTGGCACATAGTAAGCGTTTAACAAATACCAACATCATTATTATTATTATTAAGCACTTACGGTGTACAGAGCACTGTACTAAGCACTTGGGAGAGTACACTATAACAATAAACAGATACATTCATTGCCCACAACAAGCTTACAGTCTAGACTGACCCTTCTCCTCATCCCCCTCAAGACTGTAAGCTCATTATGGGCAGGGAACATGTCCGCTAATGCTGTTGAATTGTACTCTCCCAAGTGCTTAGTACAGTGCTCTGCATGTAGTAAGTGATCAATAAATAATGATCATTGATTGACTCTCTCCTCACTCTGCTATCAAGAGGAATTTTTTAAACCAATTTGGAGAAACTTCCTGTATCCTAAACAAGTGTTCACTGGAGAAATGTTCTCTTTCTCTCACTCTGTCTCACTCACTCTTCCTCCTCTCTCCCTCATGCTATCTCTCCCACCCTGTCTCTCTCTTACTCTTCCTCTCTGTCTCTCCCTCTGTCTCTGCTTCCCTTACACTTCATCCTCTCTTTCTCTCCATCTCTATCCCTCTCACTTTCAGTCTTTCTGTCTCTCATATACTTAGACACTATTATCTCTGGCACAGTGTCTCTCTCTGTCTCACTCTCTCCTTCCCTATCACTCACTGCAGCTTTCACTCTGTTTGACTCACAATTTCTCTATCTTTCTTATTCTCTAATTCTCTCTGTTTTTTCCATTTATCTCTCACTCTTCCTCCTCTCTCACTTCATTTCTCTCTCACTCTGTCTTTCTGCCTCTCATATATCTTGTCTGTCTATTTTTCATTCACTGTCACTTTCTCTCTCATCCTTTATTTCTTTGTCAGCCACTCACTGTATCTCTTTGTCTCTCACTATTTCCTCTCTCTATTTCTCTTACTCTCTCATTCACTTTGTTTCTCCCATTTATTCTCTCTCCTCTCTTCCTCTTCTCTCTCTCACTCGACCTCTTTTTCTCACTTACTCTGACTTTCTATTTCTCACTCTGACTATGACTCTCACTAGGTCTCTATCTCTATCTTATTCACTCTGCTTCTCCCATTTATTCTCTCTCACTGTCTCCCTCACTCTCTTCCTCCTCTTTTACATTCTTCCTCCTCTCTCTCTCATTCCACCTCTGCTTTTCTCATTTACTCTGCCTCACTCTGTCTTTCTGTCTCTCACATATTTTGTCTGTGGCTTTCTCTCACTAACTGCCTCTCACTCTGTCTTTCTCATTCCATCCCTCTCTCTCTCTAGCATTCACTCACTGAATCTCTGACTTTATTTCTCTATCTCTCTTATGATCTTATTCACTCTATTTTTCCCATTTACTCTCTCCCTGTGTCTCTATCTCTCTCTTGCTCCTATCTCACTCTTCCTCCTATCTCACTCTTCCTCCTCTCTCTCTCTCTCACTCCACCTCTGTTTCTCACTCTGTCTCACTGTCTTTCTGTCTCTCACATATTTTGTCTCTCTCTATCTCTCACTCACTGTATCTACTCTATCTCTTTCACTCTGGCCTTCTCTGTTTATGAATCATTTCCTGTAGCTTTCACTCTGTCTTTCTGACTCACTATTTCCCTCTCTATCTCTCTCTAGCTCTCTCTTTTTCACTCTATTTCTCCCATTTACTCTGTCTCTCTCACTCTGTCTCTGTCCAAGCTAATTACCTTGCTTCTAGCCCAGAGTTTAGTACAATATTTGGCACAGAGTAAGCACTTAAATTATGATTCTAATCCCAGCTCTGCCACTTGTCTGCTGTGTGACCTTGGGCAAGTCACTTCACTTCTCTGTGCCTCAGTTACCTTATCTGTAAAATGGGGATGAAGACAATGAGCTCCACATGGGACAGGGACTGTGTCCAATCCAATTTGCTTGTATCCACCTCTGTGTTTAATACAGTGCCTGGCATTTAGTCAGTGCTTAACAAATGTCGTAATTAGTGTTATTATTATTAGATACCACAACTATCATAATAGTAGTGTTGATTGAATTTCCGTTTGGTGGGCCTGGGAAAAAACAACATAAAGACAAGACACTTTTCCCATTCACAAAGAGCTTGCACTTTAATGGGGGAGACATACAAAAAGATATTCACCACTAGAGAGGTCAAAATAAATAACTAATAACTAATAAATAAATAACTAATAAATAACTCGAAAATATATACACCAAGTGCTTAGGTCAGAGTAAATATGTGGAAAAGTGCAATGTCTGACTCTCCCTGTAGACTGTAAGGTCCTTGTGGATAGTGGAGTATTTCTAGCAACTCTACTGTATTGTACTTTCCCAAGCACTTAGTACAATGCTCTGCACACTGTAGGCACTCAATAAATACCACTGATTGATGGCTTGATTGAACAGAGCTTGATAAGGGGGATATAGCTTTATCTACCCCAGCTCTTAGAATGTAATCAGTACTCAATAAATGTCATGATAATTATTATTATTTTCTAATCCCAGCTCTGCCAGCTGTCTTCTGTGTGACCTGGGACAAGTCACTTAACCTCTCTGTGCTTGTTACCTCATCTGTAAAATGGGGATTATTAAAAATAATAATAAGCTCTTACTATGTGCCAGGCACTCTACTAAGCTTTGTGGTAGATACGAGTTTATCAGGTTGGACACAGTCCCTGTCCCACATGGGGCTCCTGGTCTTAATCCCCATTTTACAGATGAGGGAACTGAGGCAAAGAAGAAATGAAGTGACTTCCCCAAGGTCACACAGCAGACAAGTGGCGAAGTCGGAATTAGAAACTAGATCCTTCCTATCCATTAGGCCACACTGCTTCTTTATCAAGACTTAACAAGACTGTGCTGTGCTGGGAAAGAGTCAAAGGAGGATGATCAAGTGATCAAAGTATGGATCAAAGACAACAGCAGCGACTCCAGTTTTTACTGTGTGGAAGAAGGCGATGGTAAACCACTTCCATATCTCTACCAAGAAAATTCTATGAAGACACATATCAGAAAGACTTTATGGCAGAAGATGGGACATTCTGGAGAGGGTGTGTCCATGGAGTCGCTATGGGATGGCATTTGAAGAAGAAGACTTAATAAGATTAAGACTGCCAGCCCTTGAGGACAGAGACTGTGTCCAACCCAATTATCCTGTACCTGCCCTAGTGCTTAGCAAAGTGTCTGGTACATAGTATGTGCTTAACAAATACCATAAGAAAATAATAATAATAATGGTGAGAAACTGTATTTGTGGGCCATCACCTCATTCCCCTACATAGAAACATCTCCTATTCTGATGTTAACATTTTAAGAGATGAAAAGCCAACTTGAAAAGCTATTTCTCTCCAGGGTAAGAATCTGAACTGCAGAACTGAAAGCAATCAGCCAAGGGTGGCATCTCATTGTGACCCAGGGTGCCAAAGTGGGCGGCGGAGGAGAGATCCAAGGGAAACCAAGGCCAGAAGATTGGAAGACACTCGAGGACTATTTGGAGATCTCGGGCGTCAGCAGTTCACTGGCCCTGGGGCCTCCAGCCCAAACCCCTTCTCCTCCACCCCTTCTCCACCAGCCCAACGCTCTCCGTCCAACCGTCCTCCTGGAGACAGGGAAACCAATTGGCATCGGGGTCTGTCAGACCCTGCGACATTCCCCCAGCAGAACTAATTTGGGCTGAGCCAGCCAGGGTTATTAACATGAACTGACACCAGGGTCAGATAATGAGGGAACGAAATCAAACTGTCAGAATGGTACTTGCTGCCATGATGGATGGCGCCAGATGCAGGCAAACCGTAGCTGATGAAAGCGGGGGTGCAGCCTCGTCAATCAGGCTGGATGGAGACAACCGCGGTGGCTTATCCAAGACCAAAACCACCGGCCGATTCCTGCTTCCCTGGGAGTGCCGGTCACCACCGGAGAAGGTGGGCATTCACGTCCTCTCCATCAGTCAGTCAACGGTATTTATTGAGTGCTTACTATGTGCAGAGAACTGTGCTAAGCACTTGGAACTTTGCCGAGCACCTAGTTTCAAGCACTGAGTGGTGGGGAGGGAGGTTCGCCCTCTAGACTGAAGAAAGCTCCTTGAGGGCAGGAATCTACTGTTTCTGTTTTTGTATTATTATTATTATTGTGGTGTTTGTTAAGCACTTACTATGTGCCAAGCACTGTTCTAAGCACTTGGATAGATACAAGGTAATCAGTTTGTCCCACAAGGGGCTCACAGTCCTAATGCCCATTTTACAAATGAGGGAACTGAGGCACAGAGAAGCAAAGTGACTTGCCCAAGGTCACACAGCAGACAAGTGGCAGAGCCAGGATTAGAACCCACAACCTCTGACACCCAGACCCCAGCACTTTCCACTAAGTCACACTGCTTCTCTCCCAGGCTCCTAGTACGGTGCTCTGCACAGAGTAAGTGCTCAATAAACACCACTGATTGATTGTTCAATTGATTCTCAGGTAACACCATTGATTCTTTTTATGGCATTTAAGAGCTTACTATGTGCAGGACTCCCTCTCAGGGTTGCACCTGGTGAGTTTCCGGTCCTCTACCAGTCTCGGCTACAGGAGGGAGAGAGTCAAGCAGAGGCCTATCCGTTCCATTCCTAGCTTGGCCAGTGGCTAGCGAGTGTCAGGCCATCTACTATATGTTTGTACGTATTTATTACTCTATTTATTTATTTTATTTGTACATATTTATTCTATTTATTTTATTTCGTTAATATGTTTTGTTTTGTTCTCTGTCTCTCCCTTCTAGACTGTGAGCCCACTGTTGAGTAGGGACCATCTCTATATGTTGCCAACTTGTACGTCCCAAGTGCTTAGTACAGTGCTCTGCACACAGTAAGCACTCAATAAATACAATTGAATGAATGAATGAATGAACAAATGCTATTGTTATTACTATTATTATTGTTACTCTGTCCAGAGTAAACTGAAAGTACCATGAGGGCAGGTATCATAAATACACAATATAGTGTGCCCTCCCAGGGGTTTGGTACAGCGTCAGTACCCGGTAGACTGGAAACTCCATGAGGGCAGGGTTTGGATCTACAAACTTTATTGCTCTCTCCCAAAGATTTACTAGAGTGCTAGCACTCAATACAAATTATCGAAGGATCGATTATTGGGAGCTGGGGGAGAGAAGTGAACCTTTGTAATAATAATAATTGTAGTATTTGTTAAGTGCTTACTATATGCCAGGCTCTGTACTAAGCGCTGGGGCGGAGACAAGCAGATTGGCCTGGACACAGTCCCTGTCCCTCATGGGGTTCACAGTCTTAATCCATATTTTACAGATGAGGTAACTGACGCAGAGAGAAGTAAAATGACTCACCCAAGGCCACACAGCATGCAAGTGGCAGCACCAGGATTAGAATCCATGACCTTCTGACTCCCGGCCTGTGCTCTATCCATTCACTCATTCAACCATATTTATTCAGTGTTTACTGTATGCAGACCACTGCACTAAGCACTTGGAAAGTACAGTTCGGCAACAGAGACAATCCCTACCCAACAACAGGCTCACAGTCTAGAAGGGGGAGGAAACAGACAGCAAAACAAAACAAGTAGACAGGCATCAATAACATCAATGTAAGTAGATGGAATTATATATATAAACACATCATTAATAAAATTAATGGAATAATAAATATGTACATATATACACAAGTGTTGTGGGGCAGGGAAGGGGTAGAGCAGAGGGAGTTGGGACGATGGGAAATGGAGGAGGAGCAGAGGAAAAGGGGGACTCAGTCTGGGAAGGCCACCTGGAGGAGTTGAGCTTTCAGTAGTATCCACTATGCCATGCTGTTTCTTGGAAGGAATTGAGATTTAATACAATAATAATAATAATAGTATTTGTTAACTGCTTATTATGTGCCAAGCATTGTACTAAATTCTGGGGTAGATACAAGGTGAGGTGCAGTTCCTATCCCACATGGGGCTCATGTTCAAATTAGGCAGGAGAACAAGTATTGAATCCCCATTTTACAGATGAGGAAACTGAGCTCCAGAGAAGTTATGTGACTTGCCCAAGGTCACACAGCAGACAGATGGCAGAACTGGGATTAGAATTATAATGATAATAATAATGGTGATATTTGTTAAGCATTTACTATGTGCCAAGCACTGTTCTAAGCACTGGGATAGTTCCAAACTAATCAGGTTGGACACAGTTCTTGTCCCACATGGGGCTTGCAGTCTTAATCCTCATTTTATATATTTTTATAGATGAGGTAACTGAGGGACAAAGAAGTGAAGTGACTTACCCAAGGTCACACAGCAGACAAGTGGTAGAGGTGGGATTAGAACTCTGGTCCTCTGACTCCCAGACCTGTAATCTTTCCACTAGGCTATGCTGCTTTGGGACTATGTCTGATATATTGTTATATTGAACACTCCCAAGTGCTCAGTACATGCTCCATTCATTCATTCAATCATATTTATTGAGCGCTTACTGTGTGCAGAGCACTGTACTAAGTGCTTGAAAAGTATAAGCAACAGAGATAATCCCTGTCCAAACAACAGGCTCACAGTCTAAAAGAGGGGAGACAGACATCAAAACAAGTAAACAGGCATCAATAGAATCAGTATAAATAAAGAGAATTAGATATATATATACATTATCAATAAAATAAATAGAATAATACATATATATATATATATATGTATTATTCTATTTATTTTATATATATATATACAAGTGCTATGGGGTAGGGAAGGGGGTAGACCAGAGGGAGGGAATTGAGGCGATGGGGAGGGGAGGAGGAGCGGAGGAAAAGGGGGGCTTATTCTGGGAAGGCCTCCTGGAGGCCATTCTTACTTACCTACACACAGTAAGTGCTCAATAAGTACGATTGATTGATTGATTGTGGGTATGGAAGTCAATGACAGAGGAAAAGTAGAGTTTTCGAGCAGAAAACTGAGGTGAGTCATAGCAGGATTTTGAAGCAGTCAATCACCTTGCCCTCTCCTACCTCACCTCCCTGATTTTCCACTCCAACCCAGCTGCACACTTTGCTCTTCTAATGCAACCTACTCACTGTCCCTCCATCTCGTCTATCTCACCGCCGACCTCTCGCCCATATCCTGCCTCTGCCCTGGAACACCGTCCCTGTTCCTATCTGACAGACAATGACTCTCCCCTGCTTCAAAGCCATATTGAAGGCACATCTCCTCCGAGAGGCCTTCCCTGGCTGAGCTCTCCTCTCCTCCTCTCCCAACCCTATCTGTATCTGAAATGCCTTGTACTTGTACTTGGATTTGCTTCCTTTATTCACCTCTCCCTCAGCCCCACAGTGCTTATGTCCATATCCATAAGTCATAATAATAATAATGATGGCATGTATTAAGTGCTTACTATGTGCCAGGCACTTTCATGTATTAACATTAATGTCTGTCTCCCCCGGTAGATTGTAAGCAGCGAACGTATCTGCCAACTCTGCTATATTGTACTTTCCCAAGGTCTTAGTACAGTGTTCTGCATGCAAGAAGTGCTCATTAAATGCAATTGATTGGCTGATTGATTGATAGGACAGAGTGCTGACATGGCAGGGTCGGGGGTGGGGGGGAAGAGGAAGGAAAAGGAAACAAGAAGCAGTAGAATTGAGGCACAGAGGACAGATCTCAACTGCCCCAGGCACCTGGCTTGGAAGGGTCAGCAAAACAAAAGCTCCATCAGAGCTGCACCCTCCTGAAAGCTGGCTGTCAGTTGTCCAGGGTAGACCAGAGAGACCAGCACAGTCCACTGTTATTGAGAAAATAGCAGTGCCCTTTGACCAATCAATTAATGGTATTTATTGAGCACTTATGGTGTACAGAGCACAGTAGTAAGCGTTTGGGAGAGTAATAATAATAATTTGTAGTAATTTGCTAAGCACTTACTACATGCCAGGCACGGTTCTAAGTGCTGGAATGGATATAAGCAAATCGGGTTGGACACAGTCCCTGTCCCACGTGGGGCTCACAGTCTCAATCCCCATTTTACAAATGAGGGAACTGAGGCACAGAGAAGCAAAGTGACTCGCTCAAGGTCACACAGCAGACTAGAGCACAATACAACAGAGTAGGTGGGCAGGATTAATCAATCAGTGGTATTTATGGAGTGCTTACTGTGGGCGGAGCATTCATTCATTCAATCGTATTTATTGAGTGTTTACTGTGTGCAGAGCACTGGACTAAGGACTTGGGAAGTACAAGTTGGCAACATATAGAGATGGTCCCTACCCAACAACAGGCTCACAGTCTAGAAGGGGGGCACAGACAACAAAACAAAACATGTGGACAGGTGTCAAATCATCAGAACAAACAGAATTAAAGCTAGATGGACATCATTAACAAAATAAATAGAATAGTAAATATGTACAAGTAAAATAAATAGAGTAATAAATCTGTACAAACATATATACAGGTGCTGTAGGGAAGGGAAGGAGGTAGGGTGGGGGGATGGGGAGGAGGAAAGGAAAAAGGGGGCTCAGGCTGGGAAGGCCTTCTGGAGGAGGTGAGCTCTTAGTAGGGCTTTGAAGGAAGGAAGAGAGCTAGCTTGGCGGAGGGGCAGAGGGAGGGCGTTCCAGGTCAGGGGAAGGACGTGGGCCAGGGGTCGATGATGGGACAGGCAAGAACGAGGCCCAGTGCTGAGGTTGGCGACAGAGGAGTGGAGGGTGTGGGCTGGGCTGGAGAAGGAAAGGAGGCCTTCCCAGACTGAGCCCCCTCCTTCCTCTCCCCCTCCTTCCCCTCTTCTTCCCCACTGCCTTACCTTTTTCCCTTCCCCACAGCACCTGCATATATGTATATATGTTTGAACACATTTATTACTCTATTCATTTAATTATTCTTATAAATATTATAAATGTATGAATACATACTGTTATATTTATTTGTATATATATTTATAAATAATATAAATTTATTCTATTTATTTTATTTTGTTAATGTGTTTTGTTTTGTTCTCTGTCTCCCCCTTCTAGACTGTGAGCCCACTGTTGGGTAGGGACCATCTCTATATGTTGCCAACTTGTACTTCCCAAGCACTCAGTACAGTGCTCTGCACACAGTAAGCGCTCAATAAATACGATTGAATGAATGAATGAATGAATGAAGGAGAGAAGGGAGGTGAGGTAGGAGGGAGAGAGGTGATGGAGAGCCTTGAAGCCGAGAGAGCCGAGAGTGAGGAGTTCCCGAGGAACCACTTTTTTGTGCATTTTATGTGGCTACAATGTGCATTATACACTAGCCTGTTCAGGCACTCAAACATTTAGAGGCTCATTTTCCCAGTGATTTTGTCTTCTTCAGGTAACATCAGCTCTCACTACATAAAAATCATTTTACTCTCAGTCTCCACCACTAGTCTGTAAACTCCTTATGGGTAGTGGTCACATAAAACCATCAATCAATCAGTTGTATTTATTGAGGGTTTACTATGTGCAAAGCACTGTATTAAGCACTTGGGAGAGTACAGTATAAAAGAGCTGGTAAAGTTAGTAGTTGATATCTACTCATTCTACCTCCCCAGCCCTGACCTTTCTCCTTCTCTGCCATCTCACATTACCTTCTGTCTTCAGGACATCTCTTTCTGGACCTCAAAACAAAACGTCCAAAACAGAACTCCTCATCTTCCCACCTAGTTCCTGTCCTCACCCTAACTTTTCCATCACTGTAGACGGCATCACCGTCTGTTCTCTATCTACACTCACTCCCTTCGTGAACTCATTCGCTCCCACAGCTTCAACTATCATCTCTACGCTGATGACACCCAAATCTACATCTCTGCCCCTGCTCTCTCTCCCTCCCTCCAGGCTCGTATCTTCTCCTGCCTTCAGGACATCTCCATCTGGATGTCTGCCCGCCATCTAAAACTCAACATGTCCAAGACTGAACTCCTTATCTTCCCTCCCAAACCCTGCCCTCTCCCTGACTTTCCCATCACTGTTGATGGCACTACCATCCTTCCCGTCTCACAAGCCCGCAACCTTGGTGTCATCCTCTACTCTGCTCTCTCGTTCACCCCTCACATCCAATCCGTCAC
Organism: Tachyglossus aculeatus; assembly: GCF_015852505.1. Taxonomy (NCBI): domain Eukaryota; kingdom Metazoa; phylum Chordata; class Mammalia; order Monotremata; family Tachyglossidae; genus Tachyglossus; species Tachyglossus aculeatus. Next base: position 175,059,362 of record NC_052067.1, read on the forward strand.
CAAAACCTGCCGGTCTCACCTCCATGACATTGCCAAGATCCGCCCCTTCCTCTCCATCCAAACAGCTACCCTGCTTGTTCAATCTCTCATCCTATCCCGACTGGATTACTGCATCAGCCTCCTCTCTGATCTCCTCTCCTTTCTAGACTGTGAGCCCACTGTTGGGTAGGGACTGTCTCTATATGTTGCCAACTTGTACTTCCCAAGCGCTTAGTACAGTGCTCTGCACACAGTACGTGCTTAATAAATACAATTGATTGATTGATTGATTGATCTCCCATCCTCCTGTCTCTCCCCACTTCAATCTATACTTCACGCCGCTGCCCGTATCGTCTTTGTGCAGAAATGCTCTGGGCATGTTTCTCCCCTCCTCAAAATCTTCAGTGGCTATCAATCAACCCACACATCAGGCAAAAACTCCTCACCCTTGGCTTCAAGGCTGTCCATCACCTCGCCCCCTCCTACCTCACCTCCCTTCTTTCCTTCTACATCCCTGCCCGCACCCTCCGCTCCTCTGTTGCCAACCTCCTCACTGTGCCTCATTCTCACCCGTCCCGCCATCAACCCCCGGCACACGTCCTCCCCCTGGCCCGGAACACCCTCCCTCCGCACATCTGCCAAGCTAGCTCTCTTCCTCCCTTCAAAGCCCTACTGAGAGCTCACCTCCTCCAGGAGGCCTTCCCAGACTGAGCCCCGTCCTTCCTCTCCCCCTCCTCCCCATCCCGCCCGCCTTACCTCCTTCCTTTCCCCACAGCACCTCTATATATGTATATATGTTTGTACGCATTTATTACTCTATTTATTTATTTATTTTACTTGTACATATTTATTCTATTTTGTTAATATGTTTTGTTTTGTTGTCTGTCTCCCCCTTCTAGACTGTGAGCCCGCTGTTGGGTAGGGACCGTCTCTATATGTTGCCAACTTGTACCTCCTAAGCGCTTAGTACAGTGATCTGCACACAGTAAGCACTCAATAAATACGATTGAATGAATGAATGAATCACCATCCTCCCTGTCTCAGGAGCCCATAACCTTGGCATTATCCTTGACTACCCTCTCTCATTCAACCCAAGTATTCAATCTGTTGCCAAATCCTGTCGGTTCCACCTTCACGACATCATGAAAATCTTCCCTTTCCTCTCATCCAAACTCTTCCCACCCTGATCCAAGCGCTTACCCTACCTAGTCCAGACTTTGTTCATACTTGCTTCAGTTTCCTCATCTGCAAAATGGGAATTCAGTATTCATTCTCCCTCCCCCTTAGATTCTGAGCCCCATGATTATCTTCTATCTGCCTGGCACAAAGTAAGAGCTTAACAATTACCATAATTATTATCATCTGCTCCAGAGCTTAGTTCAACGCTTGGCATATAGTAAGACTTAAATAAATATCACCATGATTCACTCTGCTGCACAGATCATTTCCCTAAAAAAAGTTCAGTCCATGTTTTCCCCTCCTCAAGAGCTTCTAGGGGTTGCCCATCCACCACTGAATCAAACAGAAACTCCTCCCCATTGGCTTTAAAGCAGTCAATCACCTTGCTCCCTCCTACCTCACCTCCCTGATTTCCTACAACCCAGTCCACCAGCTTTGCTCCTCTAAATCCAACCAACTCACTGTGCCTCAATCTTGTCTATCTCACCACCAGGCCCTGGACCATGACCTGTCCCTGGCCTGAACTGCCCATCCGCTCCACATCTGATAGAAGATCATTCTCCCCACCTTCAAAATCCCACCTCCTATTCATCCTACTCACCCTCACAAGCTAAGAAAGCCAAATTCCCAGCCCCTCACCTCCGCAAGACAGTCTCCAGGCCACTATCTATTTCATTGTGAAACAAAGCTTATCTTTGTTGTTATGATGACAGCCTTCTCAATGTGTCTATTATTTTTGTACATCCTTTATAAATAAAATGTACTAAATTTGGGATCAGTCAACTTTGGTAATAATTTTAAATAAGATTCATGTAGTGGTGTTCCACTGAAACTTGCTTGCTACTTGCAATGCTTGCTGCTTAGAAAATCATTATGACAGCCTGAGAGAATCACTTGATATGTACTGCTCAACTATGTTTTAAACTATTTTAATTCCATTCTGTCAGCCAACATTATAATGTCGCTTGTGTAGCAGGTCAAAAATATAAAGGATGGTGAGGATATAAACAGAGAAATGACTTGCCCTCCACTGATGAGAATGCAGTAATCTGGAATGACAATTAGCCATGCTTTCTTAACAAAGTGCCCTTCCCATTCACCACAGTTCTCTGCATTTTTCCCGTCAGCCTCGATTCTGCCCATTTAGCTGTTGGAAAGACAGCATGTCACATCTGTGATCAGACTAGGAAAAATTAATCTCTCAATCCCCACCTTAAATCCCTAAAGACTGCTACTTCAACAGTTCCTACTCACCTAAGCACTCGAGGCACTTTAAAGCAGTCAATCCCTTTGCCTGCTCCTACCTCAACTCGCTGCTCTCCTACTCCAACCCAGACCGCAAACTTCGCTCCTCTAATGCCAACCTACTCACTGTACTTTGATCTCATCTACCTTGCCACCGACCTCCCACCTGTGTCCTGCTCCCTACTCAAATCGGACAATTATCTCCCCCTATACTGAAGTCTTACTGAAAGCACATCTCCTCCAAGAGGCCTTCCCTGACTAATCCTTCTTTTCCCTTCCTTCAACGCCCTTCTGCTTCACCCTGGGCTTGCTCCCTTTATTCATCCCCTTTCCCAGCCGCACAGTACTTATGTACATATCCATAATTCATTTATTTCTTTTAATGTCTGTCTCCCCCTCTAGCACTGATTATGTGCCAAGCACTGTTCTAAGCACTGGGGTAGGTACAAGGTAATCAGGTTGGACACAGTCCATGTCCCACATGGAGCTCACGGTCTTTATCCCCATTTCACCGATGAGGGAACTGAGGAACAGAGAAGTAAAGTGATTTGCCCAAGGTCACACAGCAGACATCAGTGGAGCCGGGATTAGAACCTTCATCCTCTGATCCTTGTACATATTTACTCTTGTACATAATTACTATTCTATTTATTTTATTTTGTTAATATGTTTTCTTTTGTTGTCTGTTTCCCCCTTCTAGACTGTGAGCCCGCGGTTGGGTAGGGACTGTCTATATGTTGCCAACTTGTACTTCCCAAGCGCTTAGTACAGTGCTCTGCACACAGTAAGTGCTCAATAAATACGATTGAATGAATGAATGAATGAATGAACCCCAGGCCCGGGCTCTTTCCATTAGACAAGTGGCTATTATATTGTTATACTGTACTCTCCCAAGTGCTTAATACAGCACCCTGCACAGAGTAAGCACTCAATAAATACAATTTACCATCTGACTGCCTGACCTAAGCGCTCATACCCCATAGCATTTATGTATCTTATATATTCTTCTGCTTCTTCCTGTCTCCATCAACCTCTCCTGTTCAATTTATATTAATGTCTGTCTCCTCCCATAGACGGCAAGCTCTTTGTGGGAAGGAAATGTGTCAACTCACTTTTCACTGTACTCTCCTGAGGGCTTAGTACAGGGTTCTGCACAAAGTAAGCACTCAATAAATACTATTAATTGATGGGCAAGTTCCTAGAGCATAGAGATCATTCTACTAATTCTACTAATTCTATTGTATTTTTCCAAGTGTTTAGTACGATGTTCTGTACCCAGTAGGCACTCAATAAATATGATTGGTGGCACATACTGAAAAGAGGCTCCTCTCCATTGCCTGGATAAGATTTAGATCCAGAAAAAAATGCTTAAAAACTGGCCAAGATGCTGAGTTGCTGTTCTCGTGCCTCCCCCATTCTTTGGGGTTTTGATGTTTCAATGTTCCAAGCATGTTGCTGAAGGATCAATAACTCCATAGCTGTTACTGGGCAGCTACTATGTGCAAAGCACTGTGCTGAGACCCTCTTTGATTGCAAAAGTGAAGAAGCAGTGTGGTCTAGTACATAGAGCCAGGGTCTCAGAGTCACAGGACCTGAGTTTCATTAATTCATTCATTCATTTGTATTTATTGAGCACTTACTGTTTGCAGAGGACAGTATTAAGTGCTTAGGAGAGTACAGTACAACAATAAACAGACACATTACCTGCCCACAATGAGCTTACAGTCTAGAGGCAGGGGGAGACAGATATAATAATAATAATAGTAATAATAATAATAATAATAATAGCATTTATTAAGTGCTTACTATGTGCAAAGCACTGTTCTAAGCTCTGGGGAGGTTACAAAGTAATCAGGTTGCCCCACGGGGGGCTTACAGTCTTAATCCCCATTTTACAGATGAGGTAACTGAGGTACAGAGAAGTTAAGTGACCTGCCCAAAGTCACACAGCTGACAATTGATGGAGCCGGGGTTTGAACCCATGACCTCTGACTCCAAAGCCCATGCTCTTTCCACTGAGCCACGCTGCTTATAATAATAATAATGATGGCATTTGTTAAGCGCTTACTATGAGCAAAACACTGTTCTAAGTGCTGGGGAGGATACAAGGTGATCAGGTTGTCCCACGTGGGGCTCACAGTCCTAATCCCCATTTTCCAGATGAGGTAACTGAGGACCAGAGAAGTTAAGTGACTTGCCCAAAGTCACACAGCTGACAATTGGCAGAGCCGGGATTTGAACCCATGACCTCTGACTCCAAAGCCCATGCTCTTTCCACAGAGCCACGCTGCTTCTCTATACAAATGATCTGCTTAGCAATACAAATAAATACTGTACATAAGTGCTGTGGGGCTTGGAGGGGGAAAAAGCAAAGGGCAACACATAAGGGAGCGGGAGATGAGGGGGTGTTTAACTTCTCTGTGCCTCAGTTACCTCATCTGTAAAATGGGAATTAAGACTGTGAGCCCCCTGTGGGACAACCTGATCATCTTGTAACCTCCCCAGCACTTAGAATAGTGCTTTGCACATAGTAAGTGCATAATAAATGCCATTATTATTATTATTATTATGAGGAAAGGGTGGGGGGGGGCTTAGTCTGGGAAGGCTTCTTGGAAGAGATGTGCCCTCAGTAAGGCTTTGAAGTCAGGGAGAGTCATTGTTTGGGGGATTTGAGGAGGGAGGGCCAACCAGGCCAGATGCAGGATGTGGGCCAAGGATCAGTGGTGAGACAGGTGAGATGAAGGCACAGTGAGAAGGTTCATTCATTCATTTATTCATTCAATTGTATTTATTGTGTGTGCAGAGCACTGTACTAAGTGCTTGGAAAGTACAATTCAACAACAGAGACAATCCCTATCCGACAACGGCTTCACAGTCTAGAAGGGGGGAGACAGACAAGAAAACAATACAAATCAAGTAAATATCAATATAAATAAATAGAATTATAGATATATACGCATCATTAATAAAATAAATAGAATAATAAACATGAACATATATAAATAAGTGCTGTGGGGCAGGGAGGGGGTTAGAAAAGAGGGATGGAATCAGGGTAATGGAGTAGGGAGGAGGAGCAGAGGAAAAGGGGGGCTGAATCTGGGAAGGCCTCTTGGTGGAGGTGAGCTTTCAGAAGGGCTTTGAAGGGAGAAAGTGTGGTAATTTGGCAGATGTGAGGAGGGAGGACACTCCAGACCAGAGGTGAGACATGGGTCAGGGGTCGATGGCGGGACAGGTGAGAATGAGGCACAGTGAGGAGGTTAGCGGCAGAGGAGCAGAGGGTGTGGGCTGGGATGAAGGAGAGAAGGAAAGTGAGGTAGGAGGGGGCAAGGGGATGGACAGCTTTGAAGCCAATAGTGAGGAGTTTTAGTGAGGGGGTTGATAGGCAACCGCTGGAGATTATTTGAGGGGTGGGGTGACAGGTCCTGAAAGTTTTTGTAGAAAAATGATCCGGGCAGCAGGGTGAAGTAGGGACTGGAGTGGGAAGAGACCTGTATATATGTATATATGTTTGTACATATTTATTACTCTATTTATTTATTTATTTATCTTACTTGTACATATCTATTCTATTTATTTTATTTTGTTAGTATGTTTGGTTTTGTTCTCTGTCTCCCCCTTCTAGACTGTGAGCCCACTGTTGGGTAGGGATTGTCTCTTTGTATTGCCAACTTGTACTTCCCAAGCACTTAGTACAGTGCTCTGCACACAGTAAAAAGCGCTCAATAAATACGATTGATTGATTGATTGATTGATTGACAGGAGCCTAGGAGGTCAGCAAGGAGGCTGATGCAGTAATTCAGAAGGGATAGGATGAGTGACTGTCTAATCCCAGGCCCACTACTTCTCTGCTGTGTGACCTCATGCAAGTCACTTAATTTATCTGGACCTCAGTTACCTCATCTGTAAAATAGGGATTCAGACTGTGAGCTCCATGAGGGTCATCCAACCTGATAACAAGGTTAGCAGGTGGTCCCAGGTGGGGCTCACAATCTGAATCCCCATTTTACAGATGATGTAGCTGAGGCGCACAGAAGTTAGGTGGCTTGTCCAAAGTCACACAGCAGACAAGTGGCTGAGACAGCATTAGAACTCATGTCCTCTGATTTCCAGACCTGGGTTCTTTCCACTAGGCCACACTAATCCTTCAGTTTTACTCTACCCAGCACCAACACACAGCCTTACTCAAACATTTCAGGTGATACCAACATTATCCAGATCATTCAGTATCTGTAAACTTATGTTCAAGTTCGATGTTCGGAAGGGAAGAAAGTTTGGAGTAAAGATGCTATACAATCTGTTTCTGAATGGTGACAGGAACAATTCAGTTTCTGGAGGCTTGGGAAAACCCATTAGGGGAGAAAGGAAAAGAAAAACATTTCATTTCATTCGGCAGGCGGAGAGCACAATAAAAGCGTCAGCTTGTATTTAGACCTAATGACGCGAGCCTGCGGATGCCTGGCTTCCTTCCAGGTCAGGTCACTGATTGAAGTAGTTTCTGGGGGGAGCAGTGGGGAATTATCAATTTAATTATTGGACACAAGTGTCCCGCTTCTGAAATGACATTTAGCTCCCAGTGGCAGGCGAGGGGGCGGGCAGGGTGTCGATGAGGGGAGAGGCAAGGGGTCCCTAAAGACGATGAAACATTTGTTATTGAAAGGGAAAACGCTGACGTTCGGAAATATGATTCATTTTCTGCCACCGCTGGAGACATCTGTAATTGTACCGGTGCACAGAAAGAGGTTCATTGCGGTTGGGGATGGGAAGGACGTGGTGGGGTGGGGGGGGCGGCTGGGGAGGAGCAGAGCAGTATCACACCCTGGAGGCAGGAAAGTGGAAGATGTCTAGTAGTAAAATTTGTAAAATTAGTAAAATCATTAATAAAATTAATTCCATCAGGTCTGAGCTTCCCAAAGTCACTCCTCCCCCTTCTCCAACCCCCCGGCTCTCAACCCTCTCCGCTACTCTCCCATCCTTCCCAGCAGTATCCTCAGATGAGATCTCCTCCCTCCTCTCAAGTGCTACTCCGGCCACCTGTGCTTCCGACCCCATTCCCTCTCATCTTATGAAATCTCTCGCTCCGTCCCTCCTCCCCTCCTTAACTTCCATTTTCAACCGCTCACTCGCCACTGGTTCCTTCCCCTCTGCCTTCAAACATGCCCACGTCTCCCCCATCGTAAAAACCCCTCTCTTGACCCCATCTCCCCTTCTAGTTAACGCCCTATCTCCCTCCTACCATTCCTTTCCAAACTCTTTGAATGAGTCATCTACACCCGCTGCCTCGACTTCCTCAATGCCAACTCTATCCTCAACCCCCTCCAATCTGGCTTCCATCCCCTACATTCCAAGGAAATTGCCCTCTCAAAGGTCACCAATGATTTCCTGCTTGCCAAATCCCAGGGCTCCTACTCTACCCTAATCCTTCTCAACCTCTCAGCTGCCTTCGACACTGTGAACCACCCCCTTCTCCTCAACACGCAATCCAACCTCGGCTTCACAGACTCTGTCCTCTCCTGGTTCTCCTCTTATCTCTCCAGTCGTTCATTCTCAGTCTCTTTTGCGGGCTCTTCCTCCCCCTCCCATCCCCTTACTGTAGGGGTTCCTCAAGGGTCAGTTCTTGGTCCCCTTCTGTTCTCACTCCCTTGGTGAACTTATTTGCTCCCACGGCTTCAACTATCATCTCTACACTGATGACACCCAAATTTACATCTCCGCCCTTGCTCTCTCTCCCTCCCTTCAGGCTCGTGTCTCCACCTGCCTTCAAGACATCTCCATCTGGATGTCTGCCCGCCATCTGAAACTCAATATGTCCAAGACTGAACTCCTTATCTTCCCTCCCAAACCCTGTCTTCTCCCTGACTTTCCCATCACTGTTGACGGCACTACCATTCTTCCCATCTCACAAGCCCTCAACCTTGGTGTCATCCTCGACTCTGCTCTCTTGTTCACCCATCACATCCAATCCATCACCAAAACCTGCCGGTCTCACCTCCGCAACATCGCCAAGATCCGCCCTTTTCTCTCCATCCAAACCGCTACCCTGCTGGTTCAATCTCTCATCCTAGCCAGACTGGATTACTGCATCAGCCTCCTCTCTGATCTCCCATCTGCCTGTCTCTCCCCACTTCAATCTATACTTCACACTGCTGCCCGGATCATCTGAGCCACGTGGCTTCTATTGTTATCATAATAATAATAATATTGGTATTTGTTAAGCGCTTACTACGTGCCAAGCACAAGCGCAGGGGTAGATACAAGGTGATCAGGTTGTCCCACGTGGAGCTCACAGTCTTCATCCCCATTTTACAGATGAAGTAATGGCGTGGGCAGAGAAGCAGCGTGGCTTAGTGGAAAGAGCCCGGGCTTTGGAGTCAGAGGTCATGGGTTCTAATCCCAGCTCCACCACTTGCCACTGTGTGACTTTGGGAAAGTCATTTCACTATCTGTGCCTCAGTTACCTCATCTGTAAAATGGGGATTAAGACTGTGAGCCCCATGTGGGACAACCTGATCATCTTGTAACCTCCCCAGCGCTTAGAACAGTGCTTTGCACATAGTAAGCGCTTAATAAATGCCATTATTACTATTACTATTATTATTATTACTATTACTATTATTTATTTATTTTACTTGTACATATCTATTCTATTTATTTTATTTTGTTAGTATGTTTGGTTTTGTTCTCTGTCTCCCCCTTTTAGACTGTGAGCCCACTGTTGGGTAGGGACTGTCTCTATATGTTGCCAACTTGTACTTCCCAAGAGCTTAGTACAGTGCTCTGCACACAGTAAGCACTCAATAAATACGATTGATCGAATGATTGATTGATTACTGAGGCACAGAGAAGTTAAGTGGCTTCCCCAAGGTCACAAGGCAGACAAGTGGCAGATCCAGGATTAGAACCCACAACCTCTGACTCTCAAGCCCGGGCTCTTTCCACTAAGCCACACTGCTTCTCAATTGATAATAATTGTGGTATTTGTTAAGTGCTTACTATGTGCCAAGCCCTGGGATAGATACAAGGTAATCAGGTTGGACACAGTCCTGGTCCCTCATGGGGCTCACCATCTTGATCCTCACTTTATAGATGAGGGAACTGAGGCCCAGAGAAGCGAAGTGACTTGCCCAAGGTCACACAGCAGACATGTGGTAGAGGGGGGATTAGAACCCAGGACCTTCTGACTCCCAGGCTTGGGCTCTTTCCACTAGGCCATACTGCTTCTATTACCTCTGTCTATTATATTATGGTATTTGTTAAGCAGAGAAGCAGCTTGGCTCAGTGGAAAGAGCACAGGCTTAAGAGTCAGAGGTCATGGGTTCAAATCCCGCTCCACCACTTGTCAGCTGTTGGACTTTGGGCAAGTCACTTTGCTTCTCTGGGCCTCAGTTACTTCATCTGTAAAATGGAGATTGACTGTGAGCCCCACGTGGGACCAGCCCTGATTATCTTGTAACCCCCCTCCCCCAGCACTTAGAACAGTGCTTGACACATAGTAAGTGCTTAACAAATGCCAACATTATTATTATTATTATTAAGCACTTACTATGCCACGCACTGTTCTAATTCATTCATTCATTCATTCATTCATTCAATTGCATTTATTGAGTGCCTACTGTGTGCAGAGCACTGTACGAAGCGCTTGGACAGTACAAATCGGCAACATACGGAGAGGGCCCCTACCCAACAACGGACTCACAGTATAGAAGGGAGACAGACAGCAAAACAAAACAAGTAGGCAGGCATCAATACCATTAGAATAGAATAATAGAATTATAGTTATATCCACATCATTAATAAAATAAATAGAGTAATAAATATGTACAAATAGACACAAGTGTGGTGGAGCGGGGGAGGAGGGAGGGCAGAGGGAGGGAGTGGGGGTGATGGGAAGAGGAGGAGGAGCAGGGGAAAAGAGGGGCTCAGTGTGGGAAGGCCTCCTGGAGGAGAAGTGAGCTCTCAGTAGGGCTTTGAAGGGAGGAAGAGAGCTAAGTGCTGGGGTAGATCCAAGTTCATTCATTCAATCGTATTTATTGAGCGATTACGGTGTGCAGAGCACTGTACTAAGCGCTTGGGAAGTACAAATCGGCAGCATATAGAGATGGTCCCTACCCAACAACAGGCTCACAGTCTAGAAGGGGGAGACAGGCAACAAAACAAGTAAACAGGCGTTAAAACTATCAGAATCAATGGAATTATAGCTATATGCACATTATTAATAAAATATAGTAAGCATGTATAAATAAAACAAATAGAGTAATGAATATGTAGAAATATATCCAAGTGATGTAGGAAAGGGAAGGGGGTAGGGCAGAGGGTGGGAGCAGGAAAAGAGGACGGGGGAGGAAAGGGGGGGCTCAATCTGGGAAGGCCTCCTGGAGGAGGTGAGCTCTCAGTAGGGCTCTCAGTAGGGCTTTGAAGGGAAGTTAGTCCGCTTATCCAACGTGGGGCTCATAGTCTTAATCCCCATTTTACTGATAATAATTATGGTATTTGTTAAGCGCTTGCTATGTGCCAGGCACTATACTAAGCGCAGGGGTGGATACAAGCAAATTAGATTGAGCACAGTCCCTGTCCTCCGTGGGGACTCACAGTCTCCATCCCCATTTGACAGATGAGGTAACTGAGGCCTAGAGAAGTGAAGTGACTTGCCCAAGGTCACACAGCAGACAGGTGGCGGAGCCTGGATGAGAACCAGTGGCGTAGCGGATACAGCTTGGGTCTGGGAGTCTGAAGGTCATTCATTCAATCATATTTATTGAGCGCTTTCAGTGTGCAAGGCACTGTACTAAGTGCCTGGGAGCACACAAGGTCATGGGTCCTAATCCCACCTCTGCCACTTATAATAATAATAATAACAATGGCATCTATTAAGTGCTTACTATGTGCAAAGCACTGTTCTAAGTGCTGGGGAGGTTACAAGATTGTCCTACGCAGGGCTCACAGTCTTAATCCCCATTTTACAGATGAGGGAACTGAGGCACAGAGAAGTGAAGTGACTTTCCCAAAGTCACACAGCTGACAGGTGGCAGAGGCAGGATTGGAAACCATGACCTCTGACTCCAAAGCCCAGGCTCTTTCCACTGAGCCACGCTTGCCTGCTTTGTGACCTTGGGCAAGTCACTTCATTTACCTGCGCCTCAGTTACCCCACCTGTTAAATGGGGATTGAGACTGTTAATATGTTTTGTTTTGTTCTCTGTCTCCCCCTTCTAGACTGTGAGCCCACTGTTGAGTAGGGACCGTCTCTATATGTTGCCAGCTTGTACTTCCCATGCGCTTAGTACAGTGCTCTGCACACAGTAAGCGCTCAATAAATATGATTGAATGAATGAATGAATGCTTTGCACATAGTAAGTGCTTAATAAATGCCATTATTATTATTATTAAGTGGCGGTGTCAGAATTAGAACCCATGACCCTCAACAGTCATCCCAGCTCCATGACACTCATGCCCATATCCTTTCACTCTGCCATTCTCCCTATCTGTCATTTGTTTTAATAACACTCTCCCCATATAGACGGTCAGCTCCTTGTGGGCAGGGATCACATCTACCAATTCTGGTGTATTGTATTTTCCCCAACCCTTAATAAAGTGCTGCGACTATAGTAGGCACTCAATATATACTACTGATTAATTGATTGAAACATTGAGAAGCAGCATGGCCTAGTAGAAAGGCCTGGGAGTCCAAGGATGTGGGTCACAATCCTCTCTCCCTCATTGGTCACCCATCTTCAAAGCCCTCCTATTCATTCATTCAATCGTATTTATTGAGTGCTTGTGAGACGGGAAGGATGGTAGTGCCGTCAACAGTGATGGGAAAGTCAGGGAGAGGGCAGGTTTTGGGAGGGAAGACAAGGAGTTCAGTCTTGGACATGTTGAGTTTTAGGTGGCGGGCAGACATCCAGATGGAGATGTCCTGAAGGCAGGAGGAGATGCGAGCCTGGAGGGACGGGGAGAGAGCGGGGCAGAGATGGAGATCTGGGTGTCATCAGCGTAGAGATGATAGTTGAAGCCGTGGGAGCGAATGAGTTCACCAAGGGAGTGCGTGTAGATCGAGAACAGAAGGGGACCAAGAACTGAACCTTGAGGAACCCCTAAAGTAAGGGGATGGGAGGGGGAGGAGGAGCCCGCAAAAGAGACTGAGAATGAATGACCGGAGAGATAAAAGGAGAACCAGGAGAGGACGGAGTCTGTGAAGCCAAGGTTGGATAGCATGTTGAGGAGAAGGGGGTGGTCCACAGTGTCTAAGGCAGCTGAGAGGTCGAGGAGGATTAGGATAGAGTATGAGCTGTTGGATTTGGCAAGCAGGAGGTCATTGGTGACCTTTGAGAGGGCAGTTTCCGTGGAATGTAGGGGACGGAAGCCAGACTGGAGGGGGTCGAGGAGAGAGTTGGTGTTGAGGAATTCGAGGCACTGCGTGTAGACGACACGTTCAAGGAGTTTGGAAAGGAATGGTAGGAGGGATATGGGGCGATAACTAGAAGGTGAGGTGGGGTCAAGAGAGGGTTTTTTTAGGATGGGCGAGACATGGGCATGTTTGAAGGCAGAGGGGAAGGAACCGGTGGAGAGTGAGCGGTTGAAGATGGAAGTTAAGGAGGGGAGAAGGGACGGAGCGAGAGATTTCATGAGATGAGAGGGAATGGGGTCAGAAGCACAGGTGGCCCGAGTAGCACTTGAGAGGAGGGAGGAGAGCTCCTCTGAGGATACTGCTGGGAAGGATGGGAGAGTAGCAGAGAGTGTTGAGAGCCGGGCGGGTTGGAAAAGGTGGGGAGTGACTTTGGGGAGGTCGGACCTGATGGATTTAATTTTATTAATGAAGTAGTAGGTCAGATCGTTGGGGGTGAGGGAAGGAGGAGGGGGAAGAACGAACCATCTGTAATTCATTTTAGTCTGTCTCTACCTCTTGTCCGTAAACTCCTTGTGGGCAGGGATTATGTCTACTTACTCTATTGTACTGTATAGTCTCTCAAGCACTTTGATTCAATCGTATTTATTGAGTGGTTACTAACAATAATAATTATGGTATTTGTTAAGCACATACTATGCACCAGGTACTGAACTAAGCGCTTGGGGGGAAACAAGCAAATCGGGTTGGACACAGTCCCTGTCCAACGTGGAGCTCACAGTCTCAATTCCCATTTTACAGATGAGGGAACTGAGGCCCAGAGAAGTGAAGTGACTTGGCCAAAGTCACACAGCAGACAAGTGGTGGAGCTGGGAATAGAACCCATGACTTTCTGACTCCAAGGCCCGGGCTCTAGCCATTATGGCACACTACTTCCCAGCCTGGATCTACTCCAGAGCTTAGTATAGTGCCTGGCACACAGTAAGTACATGACAAATACCATTTTTAAAATTCATTCATTCATTCAATCATATTTATTCATTCAATTGTATTTATTGAGCGCTTACTGTGTGCAGAGCACTATACTGAGCGCTTGGGAAGTACAAGTTGGCAACATATATGGACGCTCCCTACCCAACAATGGGCTCACAGTCTAGAAGGGGAGACAGACAACAAAACAAGACGTGGACAGGTGTCAAATCACAATAAATAGAAATAAAGCTAGATTCATTCATTCATTCATTCAATCGTATTTATTGAGCGCTTACTGTGTGCAGAGCACTGTACTAAGCGCTTGGGAAGTACAAATCGGCAACATATAGAGACGGTCCCTACCCAACAACAGGCTCACAGTCTAGAAGGGAGAGACAGACAACAAAACAAAACACGTAGATAGGTGTCAAAATCTGCAGAACAAATGGAATTAAAGCTATGTGCACATCATTAACAAAATAAATAGTAAATATGTACAAGTAATAAACACATTCAATCGTATTTAGGGACCGTAAGCCTGTTGTGGGCAGGGATCGTCTCCCTTTATTGCTGTATTGTACTTTCCAAGTGCTTAGTACAGTGCTGTACACACAGTAAGCGCTCAATAAATATGAATGAATGAATGAAGCGCTTAGTCCAGTGCTCTGCACACAGTAAGTGCTCCATAAATATGATTAAATGAATGAATGAATGAAGCACTTAGTCCAGTGCTCTGCACACAGTAAGCGCTCCATAAATACGAGTGAATGAATGTATAAATGAAGTGCTTAGTGCAGTGCTCTGCACACAGTAAGCGCTTCATAAATAATAATAATAATGATGATGGCATTTGTTAAGCGCTTACTATGTGCAAAGCACTGTTCTAAGCGCTGGGGGGGGATACAAGGTGATCAGGTTGTCCCACATGGGGCTCACCATCTTAATCCCCATTTTACAGATGAGGTCACTGAGGCTCAAGAAGTTAAGTGACTTGCCCAAGGTCACACAGCAGAAATGGGGCGGAGCCGGAATTCGAACCCATGACCTCTGGCTCCAAAGTCCGTGCTCTTTCCACTGAGTCACGCGAATGAATGAATGAATGAATGAATGAACTGCTTAGTCCAGTGCTCTGCACACAGTAAGCGCTCCATAAATACGAATGAATGAATAAATGAAGGAAGGGCTGAGTCCAGTGCTCTGCACACAGTAAGCGCTCCATAAATACGAATGAAGAAATGAATGAATGAATGAGTGAAGTGCTTAGTCCAGTACTCTGCACACAGTAAGTGCTCCATAAATACAAATGAATGGATGAATGAATAAATGAATGAAGGGCTGAGTCCAGTGCTCTGCACACAGTAAGCGCTCCATAAACACGAATGAGTGAATGAATGAGTGAATGAATTAATGAATGAATGAATGAAGCGCTTAGTCCAGTGCTCTGCACACAGTAAGCGCTCCATAAATACGAATGAATGGATGAATGAATGAATGAATAAATGAAGGGCTCAGTCCAGTGCTCCGCACACAGTAAGCGCTCCATAAATACGAATGAACGAATGAATGAAGCGCTTAGTCCAGTGCTCTGCACACAGTAAGCGCTCCATAAATACGAATGAACGAATGAATGAAGCGCTTAGTCCAGTGCTCTGCACACAGTAAGCGCTCCATAAATATGAGTGAATGAATGAATGAATGAATGAATGAATGAAGGGCTTAGTCCAGTGCTCTGCACACAGTAAGCGCTCCATAAATACGAATGAACGAATGAATGAAGCGCTTAGTCCAGTGCTCTGCACACAGTAAGCGCTCCATAAATATGAGTGAATGAATGAATGAATGAATGAATGAATGAATGAAGGGCTTAGTCCAGTGCTCTGCACACAGTAACCACTCCATAAACATGAGTGAGTGAATGAATGAATGAATGAATGAATGAATGAAAGAAAGAAAACTAATCCGCAAGTCTGTCTAGGGTGGGAGTTCAGGAATCCTCCCATTGGCCCATCGCCGCATCGCCCCGCCCATCTCCTCGTCCGGCGCCCACCTCCCCGCCCATTGGTCCGTCTCCCCGCCCGTCTCCCCGCCTATTGGCCCATCGCCGCATCGCCCCGCCCATCTCCTCGTCCGGCGCCCACCTCCCCGCCCATTGGCCCGTCTCCCCGCCCGTCTCCCCGCCCATTGGCCCGTCGTCCCATCGCCCATTGGCCCACCTCCTCGTCCGGCGCCCACCTCTCCCCGCCCATTGGTCCGTCTCCCCCGCCCATCGGCCTTTAGCCCCGCCCACCTCCCCCAGGACCCCTCCCATCGCCCTTTCTGGCGTCCTTCGGGGCCCACCGCCCCGCCCACCGCCTCCCCGCCCATTGGTCGCCGGCCCGCCCGTCTCCCCGCCCATTGGCCCGTCTCCCTCCGGCCCCGCCCACCTGGGGGGCGTGGCCGGGCCCGCGGCGCCGCAGACGGAGGCGCGGGGAGGAGGCGGTTGCGGCCCGGCGGCGGCGGCGGCGGGCATCCCGGCGGCCGGCATGGAGGAGGAGGCGGCGGCGGCGGCGGCGGCGGGGCGGGGGAAGTTCGTGGTGGTCGGCGGCGGCATCGCGGGGGTCACGTGCGCCGAGCAGGCCAGTCACGCTCCATCCGGGGCATCGCCGGGGGGGGGGAGGGGCCATCAGTCAATCAATCAATCAATCAATCAATCAGATTGATTGACCGCTTCCCCCCCGCCTTACCTCCTTCCCTTCCCCACAGCACCTGTATATATGTAGATATGTTTGTACAGATTTGTTACTCTATTCATTTATCTTACTTGTCCATATCTGTTCTATTTATTTTATTTTGTTAATATGTCTTGTTTTGTTGTCCGTCTCCCCCTTCTAGACTGTGAGCCCGCTGTTGGGTAGGGACCGTCTCTATATGTTGCCCAACTAGTACTTCCCAAGCGCTTAGTACACTGCTCTGCACACAGTAAGCGCTCAATAAATACGATGGATTGATTGAGCGCTTCTCCCCCCCCGCCTTACCTCCTTCCCTTCCCCACAGCACCTGTATATATGTATATATGTTTGTACATATTTATTACTGTATTTATTTTACTTGTACATATCTATTCTATTTATTTTATTTTGTTGGTATGTTTGATTTTGTTCTATGTCTCCCCCTTTTAGACTGTGAGCCCACTGTTGGGTAGGGACTGTCTCTAGATGTTGCCAACTTGTATTTCCCGAGCGCTTAGTACAGTGCTCTGCACTCAGTAAGCACTCAATAAATACGATTGATTGAGCGCTTCCCCCCCACCTTACCTCCTTCCCTTCCCCACAGCACCTGTATATATGTATACATGTTTGTACATATTTATTTTACTTGTACATATCTATTCTATTTATTTTATTTTGTTAATATGTTTTGTTCTGTTGTCTGTCTCCCCCTTCTAGACTGTGAGCCCGGTATTGGGTAGGGACCGTCTCTAGATGTTGCCAACTTGTACTTCCCAAGCGCTTAGTACAGTGCTCTGCACACAGTAAGCGCTCAATAAATACGATTGATTGATTGACTGATTGATTGAGTGCTTCCCCTCCGCCTTACCTCCTTCCCTTCCCCACAGCACCTGTATATATGTATATATGTTTGTACGGATTTATTACCCCATTTATTTATTTATTTTACTTGTACATGTCTATTCTATTTATTTTATTTTGTTAATCTGTTTGGTTTTGTTCTCTGTCTCCCCCTTCTAGACTGTGAGCCCGCTGTTGGGTAGGGACCGTCTCTATATGTTGCCAACTTGTACTTCCCAAGCGCTTAGTACAGTGCTCTGCACACAGTAAGCGCTCAATAAATATGATTGATTGTTTGATTGATTCCTCTGCGCAGCGCTCTGTAGTACACAGGCTCGGTTGACCCTATCGTCCCTGCCCAAAGGAGCCTACAGTCCTAGTAATATGTTTATGAATGACATTTATATTCAATTATTATGAATGTTATTATTATGGCTTTTGTTAAGCGTTTACTATGTTCTGAGCACTGGTGGGGGGCTACAAGGTCATCGGATTGTAGTAAGCTCTTAACAAATACCATCATTATTATTATTATCCCCCTGCATCCCCGCCCTCCCCCTCCCCTCCAGTCCCACCCCTTTCTTCCCCCACCCTCATTCTCACCCCTCTTTTATCCCCCTGCCCCTTCCCCAGCCCCCCATCCTCTATATATACCTGCATATATGTTTGTATATATTTATTACTCTACTTATTTTACTTGTACATATTTATTCTATTTTATTTTGTTAATATAAAAATAATAATGGTATTTGTTAAGCGCTTACTTTGTGCAAAGCACTGGTCTAAGCGCTGGGGAGGTTACAAGGTGATCAGGTTGTCCCACGGGGGGCTCACGGTTTTAATCCCCATTTTCCAGACGAGGTAACTGAGGCACAGAGAAGTTAAGTGACTTGCCCATTGTCTGTCTCCCCCTTCTAGACTGTGAACCCACTGTTGGGTAGGGACCGTCTCTATATGTTGCCAACTTGTACTTCCCAAGCGCTTAGTACAGTGCTCTGCGGACAGGAAGTGCTCAATAAATACGATTGAATGAATGAGTGAATAAATCGGATTGAACCACGTGGGGCTCACCAGTCTTCATCCCCCTTTTACAGATGAGGGAACTGAGGCCCGGAGAAGTTAAGTGACTTGCCCAAATTCACACAGCTAAGTACTTAGAACAGTGCTTTGCACATATAATAATAATAATAGTATTTGTTAAGCACTTACTATGTGCCAAGCACTGTTCTAAGCGCTGGGGAGGTTACAAGGTGATCAGGTTACCCCACGGGGGGCTCACAGTTTTAATCCCCATTTTCCAGACGAGGGAATTTAGGCCCAGAGAAGTGAAGTGACTCGCCCAAAGTCACAGCTGACAAGTGGCGGAGCTGGAATTTGAACCCATGACCTCTGACTACAAAGCCCGGGCTCTTTCTAGTTAGCCACACTGCACATAGTAAGCGCTTAATAAATGCCATTATTATTATTATTATTAAGTGGCAGAGCCGGGATTAGAACCCATGACCTCTGACACCCAAGCCTGGACTCTTTCCACTGAGCCATGCTGCTTCTCTATAACACGAATAATATAATTATGTAACTTGTTAATAATGTAATATAATAATAATGGTATTTGTTAAGCACTTACTATGTGCCAAGCACTGTTCTAAGCCCTGGGGTGGGGAGTGGCTACAAGGTGATCAGGTTATCCCATGTGGGGCTCACAGTCTTAATCTCCATTTTACAGATGAGGTCACTGAGGCCCAGAGAGGTGAAGTGACTTGCCTAAAGTCACCCAGCTGACAAGTGGCAGAGCCGGGACTAGACCCCACAACCTCTGACTCCCAAGCCCACATTCTTTCCACTAAGGAGAAGCAGCATGGCTCAGTGGAAAGAGCAAGGGCTTTGGAGTCAGAGGTCATGGGTTCAAATCTCCGCTTGTCCAACTGTCAGCTGTGTGACTTTGGGCGAGTCACTTCACTTCTCTGTGCCTCAGTTACCTCATCCGTAAAACGGGGAATGAAACTGTGAGCCCCCCGTGGGACAACCTGATCACCTTGTAACCTCCCCAGCGCTTAGAACAGTGCTTTGCACATAGTAAGCGCTTAATAAATGCCATCATTATTATCATCATCATCAATCGTATTTATTGAGCACTTACTGTGTGCAGAGCACTGTACTAAGTGCTTGGGAAGTACAAGTTGGTAACATATAGAGACAGTCCCTACCCAGCAGTGGGCTCACAGTCTAAAAGGGGGAGACAGAGAACAAAACCAAACATACTAACAAAATAAAATAAATAGAATAGATATGTACAAGTAAAATAAATAAATAAATAAATAGAGTAATAAATATGTATCATTATTATTAAGCCACAGCCCTTATTTCTTAAGCGCTTACTCTGTGCCAAGCACTGTTCTAAGCACTGGGGGGAGATACAAGATAATCAGGTTATCCCACGTGGGGCTCACAGTCTTCGTCCCCATTTGACAGATGAGGGAACTGAGGCACAGAGAAGTTAAGTGGCTCCCCCAGGGTCACACAGCAGACAAGTGGCGGAGCCGGGATTGGAACCCATGACCTCTGACTCCCAAGCCCGAGCTCTTTCCACTGAGCCATGCTTCTTTTCTAGTATATAAGTGGTGTGGGGCTGGGAGGAGGGAATGAATAAAGGGAGCAAGTCAGGACGACGCTGAAGGGAGTGGAAGAAGAGGAACAGAGGGCTTAGTCAGGGAAGCAGTGTGGCCTAGTGGGAAGACCCCAGGCCTGGGAGTGAGAGGACGTGGGTTCTAGATTTTTCATTCATTCATTCAATCGTATTTATTGAGCGCTTACTGTGTGCAGAGCACTGTACTGAGCGCTTGGGAAGTACAAGTTGTCAACGTATAGAAACGGTCCCTACCCAACAGTGGGCTCACAGTGTAGAAGGGGGAGACAGACAACATCATCATCAATCATCAATCATATTTATTGAGCGCTTACTATGTGCAGAGCACTGTACTAAGCGCTTGGGAAGTACAAATTGGCAACATATAGAGACAGTCCCTACCCAACAGTGGGCTCACAGTCTAAAAGGGGAAGGCAGAGAACAAAACCAAACATACTAACAAAATAAAATAAATAGAATAGATATGTACAAGTAAAATAAATAGAGTAATAAATATGTACAAACATATATACATATATACAGGTGCTGTGGGGAAGGGAAGGAGGTAAGAAGGGGGGGATGGAAAACATATTAACAGAATAAAATAAATAGAATAAATATGTATGCTGTGTGATCCTGAGCAAGTCCCTTCACTTCTCCGGGCCTCAGCGAATGAATGAATACAGACATTATTATAAATAAAGTGCTTTGGTGAGGAGGAAGGGGTGAATAAGGAGTGCAAATCCAAGTGCAAAGGTGACACAGAAAGGGGCGGGAGAAGAGGAAATGAGGGCTTAGTCTGGGAAGGCCTCTTGGAGGAAATGGGCCTTCAATAAGGCTTCGTAGGTTGGGAGAGTGATCGTCTGTCAGATAAAAAGAACGATAATAATAATGGTGTTTGTTAAGCCCTTACTATGTGCCATGCACTGTTCTAAGTGCTGGGATGGAGTTCCAGGTGAGGGGCAGGACGTGGGTGAGAGGTCGACTGCGAAGAGATGGAGTTACAGGGAGGAGGTAGGCATTAGAGGAGCAAAGTGTAGGGGCTGGGTTGTAATAGATCAGGGAGGTGAGATAAGAGGAGGGCAAGGTGACTGACTGCTTTAAAGCCAGAGGTAAGGAGTTTCTGTTTGCAGAGGTGAATGAGCAACCACTGGAGATCCTTGAGGAGTGGGGAAACATGGGCTGAACATTTTTGTAGAAAAACGATCCAGGCAGCAGAATGAAATGTGGACTGCAATGGGGAGAGACCGACTTTAAATGTAGCACAAATTCTGTTTAAAATGCCACTGCTTAAAACCACTTAGAACAGTACTTGGCATATAGTAAGCGCTTAACAAATACCATTATTATTAAAAGCCACGTTCCAGATGCCCAGTTACGATTGAATGAATGAGTGCCTGAATTGCTGCCCGTATTGACTTGTCATAACTTGTTCATTTCTTGGCAAGTTGGCTGTTCAGTTTCCATCAGAAGACATTCTCTTGGTGACCTCTTCTCCGGTTATTAAAGCCGTGACAAACTTTAAGCAGGTAAGGACCTGGGATACGTGTTTCTGGTGGCAGGAAATGGGAATCAGTCAGCCAATCAATCGTATTTATTGAGTGCTTACTGTGTGCAGAGAACTGTACTAAACACTTGGATGAGTACAATATAACAGAGTCAGTAGACATGTTCTCTGCCCACAAAAAGCTTGCAGTTTACAGGGGGAGATGGACATTAATGTAAATAAGTAAATTACAGATGTGGACATAAAGGCTGTGGGACTGAAAGTGAGGTAATAAAGAGTGGCAGTCCAAGTTCTAGGGTGATGCAGAAGGGAGTGAGAGAAGAAGTGGAATTTTTTTGTGAAACGGAGGGACAGCGGGACTTGGGTATGGACTCTGTTCAGAAGCAGCGGGACTCAGTGAATAGATCACCGAAGGACCTGGGTTCTAATCCCACCTCTGCCACTTGTCTGCTGGGCGATCTTAGGCAAGTCTCTTAACTTCTCTGGGCCTCTGTTACCTCGTCTGTAAAATGGGGATTGACGGTGAGCCCCACGTGGGACCCAGACTATGTCCAACCCAATTAGCTCTTATCTACCCCAGTGCTTCGTACAGTGCCTGGCACACAGGATTTAACAAATGATGTAAAACCATAAAAACCTCTGGGTCAGTTGAGGATGGTCCGGTGATTCAGACCAAAGGCAGTGATGCCCGCGGAGATACATTGAACATGCTGTCCTAGGCAAATCCCTGTATCCAGTACGTTCCCTTGCCTTTAGCTTGTGAAAAAAAACTCCCGCTGCCTTCACCATGCGCGACGCTCTCTGTCTGTCCGATGCAGGTGTCCCGAACGCTGGAAGAATTCAATGTTGAGGAGCAGCCAAGCTTCATCTTGGAAAAGCGCCACCCTAACATCAAAGTTATAGAATCAGGAGTGAAGCAGCTGAAAAGTAAAGAGCACGTAAGGAAACTTTTTCTCCTCCTTTTCTTCCTATACCTCCTCTTCCTCCTCCTCCTGCTGCCATGGTAACAGTGAGAATTATCATCATCATCATCATCAGTGGCATTTATTGAGTGCTTACTGTGAGTACTAAGTGCTTGGAAGAGTACAGTACAACAAAGTTAATAGAAACATACCTGTCCACAATGAACTTACAGTCTAGAGGAGACTAGAATACCTGAGTTCTTTTTAGGGCTTTTATTATCAAAGCGCCTTACCTTAAGTAATTTTAATTAAACCCTCACAGAACCCCTGTGAGATAGAGTTCAGATACATTTTTAAGCACTTACTACATCTAAATGATGAGGAGGAGAAGCCGCCTGTGGCCTAGTGGAAAGAACTTGGGGCTTGGAGTCAGAGAACCTAATAATTGCATTTATTAGGAGCTTACTATGTAATAATAAGTCAAGGGGAGGACGGGTTTTGGGTGGGAAGGTGAAGCGTTCCATTTTGAACACGTTACGTTTGAAGCACTAGAGGGACATCCAGTTAGAGTTGTCTTGAAGGCAGAAGGAAATGCGAGACTGCAGAGAAGGAGAGAGATCAGGGCTGGAGAGGTAGATTGAAATAATCCACATAGAGGTGGTAGTTGAAGCCATGGGAGAGAAGAATGAGTTCTCAAAGGGAGTGGGTCTGAATGAAGGATAGAAGGGGACCCAGAATTGTATCAACCTCAGTGTCTAGTGTGCAATAAAGCCATAATACTGCAGTAAGTATCAATCTGAAGATTGATCATTTTTTAAATTTATTGCACTACATACCTTTCAGGGTCGATTTTCCGGCTTGCCATCACCTGTAAGAGGGAAAGGTGATTAGGGCAGATAGAAAAAATAAAAATCAGTTGTTAGCAGTTTCCCAGAAAATTTTGAGAGAAAACTGAAAATATTGACTCAAAGGGCATGAGACAAAAAACTCCTCACCAACAGCGTTAAAAAAAAAAGCAGTCAATCCCCTTTCCCCCTCCTACGTCACCTCGCTACTCTCCTACTACGACCCAGGCCACACACTTCGCATCTCTAATGCCAGCCTTCTCACTGTGCCTCCATCTCTTCTGTCTCCTGGCCAACCCCTGGCCCACGTCCTGCCTCCGTCCTACAATCTCACAATCTCATAATCTCCTCAAATCTCACAATGACTCTCCCCCTTCAAAGCCTTAGTGAAGGCCCATCTCCTCCAAGAGGCCTTCCCAGACTAAGCCTTCCTTACCTCTTCTCCCCCTCCCTCCTGTGTCCCCCCGACTCTCTCCAGGATTCATCTCCCCATCCCAGCCCTACAGCACTTATGCAGATATCTGTAATTGTATTTATTTCTACTAATGTCTGTCTCTCCCTCTAAAGTGTAAGTTCATTGTGGGCAGGGAATGTATGTATTTACTGTATTGTCCTCTCCCAAGCACTTAGTACAGTGCTCTGCACACAGTAAGCGCTCAATAAATACAATTGAATGACTAGATCCCGGGCCTGGGAGTCAGAGGGACCTGAATTCTAATCCTGGCTCTGCCATTTATCTGCTCTGTGACTTTGGGCAAGTTACTTCACTTCTCTGGGCCTCAGTATCCTCATCTGTAAGATGGGGGTTGAGACTGTGAGGCCCATGTGGGTCAGGGACTGTGTCCAAACTAGTTATCTTGTATCTACCCCTTTGCTTAGTACAGTGTGTGGCACCTAGGAAGTTCTTAACAAATGCTTAAAACACCTCTTGAAGTCCGGGGATAGGAAGGTAGATGGAAGCAGGGGAATCTGTGTGGGCAGAGAGGAAGCATCATCCTTCATGGTGAGACCCTCACCCCATCCCACCCTCTTTGACTGCCCTCCTGTTGACGAGTAGTTTTACCCACCAAGATACAAGTGTGTCCCCCTGTCCCCCCCCCTGCTGCCCCAAATCCCATCCCCCTTGTCCTGTCGTCATCCCCCTTCCCCGCTGCTGCACTGGCTTACTTGTTTTGATGTCTGCCTCCTCAATTCTAGACTGTGAGCCCACTGTTGGGTAGGTACCGTCTCTATATGTTGCCAACTTGTACTTCCCAAGCACTTAGTACAGTGCTCTGCACACAGCGCTCAATAAATACGATTGATTCTAGACTGTGAGCCCGTTGTTGGGCAGGGATTGTCTCTGTTGCCAAATTGTACTTTTGAAGCACTTAGTACAGTGCTCTGCACACAGTAAGCACTCAATAAATACGATTGAATGAATGAATTTAAGCGCCTACTATGGGCCAAACACTATACCAAGTGCTGGGGTGGTTACAAGCAAATTTTTTGGACACAGTAGCTGTCCCACATGGGGCTCACAGTCTCAATCCCCATTTTACAGATGAGGTAACTGAGGCCCTTAGAACTGAAGTGACTTGACCAAGGTCACGCAGCTGACAAGTGGTGGACCAGAATTAGAACCCATGACCTTCTGACTTCCGGCCCGTGCTGTAGCCACTACCAAGCACTGTTCTAATCTCTAGGGTAGATACAAGGTAACCTGGTTGGACACAGTCCCTCGTCCCACACAGGGCACCCGATCTAAGTAGAAGGGAGAACAAGGATTGAATCCCCATTTTACAGTTGAGGAAACCGGATTGAATCCCCATTTTACAGTTGAGGAAACCGAGACAGAAGTTAAATGACTTGCCCAAGGTCACCCAGCAGGCAATTAACAGCGCTTAGAACAGTGAGCACTTAACAAATACCATCATTATTATTATTATTATTAACAGAGCTGGGGTTAGACTCTAGGTCATTCATTCATTCAATCATATTGAGCGCTTACTGTGTGTAGAGCACTGTACTAAGCGCTTGGAAAGTACAATTCAGCACCAAATAGGGACAATCCCTGCCCAACAACGGGCTCACAGTCTAGGCAGGAGGAGACAGACATCAAAACTGTGAGCCCACTCTTCTAGACTGTGAGCCCACTGTTGGGTAGGGACCGTCTCTATATGTTGCCAACTTGTACTTCCCAAGTGCTTAGTACAGTGCTCTGCACACAGTAAGTGCTCAATAAATACAATTGAATGAATGAAAAACAAGTAAACAGGGAGTCATCTGACTCCGAGACCCGTGGTTCTTTCCAGTAGGCTATGTTGCTTTCTGATCTGGCTTCTAATACCGATTCTGACACTTACCTGCTGTGTGACCTGGGACATGTCACTTAACTTATTTGTCCCTCAGTTCTCTGATCCATAAAATGGAGATAATAATAATAATAATAATAATAATAATAATAATAATGGCATTTGTTAGTGCTTACTATGTGCTGATCACTGTTCTAAGCACTGGGGTAGATACAAGGTAATCAGGTTTAATCCCTCTCCCTCCCGCTTAGACTGTGAGTCCCATGTGGGACAGGGACTATATTTGACCACATTATCCTGTATAATAATTATAATAATGATGGCATTTATTAAGTGCTTACTATGTGCAAAGCACTGTTCTAAGCGCTGGGGAGGTTACAAAGTGATCCGGTTGTCCCACGGGGGGCTCACAGTCTTAATCCCCATTTTACAGGTGAGGGAACTGAGGCCCAGAGAAGTTAAGTGACTTGCCCAAAGTCACACAGCTGACAATGGGCGGAGCTGGGATTTGAACCCATGACCTCTGACTCCAAAGCCCGCACTCTTTCCACTGAGCCACGCTGCTTCTCATCTCCCCAGAACTAGGTACAGATGTCCAAGACTGAGCTCCTTATCCTCCCTCCCAAACCCTGTCCTCTCCCTGACTTTCCCATCACTGTAGACGGCACTATCATCCTTCCCGTCTCACAAGCCCGCAACCTTGGTGTCATCCACAACTCCGCTCTCTCGTTCACCCCACACATCCAATCCGTCACCAAAACCTGCTGGTCTCACCTGTGCAACATCTCCAAGATCCGCCCTTTCCTCTCCATCCAAACCACTACCTTGCTGGTTCAGTCTCTCATCCTCTCCCTACTGGATTACTGTATCAGCCTCCTCTCTGATCTCCCATCCTCCTGTCTCTCCCTGCTTCGATCTATACTTCACTCTGCTGCCCGGATTATCTTTGTACAGACACGCTCTGGGCATGTCACTCCCCTCCTCAAAAATCTCCATTGGTTGCCTGTCAACCTATGAATCAAGCAAACACTCCTCACTCTCAGCTTCAGGCTTTCCATTCCCTCGCCCCCTCCTACCTCACCTCCCTTCTCTCCTTCTCCAGCCCAGCCCACACCCTCCGCTCCTCTGCCGCTAACCTCCTCACTGGGCCTCGTTCTTGCCTGTCTTGCAGTCAACCCCATCCTTCCCCTGGCCTGGAATGCCCTTCCTCCATACATCCACTAAACTAGCTCTCTTCCTCCCTTCAAAGCCCTACTGAGAGCTCACCTCCTCCAGGAGGCCTTCCCAGACAGAGCCCCCTTTTTCCTCTCCTCTTCCCCTCCCCATCGCCCCCCCCACCCTACCTCCTTCCCCTCCCCATAGTACTTGTATATATTGGTACAGATTTATTACTCTGTTTATTTTACTTGTACACATTTAGTACTCTATTTTATTAATGATGTGCATATAGCTATAATTCTATGTATTCTGACAGTTTTGACACCTGTCTACATGTTTTGTTGTCTGTCTCCTCCTTCTAGACTGTGAGCCCGTTGTTGGGTACGTCTCCATATGTTGCCAACTTGTACTTCCCAAGTGCTTAGTACAGTGCTCTACACACAGTAAGCGCTCAATAAATACGATTGAATGAATGAATGACACATAGTAGGCACTTAACAGACTCCCAGACCTGGACTCTTCCCCCTCAGCTTCCGTATAGATCTGAATTATCATTTGCAGTTGTTTAAGGGTGTAAACACGTAAGCAGTCCATGGGCAAGAAGCAGCTTGCCTTGCCTGGAGTTAATGAACAATCAAACCCTTACATAGCACTGGTATTTACTGGGCACCATGTATTGTACTAAACGTTCAGGAAGTACCACACAGTGATGCGGAACGTTCCCCGCCCACAGAGAGTTTCCAGTCAAACTGGAAGCCTAGTGAAGTGTGAATGCTGCCAAGCAACCAGCCATCTTTTCTCTAGATTGGACGCTTCTCCAGGGCAGGGAACATGACTACCAACTCTGTTTTAGTGTACTGTCATTCATTCACTCAATTGTATTTAGCGCTTACTGTGTGCAGAGCGCTGTACTAAGTGCCAAGTACAGTGTTCTGCACTCAGTAAGCACTCAATAAATGCGATGGATCGATTCTCACTGCTCTCCAGGGCGCTTTCAAATTGATCACCCCAGAGGATCTGTGCTTTTCTGATCGAATGAACTGCTTATGTGGCCCTTAAACCGTCTCTCCTTTTTATGATTCATTCTTTGCAGAGCATCTTAACCGAAGGCGGCCAGGAGTTTGGGTATGAGAAACTCTGTCTGTGTGCTGGAGCCAGACCCAAGTTAATAGCTGAGGGAAATCCATACGTATTGGGAATCCGCGATACAGACAGTGCCAAGGTAATGCAAGCCCAGGGGTTGGAGGGCGAGGAAGGGAAAAGGGAAGGGGGTCCATTGTTCACTTGGAAATTGGGAAAGGACAATGAGGCCTCGAGGAGCAAGCGGACAGAGCTGGAGTCCTTTCAGTCGGTCAAGGCCAAGGGCCAGCCTAATGGCCTCTGCCCCAGCTGGGCTCCGACCCGGGGAGTGGCCCGGCGGAAAAAAGAGTTAGGGGTCTGCAGGTGGCTGGAAAATGGGCCGAGCAGATGGTGCCGAGCCCCGATCTTTTGGAGGGATTTTTTTTTTTAATGGTATTAGTGCCAGATACACTAAGCCCTGGGGTAGATAGAAGCTCGGGAATTGTGCTCTGCCACTGAATGCCGTCTGAGCGGTCTCTCTCGGATACAGGAATTTCAGAAGCAGCTGGCCAGAGCAAAAAGAATCACCGTCGTGGGAAATGGGGGTATCGCCCTGGAGTTAGTGTAAGTCAGCGTTTGTCGCTCCTTAATAATGTCCCTGGGGAGGGGCCAGGGGGCCGGGGGCATGAACTGGAGAGCAGGACCACCTTTGCCCACCGTGGGGCAGGGCCTGGGGGTCTTCAAAGAGGCCTCTGCTCCCAGGGGCCCTGGAAAGCACATAAACAGGTGCTTCCGGACATCAGGGCATCAGAAGTGGTGGGACCAGTGGTCCTCAGCTTCTGGTAGCCAGGGAGCTCCAGAGACAACCTGGTACCAGTTGGCATCCTTCCGGCCGGGGGTTTCAGTGGGCCCATGGGGCTCCAGGGCTGCCACCAGTCCATCGATTGATCCGTCCGGCTGTCGACCCCAAGCTCCAGGGGTCAATGGGGCCGGGGCACTGGGGGCTCAAGCCGCTTGGCTTCCCGACCACTGTAGACTGGGGGCCAGGGACTGATGACCCTTCTACCCTCTCATGTGTCTGCTTATTATTGTATTGGACTCTCCCAAGTGCTTAGTACAGTGCTGTTCACACAGTAAGCACTCAATAAATACAATTGACCGGCCAACTGACTGACTCCTGCCAAAGGGCCTGCGACAGCTGCGAGGGGCGAGCGACTCTCTCTGCCCCACTAAATGGTGGGAATCTCCTGCCTACTAATTCAGTTGTTGCACCCCGATTACTAAGCACAGCCCTCTGCACATAGTAAACGTTCAGTAAGTACCACCGATCAGTGGGCTGGTCCGTTAAGAGCTGGACTCCTTTCCAGTGGCGGATGGCTCCTGAGTGCTCAGCACAGCGCTCTGCATAAAGTAGACATTCAGTAAGTAGCATCGATGGGTGGGTTGGTTGGCTTGCAGCGGGGCTCCTTCTCTGGCCTGTGGACCCAGAGCCCTTGGGGATGAGCTGACGCTGCTTTTCAGGTATGAGATCGAAGGCTGCGAAGTGGTTTGGGCCATCAAAGACAAGGCCATCGGAAATACTTTCTTCGACGCAGGGGCGGCTGAATTCCTGGTGTCCAAGCTCAGCTCGGAGAAGCCCGAAGCCAAGATGACTTGTAAGAGAACGAAATACACCACAGAGGGTAAGAGGAGTCGAATACCTTTGCTTGTGCCTCCCGACTAATTAAAAGTTTAATTGATTGTCTTGATGAGTTAATATATTTTAAATAAGCACTTAACGAATACCCAGACCTGTGCTCTTTCCCCTCAGCCTCCTGATAGAGCTGAGTTATCATTTGCAGTTGTTTAAGGGTAGAAATGTAATACGTCAATAAGCTCTTTTGTACTGAGCTTGTAATAATAATGAAGATGATGGTTTTTATGGTATTTGTTAAGTACTTACTATGTACCAGGATCGCTTCTAAGCACCAGAGTTACTATAAAATTATCGGGTTGGACACAGTCCATGTCCCACGTGGAGTTCACCGTCTTAATCCCCATTTTACAGATGAAGTAACTGAGGCACAGAGAAGTAAAGTGTCTTTGTTAAGCACTCAGCAGGCTAGGGCTGGAGGCAGGATTAGAACCCAGGCCAGGCTGTGCTTCTTAGTGCTAGGCACCGAGCTAAGCTCTGAGATACATACCTAGGTAACCTGATCCAGACTCAATCCATGGCCCACCCGGGCCTCACCAGTGAAAAGGTGGAGAAAGCAGGTATCTTATCCCTATTTTATAGACGAGGGAACAGGCCCAGAGAGGTCAAGTGACTTGTCCAAGGTCACACTGCAGGCCGGCTGGGCTTTTGACTCCCAGTCCCGTGCTGTATCTGCTAACTTCCAAACGGCTACCACGTTAATCCAAGCATTTATCTTGCCCCACCTGGATTACTGTATCAGCCTCCTTGCTGACCTCCCTGCCTCTTGTCTCTCCCCACTCCAGTCATTCATTCATTCAGTCGTATTTATTAAGCGTTTACTGTGTGCAGAGCACCATACTAAGCACTTGGGAAGTACAAGTCGGCAACATGTAGAGATGGTCCCCACCCAACAACGGGCTACTTCACTCTGTTTCCTGGATCGCTTTTCTCCAGAAACGTTCAGTCCATGTTCCCCACTCCTCAAGAACCTCCAGTGGTGTCCATCCATCCCTGCATCAGGCAGAAATTCCTCACCATTGGCTTTCAATCCCCTTGTGCCCTCCTATCTCACCTCGCGGCTCTCCTACTCCAACCCAGCCCACACACTTCACTCCTTTAAAGCCAACCTACTCACTGTACCTCCATCTCATCTATTTCGCTACCTGCCTCTCGCCCATATTCTGCCTCCAACAGACGATGAGTCCCCCGCCTTCAAAGCCTTATTCAAGGCCAGCCTCCTCCAAGACAGCTTCCCTAAGTCCTCCTTTCCTCTTCTCCCACTCCTTTCTGCGTTGCCTCAGCCTGCTTCATTTATTCATCACCGCTCCCAGCCCCACGGCACTTATATCCACGTCTGTCATTTATTTATTTCTATTCATGTCTGTCTCTGTCTCTAGACTGTAAGTTCATTGTGGGCAGGGAATGTGTCTGTTATATTGTTACCTTGTACTCTCCCAAGCGCTTAGTACAATGCTATTCGCACAGCGCTCAATAAATGCAATTGACTGGCTGACAGACTAGACTAAACTGCCTCTGTAAACATTTGGAATCTCTTTCCCCAAAAATACATGGTAAAATCAATCCACAGCATGGCCTAGTAGAGCACAGGCCAGGAAGTGAGAAGGACCTGGGCTCTAGTCCTGGCTCTTCCACTTGTCTGCTGTGTGACCTTGGGCAAGTCTCTTCACTTCTCTGGGCCTCAGTTACCTCATCTGTAAAATGGGGATTGACCATGAGCCCCATGTGGAACAGGGACTCTGCCCAACCTGATTTGCTTGTCACACAGCAGACAAGTGGTGGAGGTGGAATTAGAACTCAGGTCCTCTCACCCCCAGGCCCGTTTTCTTGCCACTAGGCCACATTGCCTCATGCTTGATGAAGAGAGGAATGGGAGTCCTTTGGGGCCATTCGAGGAGTGGAAAGATGAGTGTATAACAATGCTTCAGAAAAATAAGTGAAGTTTGGACTGGAGAGGAGAGAGGCTGGAAGCAAGGGAGGTCAGCAAAGAGGCTGATGCAGTGTAAGTGAGCCAAGATATGACGAGTGCTTGGTCCAGCAGGCTGCCCATTTGGATGGAGAGGAAGGAGCGGATTCCATAAGTGTAAAGAAAGAACTGACACCATCTGGTGACAGGCCGAAGTTGGGGATTGAATGGGAAAGAAGCCGCATGGCCCAGTGGAAAAAGCACAGGCTGGGAGTCAGAGGACCTGGATTCCCGTCTCAGCTCTGCCACTCACTTGTTGGGGGTTGTTGGGCAACTCACTTAACTTCTCTGTGCCACGGTTTCCTCAGTTATTCAAGGGGGTAGTCAATACCTGTTCTCTCTCCTAGACTGTGAGCCCCATAGGGACTGTGTCTAACCTGATTAACTTGTACTACCCCAGTGCTTAGAACAGGGCTGGACACACAGTAAGTGCTCAACAAATACCACCGTCATTATTATTATTACAGAAGAGTTGTTGATGATGTCGACAATGATGGGAAATTTGAGAAGGGGAGATAAGTAGAGTTTCGGACCTGTTGAGTTTGGAGTGTCGGCGGGACATCCAAGTAGAGGTGCCTGGAAGGCAGGAGGAGGTGGGAGACTGCAGAGAAGGGGAGAGGTCAGGGCCAGAGGGATCGATGGGAGAGGAATTGGCCTGAGGTCTGAGCTGAAGCCGTGAGAGCAGACAAACTCACTGAGGAGTACGAGAGCCGTCTGTGCGCCACACGCACGCTTTGCACACTTTCAGAACCCCAGTGCTGTAAACCGCTTAAGGGAGCAGATTAGAAGCTTTCAAACAGATTAAGTTACCAAAAGCCACTTTGCCTCTGAACGTCTAAATTTGACCCCATCTCTCTGTTACCAAGATCTTAAACAATCGGAGACTGCAGAATACAGGGAAGGACATTTTCCCACCAAAAACACCTCCTGCACGTTCCCGCAGTCGAGTAATCCAATAATGATGGTCGTGATGGATGGGAATTAAAGATAGTGCGCTGAGCACTGGGCGAAATGCATAATAATCAGTTGGGACGCAGTGTCTGTCTCAGGTGGAGTGCACAGTTTAAGAGGTAGGAAGAGTGGGTCTCTTTTCCCCATTTTTCAGATGAAGACATTGAGACCCAAAGAGGTGAAGTGACTTGCCCAAGGTCACTCAGCAGGCCAGTGGAAAAGCTGGGACAGGAACTCGGATCTTGTGACTTCCAGCCCCAGGGTCCTTCCATTAGGCCATACTGCCTCCCTACAAATGTGGGATCGCATGTATGGCTGCATTTCCTGTTGCATTTTTTTAATGCCAGTCCACCCCGGGGCCCCAGTTTCTGAGGCCGGTCCAGGAGTGGGGGTTATTTTGTTGGGTTTAGGGGTTTTTTTTAGCATCTTTGTTAAGTACTTACTATGTTCCAGGCACTGTCCTAAGCGCTGGGGATGGTTTCAAGCTAATCAGGTTGGACCCAGTCCCTGTCCTACATATGGCTCACAATCTTAATCCCCATTTTACAGATGAGGGAACTGAGGCCCAGAGACGTGAAGGGATTTGCCCACAATCACACAGCAGACAAATGGAGCCAGAATTAGAACCCAGGTCCTCTAACTCCCAGGCCTGAGCTCTGTCTCACCCTCAAGATCTGCAGAGGTGGATGGAGCCAGGGTGCACTGCCAGTGTCCTGATATCGCCACCTCTCTATTGAGAAGTTCTGCTTTTTCTCAGCAAGGGGAGGGAATTTATTTAACCTGGGTCTCATCAGGTGTGAAGAAAACTTCCCGCTGTTGGCTTCAGTTGGGGAGTTTTGGTGGGTTTGCCCTTCGGATCAGCGAATAGGCAGGCTTCAGAGGTGGGGAACTTAAGTGGGAGAAAGCAGCATGGCCTAGTAGATAGAGTGTGGTCCTGGGCCTGGGAACCAGAAGGACTGGGTTCATTCATTCATTCAATCCATTGAGCGCTTACTGTGTATAAAAGCACTGTACTAAGCATTTGGGAGAGTACAGTACAACAGTAACAGACACGTTCCCTGCCCACAACGAACTCACAGTGTAGAGGGAGAGATGGTTCTAATCCCACCCCTGTCACTTGTCTGCTGGGTGACTTTGAGCAAGTCATTTAGCTTCTCTGGGTCTCAGCTCCCTCATCTGTAAAATGGGGATTGAGACTGTGAGCCCCATTTGGGATATGGACTGTTTTCAACCTGATTAGCTTGTAAAATGGGGATTGAGACTGTGAGCCCCATTTGGGATATGGACTGTTTTCAACCTGATTAGCTTGTATCTACCCCAGTGCTTAGTACAGTGCCTGGCGCAGAGTAAGCGCTCAATAAATACCATACCCGCCCCCCCCCAAAAAAAAAAGAAAGCCATAGAACATTCTGTGGGGTCAGATGGCCCACACCTTAACATGCCCCTTTTGAAGCAGACAATAATAGTAGTAATAATAATAATAATGCTGGTATTTGTGAAGCGCTTACTCTGTGTGCCAGGCGCTCTACTAAGCGCCAGGGTAGATACAAGCAAATCAATCTGGACACAGTCCCTGTCCCATGTGGCACTCACAGTCTCTATCCCTATTTTATGGATGAGGTAACTGAGGCCTAGAGAAAAGAAGTGACTTGTCCAAAGTCACACAGCAAAGTGGCAGAGCGGGGATTAGAACGCATGACCTCCAGGCTCCCAGGCCAGTGCTATATTCACTATGCCTTGCTTTCTAACTCCCTTGTTTCAGGAACTGGAAGAAAAGAAAAGGTCAGGGATGAGACTTCAACATGCCCCTTTTGAATTGAATTTTTCTAACTCCTTCGTTTCAGAAAGTGCAAGAGAAGAGAAGGTCAGGGATGAGACTGATGCCGTAGGAAGTGCTCTAGGACCCGACTGGCACGAAGGCCTAAATCTCAAAGGGACAAAGCAGGTGAGCTTTCATCTCTGACTAGGTAGACCTGGATCTGATCCCCGTTCTGCCACTTGTTCATTCATTGTCCTATTTATTGAGCGCTAACTATGTGCAGAGGACTGTACTAAGAAGCACTTGGAAAGTACAATTCAGCAACAAGTAGAGACAATCCCTGCCCACAACGAGCTCAAGGTCTAGAAGGGGGGGAGACAAACATCAAAACAAGTAAACAGGCATCAATAGCATCAATATAAATAAATAAAATTAGAGATATATGCATATCATTCATAAAATAAATAGAATTATAAATATGTACATATATGCACACAAGTGCTGTGGGGCAGGGAAGGGGTAGAGCAGAAGGAGGGAGTCTGGGCAATGGGGCGGGGGGAGCAAAGGAAAAGGGGGCTTAGTCTGGGAAGGCCTCCTGGAGGAGGTGAGCCTTTAGTAGGGCTTTGAAGGGAGGAAGAGAGCTAGTTTGGCAGATGCGAGGAGGGAGGGCATTCCAGGCCAGGGGAAGGACGTGGGCTGGGGTTCAATGGCAGGACAGGTCAGAACGAGGCCCAGTGAGGAGGTTAGCAGCAGCAGAGGAGCGGAGGGTGCAGGCTGGGCTGGAGAAGGAGAGAAGAGAGGTGAGGTAGGAGAGGGCAAGGTGATGGAGAGCTTTGAAGCCAATAGTGAGGAGTTTTTCCTTGATTCACAGGTTGATAGGCAACTGCGTGTGACCTTGGCCAAGTCACATCACTTCTCCATTCCTCAGTTCCCTCATCTGTAAAATGGGAATTAAGACTGTGATCCCCATGTGGGACTTGGACTGTGTCCAACCTGATTAGTTTGTGTCTACCCCAGTACCTAGTGTAGTGCCTGGCACATAGTAAGCACTACCTCTAGACGGTAAGCTCTTTGTGGGCAGGAAATGTGTCTGTTTATTGTTATAGTGTACTCTCCCAAGCGCTCAGTACAGTGTTCTGCTCACAGTAAGCGCTCGATAAATTCAATTGACTGACTTAACAAGTACCATTAAAAAAGAATGGGGTTGGAAATCGTGTCTACCAACTCTATCATACTGTTCTTTCCCCAGTGTTTAGTACAGTGGTCTGTACACAGTAAGCTCTCAATAATAATTATGGTATTTGTTAAGCACTTACTTTGTTCCAGGCACTGTACTAAGCACTGGGGTGGATAGCAGCAAATCAGGTTGGACACAGTCCCTGTTCCACGTGGGGCTCACAGTTTCAATCCCCATTTTACAGATAAGGTAACAGGCCCAGAGGAAGTGAAATGATTTGCCCAAGGTCACCCAGAAGGCAAGTGGCAAAACCAGGCCCGGGCTCTATCCATTACGCCGTGATTAAGAAAATGTGTGTGTGTGTGTGTGTGTGTGTGTGATAATGAATGAATGAATGAATGAATGGTAGTAATGGTAGTAAGCAGCTTCTATTTTAACAGGTTAAGCCCAAGGGCTCTTACAGGGTCATCCTTTGAGAGTGAGTTGTTTTCACCCTAAATTCGACATTTAACCTTTGTGCTCCAACATCAGACCATTAGTGAGTCAGTCTGTCATTTATGGAGCATCTGCTCTGGGACAAGAACTGGGAAGAGTGCAAAAGAGATGGAACACAATACCCCTGCCCTCAAGGGACTAACAGTCTAGGCAGTGTGGGCAGCAGCATGCCCTGAGAGGGTAAAGCCTAGGCCTGAGAGCCAGAGGTCCTGGGTTCTAATCCCACCTCCGCCACTCCCCTGCTGGTTGACTTGGAGCAAATCACTTCACTTGTCTGTGCCGCAGTTTTCCTCAGCTACAAAACAGGGGTTCAGTATCTGTTCTCTCTCCTATTTTGTCTGTGAGCCCCTTGTGGGAAAGAGTCCGTATTTGGCTCTAATAATAATAATAATGGCATTTATTAAGCACTTGCTATGTACAAAGCACTGTTCCAAGCACTGGGGAGGTTACAAGGTGATCAGGTTGTCCCACGTGGGGCTCACAGTCTTAATTCCTATTTTACAGATGAGGCATCTGAGGCACAGAGAAGTTAAGTGACTTGCCCAAAGTCACACAGCTGACAAGTGGCAGAGCCAGGATTTGAACCCATGACCTCTGACTCTAAAGCTCGTGCTCTTTCCACTGAGCCACGCTGCTTCCCTGAGCAGCGTACCCCAGCACTTAGAATGTGCTTTACACATAGTAAGCCCCTAACAATAAACCTAAATAGATATATTTGCCCTGTGTGTTCAAAGACACTGCTAACAGTGAAATTTAGTTTTGTTTTGGGGGTTTCTTTTTTATAGCTTTTAAGTGCTTACACTGTTCCAGGCACTGTACTAACACTGGAGTAGATACAAGCTAATCAAATTGGACACAGTCCATGTCCCACAAGTGGAGCACACAAGTCTTAATCCTCATTTTACAAATGAGATAATAATAATAATGAAGGCATTTATTAAGCGCTCACTATGTGCAAAGCACTGTTCTAAGCGCTGAGGAGGTAACAAGGTGATCAGGTTGTCCCACAGGGGGCTCACAGTCTTAATCCCCGTTCTACAGATGAGGTAACTGAGGCATAGAGAAGTGAAGCGACTTGCCCAAGGTCACACAGCATACAAGTGGTGGAGTGGGGATTAGAACCCAGGTCCTCTGAGTCCCGGGCCCGGGTTCTATCCACACTGCTTCCCATGAAAGTTCCCATGAAACTTCCCATGAAAGTTCACCAGTCCCCCTCGTCCCCCTCTCCATCCCCCCATCTTACCTCCTTCCCTTCCCCACAGCATCTGTATATGTGGATATATGTTTGTACATATTTATTTCTCTATTTTACTTGCACATATCTATTCTATTTATTTTATTTTCTTGGTATGTTTGGTTTTGCTCTCTGTCTCCCCCTTTTAGACTGTGAGCCCACTATTGGGTAGGGACTGTCTCTATATGTTGCCAACTTGTACTTCCCAAGCGCTTAGTACAGTGCTCTGCACACAGTAAGCGCTCAATAAATACGATTGATGATTGATGACCAGTGAGTGTGTGTGTGTGTGTGTGTCTGAAAAGACCAATCCAGGACCCACATTCCCAGCCACATTGGGCACACCAAAAGTCCCTTGTTGTGTTGTGCTAAATGTTGACGCCACCTGCCACTGTTTTCTCTTTTGCCTCCTTGTCGTTTTCCATGTGAGCAATCAAAATACAGATAGGCTTAAATGAAATGCAAATAGAGGAAAAGAATGTGAGTATTAATAGAATCTGTAATCAATCAATCCATCAGTGGTATTTATTGAGTGCTTACTTTGTGAAGAGCACTATACTAAGCACTCAGGAGACTGACTACAGTACAACAGAGTTGGCAGTTACCTGCCCACTAGCAGCTTACATTCTAGAGAGGGAGACAGACACTAATATAAATAAATATAAAACAGGAACATAAATGCTAAGGAGGGTTGTAGGAATTTAACTTCCGAGTTGCTTGTAATCGCACCATATTTTATAAGAATAGAATGAAGAAAGTGAAAATGTGTTTTATGTTTGGTGTTTTGATATATGGTTGTACATATTTATTACTCTGTTTATTGATTGATTTATTTTACTTGTACATATCTATTCTATTTATTTTATTTTGTTGGTATGTTTGGTTTTGTTCTCTGTCTCCCCCTTCTAGACTGTGAGCCCACTGTTGGGTAGGGACTGCCTCTATATGTTGCCAACTTGGACTTCCCAGGCGCTTAGTACAGTGTTCTGCACACAGTAAGCGCTCAATAAATGCGATTGATTGATTGATTGATGGGTTAATAATAATAATTATAATGATACTTGGTCAAACTCTTACTAAGTGGCAAGCACTGTTCTAAAAGGTTAGATAGATACAAGTTGATGAGGTTAGACACAGTCCCTGTCCCATGTGGGGCTCACAGTATTAGTCCCCATCTTACAGATGTGCTAACCAAGGCATAGAGAAGTTAATTGACATGCTCAAGGTCACAGAGCAGACAAATGGTAGAGCAGAGATTAGAACCCAGCTCCTTCTGACTCCCAGGCCTGTGCTCTATCTACTGAGCCATGCTATCATTTTTTATATTCCCACCTCACAGAACATCTACATGTTAACATGGTGTGGATTTTTTTTTTTAATTCTTCATAAACTGCCTGTAGTTCGTGCCACTGCTTCCACTCTGCTCCAGAAATTCAACTATGTTTCAAGGCCAATAAAAAGAAAATCAGACAAGGGGTAAACATCTATTTACATAATGACAATGAAGAACCCAAATGGCTCCTGAAATTTGTTTGAGTTTTACCACTTTACATAACCTGGCATTCAGAAAAGTGTGCGGAACTCAGTCCATTTTGAACAGCTCTCCGAAGTGCTTCGTATCAGGATCGAAAGCAGTTACCCCTTTCCTGCTTCAACTCACAAAGATATTTCATTCACTTTATCACTTGTAATGCTCATAGCGAGGACAATTTGATTTTCTTTAAGCAAGCATTTCAGTCAATAATCTTGAGTTTTACAAGTAAAAAGGCAGATGTTCATTCCTGTAAGTGAATGTTACATTAATTAACAATTCCCTTTTAGTTTTCTCGTAAGGTTCACATCGAAACAAACTGTGAAATCCAAAAAGTCTACCTTCAGGAAGAATTTCAGCAGTCGAAAAAAGAAATCTCAGCTTCCCTGTGGGACAACGAAGCTGAAGAAACTGATAAAGGTAAATATCAGAACAAGGAAAATTTTGAGAAATAATGAAAGATCTGTTGTAGGCTAAAGGAAAAAGGGATTCTTATTTGAAGCAAAAATATTTTGAAAGGAAATCATGTAGTAATGGTAATAATCATTGTGGCATTTTGTATACTTAGTACTCGTTTAGAGAGAGACTCACATGGGCTAATCAAGTAGCAGGAGCCTGGAAGTCCAAGGACCTTGGTTCTAGTCCCGGCTCCGCCACACGTCAACAGTGTGACCTTGGGGAAGTCACTTCACTTCTCTGTGCCTCACTTCCCTGCAAAATTCATTCAATCGTATTTATTGAGCACTTACTGTATGCAGAGCACTGTACTAAGCGCTTGGAAGTACAAGTTGGCAACATATAGAGGCGGTCCCTACCCAACAGTGGGTTCACAGTCTAGAAGGGGGAGACAGACAACGAAACAAAACGTATTAACAAAATAAAATAAATAGAATAAATATGTACAAATAAAATAGAGTAATAAATACGTACCTCCCGGTCCGAACAGATCTCCGAGTTCCTGAGCAATAATTCCCAACTGGACTTGGTGGGAGCCCTTGTCCCCTCCCTCTGTAGTCATTCATTCAATCACATTTATTTATTGAGCGCTTACTATGTGCTGAGCACTGCACTAAGCGCTGCCCAGGACAGAGGATAAGACAGTATTTACCCCGACTCTTAGGAAATAGGATTTGAGCCACAGTGATAATCCCTCTCTTTTCCCTTGAGCATTCCTTTTCACCTAGGCTCTCAAAGAGTTTTGCAAAATGGGGATTAAGAGTGTGAATCCCACATGGGACGTGGATTGGGTCCAACCTGATTAGCTTGCGTCGACCCCAGTGCATAGTACAGTGCTTGCCACATAGTAACTGCTTAACAAATACCATAACATATTCATTATAAAGAAATAAATTACAGATATGGACATATCTATCCCTCGGTCCGCCCCTTCCAGAGCAGAGGGGAGGGTCATGGAGTTTTCCGAGAAGTTTCCCATTCTTCACAAGGAAGCAGGAGAGGAGGGGCAGGCAGTGTCAAGGGTGGTGGGGTGGCTATCCCGCCGCCCCCGCCGCCTGTCTTGATCCGTGAGAAAACAGCATGACCTAAGGGGAAAAGCCCAGGCCTAGGAGTCAAAGGACCTGGGTTCTAAACCCAACTCTGCCACATACCGCTGTGTGACCTTGGGCAAGTCACTTCACTTGTGTGGGCCTCAGTTCCTTCATCTGCAGAATGGGGATTCAATCCCTGTTCTCCCTTCTGTTTAGTCTGTGAGTCCCATGTGGGACCTGATGATCTTGTATCTAGCCCAGTGCTTAGTACAGTGCCTGGCACATAGTAAGATGCTTAACAAATACCACAATCATTATTATTATGATGGTTATTATTATCCCGGCGACCTGTATCTGGTCACAACAGTTGACCTTTCAGGTACATTGTGAGCCTGAACTTTCCTCTTGCAAAGAGCTATTGCATCTTGCCTCAACTTTCAGCTCTACATCTTACCTACAGTCCCGCTTTTTATCTTAAATCCGTCTTTTCCACCTGGCCTTCTGCCTTACATTCTCGACCTCGATTGGGGTCATAAGGGATCCGACACCTGTAGCCCCTTCCCCCATCACCTTTTCGACTGAAGTCGTTGTCTCCAGAGACACGGAGCGCTGTGCTGAACGCTGGAGTATATACGATAGAAGCTGACCAGACTCAGTCCCTGTCCCATTGATCACAGATTGTGCACTTAGAAATGATCTTTGTAGAGAAGCAGCATGGCCTAGTGGATAGAGCCCGGGAGTCAGAAGGACCTGGGTTCGAATCCCGACTCCACCACTTGTCTGCTCTGTCACCTTGGGCAAGTCACTTCACTTCTCTGTCCCTCTTATCTGTAAAATGGGGATTAAGACTGTGAACCTTACGTGGGACAGGGACTGTGTCCAACCCAAATATCCGTTATCTACTCCAGAGCTTAAAACAGTTTTCTAGACTTTTGTGCACAGGGATTGTCTCTGTTTGTTGCTGAATTGTACTCCCCAAGCGCGTAGTACAGTGCCCTGCACACAGTAAGCACTCATTGAATATGATTGAGTGAATGAACAGTGCCTGGCACATAGCACTAAACCAGTACCACAGTTATTACTGCTACTACTACTGATTGGGAAACAGCCTGGCCTAGTGGATAGAGCAAGGGCCAGAGATTCAGAAGGATCTGGGTTTTAATCCTATCTCCTCCACTTGTCAGCTGTGTGACCTCAGGCAAACCACTTCACTTCTCTGTGCCTCAGTTATCTCATCTGTCAAATGGGGATTAAGGCTGTGAGCCCCATGTGGGACAGGGACGGTGTCCGACCCGATTCACTTATATTCCCCCCCAGCGCTTAGTACAGTGCCTGGCACATAGTAAGCCCTTAACAAATACCATCGTCACCACTACCACGGATGCTACTGATACTGCTACTACTGCTAAATCTGCTACTACTACTCCTGCTAATGCTACTACAACTGTTAATACTGTCACTACTGCTAATCCTGCTGCTACTGCTACTTCTACAACTACTACTACTAAAATAACGATCCCTCAGAGCACCCAGATCGTTCAGAGCAGTGCCTGTGGTTCAGCGGAGAAGAGTTGGGTTGGGGGTTGACAGGGGCCTGGGCCAGGAGTGTCATCATAGTGGTCCCCCCTAATAAATAATAATTATGGTACGTGTTAAGTACTTATTATGTGCCAGGCACTGTACTAAGTGCTGGGGTGTGAACAAGCAAATTGGGTTGGACACAGTCCCTGTCCCATGTGGGGCTCTCAGTCTCACAGAAGCAGCGTGGCTCAGTGGAAAGAGCCCGGGCTTTGGAGTCAGAGGTCATGGGTTCAAATCCCAGCTCCTGCCAATTGTCAGCTGTGTGACTTTGGGAAAGTCACTTAACTTCTCTGGGCCTCAGTTACCTCATCTGTAAAACGGGGGTTAAGAATGTGAGCCCCCTGTGGGACAACCTGATTGCCTTGTAACCTCCCCAGCGCTTAGAACAGTGCTCTGCACATAGTAAGTGCTTAATAAATGCCATCAAAAAAAAAAATTAAAGCTCAGTTCCTGTATATATGTATATATGTTTGTACATATTTATTACTCTATTTATTTATTTTACTTGTACATATCTATTCTATTTATTTTATTTTGTTAGTATGTTTGGTTTGGTTCTCTGTCTCCCCCTTTTAGACTGTGAGCCCACTGTTGGGTAGGGACTGTCTCTATATGTTGCCAACTTGTACTTCCCAAGTGCTTAGTACAGTGCTGTGCACACAGTAAGCGCTCAATAAATACGATTGATGATGATGATGATCAATCCCCATTTTGCAAATGAGGTAACTGAGGCCCAGTGAAGTGACTTGCCCAGGGTCACACAGTAGACGGGGGTAGATCTGGGATTAGGGCCCAAGACCTTCTGACACCCAAGCCCAGGCTCTAGCCATGCGGCCATGCTCCTTCTCACCAGCGGTCCCAAGGAAGGTGCCCGCTTCACCCCAGGGTGGAATGGGGCTTGTGAAAGTGCGAAATTGGGGTGCCCAATTTCAGCTGCAGACCAGTCTATCAGAGTAACTAAAGCCCCGATTCCCCGCGTTCCTGGAGGTCCTCACGGCCTGCAGGAACCCAAACCGCCCACCTCCGCCCCCGTGCAGCCTCCATTTTCCCATTTTCAGATGCGTGGCCTGTGTTCGTGGAATTAACCAACGGGAAGGTGTTTGGCTGCGACTTCATCGTCAGCGCGACAGGGGTGGTGCCCAACACCAAACCTTTCCTCGATGGCAATGACGTAAGGGGGAGTTGGGTTCGAATCCATTCTTCCAACCCAGGGGAGGGCATTTTACCTGCCAGATTTCTGTGCGTTCAGGCTGGCTGGGGAGGAATGATAATAATAATAATAATAATAATGGCATTTATTAAGCTCTTACTATTTGCAAAGCACTGTTCTAAACACTGATAATAATGATGCTGGCATTTGTTAAGCGCTCACTATGTGCCAAGCACTGTTCTAAGCACTGGGATGAATACAGGGTAATCAGGTTGTCCCACGTGGGGCTCACACTTTTAATCCCCATCTTACAGATGAGGTAACTGAGGCACAGAGAAGTTAAGTGACTTCCCTAAGGTCACACAGCAGACATGTGGCGGAACCGGTATTAGAACCCACTTCCTCTGATGCCCAAGCCTGTGCTCTTGCCCCTTGGCTGAATGATCTGTGCAGGTGGGCAAGCCCTCCCTCGACTCCCTCATTCGTTCATTTATTCTGTCATATTTATTGAGCGCTTACTGTGTGCAGAGCACTGTACTAAGTGCTTGGAAAGTACAATTCGGCAACAGATAGAGACAATCCCTACCCAGTGGGCTCACAGTTTAGAAGTGGAGAGACAGACATCAAAACAAGTTAACAGGCAACAATAGCATCAATATAAATATATACACATCATTAATAAAAAGAATAATTATGTACATATATACACAAGTGCGGTGGGGGGTGGGGGCGTAGAGCAGAGGGAGGGAGTAAGGGCGATTGGGAGGGGAGGAGCAACAGAGGAAAAGGGCTCAGTCTGGGAAGGCCTTTTGGAGGAAAGTTTTCAGTCGGGCTTTGAAGTGGGGAAGAGTGATTGTTTGGATTTGAGGAGGGAGGGCGTTTCAGGCCAGAGGTAGGATGTGGGCCAGGGATCAAAAGTGGTACAGCCCCACATGAGCCCCATGTGGGACATGGACTGTCGCCAACCCGATTAGCTTGGATCAACTCCACCCCTTAGTACAGTGCCTGGCACATCGTAAGCGCTCAACAAATGCCATTTAAGAAAAAAGAGAGAGGAGGCAGCAGGAGACAAGCCTTGAAGAGACTTTTCCTGAAAAGTGTAATTTGTTCTTATTTACCAAGTGCTTTTCCCTTTCCACCCGTGAGTGGAAGTTGAGTGGATAAATTGGGTTCGATTCCCCCAACTTGACCATGCCTCCGGTTCTGCCAGAAGGCCT
Organism: Tachyglossus aculeatus; assembly: GCF_015852505.1. Lineage (NCBI taxonomy): Eukaryota > Metazoa > Chordata > Mammalia > Monotremata > Tachyglossidae > Tachyglossus > Tachyglossus aculeatus. Next base: position 175,103,258 of record NC_052067.1, read on the forward strand.
GTTTTGGCCCCCTGTTTTGGCTCGAGTTCGCTGCCGGAGTCGGGGCACTTTCTTCTGACTATGGGCATCTGTGTGGGCCCGGGGGCGGTGGAAAAAAACGGTCGGCTGCGGGTGCTAGGTGGCCCGGCCTTGGGTCCCTCCGGGAGCCAGCCCCAGAGGGGATCCCTCCCTCAGCAGCCTCTGGGGCCGGGGTTCAGTTTGCCCTAGGAGCGGACGGAGGGCTGACGGTGGATGACCACATGCACACGTCACTGCCCGACATCTACGCGGCGGGGGACATCTGCACGGCGACGTGGCCGCCCAGCCCGTTCTGGCAGCAGGTAGGTCAAGGGGCCGGCCGGCTACCCCCTCGATCGGTCCATCGGTCCTCCCAGCTCTGAGCCGCTTACCAGGGAGTCACCGGCATCATCATCATCATCAATCGTATTTATTGAGCGCTTACTATGTGCAGAGCACTGTACTAAGCGCTTGGGAAGTACAAATTGGCAACATATAGAGAGAGTCCCTACCCAACAGTGGGCTCACAGTCTAAAAGGGGAAGACAGAGAACAACACCAAACATACTAACAAAATAAAATAAATAGAGTAGATATGTACAAGTAAAATAAATAAATAAATAAATAAATAGAGTAATAAATATGTAGAAACATATATACATATATACAGGTGCTGTGGGGAAGGGAAGGAGGTAAGAGGGGGGGATGGAGAGGGGGAGAGGGGGAGAGGGATCCCACTAGAAGTTAGGAGCTCTGGGATGGCCTCCGGCATCCATCGGGTCTCTCCTGCTCCCCCTCCCCCCGGGCACCCACAGTGCCTGGTGTGTGGCCACCTGAGCCAGGGCAGTGGCTACCCCCATCTGAGGGGCTGGGGGGATGCTGCTACCCCGGGCCCTCCAGAGTGATGGATTGTGGCAGTTTTCCCCCAGTTGTGGGCCTGGAAATAACCCAACTCCTGTCCCAGATTTCCAGCCGGGCCTTTGCCACCTCTCCTCAAGGGGTCGGGACCCTTTCCTCAGTTCATAGTAATAATGATAATAATAATTGGGTATTTGTTCAGCGCTTACTATGTGCCAGGCACTGTATGAAGCAGTGGGGTAGATACAAGCCAAGCGGGTTGGACAAAGTCCCTGCCTCACACGGGGCTCACTGCCTTAACCCCCGTTTTACGAGGAGGGAACTGAGGCACAGAGAAGTGAAGTGACTTGCCCAAGGCCACGCAGCAGATAAGTGGCAGAGCCAGGATTAGAACCCATGATCTTCTAACTCCCAGGACCCTTCTCTATCCACTACACCGTGCTGCTTCCCCTGATGATTCCCCGTGATTTACTAGTGTTACTCATTGCTTAAGTTAGGTGTTCACTTGGTATAAAGTGTGCCTGGAGGAAGTAGGTACTGAATGATAGTCTGCGGGAGGGAGGGAAGGAGGAAGGGAGGGAGAGATGGGGACCTGGTGAGGGAGAACAGACCCAATGGGGAAAGAAACACCACCACAAGAAACTCCCTGAGAGCAGGGACCATAATAATAATAATAATCATTATTGTTATGGTATTGTTAAGAGCTTGCTATGTGCCAGGCACTGTTCTAAGCGCTGTGGTAGATACAAGGTAATCAGGTTGTTCCAAGTGGAGTTCACAGTCTTAATCCCCATTTTATAGATGAGGTAATTGAGGCACAGAGAAGCAAAAGTGACTTGCCCAAGGTCACACAGCAGACATGTGGCGGAGCAGGATTAGAATACCCATCCTCTGACTCCCAAGCCAGTGCTCTTACCACTAGGCCATGCTGCTTTGAGCACTTACTCTATATGTAGAGCACTGTACTAAGCACTTGAGGGAGAACATGACTTCTTCACTTTTGTTTTTCTACCCTGAAGGTTTAGGGAATCAATCAATGTATTTATTGAGCACCTGCTGGATGCCAAGCATTATACTAAGACTTTGGGAGAGGAACTCTAAGCTCTAGACTGTAAGCTAATTGTGGGAAGGGAACATGTCTACCAATTCCGACACACTCTACTCTCCCAAGTGCTTAGTACAGCACTCTGCACACAGTAAGCTATCAATAAATACAATTGATTACTTAAATATGATTGTTTGACCTTAGTAGGTGTGGGTATGAATCTTGCCCTCAAGGAGATTATAATCAAGCAAGGGAGACAGACAGTAAAATAAATTAGGTAGGTGCAAAATCAATGAAGGATCATGATAATGATGAGAAACATCGTAGCTTAGTGTCAGGAGCACAGGCTTGGGAGTTAGAGGTCGTAGGTTCTAATCCCGGCTCCACCACTTATCAGCTGTGTGACTTTGGGCAAGTCATTTAACCTCTCTGCCTCAGTTACCTCATCTGTAAAATGGGGATTATGACCGGGTGCCCACGTGGGACAACTGATTACAGTTGTATTTACACCAGCGCTTAAAACAGTGCTTGGCACATAGTAAGTGCTTAACAAATACCATCATTATCATTATTATTATTCTCTGGGCCTCTGTTACCTCATCTGTCAAATGGGGATTAAGACTGGGAGCCCCAAGACTTGGAATCTAATCCCAGCTCTTCCACTTATCTACTGCATGACCCTGGGCAAGTCACTTCACTTCTCTGGGCCTCAGTTACCTCATCTGTAAAATGGGTATTAAGACTGTGAGCCCCAAGCGGGACAGGGACTGGGTCCAACCTGATTATCTTGAATCCACCCTAATGCTTAGAATAGTGCTTGGCACATAGAAAGTGCTTAACAAATACCGTGATGATCATTATTATTATCATTATTATTATTATTAGCAGGCCCTGGCAGCAGGAGACCACTGGAGCATTTGCGGAATAAGAATAATAATAATAATAATGGCATTTACTAAGCACTTACTTTGTGCAAAGCACTATTCCAAGTGCTAGAGAGGTTACAAGGTGATCAGGTTGTCCCATGGGGGGCTCACAATCTTAATCCCCATTTTACAGATGAGGTAACTGAGGCCCAGAAAATAATAATAATAATAATGATGGTATTTGTTAAGCGCTTACTATATGCCAAGCATTGTTCTAAGCACTGGGGTAGATACAAGGAGATCAGGTTGTCCCATGTGGGGCCAACAGTCTTAATCCCCATTTTACAGATGAGGTAACTGAGGCCCAGAAAAGTTAAGTGACTTGCCCAAAGTCACACAGCTGACAATTGGCGGAGCCGGGATTTGAACCCATGACCTCTGACTCCAAAGCCTGGGATTTTTCCACTGAACCACACTGCAGAACCGTGGGGGAGGAGTAGGCCCCAGCAGCGGGAATGAGCCGGTGATGGGGGGGGGCCACGGGAGGAGGGTCCTGAGTGGGTGGCGGGGATCTTTCAGATGCGGCTGTGGAGCCAGGCCCGGCAGATGGGAGGCTACGCCGCCCGGTGCATGGTAGCCGACAGCTGCGGCCAGGCCATCGACGTGGACTTCGGCTTCGAGCTCTTCGCTCACTTGACCAAGTTTTTTAACTCTAAGGTGAGAGGCGCGTTGTCCCCTGCCACGGGTTCCACGGCCCGGTCAGGGTGGTGAGACTCTTGGAGGGCAAGGGGCCGGCAGGGCCCGGCTCAGGCTCCGCTGTGTCCACAACAAAAATTGGGGCAGCGGGCGTGAATGCCCGGAGGGAGCTTGTCGCCAACAACCAGCTGCCTCCCTCTGCCCCGGAATGGCTGCCCTGAGCCTGGGGGGAGAAGACCACTGGGCAGCTCCCCTGGACCTCCGGACCCCGGGCCCCTCAGTCCAGGGGTTCCTTTGGGACTGGACAGGTGGGTAATCTCTCAGTTCCTTCCAGTCCTGGGCTTCCTCCCCACCCTCCACCCACCCCGCTTTCCTCTTCCCGCCTCCACTGAGCCGGAAGCAACAGCAAATGGAAAGGAATGAAGGGGCGGTCTCAGGCTGGGCTCCTCTTTCTCCTCTTCCCTCCCAACCTGCTTCCCTGCCATCCTCGCTTCTCCCCCGCCATCGCCACTTCTCCTTCTCGCTCCTCCTCCTCCTCCTCTGCTCCTTCACCAATTCCTCCCCCTGCCCTTCCCTCCTCCTCCCATGCCAACCCCATTTCTCCTTCCCCTTTCCCCCTTGAACCCCACAGGAAGCAGGTGAGAGGGAGATGAGGGGAAAGAGAGCTGATGGCACTGGCCAGGACAAGGGAGAGGCAGGACTGTGCTTCACAGTGAGGTGAAAAGCGACTGTAGCCAGTTGTTGGAGTCTTGCCTGCCCATGGGGAACCCCGGGTGCGTATTCGGGGCCCGGGCGGGCCGTCGGCGATCAGCCACAAAGCCCGGGGTTCCCACCGGCCCCCGCCCCCGAGGCCTCCGGGTGGAATGAAGCAGCCTCGGCCCTGGGCGCGCCGTTCCCTGCCTTCTGGTCTCCTCGAGCCTGAGACCGGCTGGAGACATCGGATTCACCTCCACCGTGGGGAGTCCGGGCAGGGGGGCGGCCCGACGGGTCCGCGAGGAAGCCGGAGAGAGAGTTGCGGAGGTTCCCGGTCCCCTCAGGCCCAGATGGTGGCCGCTTCTCCCCACAGGTGGTGTTGCTGGGCAAGTTCAACGCCCAGGGCCTGGGCGCCGACCACGAACTGATGCTCAGGTGCACCAGGGGACACGAATACGTCAAGGTGGTGATGCAGAGGGGCCGCATGGTGGGGGCCCTGCTGATCGGGGAAACGGACTTGGAGGAGACCTTTGAAAACCTCATTCTAAACCAGATGAACCTGTCGGCCTACGGGGAGGATCTGCTCGATCCGAATATTGACATCGAAGATTATTTCGATTAACTACGGAGTCACGAGCGATGGGAACTGAAGCGGAAAAGCACGGGAATGATAATTAGGTGGGACGTGTTCCTCGCAGTTCCGATCAACGGAAGGCATGTCTTTAAAGAGAGGAATGTGGAAATAAAACTGGACATGCCTCAAGAAAATGAACTACCTGTTAATGTGTGCCATGCCCACCGCGGGCCTGTGGCCTGACCAGTCTTGTCCCACGCTGACCTTACTACGTTCGGCTGAAGCTTCTCAGCGCTGGCAAAGCCCTAGAGGAGGGTGGCTGGGCGGGCTCGGGGATCCCCAGTTTAATGACTGAGGGGATGCCATCGGAGAATGGGGGCAAAGGGAGAGCAGCACCCTTCCTCCCACTGCCCGGGGTTCCCCAAGCCGCAGCCACCACCACCTCCTCCTCCTCCTTTTTCCTCCTCCTTCTGTTTCTTCCTCCTTCTCTTCCTCATCCTATTTCCTCCTCCTCCTCCTCCTCCTCCTCTTTGCCTTTCCAGGTCAGGCACACTGTGCCATTGGGCATGAGGGCGAAGGGGCCTCTGGGGCGTGTTCTGGGTCTTTTCCTCCTCGGCCTCTGGTCCTGTCCAATAAGTGGGAGTTGTCCAACTAATTCCAGCTCCTCCACTTGTGTGCTGTGTGACTTTAGGCAAGTCACTTTACTTCTCTGTGCCTCAGTAACCTCATCTGTGAAATGGGGATTAAGAACATGAGCCCCACATGGGGCAGGGACTGTGTCCAACCTGAACCTGATTACCTTGTATCTACCCAGCGCTTAGAACAGTGCTTGGCACATAGTAGGCCTTAAATACCATTATTATTATTATTATTATTATCATTATTATTATTATTATTATTAGCTGATGCTACTGAAAACTTAACCTTTTGTTCCCTGCAGGCTCTGTGGCCATCTTGTCTGTAACATGCCTTTTCTGGAGACCTGCAATCCCCAATCCCTCTCTTGGACAGTTCAGTCAGTGAAAATGCAGTCGCTCTGACTGCCGTCCCTCTTGTTCTAATTTGCCACGGGGTTCTCAGCCAATTGGCCACAGCCTCCTGACGGTTGCTTGGATCCGAGCACTTACTGTGTGCAGAGCACTGTACTAAGCACTTGGGAGAGTAAAATATAACAATATAATAGACGCGCTCCCAGCCCACAATGAAATTTCGTGTAGAGGGGGAGGTAGGCATTAATAGAAATAAATAAATGATGGATATGGACAGAAGTGCTCTGGGGCTGGGAGGGGGAATGAATAAAGGGAGCAAGTCAGGGTGATGCAGAAGGGAGTGGGAGAAGAGGAAAGAAGGACAGTCAGGGAAGGCTTCTTGGAGGAGGTGGGCCTTCAGTAAGGCTTTGAAGAAGGGAGAGTCAAAGAACAAATCAAGCATAAAGATGGGATTAGCTTGCCTTGCTAAACATGGGTTCTAATCCTGGCTCCGCCACTTGTCTGCTGTGTGACCTTGGCCAAGTCGCTTCACTTCTCTGTGCCTCAGTTCCCTCATCTGTAAAACGGGGATTGAGACTGTGAGCCCCACGTGGGACAGGGACTCTATCCAACCCTATTTGCTTGTATCCATCGTAGTGCTTAGTATAGTACCTGGCACATAGTAAGCACGTAATAAATACCATGGTTATTATTAATCTGCTGCCTAGATCTGGGTAAGCAAATCAGGAGAAGCAGATGGGCAGTCTACACCCATCGTACGACCTTGAGCAAGTTACTTCACTTCTCTGTGCCTCAGTTCCCTCATCTGTAAAATGGGGATTGACTGAACCCCATGGGGGTACATGTTGCCAACTTGTACTTCCCAAGCGCTTAGTACAGTGCTCTGCACACTGTAAGTGCTCAATAAATACGATTGATTGATTTTTTGATTGACATGGATTGTGTCCAATCTGATTGGCTTGTATCTGCCCCAGCACTTAGTACAGTGCCTGGCACATAGTAAGCACTTAATACCTTCAAAAAAATTTTAAAAAAATAGACTGTTCCAGGGGGCACCCCAGGACCGAGTTTGATGAGCTCGTTGTGGGCAGAGAATGTGTCCATTTATGGTTATATTGTACTCTCCCAAGCGTTTAGTAGAGTTATTTGCATACAGTAAACACTCAATAAATTTTGTTGTCTGTCTCTCCCTTCTAGACTGTGAGCCCGTTGTTGGGTAGGAACCGTCTCTATATTTTTCCGACTTCTACTTCCCAAGCGTTTGGTACACACAGTAAGCGCTCAATAAATACGATTGAATGAATGAATAAATGGTGAGAGCAGACTGTTTAAGCTATAATAATAATAATAATAATGGCATTTATTAAGCGCTTACTATGTACAAAGCACTGTTCTAAGCGCTGGGGAGGTTACAAGGTGATCAGGTTGTCCCACAGGGGGCTCACAGTCTTAATCCCCATTTTACAGATGAGGTAACTGAGGCCCAGAGAAGTTAAGTGACTTGCCCAAAGTCACACAGCTGACAATTGGCGGAGCCAGGATTCAAACCCATAAACTCTGACTCCAAAGCCCGGGCTCTTTCCACTGAGCCACGCTGCCGGGGGGCTGGGGCCCCTCCTTCCCCTCTCCATCCCACCCCGCCTTGCCTCCTTCCCTTCCCCGCAGCACCTGTATATATGTATATATGTTTTTACGGATTTATTACTCTATTTATTTATTTATTTTACTTGTACATATCTATTCTATTTATTTTATTTTGTTAATACGTTTTGTTTTGCTCTCTGTCTCCGCCTTCTAGACTGTGAGCCCGCTGTCGGGTAGGGACCGTCTCTATCTGTTGCCAACCTGTAACGTGGCCTCAAATCCACCAGGTGGCGGCAGAGATCAATCAATGATATTTACTGAGTGCTTACTAATAATAATGATGATGATTGGCATTTATTAAGCGCTTACTATGTGCAAAGCACTGTTCTAAGCGCTGGGGAGGTTACAAGGTGATCAGCTTGTCCCACGGGGGACTCACATTCTTAATCTCCATTTTACAGATGTGGTAACTGAGGCACAGAGAAGTTAAGTGAATTGCCCAAAGTCACACAGCTGACAATTGGAGAAGCCAGGATTTGAACCCACGTTCCCTGACTCCCAAGCCCGGGCTCTTGCCACTATTAATTCATTCAATCGTAGTTATTGAGCACTTACTGTGTGCAGAGCACTGTACTAAGCTCTTGGGAAGTACAAGTTGACGACATATAGAGATGGTCCCTACCCAACAACGGGCTCACGGTCTAGAAGGCCATTAGGCCATGCTGCTTCTACTATGTGCAGATCACTGTAATAATAATAATGAAGGTATTTGTTAAGCACTTACTATGTGCCAAGCACCATCCTAAGCACTGAGGGGGATACAAGGTAATCCTGGCTCCGCTACTTGTCAGTCGTGTGACTTTGGGCAAGTCACTTAACTTCCCTGGGCCTAGGTTATTTCATCTGTAAAATGGGGATTAAGAATGTGAGCCCCACGAGGGACAACCTGATAATCTTGTATCTACCCAAGCGCTTAAAACAGTGCTTGACACATATTAAGCACTTAACAAATACCATCATGACTATTACTAATCAGGTTGTCCCACATGGGGCTCACAGTCTTAATCCCCATTTTATAGATGAGGGAACTGAGGCCCAGAAAAGTAAAGTGACTTGCCCAAAATCGAACAGCTGACAAGTAGTGGAGCCGGGATTAGAACCCATGACCTCTGACTCCCAAGCCTGGGCTCTTTCCACTGAACCACACTGCATCACTGTACTAAGAGCTTGGGAGGGTATGCTACAATGGAATTAGCAGACACATTCCCTTCCCATAATGAGCTTACAGTCTAGAGGGAGAGACAAATTGTGAGCTGCTTGTGAGCAGGGAATTCATTGTCATATTTATTGAGCGCTTACTGGGTGCAGAGCACTGTACTAAGCGCTTGGGAGGTCACTGTTCATTGTTGTACTTTACCAAGGGCTTAGTACAGTGCTCTGCACACAGTAAGTGCTTAATAAATGCGATTGAATACATGACAATCAATCACAGTGCTTTGCACATAGCAAGTGCTTAATAAATGCCGTCATTATTATTCATCATCAATCGTATTTATTGAGCGCTTACTATGTGCAGAGCACTGTACTAAGCGCTTGGGAAGTACAAATTGGCAACATATAGAGACAGTCCCTACCCAACAGTGGGCTCACAGTCTAAAAGAAGGAGACAGAGAACAAAACCAAACATACTAACAAAATAAAATGAATAGAATAGATATGTACAAATAAAATAAATAAATAGAGTAATAAATACGTACAAACATATATACATATATACAGGTGCTGTGGGGAAGGGAAGGAGGTAAGACGGGGGGGGATGGAGAGGGGGACGAGGGGGAGAGGAAGGAAGGGGCTCAGTCTGGGAAGGCCTCCTGGAGGAGATGAGCTCTCAGCAGGGACTTGAAGGGAGGAAGAGAGCTAGCTTGGCGGATGGGCAAGAGGGAGGGCATTCCAGGCCCGGGGGATGACGTGGGCCGGGGGTTGTTGGCGGGACAGGCGAGAGCGAGGTACGGTGAGGAGATTAGCGGAGGAGGAGCGGAGGGTGCGGGCTGGGCTGGAGAAGGAGAGAAGGGAGGTGAGGTAAGAGGGGGCGAGGGGATGGACAGCCTTGAAGCCCAGGGTGAGGAGTTTCTGCCTGATGTGCAGATTGATTGGTAGCCACTGGAGATTTTTGAGGAGGGGAGTGATATGCCCAGAGCGTTTCTGGACACAGATAATCCGGGCAGCAGCATGAAGTATGGATTGAAGTGGAGAGAGACACGAGGACGGGAGATCAGAGAGAAGGCTGATGCAGTAGTCCAGACGGGATAGGATGAGAGCTTGAATGAGCAGGGTAGCGGTATGGATGGAGAGGAAAGGGCGGATCTTGGCAATGTTGTGGAGCTGAGACCGGCAGGTTTTGGTCACGACTTGGATGTGAGGGGTGAATGAGAGAGCGGAGTCGAGGATGACACCAAGGTTGCGGGCTTGTGAGACGGAAAGGATGGTAGTGCCGTCAACAGAGATGGGAAAGTCAGGGAGAGGGCAAGGTTTGGGAGGGAAGACAAGGAGTTCAGTCTTCGACATGTTGAGCTTTAGGTGGTGGGCAGACATCCAGATGGAGATGTCCTGAAGGCAGGAGGAGATGCGAGCCTGGAGAGAGGGGGGGAGAGCAGGGGCAGAGATGTAGATCTGGGTGTCATCAGCGTAGAGATGATAGTTATTATTAATAATAGATATTATTATTAATCAGTCAATTAGTGTTAATTGTTAACTGCTCTGTGATGTCATCTGCTTATTTTATTGGCATCGCATGTTAATTCTTAACTGCTCTCAGTGATGTCATCATCTGCTTATTTTATTATTGCTACTGCATGTTAATTGTTAAACTACTCACTATGCTGTCATTTACCTTGCTGACCTCACCATGAACTATCAATTCCCCTACTCCCATCTGCCCTTCCCAATCTTCACCTGCCCCTTCGCCTCTTCCACTCTTTCCCTCCCTTTCCCCCGCCCCTACCCGGCCTGCCCACCCCCTCATTTATTCACTCATTCAATCGTATTTATTGAGCGCTTACTGTGTGCAGAGCACTGCACTAAGCACTTGGGAAGTGCAAGTTGGCAACATATAGAGACGGTCCCTACCCAACAACGGTCTCGCAATCTAGAAGGGGGAGACAGACAACAAAACAAAACGTGGACAGGTGTCAGGTCATCAGAATAAATAGAAATAAAGCTAGATGCACATCATTAACAAAATATATAAAATAATGAATATGTATAAGTAAAATAGAGTAATAAATCTGTACAAACATGTATACGGGTGCTGTGGGGAGGGGAAGGAGGTAGGGCGGGGGGGGATGGAGAGGAGGAGAGAAAAAAGGGGGCTCAGTCATCCACATGCCCATGTCTCCCCCGTCCTAAAAAAACCCTCTCTTGACCCCACCTCCACTTCTAGTTATCGCCCTATCATCTCCCTCCTACCCTTCCTTTCCAAACTCCTAGAACGAGTCATCTACACTCGCTGCCTCAAATTCCTCAGTGCCAACTCTCTCCTTGACTCCCTCCAATCTGGCTTCCGTCTCCTACACTGCACCGAAACTGCCCCCTCAGAGGTCACCAATGACCTCCTCCTTGCCAAATCTAATGGCTCCTACTGTGTCCTGATCCTCCTCGACCTCTCAGCTGCCTTCGACACTGTGGATCTCCCTCTTCTCCTCAACATGCTATCCAACCTTGGCTTCACAGACTCTGTCCTCTCCTGGTTCTCCTCTTATCTCTCTGGCTGTTCATTCCCAGTCTCCTTCATGAGCTCCTCTTCCCCCCTCCCATTCCTCACTGTAGGGGTTCCTCAAGTTCTTGGTCCACTTCTGTTCTCCATCCACACTCATTCCCTTGGTGAACTCATTCACTCCCACGGCTTCAACTACCATCTCTATGCTGATGACACCCAAATCTACATCTCCACAGGCTCGTATCTCCTCCTGCCTTCAGGACATCTCCATCTGGATGTCTGCCCGCCATCTAAAACTCAACATGTCCAAGACTTAGCTCATCTTCCCTCCCAAACCCTGCCCTCTCCCTGACTTTCCTGTCACTGTGGATGGCACTACCATCCTTCCCGGCTCACAGCCTGCAAACTTGATGTCATCCTTGACTCCGCTCTCTCATTCACCCCACACATCCAATCTGTCACCAAAACCTGCCAGTCTCACCTACACCACATGGCCAAGATCTGCCCTTTCCTCTCCATCCAAACCGCTACCTCGCTGGTTCAATCTCTCATCCTCTCCCGACTGGATTACTGCATCAGCCTCCTCTCTGATCTCCCATCTTCCTGTCTCTCTCCGTTTCATTCTATACTTCACTCTGCTGCCCGGATCATCTTTGTACAGAAATGCTCTGGGCATGTCACTCCCCTCAAAAATCTCCAGTGGCTGCCTGTCAACCTGTGAATCAAGCAAAAACTCCTCACTCTCGGCTTCAAGCCTCTCTATCACCTCGCCCCCTCCTACCTCACCTCCCTTCTCTCCTTCGCCAGCCCAGCCCGCACCCTCCGTCCCTCTGCCGCTAACCTCCTCACTGTGCCTCGTTCTTGCCTGTCCCACCGTCGATCCCCAGCCCACGTCCTCCCCCTGGCCCGGAATGCCCTCCCTCCACACATCCCCCAAACTAGCTCTCTTCCTCCCTTCAAAGCCCTACTGAGAGCTCACCTCCTCCAGAAGGCCTTCCCAGACTGAGCCACCTTTTTCCTCTCCTCCCCACCCCCCCCGCCCTACCTCCCAGCACCTGTATATATGTTTGTACAGATTTATTACTCTATTTATTTTACTTGTACATATTTACTACTCTATTTTGTTAATGATGTGCATATAGCTATAATTCTATTTGTTCTGACGGTTTTGACACCTGTTTATATATTTTGTTTTGTTGTCTGTCTCCCGCTTCTAGACTGTGAACCCATTGTTGGGTAGGGACCGTCTCTGTATGTTGCCGACTTGTACTTCCCAAGCGCTTAGTACAGTGCTCTGGACACAGTAAGCTCTCAATAAATATGATTGATTGAGTGAATGATTGGATTTATGAATATGTAGGTCATTCAAGGTCATTCAAGATGCTGCAACTGGTCCAGTCCACCTGCGGTTGTCGCACTGTCACAACTGCGCTTGTCTACTGGGTGGCAATAGAATTAAGTAGTTATATCAATAATAATAATAATGATAATAATTATGACATTTGTTAAGCGCTTACTATGTGCCAAGCAGTGTTCTAAGCACTGGGGTCGATACAGAGTATTCAGGTGTTCCCCGTGGGGCTCACAGACCTAATCCCCATTTTCGGATGAGGTAACTGAGGCACAGAGAAGTGAAGTGACTTGCCCAAGGTCACACAGTTGATAAGTGGCAGAGCCGAGTTTAGAACCCACGATCTCTGACTCCCAAGTCCGTGCTCTTTCCACTTAATTGTTAAGTGCTTACTATGTGCCAGACACTTTACTAAAAACTGGGGTGGACACAAACAAATGGGGTTGGCCACAGTCCCTGTCCCACATGGGGCTCACAGTTATTCATTCAGTTGTATTTATTGAGCGCTTACTGTGTGCAGAGCACTGTATCAAGTGCTTGGAAAGTACAATTTGGCCACAGAGACAGTCTCTACCCAACAATGGACTCACAGTCTAGAAGCAGGGAGACAGGCAACAAAACAAAACAAGTAGATCGAAATCAATAGTGTCAATATAAATAAATAGAATTATAGATATACACGTTAATAAAATAAATAGAATAATATGTACATATGCATGCAAGTGCTGTGGGGCGAGGAAGGGGGTAGAGCAGAGGGAAGGAGTAGGGGTGACAGGGAGGGGAGGAGCAGAGGTAAAGGGGGGCTCAGTCTGGGAAGGCTTCTTGGAGGAGGTGAGCTCTCAGTCACAGTCCCCATTTCACAGATGAAGTAACTGAGGCCCAGAGAAATGAGGTGACTTGCCCAAGGTCACACAGCAGACAAGTGGCGGAGCCCGGATTAGAATCCATTACCTTATTCATTCATTCATTCATTCAATCATATTTATTGAGCGCCTACTGTTTGCAGAGCACTGTACTAAGTGCTTGGGAAGTACAAAGCGGCAACATACAGAGACGGTCCCTACCCAACAACGGGCTCACAGTCTAGAAGGGGTCCAGACCTTATGAATTCCAGGCCCGTGCTCCAACCACTACGCCAGTTAATTAGGGAAGCAGTGTGGGCTAATGGAAAGACCACAGGTCTGGGGGTCAGGACCTGGGTTCTAATCCCGGCCCCGCCACTTGCCTACTTCCCTAATTAGACCCTCCTTTCCTCTTTTCCCACTCCCATCTGCATCACCCTGACTCACTCCCTTTATTCATCCCCCTGCCCAGCCCCATGGTACTTATGTACATACCTGTCATTTATTTATTTGTATTAATGTCTTTCTCCCCCTCTAGACCGTGAGCTTGTTGTGGGCAGGGAATGTGTCTGATTGTTGTTACATTGTACTCTCCCAAACTTCCTTCCTCTCCCCCTCGTCCCCCTCTCCATCCCCCCATCTTACCTCCTTCCCTTCCCCACAGCACCCGTATATATGTATATATGTTTGTACATATTTATTACTCTATTTATTTATTTCTTTCTTTTACTTGTACATATCTATTCTATTTATTTTGTTAGTATGTTTGGTTTTGTTCTCTGTCTCCCCCTTTTAGACTGTGAGCCCACTGTTGGGTAGGGACTGTCTCTAGATGTTGCCAATTTGTACTTCCCAAGCGCTTAGTACAGTGCTCTGCACATAGTAAGCGCTCAATAAATACGATTGATGATGATGATGCTCTGCGCGCAGTAAGCGCTCGGTAAATACGACTGCGTAAACGCTGCGGTCCACCAGGTGGCGGCAGAGCTCACGCTGTCATGTTGTCCCCAGTCCACCAGGTGGCAGCAGAGACCAGCCCCCCCCCCCGCCACGTCAATCAATCAATCAATCGTATTTATTGAGCGCTTACTGTGTGCAGAGCACTGTACTAAGCGCTTGGGAAGTACAAGTTGGCAACATATACTCATTCATTCATTCGATTGTGTTTATTGAGCGCTTACTGTGTGCTAAGCACTGCACTAATAATAATGGTAATGATAATAATAATGATATTTGTTAAGCACTTACCATGTGCCAAGCACTGTTCTAAGCACTAGGGGAGATACAAAGCAATCAGGTTGTCCCACATGGGACTCGCAGTCTTAATCCCCATTTTACAGATGAGGTAACTGAGGCACAGAAAAGTCATTCATTTATTCATTCAATCGTATTTATTGAGTGCTTACTGTGTGCAGAGCACTGTACTAAGCACTTGGGAAGTACGAGTTGGCAACATATCTAGACTGTGAGCCCACTTTCTAAACTGTGAGCCCACTGTTGGGTAGGGACTGTCCCTATATGTTGCCAACTTGTACTTCCCAAGCACTTAATACAGTGCTCTACACACAGTAAGTGCTCAATAAATACGATTGAATGAATGAATAGAGACGGTCCCTACCCAACAGCGGGCTCACAGTCTAGAAGGGGGAGACAGACAACAAAACAAAACATATTAACAAAATAAAATAAAATAAATTTGATCGTATTGATTGAGCGCTCACTGCATGCAGAGCACTATACTAAGCGCTTGGGAAGTGCAAATTGGCAACAAGTAGAGACGGTCCCGACCCAACGATGGGCTCACAGTCCAGAAGACGGGCTCACAGTCTAGAAGTGATGTGACTTGCCCAAGGTCACACAGCTGCCAAGTGGCAGGGCCGGAATTAGCACCCACAACCTCTGACTCCCAAGCTCATGCTGTTTCCACTAAGCCACGCTGCTTCTCTAAGCGCTTGGGAGAGTACAGTATAACTGTACGAAGAAATGGGTAGGTACAAGCAAATCAGGTTGAACGCAGTCCCTGTCCCATGTGGACTTTTAGAGAAGTAGCGTGGCTCAGTGGGAAGAGCACGGGCTTTGGAGTCAGAGGTCATGGGTTCGAATCCCGGCTCCGCCACATGTCTGCTGTGTGACCTTGGGCAAGTCACTTAACTTCTCTGAGCCTCAGTTACCTCATCTGTAAAATGGGGATTAAGACTGTGAACCCCTCATGGGACAACCTGATCACTTTGTATCCCCGCCAGCGCTTAGAACAGTGCTTTGCACATAGTAAGCGCTTAACAAATGCCAACATTATTATTATTATTATTATTATTATTATTATTATTATTATTATTATTATGTGGGGCTCTCAGTCTCCATCCCCATGTTACGGATGAGGTACGGAGAAGTGAAGTGACCTGCGCAAGGTCACACAGCAGAGTAGTGGCAGAGTCGGGATTAGAACCCATGACCTTCGGACTCCCAGGACTGCGCTCTGTCCACAACACCAGTACATAGTTGGCGCACACATTCCCTGCCCACAGTGAGCTTACAGTCTAGAGGGGGAGACAGACATTAATATAAATAAACAATGCTGTAGGGTTGAGGTTTGGGGTGAATATTAATAATAATAATAATAATAATAATGGCATTTATTAAGCGCTTACTATGTGCAAAGCACTATTAAGTGCCCAGAGGTCACAGATCCAAGTGTGTAGACGATGCAGAAGGGAGAGGGAGCCGGAGGAAAGAGAGCTGCAAGTCCAAATTGTTACAAATTCATTTATTCATTCAGGCATATTTATTGAGCGCTCACTGTGTGCACTGTGTCCCAAGTACTGAGTGCTTGGGAAAGTGTAACGTAACCATTGTTAACAATATATATAACAATAAATACAATTGAGTGAATGGAAGAATGAACAATCAACAGGCATATTCTCTGCCCACAAGGGGCTTATAGTCTAGAGCAGGAGACAGACATAAATAGAAAGAAATAAATGACAGATACGGACATAAGTGGTGTGGGACTTTTAGACTGTGAGCCCACTGTTGGGTAGGGACTGTCTCTGTATGTTGCCAACTTGTACTTCCCAAGCGCTTAGTACAGTGCTCTGCACACAGTAAGCGCTCAGTAAATAAAATTGATGATGATGATGATGATGGGTCTGGGAGTAGGGGGAAGAGCAAAGGGAGCAAATCAGGGCGATGCAGAAGGGAGGGGAAAAATAGGAAAAAAGGACCTGGTCAGGGGAGGATTCTTGGAGACCCAAGACCAGCAGGTGATGGCAGAAGGATTGTTTCTACTGTCACCGAATTCAAAATCCACTAGGTCATAGCAGTACTCGTCTACCACAGTCCTAAATCTACTGGGAAGCAGTGCTGCCCAGTGAAAGGAGCACAAACTTGGGAGTCAGAAGACCTGGATTCTAATCACAGCACTGCCACTTGTCTGCTGTGTGATCTTTGGCAAGTCACTTGATTTCTCTGTGCCTCAGTTCCCTTATCTGCCAAATGGGAATTCAGTACCTGCTCACCTTCCAAGTTATTCTGTGAGCCCTCTGGAGGACCTCATTATCCTGTATCTACCCAAGGGCTTAGTGCCTCGATCTCGCCCGTCTCGCCGCCGACCCCCGGCCCATGTCCTGCCTCTGGCCTGGAATGCCCTCCCTCCTCCAATCCCACAGACAATCCCTCTCACCCACTTCAAAGCCCTACTGACTTTCTAGACTGTGAGCCCACTGTTGGGTAGGGACCGTCTCTATATGTTGCCAACTTGTACTTCCCAAGCGCTTAGTACAGTGCTCTGCACACAGTCAGCGCTCAATAAATGTGATTGATTGATACTGAAGGCCTTTCTCCTCCAAGAGGTCTTCCCAGACTAAACCCCCCCTTTCCTCTTCTCCCACTCCCTTCTGCGTCACCTTGACTCGTTCCCTTTGTTCTTCCCCCCTCCCAGCCCCACACCGCTTATGTCCGTATCTGTCATTTATTTATTTCTATTAATGTCTGCCTCCCCCTCTAAACTGTAAGCTTCTTATGGGCAGGGAATGCATCTGTTGTCGTAGTGAACTTTTGCAAGCACTTAGTACAGTGCTCTACACACATTAAGCAGCATGGCTAAGCACACATTAGAGAAGCAGCGTGGCTCAGTGGAAAGAGCCCGGGCTTTGGAGTCAGAGGTCATGGGTTCGAATCCCGGCTCCGCCACATGTCTGCTGTGTGATCTTGGGCAAGTCACTTAACTTCTCTGAGCCTCAGTTACCTCATCTGTAAAATGGGGATGAAGACTGTGAGCCCCACGTAGGACAACCTGATCACCCTGTATCCTCCCCAGCACTTAGAACAGTGCTTTGCACATAGTAAGCACTTAACAAATGCCAATTATTATTATTATTATTATTAAGCTCTCAATAAACAAGTTGGAATGAATGAATGAGAAGCAGCATGGCATAATGGATAGAGGTCAGGCCTGGGACTCAAAAGGTCATGGGTTCTAATCCTGACTCGGCCACTTGTCTGCTGTGTCACCCTGGGCAAGTCACTTCTCTTCTGTTCCTCAGTTACCTCATCCTTACGTAAAGTGGGGATTGAGACTGTGAGCCCCACGTGGGACAGGGAATGGGTCTAACTTGATTTGCTTGTATCCACCCCAGCGCTTAGTACAGTGCCTGGCATATAGTAGGCACTTAACAAATAGCATCATCATCACGAATGAATACAATGCTCGGCATATAGTAGCGCTTATCCAGTAGCACAATGGTGGTTATTTGTGGATGGTGACAGAGGCAGTTGAAGGTACCTTGCTTTGCACATAGTAAGCGCTTAACAAATGCCAATTATTATTATTATTACCTTATGGCCCTGAGTTCATTAGCTGCGGCAGAGAGTCTCAAGATGATATGGACTCTGAGTCCGTCAGATGGGTGCAGGCAGACTGGCAAAGACTATCACTTATTGCCCCAATCTGGCCTAGGCACAATGCCAGCCTGCATTATACGAATCAGCATGGCCTAGTGGCAAGAATATCCCCCCATCTTACCTCCTTCCCTTCCCCACAGCACTTGTATATATGTATAAATGTTTGTACATATTTATTACTCTATTTATTTTACTTGTACATATCTATTCTATTTATTTTATTGTGTTAGTATGTTTGGTTTAGTTCTCCGTCTCCCCCTTTTAGACTGTGAGCCCACTGTTGGGTAGGGACTGTCTCTAGATGTTGCCAACTTGTACTTCCCAAGCTCTTAGTACAGTGCTCTGCACACAGTAAGCGCTCAATAAATACGATTGATTGGTTGATTGACGTGGGTTCTAATCACAGCTCCACTACTTAACTGCTGTGTGACCTTGGGCAAGTCACTTCTCTTCTCTTTGCCTCAGTTCCCCATCTGGAAAATAGGCATAAAGATAGTGCTCTGCAAGTAGTAAGCACTCAGTGGCCTAGTGGCAAGAGCACGGGTTTGGGAGTCAGAGGTCGTGGGTTCTAATCTCGAATTTTAGTACAGTGCTCTGCACACAGTAAGCACTCAATAAATACGATTGAATGAATGAATCTGCCACTTAATAATGGTATTTGTTAAGCACTTACTATGTGGCATGCACTGTTCTAAGCACTGGGGTAGATACAAGGTGATCAGGTTGTCCCACATGGGGCTCACAGCCTTCATCCCCATTTTACAGATGAGGGAACTGAGGCCCAGAGAAGTGAAGTGACTTGCCCAAAATCACACAGCTGACAAGTAGCGGAGCTGGAATTAGATCCCACGACCTCTGACTCCCAAGCCCGGCCTCTTTCCACTTGTCTACTGTATGATCTTGGGTAAGTCACTTAATCAATCAATCGTATTTATTGAGCGCTTACTGTGTGCAGAGCACTGTACTAAGAGCTTGGGAAGTACAAGTTGGCAACATATAGAGACGGTCCCTGCCCAACAGTGGGCTCACAGTCTTCTCTCGGCCTCAGTTCCCTCATCTCTAAAATGGGGATTGAGACGGTGAGCCCCAAGTGGGACAACTTGACTACCTTGTGTGTACCCCAGTGCTTAGAACAATGCTTGGCACGTAGCAAGCGCTTAACAAAAATACCATAGTAATTATTATTGTTATTACTAAGTAAACGCCAGGAGTGATGATGACTGATGACATTTAGCACAAAGTAAGTGTTTAACAAATACCCCAGTTGTTATTGCGATGGTCGTTTCTCAGACTCTCTCCTCACGGATGAACAGATAACCAGTGTGTGCTTGGCATTTCAAGGATCACCAGACACTGACGTAACCCTGCATGTTGGGTTTCATCCGTTCAGACAGCGCCGGGGACTGGGTGAGTTTCTGGAACGATGGCAGGCTCCCTCCTCATCTCATGGAGGGGTTCCCACCCTCCCAAGAGGTCGCCGTGCCCCTTAGCTGGCACCGGCAGTCAGGCCAGACCTCCGGGCCCCCCTCGGCCTCAGCCGGACAGTCGTTCCGTTCTCTCCCGTCCGTTCAGGAATCATGGCAGAGACCGCTTCCAGGCTGGATGTCTCTGACCGTCTTCCCTTCGGGCTCCCAGCTTCCTTCCGCTGCCACTCGGGGTTGTGCTAACTGTCCTCTGCCCAGATCATCTCCTGAAACGGGCCGTACGCCACTAGCCATCATGGCCGGGGGGTGACCGATGGGTAAAGTCACTTCTTGCCCTCCTGGCCTTCCACCCTAGAAGCTCCTAAGGGCGGAGCAGCGTGGCTTAGTGGAAAGAGCCCGGGCTTGGGAGTCAGAGGTCGTGGGTTCTAACCCCGGCTCTGCCACTTGTCTGCTGTGTGACTTTGGGCAAGTCACTTCACTTCCCTGGGCCTCACTTTCCTCATCTGGAAAATGGGGATGAAGACTGTGAGCCCCACGTGGTGCGACCTGATGACCTTGTATCTCCCCCAGCGCTTAGAACAGTGCTTGGCACATAGTAAGTGCTTAACAAAGCAGAAGCAGCGTGGCTCAGTGGAAAAAGCACGGGCTTTGGAGTCAGAGGTCATGGGTTCAAATACCGGCTCCACCACTTGTCAACTGTGTGACTTTGGGCAAGTCACTTAACTTCTCTGGGCCTCAGTTCCCTCATCTGTAAAATGGGGATGAAGACTGTGAGCCCCACGTGGGACAACCTGATCACCTTGTAAATTCCCCAGCGCTTAGAACAGTGCTCTGCACATAGTAAGCGCTTAATAAATGCCATTATAAAAAAAAAAAACAACAAATACCATCATGATGATGATGATGTGCGGGGCCGGGCCGTTGGATCCCAGTCCTGGCCCCCAAGCCCCCAGTGGGTAGGGCAGGGGTGGGGGCTGAAGTTGTTGCCACCCCTGCTGCTGCAGCTTGCGGGCTGCCGCCATGGACCCCCCCTACTGTGGCCGGCCCCCGGGGGATCCAGACCAGCTGCTGGAGAGAAGCGGGGCAGGCCAGTGCCATTGGGGGAAGACCACCGGGGCTGGCACACTGGCGGGGTGGGGGAAGGGGAGGGGAGGGGGTGATGTTGAACCCTGGTGAGGGGCATTGAGACAGGGGATGGGCCAGTGGGTCAGGGGGTGGGACTTGGGGTAGGGCCATGGAGTTGGGTCAGGAGCCAGGGTTAGGAGGCTGGTCAGAATCGGGGATGGTGGAGCTGAGACTCAGCCACGTGGCGGACACGCTGACCGGGAGCCGTGCGACCGGAGGCATTTCTAATGGCGAAAGGCGTCCCGTGTCCATCGCGGCCCAACTCCTCTGGGATCCAAGTGAGTGGCTGGCCTGCGAAGCCATCTCTGGGCACTTCAGGGGGCCCCAGAAAGCTGGCCCTTCTGCTTAGATGTGGGTACTTGGTGGACGCACTTGTCAGCTGTGTGACATTGGGCAAGTCATGCCGGTCTCACCTCCACAACATTGCCAAGATCCGCCCTTTCCTCTCCATCCAAACCGCTACCCTGCTCGTTCAAGCCCTCATCCTATCACCATCTGGATTACTGTATCAGCCTCCTCTCCGATCTCCCATCCTCTTGTCTCTCCCCACTTCAATCCATACTTCACGCCACTGCCCAGATTGTCTTTGTCCAGAAATGCTCTGGGCATGTTACTCCCCTCCTCAAAAATCTCCAGTGGCTACCAATCAACCTATGCATCAGACAGAAACTCCTCACCCTGGGCTTCAAGGCTGTCCATCCCCTCGCCCCCTCCTACCTTACCTCCCTTCTCTCCTTCTACAGCCCAGCCCACGCCCTCCACTCCTCTCCCGCTAATCTCTGCACCACGCCTCGTTCTCGCCCGTCCCGCCGTCAACCCCCGGCCCGCGTCCGGCCCCTGGCCTGGGATGCCCTTCCTCCGCACATCCGCCAAGCTAGCTCTCTTCCTCCCTTCAAGGCCCTACTGAGAGCTCACCTCCTCCAGGAGGCCTTCCCAGACTGAGCCCCCTCCTTCCTCTCCCCCTCCTCTCCCTCTCCATCCCCCACGCCTTACCTCCTTCCCTTCCCTACAGCACCTGTGTATACGTATATATGTTTGTACGTATTTATTACTCTATTTATTTATTTTACTTGTACATATCTATTCTATTTATTTTATTTTGTTAATATGTTTTGTTTTGTTCTCTGTCCCCCTTCTAGACTGTGAGCCCACTGTTGGGTGGGGACCGTCTCTATATGTTGCCAACTTGTACTTTCCAAGCGCTTAGTACAGTGCTCTGCACACAGTAAGCGCTCAATAAATGCGATTGATTGACACTAGAGCAGCGGCAGACTCCGTGGCAGTGGGATCTAACACACACACATACCCCCAAGGACCCCCGGGGTGCCCAGGCAGAGCAGTGCAGGTCGGGGACACACACGTGTGTACGCACACAATGCCCACAGACACACACACACACACACACACACGACACATGAGACGATTTTGCCAGATGTTTTATGGGCCAGGCCGACGGGGAGCCCTCCCGTGTCTCTGAGCTGTGGAGTGGAGGTGGGTTGGGGGCGGGCAGGGGGAGCAGAGGGTCCCGGCTCAAGCCAGGACCTCCACCATCTTCGACTTGATGTCGTAGTCATTGGTGACGGGCACCACGGCCAGATCCTCCGTGCAGATGTCCGTCTCCCAGACCGCCTGGGCCAAGGCCACCAGCTCCATGCGGCCTGCCGGAGACCCGACCCACACCGGCCGGGTCAGCCCAGGGGCCGGCTCCCGCCCCTGCCCCCACCTGTCCCTGTCCCCATCCCCCTCCCCTCCCATGATCCGCCCCAGGCCCCGGTGGCCCTCACGGTTGGCGCTGACATCCCAGAAGTAGGTGCGCACGTCTCCCCCGCACAGGCAGGCCGTGTACTTGAAGTTCCCGTGGGGGAAGTCCACCATCGTGTAATTCCGCAGCTGGACGCGGACCTGCGGGCGGCAGGGAAACCACCTCCGGCTTCTCTTCCCACCGCCATCCCCACCACCTTCCTCTCCGCCTTCCTCTCCGCCATCCGGGAAACTGAGGCTCAGGCCGTGGAGGGGGCTCCAGGCTCCTCCTCGGGAGCCGGAGGGGGATCAGAGAAGCAGCGTGGACCAGCGGATAGAGCCCGGGCTTGGGAGTCAGAGGTCATGGGTTCTAATTCCGCCTCTGCCACTTGTCTGCTGTGTGACCTAAGGCAAGTCACTTCACTTCTCTGGGCCTCAGTTCCCTCATCTGGAAAATGGGGTTAAGACTGTGAGCCCCATGTGGGACAGGGACTGCCTCCAACCTGAGTATCATGTATCTACCCCAGCGCTTACAACAGTGCCTGGCACATAGTAAGCGTTTAACAAATACCATTATTATTATTATTGTTATTATTAATAATTAAATGAGGATTGAGACTGTGAGCCCCATGTGGATCAGGGACTGTGTCCAACCCAACTATCTTGTATCTACCCCAGTGCTTAACAGTGCCTGGCACATAGTAAGCGTTTAACAAATACCACTGTTATTATTGGTAATAAGTATTAATATTGATAATATTGGTAATAATTGGTAATTGGTAATATTGGTAATTATTGGTAATATTATTGGTATTACTATTATTACCAATTTTTATTGGTAATAATTGTTATTGGCCTCCCTTCAAGGCCCTACTGAGAACTCATCTCCTCCAGGAGGCCTTCCCAGACTGAGCCCCTTCCTTTCTCTCCCCCTCGTCCCCCTCTCCATCCCCCGCATCTTACCTCCTTCTCTTCCCCACAGCACCTGTATATATGTATATATGTTTGTACATATTTAGTACTCTATGTATTTATTTTACTTGTACCTATCTATTATATTTATTTTATTATGTTAGTATGTTTGGTTTTGTTCTCTGTCTCCCCCTTCTAGACTGTGAGCCCACTGTTGGGTAGGGACTGTCTCTATATGTTGCCAGCTTGTACTTCCCAAGCGCTTAGTACAGTGCTCTGCACACAGTAAGTGCTCAATAAATACGATTGATGGATTGATTGATTGATTAATAGTAATAATAAAATGGGGAATGAGACTATGAGCCCCATGTCGGACAGGGAGTGTGTCCAACCTGATGAACTTGTATCTACCCTAGTGATTAGAACAGTGCTTGGCACATAGTAAGCGTTATTCTCTCTCTCTCTCTCTCTCTCTCTCTCTCTCTCTCTCTCTCTCTCTCTCTCTCTCTCTCTCTTTCTCTCTCTCCCTGGATTGAAGTTGCCGCTGCCCCCTTGAACCCTCCCCATCCCCATCTCCCACGGCTCCCCCAGGTTGGCATCACCCCCTGCAGCCAGCCCGGCCGGTCCCCAGCTTCCCCTGCCTTCGAAGCCTCCCCAAATCTGCCCCCGGCAGCCGGGATTCTCCAGTTGATTTCCAACCCTTGTCTTCTTCATCTAAGGCCTTCTGAGCTTACAGGCAGTGTGGCCTAGTGGAAAGAGGCCGGGCCTAGGAGCCAGAGTGCCTGGCTTCTCTACCCAGCTCTGCCTCGGCCTGCTGCGTCACCTTGGGCAAGTCACTTCATTTCTCTGGGCCTCAGTTTCCTCACCTGTGAAATTTATTTATATTTATTATTTATTTATTACTCCATTTATTTTACTTGCACATATCTATTCTATTTATTTTATTTTGTTAGTATGTTTGGTTTTGTTCTCTGTCTCCCCCTTTTAGACTGTGAGCCCACTGTTGGGTAGGGACTGTCTCTATATGTTGCCAACTTGTACTTCCCAAGCGCTTAGTACAGTGCTCTGCACACAGTAAGCGCTCAATAAGTACGATTGATTGATTGATTGATTGAAATGGGGGGTTCAATTCCTGCTCTCCCTCCTACAGTTCACAGTCTTCTAGATGGTAAGCTTAAGTCACTCTTAGTGACTACCAATTCTGTGGTATTGAACTCTCCCAAACACTTAGTACAGTGCCCTGCACACAATTGGTGCTCAGTAAATACCACTGTTTGACTGAGTGCCCAGCGAGAGACAGGGACTGTGTCTGACCTGATCATCTTAGAGAAGCAGTGTGGCTCAGTGGAAAGAGCCCGGGCTTGGGAGTCAGAGGTGGTGGATCCTAATCCCGGCTCTGCCACTTATCAGCTGGGTGACTTTGGACAAGTCACTTAGCTTCTCTGCGCCTCAGTGTCCTCATCTGTAAAATGTGATTAAGACTGTGAGCCCCACATGGGACAACCTGATTACCCTATATCTAACTCAGCGCTTAGAACAGTGCTTAGCAAATAGTAATCTCTTAACAAATACCATCATTATTGTTATTACTATCATCTACCTATTCCAGCCCTTACAACAGTGATTGGCAAATAGTAGATGCTCAACAAATACCGTATTATTATTTTGCTCTTCAATTAGAGTCAGTGATTTCACCGTGATGTACTCCCCTTCGGTCCTATCATACCCCCCGTCTTCTTCCTGCTTCCACTAGCTGTAAATCCCTCGTCTGTTGGTCTGCCCCATGAGGGCAGGGAGCCTGGGTTGGGCTTTAGGGGTCGACTCAATATGTCCAAGACTGAACTCCTTATCTTCCCTCCCAATGCCTGCCCTTTCCCTGACTTTCCCGTCACTGTGGACGGCACTACCATCCTTCCCGTCT
The DNA here is from genome assembly GCF_015852505.1 of Tachyglossus aculeatus. Lineage (NCBI taxonomy): Eukaryota > Metazoa > Chordata > Mammalia > Monotremata > Tachyglossidae > Tachyglossus > Tachyglossus aculeatus. Next base: position 175,128,488 of record NC_052067.1, read on the forward strand.
CACAAGCCCACAACCTTGGTGTCATCTTCGACTCTGCTCTCTCGTTCACCCCTCATCCAATCCATCACCAAAACCTTCTGGTCTCACCTCCATAACATCGCCAAGATCCGCCCTTTCCTCTCCATCCAAACTGCTACCTTGCTGGTTCAATCTCTCATCCTATCCAGACTGGATTACTGCATCAGCCTCCTCTCTGATCTCCCATCCTCCTGTCTCTCCCCACTTCAGTCTATACTTCACGCTGCTGCCCGGTTCATCTTTGTGTAGAAATGCTCTGGGCATGTTACTCCCCTCCTCAAAAATCTCCAGTGGCTACCAGTCAACCTACGCATCAGGCAAAAACTCCTCACTCAGCTTCAAGGCTGTCCATCACCTTGTCCCCTCCTACCTCACCTTCCTTCTCTCCTTCTCCAGCCCAGCCCACACCCTCTGCTCCTCTGCTGCTGATCTCCTCACCGTGCCTCGTTCTCACCTGTCCCGCTGTCGGCCCCCAGCCCACGTCATCCCCCGGGCCTGGAATGTCCTCCCTCCCCACATCCACCAAGCTCGCTCTCTTCCTCCCTTCAAGGCCCTACTGAGAGCTCACCTCCTCCAGGAGGCCTTCCCAGACTGAGCCCCTTCCTTCCTCTCCCCCTCGTCCCCACTCCATCCCCCCCATCTTACCTCCTTCCCTTCCCCACAGCATCTGGATATATGTATATATGCTTGTATATATTTATTACTCTATTTATTTATTTATTTATTTTACTTGTACATATCTATTCTATTCATTTTATTTTGTTAGTATGTTTGGTTTTGTTCTATGTCTCGCCCTTTTAGACTGTGAGCCCACTGTTGGGTAGGGACGGTCTCTATATGTTGCCAACTTGTACTTCTCAAGTGCTTAGTACAGTGCTCTGCACACGGTAAGCGCTCAATAAATACGATTGATTGATTGATTGATTGATTTTGCTTTACTTCTATTTATTCTGATGACTTGACACCTGACCAGATGTTTTGTTTTGTTGTCTGTCTCCCCTTTCTAGACTGTGTGCCCATTGTTGGGTAGGGACCATCTCTACATGTTGCCAACTTGTACACCCCAAGTGCTTAATACAGTGCTCTGCACACAGTAAGCGCTCAATAAATACGATTGAGTGAATGAATGAAGGACTCCCAGGCCCAGAGACCAGCTGGGGGTTCTTCCGGTGGCCCCCCCACCCTCCGGGTTGCCGGCTGATTCAACTCACCGCCATGCACTCGCTCAGGTCCACGGTCACGCGCACTTTCACCGAGACCACCTGGCCCTGTGTCACCGACTCGGGCACAATCATTTCCAAGCTCAGGGGCTTCCTCCTGGCAGCAGCGGGAAGAAGGACGGACAGTCTGTCAGAGTAGGCTGGGGCCCGGGGCGGGGGGTGGGGGTCTAGCGGACAGAGCTCGAGCCTTAGAGACCGAAGCCATGGGCTTTCACCCCCACCCTACCATCGGCCTGCTGGGAGACCCTGGCCGAGTCACTTAACATCTCTGGGGGTCTCAGTTTCCTCTTACATAAACTAGGTATAATACAGGTGATCGGCTCCATGTGGGACAGAGACCGTGTCTGGTCCCAAAGCTTTGAATCAACCCCACAGTAGTGCCTAATGGCTGTGCTCATTCATCACTATGTTACCAACTTGTACTTCCCAAGCGCTTAGTACAGTGCTCTGCACACAGTAAGCGCTCAATAAATACGATTGATGATGATGATGATGATCTGTTCATCGAACAGCAGCGTGGCTCAGTGGAAAGAGCCCGGGCTTGGGAGTCAGAGGTCATGGGTTCTAATCCCGACCCCTCCACTTGTCAGTTGTGTGACTTTGGGCAAATCACTTAACATCTCTGTGCCTCAGTTTCCTCAACTGTACAATGGGGATTGACTGTGAGTCCCACGTGGGACAACCTCATCACCTTGTATCCCCCCCCCCCCCCCCAGTGCTTAGAACGGTGCTTTGCACATAGTAAGCGCTTAACAAATACCATCATTATTATTATTAGGACTGAGCCCCACGTGGGACAACCTGATTTCCTTATATCCCCCTCGGTGCTTAGAAACAAGCAGCATGGCTCAGTGGAAACAGCATGGGTTTTGGAGTCAGAGGTCATGGGTTTGAATCCCGACTCCACCACGTGTCTGCTGTGTGGCCTTGGGCAAGTCACTTAACTTCTCTGAGCCTCAGTTACCTCATCTGTAAAAATGGGGATTAAGACTGTGAGCCCCACGTGGGACAACTTGATCACATTGTATCCCCTCTAGCTCTTAGAACAGTGCTTTGCACATAGTGAGCGCTTAACGAATGCCATTATTATTATAATAATAATAATAGTCCGCTATGTGACCTTGGGCGAGTCTCTTATTTCCCTGGGCCTCGGTTCCCTCATCTGTAAAATGGGAATTCAATACCTGCTCTCCCTCCTAGTTAGATTGTGAGTCCCTTATGGGACAAGCACTGTGTCTGACCTGATTAGCTTGTCCCTACCACAGAGTTTAACAAAGCACTTAGCAAATACCGTTATTATTATAATTATTATTGTTATTATTATTATGAACCATTGAAGAAGCAACTGCCAGGCGTCTTCTCCCTGGAGCGAGCCGGAGAATTTATGTGTGGAACTGGTCTGTCGGAGGCTCGCTGTCCCCAGGGGAGAGGGGTGATGGGTCCGTCCCGGAAGGCCCAGCAGCGGGCCGGCCCTTGGGCCGGGCCTGGCATGGCTAATGGACTGAGCCCATTCCTTCCTCTCCCCCTCGTCCTCCTCTCCATCCCCCCCATCTTACCTCCTTCCCTTCCCCACAGCACCTGTATATATGGATATATGTTTGTACATATTTCTTACTCTATTTATTTATTTATTTATTTATTTTACTTGTACATATCTATTCTATTTATTTTATTTTGTTAGTATGTTTGGTTTTGTTCTCTGTCTCCCCCTCTTAGACTGTGAGCCCACTGTTGGGTAGGGACTGTCTCTATATGTTGCCAATTTGTACTTCCCAAGCGCTTAGTACAGTGCTCTGCACATAGTAAGCGCTCAATAAATACGATTGATGATGATGATAATGGAACCCAAGGTGGGCGATCCCCACACCTCACCCAGGCTGGGAGGTGCCTTGAACCCTGAGTTCCAGTGACTCACCCCCTTCCTCTTAGAGAAGGGCCTTCCCCCACCACCACTGGTCTCCCCACTGGGCTCCTCTCCCTGCCCCCTCCCTAAGAACAAAGGACTGCTTCATCTCCCAGGGAAACTAGAAAAGCAAGAGTCTGTGTGTACCTGGCAGGGGGTGGGGGGAGCGGACGGGGGCCAGACTACTCTGGCCAGGAAGCTGGCTGGGACGATGCCTGGATCCCCTTCCCAGCACTGCTGCCCTCGCTGAGTCCCTGGCCCTGCCTCAGTTTCCCCTCCCCTGACGTGGGAGGACCTGTTCGCCTCCTCTGCTTCCCTCACCTAGGTGAGAGGCACTGTGAGTAGGGGGACCAAGTGGGATCAGCAGGAGAGAGGCTGTGGGGGGAATTCAGCAGGCCGAACTCAGGAGCCAGGGAGCAGGGGAGGGCGGGGGGAGCTGAAGAAGAGGATAGAGCCCAGCCCAGCCCCCTCCTTTCTCCTGGGTGGCCCTTGGAGAGGAAGAGAAAGCAGGGGGTGGCCCCTCGCCCCTCGGAGGCTGGCACCGAGCTGAGCTCTCAGACGGGCCCCCTCGTCATGGAGTCGGTGGCGGGCCCCGGGGGTCTTACCCTTGGATAGGGCCCTGAGCCGTCAGTTGCAGGCAGAGCCCCAGGAGCAGAGCCGACCCCCACAGGGGTGTCACAGGGAGCCGCAGTCGCCACATCCTGGAGGTTCAGAGGCGGTCGAGATCCGGGGAGCCTGGCGCCCCTGAGGCCTGTGCCCACACTTATAGGCAGAGGAGGGCCCGGGCATGGCCAGGAAGGGTGCCCTTGGGGGGGTGGGGGTGGGGGGTGGGACCCACTGGCCTCAGGCAACCAATCACACCAAGTGTGGCGACCTGGGGGTGGGTGGGTGCTTGTCTTTCCACTGGAAAACTCTGAGATGGGAGCCCGATAAGATGGGCAGAGCCAGGCCCCTGCCCAAAGGGATCGGCTGTTCTTCCTTGTTCTCAGAAAACAGAGGCTTGAATAATAATAATGGTGGTCATTGTTAAGCACTTACTATGTGCCAAGCACTGTTCTAAGCACTGGGAAAGAATACGGGGAAATCAGTTTATCCCACGTGGGGCTCACAGTCTTCATCCCCATTTTACAGATGAGGGGACTGAGGCACAGAGAAGTTAAGCGACTTACCCAAAGTTACACAGCTGACAAGTGGAGGAGCCGGGATTAGAACCCACGACCTCTGACTCCCAAGCCGGGGCTCTTTCCACTGAGCCATGCTGCTTCTCATGGAAGGCCTACAGCACAAAGCCCAGGGACCTGGCCCCACCGAGCTACCCATCCGACCTTCCGCTCAGGCCAGGGAGGGGCGTCTCCTCCACTCCCCTTCACTTCCAGGAGGAGAAAGACCCAGCGACTGTCCGTCTCCCTCCACATCATCTGCTTCAAAGCTATCCCTCCTTACCAATCTACTCCCTTGACCCAGTCATCCCCAGATCGCACTCTTCTTTCCTCCCAAATCCACAGCCTAACTGTCCCTCGCTCTCGCCTCTATCGATCGATCAATCAGTGGTGTCTGTTGAGCATTTACAGTGTCAGAGGACTGTACTGAGCACTTGGGAGAGCACAATTCAACAGAATTGGATAGACATGACCCCTGCCCTCAAGGAGCTTTTATAGTCTAGTGCCTCTCCCACCTGAACAGTGCTTGGCACATAGTAAGCGCTTAACAAACACCATAATTATTATTACCTCTGTCCCTCACTCATGCTGTTCCAAGGTCAACCCTAGAGCATCTTTGGCATTATATATTTTATCACCCTTAACCTCTCTGAATGTGGGCATTTTTTTAATGGTAATTGTTAAGTGCTATTTTATCCTAACCAAACTACTTCCTCCAATATCCCTTTATGTGGGGGGGTTGCTAAGTGCTTACTATGTGCCCAGTACTATACTAAGTGCTGGGGTAAGTACAAGCTAATCAGATTGAACATAGCCCTTGTCCCACATGGGACTCAATCTTAATCCCCATTTTACAGATGAGGTAACTGAGGTCCAGAGAAGTTAAATGACTCGTCCAAGGTCACACAACAGACAAGTGGCAGAGCCGGGCTGAGTCCCAGGCGCAGGATCTATCCATTAATTAATAACAATAATAATTATGGTATCTGTTAAGTGTTTACTATGTGCCAGGCACTGTACTAAGCACAGGGGTGGATACGAGTAAATCGGGTTGGTCAGTCCCTGTCCCAGGTAGGGCTCACAGTCTCAATCCCCATTTTACAAACGAGGTAACTGAGGCCAAGAGAAGTGAAGTGACTTGCCCAAGGTCACACAGCAGAGCCGGGATTAGAACCCATGACTTTCTGACTCCTAGGCTAGTGCTCTATCCACTACATCGTGCTGCTTCTCAAGGATTATCATTGTTCTTCCTCCTGCTCCCACTATTTGTAAATCATTTTTGTCTGTCTCTCTCATTGGATTGTAATCATAATTGGGATATTCGTTAAGCCCCTACTGTATGCCAAGCACTGGATTACACGCTGGAGTAGACACAATTTATCAAGTTGGGCACAGTCCCTGTCCCAGGTGGGGCTCAAGTCTAAGAAGGAGAGGAAACAGGTATTGAACCTCCGTTTTACAGTTGAGGAAACTGAGGCACAGAGAAGTTAAGTGATCGGCCCCAGGGTTACACAGCAGGCAGGTGGCAGAGCTGGGGTTCAAAACACATGCTCTTCTGATTCCCAGGCCCGTGCTCTATCCACTAGACCATGCCGTTTCCTACTCCTCCTGGAGTCGCTGCCCGGCAACCCTCCCGCATAGTAAGCAGCATAAGAAGTGGATAGAACCCAGACTTGGGAGTCAAAGGGTCATGGGTTCTAATTCCGGCTCCTCCACTTGCCTGCTCTGTGACCCTGAGCACATCACTTCTCTGGGCCTCAGTTCCCTCATCTGTAAAATGGGACTGAGACTGTGAGCCCCATGTGGGCCAGGGACTGGATCCAACCCAAGCGTGGCTCAGTGGAAAGAGCACGGGTTTGGGAGTCAGAAGTCATGGGTTCAAAGCCCGGATCCGCCGCATGTCTGCTGTGTGACCTTAGGCAAGTCACTTAACTCCTCTAAACTTCAGTTACCTTACCTATAAAATGGGGATTAAGACTGTGAGCCCCACGTGGGACAACCTGATCACATCGTATCCCCCCAGTGCTTGAAACAGTGCTTTGCACATAGTAAGAGCTTAATAAATGCCATCATTATTATTATTATCCACCCCAGCACTTAGTACAGTATCTGGCACATAGTAAGCACTTAACAAATACCAGAATTATTATTACTATTATTATTATTGTTATTATACCACTTCCAGGCTCCCCTCCTGGGAACTCCTCCCGGGCTCCCTGCCCCAAACCCCCACCCTCGCCCCCTCCCCAGGGACCCCGGGGGCCCTCAGGGCCCTGCCATCCACTGTCCCCAGCCCCTCTGCCCTCACCTGCCCGAACCAGAGGTTATGAAAATGCAATCATCGATCCGATCGGACAAGCTGTTTTCACTGCTTCAGGAGCCAAGCCGAGCTCCGTGTTTTCCCAGTCAGCGGCCCCACCTGCCCCGTGCCCGAGGACGTCGAGTGGGCGAGGGAGGGGGACCCTGGGCAGGGGGGAATAATGATGGCATTTGTTAAGCGCTTACTACGTGCCAAAACTGTTCTAAGCACTGGGATACGTACAAGGTAATCAGGTTGTCCCATGTGGGGCTCACAGTCTTCATCCCCATTTTACAGATGAGGTAACTGAGGCCCGGAGAAGTTAAGTGACCTGCCCAAAGTCACACAGCTGACAAGTGGTGGAGCCGGGATTAGAATCCACGACCTCTGACTCCCAAGCCCGGGCTCTTTCCATCAAGCCACGCTGAAGGGGGACAAGGGACTGACCTTCCTAACATCGCTCCAAAAACCACGTCAATTGCGGAGGGCTTTGACCCATGACCGTGATTTGACAGTGGAGAGCTTGGAACTTGTGGTTGGCTCCTTACCAAGGAGAGAGAATCGTCCCGTTCCTCGACAGAGGCCTCCGATCTCTCAACCCCCTCCGCTTCTCCGGAGTCGTCATGCCCCATTTGGTCTTTGTACACGACCTGCCTGGGAAGGGTGTTAAATGTACGGAATGGCTGACGGAGATGATGGGCATGGGTGTCAATAAGGGAGGAAAGATAGTTTTGCTTGGCAGAGGGGTAGTCAGAGTTAAGGCAGGAAAGGATAAACTTGAAGTGAACAAGGTTGGCTTGGTGGTTAGACTTTCGCCAGCAGCGTTCGGCAACTTGAGCATAAGAGTGAAGGAGGCGGACAGTGGCAGTGATCCAGGGCTGTGGGTTAGTGGTGCGAGAGCGGCGAAGGGAAAGGGGAGAGAGTGAGCTGAGTTGAGTAGAGAGGGTGGAGTTGAGAGCAGTCATTTGGTCATCAAGATTGGGCAGAGAGCTGGGTGGGAGAGGGGAAGGGGAAGGGAAGGGGAGGATTGGGAAGGGCAGAAGGGATCAGGGGAATTGATAGTTCATGGTGAGGTCAGCGAGGTAAATGACAGCACAGTGAGTAGTTAACAATTAACACGCAGTAATAATAATAATAATAATGTTGGCATTTGTTAAGCGCTTACTATGTGCAAAGCACTGTTCTAAGCACTGGGGGGGTTACAAAGTGAACAGGTTGTCCCACGTGGGGCTCACAGTCTTAATCCCCATTTTACAGATGAGGTAACTGAGGCTCAGAGAAGTTAAGTGACTTGCCCAAGGTCACACAGCAGACATGTGGCGGAGCCGGGATACGAGCCCATGACCTCTGCCTCCAAAGCCCATGCTCTTTCCACTGAGCCACGCTGCTTCTCTGAGTAGCAGAGTATTGCGACTCTGCTGCAGTAGCAATAATGCAGTAGCACTAAGAAAATAAGTAGATGATGACACCACAGAGAGCAGTTAACAATTAACATGTGAGGGCAGCAATAAAATAAGCAGACAATGACATCACAGAGAGCAGTTAACCATTAACATGCGATAGCAATAATAAGCAGATGGTGACATCACAGAGAGCCGTTAACAGTTAACATTTGATGGCAATAAAACAAGCAGATGATGACATCACAGAGCAGTTAACAATTAACATTCGATAGCAATGATAAAATAAACAGATGATGACATCACAGAGAGCAGTTAACATGCGATAGCAATAACAAAATAAGCAGATGATGACATCATAGAGGGAGTTAACAATTAACATGCAGAAGCAACCATAAAATAGGCAGATGATGCCTGCAGCGGAAGGATGAATTGTCCATGGGTCAGTCAAATCAAATTAAAAAGGCTAATGGCAAGGAAAGTCCAGGGGCTCTTGGCAGAAATGTCTCAGAGGTAGTGGAGGATTCATTCATTCCCCACAGCACCTGTATATATGTATATATGTTTGTACATATTTATTACTCTATTTATTTATTTATTTTGCTTGTATATATCTATTCTATTTATTTTATTTTGTTAGTATGTTTGGTTTTGTTCTCTGTCTCCCCCTTTTAGACTGTGAGCCCACTGTTGGGTAGGGACTGTCTCTATATGTTGCCAATTTGTACTTCCCAAGCACTTAGTACAGTGCTCTGCACATAGTAAGCGCTCAATAAATACGATTGATGATGATGATGATGATAATAAATACGATTGATTGATTGATTCATTCATTCATTCATTCAATCGTATTTATTGAGCACTTACTGTGTGCAGAGCACTGTACTAAGTGCTTGGGAAGTACAAGTTGGTAACATATAGAGATGGTCCATACCCAAAGTGGGCTCACAGTCTAGAAGGGGGAGACAGACAACAAAACAACACATATTAACAAAATAAAATAAATAGAATAGTAAATATGTACAAGTAAAATAAATAGAGTAATAAATCTGTACAAACATATATACAAGTGCCGTGGGGAGGGAAAGGAGGTAGGGCTGGGGGGATGGAGAGGGGGAGAGGAAGGAGGGGGCTCAGTGTGGGAAGGCCTCCTGGAGGAGGTGTGCTCTCAGTAGGGCTTTGAAGGGAGGAAGAGGGCTAGCTTGGCGGATGGGCAGAGGGAGGGCATTCCAGGCCCGGGGGAGGATGTGGGCTGGGGGTCGACGGCGGGACAGGCGAGAACGAGGCCTTGTGAGGAGATTAGCGGCAGAGGAGCGGAGGGTGCTGGCTGGGCTGGAGAAGGAATGAAGGGAAGTGAGGTAGGAGGGGGCGAGGTGATGGACAGCCTTGAGACTTGTCCCACATGAGAAGCATCGTGGCTCAGTGGAAAGAGCCCGGGCTTTGGAGTCAGAGGTTGTGGGTTCAAATTCTGGCTCCACCAACTGTCAGCTGTGTGACTTTGGGCAAGTCACTTAATTCCTCTGTGCCTCAGTTACCTCATCTGCAAAATGGGGATTAAGACTGTGAGCCCCCTGTGGGACAACCTGAATGAATGCCCTCGATGGGCACCTTCCACAGGTCGATGAGGTGAGTCTGGGGGCGGACGTGAGGAGGGGAGTCAGGTTCAGCCCGGAAGGTGCCCTGTCTTCATGTTTTGTCACCTTTCTGCACGTTTTGTTTTGTTGTCTGTCCCCCTTTTCTAGACTGTGAGTCCCTTGTTGGGTAGGGACCATCTCTATATGTTGCCAACTTGTACTTCCCAAGCGCTTAGTACAGTGCTCTGCACACAGTAAGTGCTCAATAAATATGTCTGAATGCATGAATGAATCACTTTGTATCCTCCCCAGTGCTTAGAACAGTGCTTTGCACATAGCGCTTAATAAATGTTATTATTATTATTATTATTATTATTGGGCTCACAATCTATATTCCACCTAAACAGAGCTAGAGATCTTTCTCTGACCTGATCTTAGATAAAAACATTAGTCAAATGGAGGATGGAGTCCCATGGATGGCAGTTCTGGAGTAGGGCAGAACTGTTAAGTGGGGTCATGGAAAGCAGCGTGGCTCAGTGGAGAAAGCACGGGCTTTGGAGTCAGAAGTCATGGGTTCAAATCCCCGCTCTGCCAACTGTCAGCTGTGTGACTTTGGGCAAGTCACTTAACTTCTCTGTGCCTCAGTTACCTCATTTATAAAATTGGAATTGAGACTGTGAACCCCCGTGGGACAACCTGATCACCTTGTAACCTCCCCAGAGCTTAGAACAGTGCTTTGCACATAGCAAGCACTTAATAAATGCTATTATTATTATTATTATTATTATTATTATTATTATTGGAGAGGAGACGCCTGGGATGAGGAATAAACAGCCAAGTAGCATGGGTGGGCTGACTAGGTGCAAATGGTACTTCCCAAGCGCTTAGTACAGTGCTCCGCACACAGTAAGCGCTCAATTAATACGATTGATGATGATGATGATGGGGTTGAGTTAAAGTAACTCGGTGATAACAAAGGCCTTTTTCCCCGGGGAGGGGAGCGGGGGAATGGGGTGGGGGTGGAGGGCTCCTCAAAGAAAGTCGCTTATGAGGTTGGGGGGGATGGAGGCAGGGGGACACAATGTCTCACGATCAAGCAGGAGGACACAATGTCCCACGATCCCAGTTGGCTACTTGGACAGAGTGGAGGTGGCTTCGAGGGGTGAGTGTAGTGATGCTGGTGGGGGGCAGCCCAGGGGCCTCGGTGTCCTCGGGCGGGTGGGGATGCAGATGTCCGGGTGGGGGACGGCCAGGAGCCCGGCCAAGGGGCATGGGCACCCCATAGCAGGCTGCTCGGGGACAGAAGGACGGACCGATGGACAGAGGGAGGGAGGGAGGGAGGGTGAGGGAGCCCCGGCCCTCACGACGACGCCTGGAGGAGAGGGATCCTACCGGGAGCAGCAGGAGCCCAGTGCTTAGTATAATGCTCTGCACAGAGTAAGAGGTCAATTAGTACCACTGATTAGATAAATGCCTGGTAAATATACACCTCCCTTCTTTCCTCCCTGATCATCATCTTCAACCAGTCACTTTCCAGTGGCTTCTTCCTCACTGCTTTCAAACGTGCCCACGTATCTCTTATCCTAAAATCCCATGTTTCCCTTATCCTGAAATCCCATCCCTTGATGCCATGGCTCCTCCAGTTATCACCCCATCTCCCTCCTGTCATTTCTTCTCCAAACACCTGGAGTGAGTTGTTTACACCTGCCGCCTCCACTTCCTCTCCTCCAATTCTCTCCTCTACTCCCTCCAATCTGGCTACTGCCCCTGTCACTCCACAGAAACCGCACTCTCTAAGGTCACCGATGACCTCTTTCTGGACCAATTCAACCACCTCTACTCCAACCTAATCCTCCCTGGCCACTCAGCTGCCTTCGACACTGTGGACCTATGTTTTATCAATCAATCGATCATATTTATTGAGCGCTTACTGTGTGCAGAGCACTGTACTAAGCGCTTGGGAAGTACAAGTCGACAACACATAGAGACAGTCCCTACCCAACAGCGGGCTCACAGTCTAGAAACAGCGGGCTCACAGTCTAGAATGTTTTATCTCTCCAATCAACCCGTGCATCCATTCAGACACCAAATCCTTTCAGTTCTTCCTTCCCAACATCTCTGGAATGTTGTTCTCTCTGTCCAAACTGCTATTCATTCATTCAATAGTATTTATTGAGCACTCATTGCATGCAGAGCACTGTACCAAGTGCTTGGGAAAGTACAGTACAGCAACAGAGAGTAGTAGTAGTGATGGCATTTGTTAAGCGCTTACTATGTGTGAAGCACTGTTATAAGCCCTGGGGGAGATACAAGGTGATCAGGTTGTGCCAAGTGGGGCTCACAGTTTTAATCCTCATTTTACAGATGAGGTAACTGAGGCCCAGAGAAGTTAAGTGACTTGCCCAAAGTCACACAGCTGACAAGTGGCAGAGCAGGGATTAGAACCCATGACCTCTGGCTCCCAAATCTGCGCTCTTTCCACTGAACCACGCTGCTTCTCGTTAGCCACACTGCTTCTCATTACAGTCCCTGTCCACAACAAGCTATCACCCTGGTCCAATCATTTGTCATATCCACATCGACTATTGCATCAGCCTCCTCATGGGCCTCCCTGCCTCCTGGTTCTCCTCATTCTAGTCATTCATTCATTCGATCATATTTATTGAGCGCTTACTGTGTGCAGAGCACTGTACTAAGCGCTTCGGAAGTACCAGTTGGCAACATATAGAGACAGTCTCTACCCAACGACGGGCTCACAGTCTAGAAGGGGGACACAGACAACAAGACAAAACGTGTAGACAGGTGTCAAAACCATCAGAATAAATAGGATTATAGCTATGTGCACAGCATTAATAGAGTAGTAAATATGTACAAGTAAAATACATAGAATAATGAATATGTACAAATATATACAAGTGCTGTGTGGAGGGGAAGGAGGTAGGGCATAGGTGGGGGTGATGGGGAGGAGGAGAGGAAAAAGGGGGCTCAGTCTGGGGTCTATACTTCACTCTGCTGCCTGTATGATTTTTCTAAAAAATTCATTCCATAGGTCTTCTAGATTATGATAAATTTGTTGTGGGCAGGAAATGTGTCTAGCAACTCTGTTGTACTGTACTTTCCCAAGGGCTTGGTAAAGTGTCCTGCATGCAGTAAGTGCTCAGGAAAAGCCACTGATGATATATCCTGAAAAAGCCACATGGCCTACTGGAAAAAGCCAGGGCCTGGGCATCAGAGGACCTGGGTTCTAATCCCAGATATGCCAATATTTTGCTGTATGACCTTGGTCAAGTCACTTCACTTCTCTGTGTCTCAGTTCCCTCGACTGTAATACCCATTCTCCCTCCTACTTGTGAGCCCCATGAGGGACAGGGACTGTGTCTGACCTAAGTTCCTACCTAAGCGTGTAACAAATACCATTAAAAAAAATCCAATGGTTGCCCATCCCCTGCTGCATCAAAGAGAAACTCCTTACCATTGGCTTTAAAGCTCTCAATCAGCCCTCCCTTTCCTAGCTCACTTTACTGCTTTCCCACTTCAACCCAGCCCACACACTTCACCGCTCTTGCGCCAACCTACTCACTGTACCTCCATCTCGTCTTTCTCATCACCAACTCTGCAGCGTGCGGCAGGACTGACACAGAAGCAGAATGAATCAGAAAACAGGAAGCTCCTGGGAGAAATTGTAAAATGCATTGACGTCATACAAGCAAGTCCCTCCAAGTTTTTTCAAGTGAATATAGTTTGATAAAAAGAATACCAGAATTTACCAAGATATAAAAATGGAGAGTACTCATTTGCGGAAAATTTTGGCGATATTTTGGTATTTGACACAGTTTCCATTTGTGGACAGGAGCAAATACCTTTATCTGTATATATAATTTTAAATGCTCCTATCAGCATTTAAGCATGGTATAGTAAGAAGCGGTATAACATAGTGGAGAGACCAAGGGCCTGGGAGTAAGAAGGTCATGGGTTCTAATCCCGGCCCCACCACTTGTCTGCTGTGTGACCTTGGGCAAGTCACTTCACTTCTCTGGGCCTCAGTCACCTCATCTGTAAACTGGGGATTGAAACTGTAAGCTCCACATGGAACAGGGACTGTATCCAACTTGATTTGCCTGTATCCACCCCAGCACTTAGTAGAGTGCCTGGCACATAGTAAGTGCTTAACAAATACCACAATTATGATTATTGTTGTTATCATCTTGCATGTCTATGTGTATTTACCAGGCATTTATCTAATCAGTGGTATTTAGCATTTTTCTAAATCAGTGGTATTTACTGAGCTCTTACTCTGTGCAGAACATTATGCTAAGCACTTGGGGGAGTACAATACAACAGAGTTGGTAGGCATGTTCCCTGTCCACAAAGAGCTCACCTTCCAAAGGGGGACTAGATTATAACCCATTACTCCCATAATATAGAGATAGTTGGACTGAAACTTGATGGAAAAATAGCACCATTCTACCTTGGGACAATGGTTTAAAAATTTAGGGGATATAATCAATTTTCTCTTTTTGACAAGGCTTTGGGAGATGCAAGTTCTCAAGCTCTACTGTTCTCCATCCTCCCATCTCTACTCCATCCTAATCCTCCTCGACCTCTCAGCTAGCTTCGATACTGTCGACCACCCCTTTCTCCTGGAAACAACCAACATCGGCTTCACTGACACTGTCCTATCCTGGTTCTCTTCTTATCTCTCTGGCTGCCCATCCTCAGTCTCTTTCATGGGCTTCTCCTCTGCCTCCCACCCCCTAACTGTAGGGTTCCCTCAAGGTTCAGTTCTGGGTCCCTTTCTATTCTCCAACTACACCCACTCCCTTGGAGAACTCATTTGCTCCGATGGCTTCAACTACCACCTCTACAAAGATGGCACCCAAATGGACATCTCCAGCCCTATTCTCTCTCCCTCTCTGCAGATTCACATTTCCTCCTGCCTTCAAGACATCTCTGCCTGGTTGTCCTCCCAACACCTCAAACTTAACATGTACAAAACAGAGCTCCTTATCTTCCCTCCCAAGCCCTGTCCTCCCCGTGACTTTCCCATCATGTAGATGGCACCACCATCCTTCCTGTCTCACAAGCCCATAACCGTGGCATTATCATTGACTCCTCTCTCTCATTCAACCCACATATTCAACCCATCATTAAATCCTGTTGGTCCCACTTTCACAACATCGCTAAAATCTGCCCTTTCCTCTCCATCCAAAATGCTATCAAGTTAAATGTAATTATTCATCCTATTCCTCCTGGATTACTGCATCAGCCTCCCCGCTGATCTCCCTGCTCACTGTCTCTCCCCACTCCAGTTCATACTGCACTCCACTGCCACAATCATTTTTCTACAGAATCGCTCAGGACATGTTTCCCCACTCAAGAAATGCCAGTGGTTGCCCATCCACCTCCACATCCAACAAAAACTCCTCACCATTGGCTCTAAAGTACTAGATCACTTTGCCCCCTCCTACCTCACCTCGCTACTCTCCTACTACAACCCCATCCACACACTTCGTTCCTCTAATGCTAACCTTCTCACCTTCAAATCTCGATCTTGTCTCTCTCGCCGCCGACCTTTCGCCCACATCCTACCTCTGGCCTGGAATGCCCTTCCTCCTCGTATCAGGCAGATAATTGCTCCCCTCACTTCAAAGCCTTATTGAAGGCCCACCTCCTCCAAGAAACCTTCCCCGGCTAAACCCTCCTCTCCTCTTCTCCCACTCCCTTCTAGGTCTCCCTGACTTGCTCCCTTCATTCATCCCCTGTCTCCAGACTTCCAGGCCCTCAATCCCCACCAGGTCACATCCTCCCAGTACCCCCAGCTTCCCCACCACCCTCTTTCATTCAACTTTATTTATTGAGTGCTTACTGTGTGTACAGTAATGTACTAAGCACTTGGGAGACTATCACATAACAATGAACAGACATATTCCCTGCCCAGAAGGAGCTGGCTTCCATCTCCAGACCTCCAGTCCCACAGCCCCTGACATGGCACATCCTCCCACCTCCCATTTCCACTTCCATCCTCACAGCTCCCACAGGGCTTCTGTACCAATTGACTCACACCCCTCACCATTCCCGCCACTATCTCAGCATTTCCTTTTCCACATATCCCTTTTACCTTTCTCTTCCTCCTCCTACCTGGAATGTCTGCCTGCCTGTCCAGACTGGAAGCTCCTTGAGGGCCAGGACCATGTCTACTGTTGTCCTCTCCCAAGCGCGTAGTAAAGTGCTTGGCATACCATAGACTGGAAGCTCCTTGAGGGGAGGGATTGTTTCTTTTAACTCAATAGTGCTCTCCCAAGCACTCAATGCACTGCTCTACATAGAAATGGCACTCAGAGTCTCTCATTGATTGATTGGTTTGTTAGTTGGTTGGTTAGTTGGTTGTTTGAACGCCCAGAAGAAATTATATCTCCAGAGCACCAAGTCCTTCGAGTTGGAGATGATTTTCTCAGCCTTCTGCTCTCCACAGGCTCCTGACGTGGGGTCCAGTACCTTTTCTGGACATTGAGAGTGATCTCACCTCTCCTAAACCTGGTGACATAGCTGTAGGCCATTAGGCATTAGCGGGGTCACGTCCCTTTTAGCATGTCCCTGTCTCTTTGTATTTATCTAAGCAGCATGGTGTAATGGCTAGAGCATTGGCCTAGGAGTCAGAAGGTTGTGGGTTCTAATCCCGGATCTGCCACTTGTCTGCTGTGTGACTTTGCACAAGTCACTTCACTTTTCTGGGCCTCATTTGCCTCATCTGTAAAATGAGGATTAAGACTGTGAGCCCAGTGTTGGACAGGGACTGTGTCCAAACTGATTTCCTCGTGTCCACCCCAGCACTTAGAACTGTGCCTCACACAGAGTAAGCACTTAACAAATACCACAATTATTATTATTATTATTATTATTATTATTATTATTATTATTATTATTATTATCATTGTTATGTATAAATTCAAGGTGACACTACGGTACTATCCCAAGCATTTAGTACAGCGCTCTGCACATAGTAAGTGCTAAATAAATACCATTTATCCAATGTGTCCAAAAATTTCCAGACCCTGTGATACAAGGCATGCATATGTGACTTTTCCACAAATTTTATGTTAGAGACCTTTATTTAAGATGCTAAGAAGTGGTAGCATCTGAAAAAATCCTTCATTTCAACTGAAATTTTCAAGTATCCCATATAGTTGAAGATTTGGGGATTTTCCGTTAGCCCAACCTCAGATTGGTACCATGTTTAGAGAAGCAGCGTGGCTCAGTGGAAAGAGCCCGGGCTTTGGAGTCAGAGGTCATGGGTTCAAATCTCAGCTCCGCCAATTGTCAGCTGTGTCACTTTGGGTAAGTCACTCAATTTCTCTGTGCCTCAGTTACCTCATTTGGAAAATGGAGATTGACTGTGAGCCCCCTGTGGGACAACTTGACCACATTGTAACCTCCCCAGCGCTGAGAACAGTGCTTTGCACATAGTAAGTACTTCATAAATTCATTCTCAATCTCTTTTGCAGGCTCCTCCTCCCCCTCCCATCCCCTTACTGTAGGGGTTCCCCAAGGTTCAGTGCTTGGTCCCCTTCTGTTCTCGATCTACACACACTCCCTTGATGACCTCATTCGCTCCCATGGCTTCAACTACCATCTCTACACTGATGACACCCAGATCTACATCTCTGCCCCTGCTCTCTCCCCCTCCCTCCAGGCTCGCATCTCCTCCTGCCTTCAGGACATCTCCATCTGGATGTCTGCCCACCACCTAAAACTCAACATGTTGAAGACTGAACTCCTTGTCTTCCCTCCCAAACCCTGCCCTCTCCCTGACTTTCCCATCTCTGTTGACGGCACTACCATCCTTCCCATCTCACAAGCCCACAAGCTTGGTGTCATCCTCGACTCCGCTCTCTCATTCACCCCTCACATCCAAGCCGTCACCAAAACCTGCCGGTCTCAGCTCCGCAACATTGCCAAGATCTGCCCTTTCCTCTCCATCCAAACCACTACCCTGCTCGTTCAAGCTCTCATCCTAGCCCGTCTGGACTACTGTATCAGCCTTCTCTCTGATCTCCCATCCTCATGTCTCTCCCCACTTCAATCCATACTTCATGCTGCTGCCCGGATTTTCTTTGTCCAGAAACACTCTGGACATGTTACTCCCCTCCTCAAAAATCTCCAGTGGCTACCAATCAATCTGCGCATCAGGCAGAAACTCCTCACCCTGGGCTTCAAGGCTCTCCATCACCTCGCCCCCTCCTACCTCACCTCCCTTCATCAATCATCAATCGTATTTATTGAGCGCTTACTATGTGCAGAGCACTGTACCTCCCTTCTCTCCTTCTCCAGCCCAGCCCGCACCCTCCGCTCCTCCGCCGCTAATCTCCTCACGGTGCCTCGTTCTCGCCTGTCCCGCCATTGACCCCCGGCCCACGTCATCCCCCGGGCCTGGAATGCCCTCCCTCTGCTCATCCGCCAAGCTAGCTCTCTTCCTCCTTCAAGGCCCCACTGAGAGCTCACCTCCTCCAGGAGGCCTTCCCAGGCTGAGCCCCTTCCTTCCTCTCCCCCTCGTCCCCCTCTCCATCCCCCCCATCTTACCTCCTTCTCTTCCCCACAGCACCTGTATATATGTATATATGTTTGTACATATTTATTACTCTATTTATTTATTTATTTTACTTGTACATATCTATTCTATTTATTTTATTTTGTTAGTATGTTTGGTTTTGTTCTCCGTCTCCCCCTTTTAGACTGTGAACCCACTGTTGGGTAGGGACCGTCTCTATATGTTGCCAACTTGTACTTCCCAAGCGCTTAGTACAGTGCTCTGCACACAGTAAGCACTCAATTAATACGATTGATTGATAAATGCCATTATTATTATTATTATTATTATTATTATTATTATTATTATTATTATTATCATTATGAAGTTTGTAAGTGCAGCCTGGGACTGGGGTGGATAGGTTTCTATGCACAAACACACACACACATACACACATATGTGGACCTGAGTCTGAACGTTCCCATGGACTTGTGCCCGGGTGGGGGCAAGTGCAGTTGGTTGCCACTGGAAAACTTGGTCTGTCCTCGTGTGCTGGCCAGGTTGGACCCTGGGGCCTTGGGAGGGGTAAGGAGAAGGAGCCCACGGAGTTTGAGGGTCCCAAGCCCAGCTGGAGGGGGGCAGGACAGACGGATGGATGGATGGAGGCGGGGGGCGGGGGTGGGAAGGCCACATTCTCCCAGGGTGGTGCCAGGATAATAATAATATCCCAGACTTCCCAGACTGAGCCCCCTTTTTCCTCTCCTCCTCCCCATCCCCCCTGCCCTACCTCCTTCCCCTCTCCACAGCACCTGTATATAGGCTTGTACAGATTTATTTCTCTATTTATTTTACTTGTACATATTTACTATTCTATTTATTTTGTTAATGATGTGCATCTAGCTCTATTTCTATTTATTCTGATGACTTGACACCTGTCCACATGTTTTGTTTTGTTATCTGTCTCCCCCTTCTGGACTGTGAGCCCGTTGTTCATTCATTTATTCATTCAATTGTATTTATTGAGCGCTTACTGTGTGCAGAGCACTGTACTCAGCGCTTGGGAAGTGCAAGTTGGCAACATATTGATATGGTCTCTACCCAACAGCGGGCTCACAGTCTAGAAGGGGGAGATAGACAACAAAACAAAACATGTTAATAAAATAGAATAAATATGTACAAGTAAAATAAATAAATAAATAGAGCATTAGATACGTACAAACATATATACATATATACAGGTGCTGTGGGGAGGGGAAGGAGGTAAGGTGGGGGGGGATGGGGAGGGGGAGGAGAGAAGAGGGAGGAGGGGGCTCAGTCTGGGAAGGCCTCCTGGAGGAGGTGAGCTCTCAGTAGGACTTTGATGGGAGGAAGAGGGCTAGCTTGGGGGATGTGCGAAGGGAGGGCATTCCAGACCAGGAGGAGGATGTGGGCCGGGGGTCGATGGCGGGACAGGTGAGAACGAGGCACGGTGAGGAGATTAGCAGCGGAGGAGTGGAGGGTGCGGGCTAGACTGTAGAAGGAGAGAAGGGAGGTGAGGTAGGAGGAGGCGAGGTGATGGACAGCCTTGAAGCCGAGCGTGAGGAGTTTTTGCCTGATGCATAGGTTGATTGGTAGCCACTGGAGATTTTTGAGGAGGGGAGTAACATGCCCAGAGAGTTTCTGCACAAAGACTATCCAGGCAGCGGTGTAAAGTATGGATTGAAGTGGGGAGAGAAACGAGGATGGGAGATTGGAGAGGAGGCTGATGCAGTAATCCAGTCAGGACAGGATGAGAGATTAAACGAGGAGGGTAGCGGTTTGGATGGAGTGGCAAGGGTGGATCTTGGTGATGTTGTGGAGGTGAAACTGGCAGGTTTTGGTGATGGATTGGATGTGAGGGGTGAACGAGAGAGCGGAGTCGAGGATGTCACCAAGGTTGCGGGCTTGTGAGACGGGAAGGATGGTAGTGCCATCAACAGTAATGGGAAAGTCAGGGAGAGGGCAGGGTTTGGAAGGGAAGATAAGGAGTTCAGTCTCGGACATGTTGAGTTTTAGATGGCGGGCAGACATCCAGATGGAGATGTCCTGAAGGCAGGAGGAAATGCGAGCCTGGAGGGAGGGAGAGAGAGCAGGGGCAGAGATGTAGATTTGGGTGTCATCAGCGTAGAGATGATAGTTGAAGCCGTGGGAGCGAATGAGTTCACCAAGGTTGTGAGTGTAGATAGTAGGGGACCGAGAAGGGGACTGAGAACTGAGCCTTGGGGAACCCCTACAGTAAGGGGATGGGAGGGGGAGGAGGAGCCTGCAAAAGAGACTGAGAATGAATGGCCGGAGAGATGAGAGGAGAACCAGGAGAGGACGGAGTCTGTGAAGCCAAGGTCGGATAGCGTGTTGAGGAGAAGGGGGTGGTCCACAGTGTCGAAGGCAGCTGAGAGGTCCAGGAGGATTAGGATAGAGTAGGAGCCATTGGATTTGGCAAGCAGGAGGTCATCGGTGACCTTTGAGAGGGCAGTTTCCGTGGAATGTAGGGGACGGTCAAGGAGAGAGTTGGCGTTGAGGAATTCGAGGCAGCGCATGTAGACGACCGTGGGTAGGGACCGTCTCTATTATGTTGACAACTTGTTCTTCCCAACGCTTAATACAGTGCTCTGCACACAGTAAGTGCTCAATAAATATGATTGAATGAATGAATGAATGAATAATAATCATAATAATGATGGTATTTGTTAAGTGCTTACTATGTGCAAGGCACTGTTCCAAGTGCTGGATTAGATACAAGATAATCGTGTTGGACCCAGCCCCTGCCCACATAGGGCTCAGGGTCTTAATCCCCATTTTACAGATGAGGGAACTGAGGCCCAGAGAAGTGAAGTGAGTTCACCCAGCAGACAGATGGCAGAGGTCCTTCTGAATCCCAGGCCTGGTCTTATTCCAGTAGGCCATGCTGCCTTCAAGCCCCATCTGCAGCCCTGCTCTAGCTTCCCTTCTGGCCGCCCTCCAGCCCCCTCTGCACCGCCCCCCCCGACTTCCTCTCCCCCACGACCTGGCCCTCTCTCGACCCCCGCTTTGTCCCACCGTCCAGTTCCCCTCTCACCCCCCTGGCTCCATTCATTCATTCATTCAATCGAATTTATTGAGCACTTACTGTGTGCGCAGCACTGTACTAAGCGCTTGGGAAGTACAAATCATCAACATATAGAGATGGTCCCTACCCAACAACGGGCTCACAGTCTCTACCTCTCCTCTGGCCCCTCTCCGGTCCCCTTGTCTGCCCCCGCCCCGGGCACCACCTCCTGTCTCGCCATGGTCTGGGTTTTGGAGAAGAGCAGGGGCCGCCCAGCCCGAGCTGAGGCCCTTCTGACCGGGCCAAGCTCACCTTGCCTCTGGACCAGGGTGGAAGCCAGTGCCCACCAGCCTGCCAGCCTGCCAACCTGTCAGCTGGCCCAGAACCAGAGATTGAAGCCCAGGGACCCAGCGTCCCAGCTCAGAGACTGGGGGAACTGGGGGAGCGAGACAGGTGTCTCCCCCCTGGGTTCCTGGAGAGGGGGGCAGGATGCCACCCCGCTCTCTCCCCTCCAACCTTCACATGTGCCTGTCCCGCCATCGACCCCCGGCCCACGTCATCCCCCGGGCCTGGAACGCCCTCCCTCTGCCCATCCGCCAAGCTAGCTCTCTTCCTCCCTTCAAGGCCCTACTAAGAGCTCACCTCCTCCAGGAGGCCTTCCCACACTGAGCCCCTTCCTTCCTCTCCTCCTCGTCCCCCTCTCCATCCCCCCATCTTACCTCCTTCCCTTCCCCACAGCACCTGTATATATGTATATATGTTTGTACGTATTTATTACTCTATTTATTTATTTATTTTACTTGTACATATCTATTTATTTTATTTTGTTAGTATGTTTGGTTTTGTCTCCCCCTTTTAGACTGTGAGCCCACTGTTGGGTAGGGACTGTCTCTATATGTTGCCAATTTGTACTTCCCAAGTGCTTAGTACAGTGCTCTGCACACAGTAAGCGCTCAATAAATATGATTGATTGATTGATGATTGATGATGATGATGTGCCACCCCCACTCCTCCTCCCCACCACTTCCTGCTCTGCCTGATTGCCCGAAGGGTGGATGGAGCCCCAGGCCTGCTCTGACTGACCTGCTCAGTGCATCTGTACCCAATGGATGCTCAATAAATAATAATAATAATAATAATAATAATAATGGCATTTATTAAGCGTTTACTATGTGCAAAGCACTGTTCTAAGCGCTGGGGAGGTTGCAAGGTGATCAGGTTGTCCCACAGGGGGCTCACAGTCTTCATCCCCATTTTACAGATGAGGTAACTGAAGCACAGAGAAGTGAAGTGACTTGCCCGAAGTCACACAGCTGACAATTGGCGGAGCCAGGATTTGAACCCATGAACTCTGACTCCAAAGCCCGGGCTCTTTCCACTGAGCCATGCTGCTTCCGCGTGGTGGATCGAGCCCGGGCCTGGGAGTCAGGAGGTCATGGGTTCTAATCCCGGCGCTGCCACTTGTCTGTTGTGTGGACCTGGGCAAGCCACTTCACTTCTCCGGGCCTCACTTACCTCAGCTGTAAAATGGGGATGGAGACTGTCAGCTCCACGTGGGACAGGGACTGTGTCCAACCCGATTTGCTTGTATTTACCCCAGCGCTTAATACAGTGCCTAACACAGAGTAAGCACTTAACAAATACCATTATTATTTGCTGCACATCACACCCAATGGAAACTCAATGAATTCCATTTACTGCCCATCGCACACACTGAGTGCTCAAGAAATACCATTTCCTTCCAGTTCTTTATGCCTCCTTAAATCCCAGCTCCCCCAACAAGCTTTGGACTCTCTCCTGAACCAAATCATTCCTTCAGTTGTCTCGAGCCCACACCACCTTACTTCCACCCTCTTCAGCACTCAGGCAGAGATGCCTGCTCAATTTATTTATTTTGAGCCCTTGTGGTACAAATTTTCATTCTGGTCTACCCAGTTGGAGTATAAATTCCTTGCGGGCAAGTACCTATGTCACTTTTTTATTCTGTTCTTTTTAAATGCCTAGTGCCGAGTACCACACCAAGTGGACACTCAATAAATGCAACTACTACCACGATGATGACGACAATGACTACTACTACTGAGCCCGTTGTTGGGTAGGGACCGTCTCTATATGTTGCCAACCTATACTTTCCAAGTGCATAGTACAGTGCTCTGCACACAGTAAGCACTGAATAAATACGATTGAATGAATGAATGGCCTAGCGGATAGAGCACGGGCCCAGGAGACAGAAGGTCATGGGTTCTAATCCCAGCTCCTCCAACAAGCCTTCCTTGATAACTCTCTCCTCAAACATATCATTCCTTCTGCTGTCTCTAGCCCTCACCACCTTACTTACACCCTCAATCAATCAATCAATCGTATTTATTGAGAGCTTACTGTGTGCAGAGCACCCTCCTTCGCACTCATGCAGAGATGCCTGCTCAATTTATTTATTTTGAGCCACTTGTCTGCTGTGTGGCCTTGGGTAAGTCACTTCACTTCTCTGGGCCTCAGTTACCTCATCTGTAAAATGGGAATTGGGACCGTGAGCCGCACATGGGACAGGGACTGTGTCCAATTGCATTTGCTTGTATCCTCCCCAGCGGTTAGTACAGTGCCTGGCACGTAGTAAGCACTTAACAAATACCACAATTATTATTATTATTACAACTACTACCGCTTGTGCTTCTCTCTGCCCTAAGAGCCTGCCCCTGTGGAACTAGTACCTCCAGTCTCCTTCTGTGTGACCACAACCCATCAACCAGTGGTATTTATTAAGTTCCTACTGAGTGCAGAGCACTGTACTAAGTGCCAGAGAGAGAGCCCAGAAGCAAAATGCTCTGCGCTTCCTGACCCTCAAGAAGCTTAGCATCTAGTTAGCATCCAGCATGGGGAGACAGTCAGGCACTTTCTTGAGGGTAGGGATCTTGCCTTGAACTCTCCTAAGTATTTACTCACAGTAGAAGCTCAGTTAGTGCCACAGATTGGTGAATTATTTATGAAAGGAGAGAACAAGCTGGCTGTGGGCAGGGAATGAGCTTACCACATGGAGATGAAGCGTGGCTCAGTGGAAAGAGCCCGAGCTTTGGAGTCAGAGGTCATGGGTTCAAATCCTGGTTCTGCCAATTGTCAGCTGTGTGACTTTGGGCAAGTCACTTGACTTCCCTGGGCCTCAGTTCCCTCATCTGTAAAATGGGGATTAAGACTGTGAGCCCTCTGTGGGACAACCTGATCACCTTGTAACCTCCCCAGCGCTTAGAACAGTGTTTGCATGTAGTAAGCGCTTAATAAATGCCATCATTATTATTATTATTACCAGTTCTTGGTTGGTAGCACTTAACCCAAGCACAGTACAGTACTCTGCATGCAGTAAATGCTTAATAAATATGGTACAAGAAACAAGGAAATGGCAGGATGCAGTACAACCATGTCAGGAGGAAATCACGGAATAAGTGATTCTATGTATGGATTTACATATGAGAAGCAGCGTGTCTCAGTGGAAAAAGCACGGGCTCGGGAGTCAGAAGTCATGGGTTCAAATCCCAGCTCTGCCAATTAATAATAATGATGGTATTTGTTAAGTGCTTACTATGTACCATCCCCCTCATCTTACCTCCTTCCCTTCCCCAGAGCACCTGTATATATGTATATATGTTTGTACATATTTATTACTCTATTTATTTATTTATGTATTTTACTTGTACATATCTATTCTATTTATTTTATTTTGTTAGTATGTTTGGTTTTGTTCTCTGTCTCCCCCTTTTAGACTGTGAGCCCACTACTGGGTAGGGACTGTCTCTATATGTTGCCAACTTGTACTTCCCAAGCACTCAGTACAGTGCTCTGCACACAGTAAGCACTCAATAAATACAATTGATGATGATGATGTACCAAGCACTGTTCTAAGTGCTGGGGGTGGGGGTTACAAGGTAATCAGATTGTCCCACATGGGGCTCACAGCCTTAATCCCCATTTTACAGATGAGGACACTGAGGCCCAGAGAAGTGAAGTGACTTGCCCAAAGTCACACAGCTGACAATCGGTAGAGCCGGAATTTGAACCCATGACCTCTGACTTCAAAGCCCGTGCTCTTTCTACCAAGCCACACTGTTTCTCGTGGTCAGCTGTGTCAGCTGTGTGATTTTGGGCAAGTCACTTAACTTCTCTGTGCCTCAGTTACCTCATCTGTAAGATGGGGATTAAGTCTGTGAGCCTCATGTGGGACAACCTGATCGCTTTGTATACTACCCAGCGGTTAGAACAGTGCTTTGCACATAGTAAGCACTTAACAAATGCCATCATTATTATTATTATTAGTTAAGGGCCCACATGTGCCGGGTGCTAGAAGATGGGAGCCACATGGATGCTGGGCTGAAGGGACAGGGCTTCTGGGTTCATTCATTCATTCATTCATTCAATCGTACTTATTGAGCACTTACTGTGTGCAGAGCACTGTACTAAGCTCTCGGGAAGTGCAAAATGGCAACAGATAGAGATGGTCCCTACCCAACAGTGGGTTCACAGTCTAGAAGGGGGAGACAGACAACAAAACAAAACGAGTAGACAGTTGTCAATACCATTAAAATAAGTAGAATTATAGCTATATACATGTCATTAATAATGTAAATAGAGTAATAAGTATGTACAAATATACACAAGTGCTGTGGGGAGCGGAAGGTGGTAGGGCAGAGGGAGGGAGGGGGTGATGGGGAGGGAAAAGGAAGAGAGGAAAAAGTGGGGGCTTGGTCTGGGAAGACCTCCTGGAGGAGGTGAGCGCTCAGTAGGGCTTTGAAGGGAGGAAACTTGGAGGACGTGAGGAGGGAGGGCATTCCAGGCCAAGGGAAGGACGTGGGCCGGGGGTTGACGGCGGGACAGGTGAGAACAAGGCCCAGTGAGGAGGTTAGCAGCAGAGGAGCGGAGGGTGTGGGCTGGGCTGGAGAAGGAGAGAAGGGAGGTGAGGTAGGAGGGGGCGAGGTGATGGAGGGCTTTGAAGCTGAGAGGGTTTGAAGGGTTTTGAAGGCTCTTGCCAACGTCTCCCCCTTCTAGACTGTGAGCCTGTTGTTGGGTAGGGACTGTCTCTATATGTTGCCAACCTGTACTTCCCCAAGTGCTTAGTACAGTGCTCTGCACACAGTAAGCACTCAATAAATATGAATGAATGAATGAATGAATGAATGGATGGTTGAAGGGAATTTGAAGGGTTGAGGGGATGGAGTGTTGGGCTGACGGGACAGGGGTGCTGGGTGCTGGAGCCCAGATTCTCCCCCTGGCTGGGAGGAGGTTTACACTTTCAAAGGGGCAAGATATTATATAAAGTAAGTCACCCAAGGGCTTTGGGTGTTGGGTTGGTGTTTTATCAGGGCAGTGTGGCTTAGTGGAGAGATCCCAGGCTTGGGAGTCAGAGGTCGTGGGTTTTAATCCCGACTCCCCCACCTGTCAGCTGTGTGACTCTGGGCAAGTCACTTAACTTCTCTGTGCCTCGGTTACCTCATCTGTAAGATGGGGATGAAGACTGTGAGCCCCACATGGAACAACCTGATTACCTTGTAACCGCTCCAGTGCTTAGACCAGTGCTCTGCACATAGTAAGCGCTTAATAAATGCTATCATTATTACCCCAGTGCTTAGAACAGTGCTTGGCACATAGTGAGCACTTAACAAAAATCATCAAAAAAAAATTAATCTGTGTCCTTGACGGGGCCCTGTTGGTTGAACTTGTGTCAGGCGCTGGGGCTGGGGAGGCCAGTTGGCAGGATTGTCTTCCCGGTGGTTAGTCAGTTGATGTCAAATGTTTTTGTTGCGCATCATTTCCTCCTGCCAACGCTTCCTGGAGTGGCCAGATTTGTTGGCATGTGAGAAGCAATGTTGGCACCCTGCAGAGGCCCGAGTCCTGGGGGGCTCCCCAGTTCAGCTGGATTAGGGAAATCAGGCCCGTGAGGCGCGGGCAGGAGAACATGGGGCATGAGTCGGGGCGTGGCGTGAGCAGTATGGCCTAGTGCCTGGAGCCTGGGCCTGGGAACCAGAAGGACCTGGGCTCTGTTCCCGGCTCTGCCACGTGTCTGCTGGGTGACTTTGGGCTGGTCACTTCACCTCTCTGGGCCTCAATTACCTCATCTGTAAAATGGGGATTAAGACTGTGAGCCCAATGTGGTAAACTCGTGCTCTAGATCATAAACTCGTTCTGGGCAGGAAATGTTTCTGTTTACTGTTATGTTGTAGTTTAGTCCCTTTTAGACTGTGAGCCCACTGTTGGGCAGGGACTGTCTCTGTATGTTGCCAACTTGTACTTCCCAAGCGCTTAGTACAGTGCTCTGCACACAGTAAGCGCTCAATAAACACGATTGATTGATTGATTGTACCCTCCCGAGCATTTAGTAGGGTGCTCTGCACTCGGAAAGCATTCAATAAATCCGACTGAATGAATGAACCAATGGGATGGGGTGCTGGAAGGAGTTGGGAGGGCAAGATCATCCCGAGGTCCATCATCCTGAGCTCCCCAGAGCCTTTTGGCCTTGGCTCTGCCTTGGTCTCCTGAGTGACCTTGAACAAGTCACTTCCTTCTTGGGACCTGTCCCATTTTAATAACAATAATAATAATAATAATAATAATAATAATAATAATAATAGTATTTGTTAAGTGCTTACTATGTGCCAAGCACTGTTCTAAGCACTGGGTGGGGGGGATACAAGGTGATCAAGGTTGTCCCACGTGGGGCTCACAGTCTTTGTCCCCATTTTACAGATGAGGGAACTGAGGCCCAGAGAAGTTAAATGACTTGCCCAAGGTCACACAGCTGACAAGTGGTGGAGTCGGGATTCAAACCCATGACCTCTGACTCCCAAGCCCAGGCTCTTTCCACTGAGCCACACTGCAAGCGCCATGTGTGATAGCAACTGTTTCTGATCTCAAAAACTTGATCTTACCCCACTGCTTGGCACACAGAAAGCATTTAATAAGTGTGCCAATTATTAGGTATACATCTATAAATTATATATTATTTACTTATATCAATTTCTGCCTTCCCCCTCTAGACTGTAAGATCATTGTGGACGGGGGACTTGTCTACCAACTCTATTATACTCTCCCAAACACTTAGTACAGTGTTCTACACACAGTAAGCTCTCAATAAATAGCATTGATGTTGATGTTGATGATTAAATTCAGTCCCTCAGGCTTAGGCATAGACTGCACATCTACTGTGTGCAGAACATTGGACTAAGCACTTGGGTGGGAACAATGGAAGGAGAAAATGTGATAACCACTCAGTCAGTGGCATGAATACTTACTTTGTGCCAAATCATAATAATTTGTTCGTCATTTACTATGTCAGGCACTGTTCTAAGCCCTGGGGTGGATGGATACAAGCTAATCAGGTTGAACACAGTCCGTCCCACGTGGGGCTCACAGTCTCAATCCCCATTTTACAAATGAGATAACTGAGATACAGAGAAGCGAAGTGACTTGCCCAAGGTCACACAGAAGATGTGGCTTCTAGCTTCCAGACCTGGGCTCCATCCACTAGGCCACACTGCTCTTGGCCACGCTGCTTCTCTTCATTCAGCAGAACACTCCACTAAGCAGCTGGGAGATTACAGTAGAGTTAGTAGACATGATCCCTGCCCTCAATGATAGTTACAATCATTTTGGTATTTGTCAAGCATTGCACTAAACCCTGAGGTGGACACAAGATCATCAGGATGGACAGAATCTCTGGTCCACATGGGGTTCACAGTCCAAGTAGGAAGGAGAACAGATTTTGAATCCCCATTTTCAGATGAGGAAACCGGGCCCCGGAGAAATGAAGTGATTTTCACAAGGTCGCAGAGCCAGAATTATGAATCGATCAATCACTCAATCAGTGGTATTTATTAAGTGCTTATTATGTGCTTATTATCTTGTATCTACCTCAGCGCTTAGAACAGTGCTGGGCACATAGTAAGCGCTTAACAAATACCAGCATTATTTGGGACCTGTCCCATTTTACAAATGAGGATAATAATAATAATAATGGTGGTATTTGTTAAGTGCTTATTATGTGCCAAGCACTGTTCTAAGCACTGGAGGGTTACAAGGTAACCAAGGTTGTCCCACGTGGGGCTCACAGCTGACAAGTGATGGAGCTAGGATTTGAACCCACGACCTCTGACTCCCAAGCCCGAGTTCTTCCCTCTGACCCATGCTGCTTCCCATTATTATGTGCAGAGCACTGTACTGAGTGCTTTGGAGAGGATGATACAGCAGAGTTGTTAGAAAGGTGCAGACCTCAGATCTTCTGTCACTCAGGCATGTGATCTTTCCACTTGTCCACATTGCTTCTCTAAGGTGATGCCCCAGGGAACGTGGGACAGGACAAAAGAGTCGGTGGACACAGTCCCTGCCCTCAGGGAGCTCTCAGTCTAATGAAGGAAACCAACACTGAAATAAATTACAGGTAGGAAAAGCAGCAAAATTTAAAGATCAATCCACCAATCAGTCAATGGAATTTATTGAGTGCTTATTACATGCAGAGCACTGTACTAAGCATTTGGAAGAGTAAAATACAGCAGAATTAGCAAACGTTCCTTGCCCATAGTGAACTTACAGACTAGAGGGGGAGACAAAGATATGGATAAAATTGCTGTGGAACAGAGAGAAGTGGATACTATGAAGCAGTGTAGCTCAGTGGAAAGAGCAGGAGCTTTGGAGTCAGTGGTCATGGGTTCAAATTCCAGCTCAACCAATTGTCAGATGTGAGACTTTGGGCAAGTCAGTTAACTTCTCTGTGCCTCAGTTGCCTCATCTGTAAAATGGGGACTAAGACTGAGAGCCCCCCCGTGGGACAACCTGATCACCTTGTAACCTCCCCAGCGCTTAGAAACTGCCCTCTCAAAGGTCACCAATGACCTCCTGCTTGCCAAATCCAACAGCTCCTACTCTATCCTAATCCTCCTCGACCTCTCAGCTGCCTTGGACACTGTGGACCACCCCCTTCTCCTAAACACGCTATCAATCCTTGGCTTCACAGACTCTGTCCTCTCCTGGTTCTCCTCATCTCTCCGGCCATTCATTCTCAGTCTCCTTTGCGGTCTCCTCCTCCCCCTCCCATCCCCTTACTGTAGGGGTTCCTCAAGGCTCAGTTCTTGGTCCCCTTCTGTTATCTATCTACACTCACTCCCTTGATGAACTCATTTGCTCCCACGGCTTCAACTATCATCTCTACGCTGATGACACCCAAATCTACATCTCCGCCCCTGCTCTCTCTCCCTCCCTTCAGGCTCGGGTCACCTCCTGCCTTCAGGACAACTCCATCTGGATGTCTGCCCACCATCTAAAACTCAATATGTCCAAGACTGAACTCCTTATCTTCCCTCCCAAACCCTGCCCTCTCCTGACTTTCCCATCACTGTTGACGGCACTACCATCCTTCCCATCTCACAAGCCCGCAACCTTGGTGTCATCCTTGACTCTGCTCTCTCATTCACCCCTCACATCCAATCCATCACCAAAACCTGCCGATCTCACCTCCGCAACATTGCCAAGATCCGCCCTTTCCTCTCCATCCAAACCGCTACCCTGCTCATTCAAGCTCTCATCCTATCCCGACTGGATTACTGCATCAGCCTCCTCTCTGATCTCCCATCCTCCTGTCTCTCCCTACTTCAGTCTATACTTCACTCTGCTGCCAGGATCATCTTTGTCCAGAAACGCTCTGGGCATGTTACTCCCCTCCTCAAAAATCTCCAGTGGCTACCCATCAACCTACGCATCAGACAAAAACTCCTCACTCTCGGCTTCAAGGCTCTCCATCACCTCACCCCCTCCTACCTCACCTGGCCCCCTCCTACGTCACCTCCCTTCTTTCCTTCTACAGCCCAGCCTGCACCCTTCACTCCTCTGATGCTAACCTCCTCACTGTGCCTCGTTCTCACCTGTCCTGCTGTCGACCCCTGGCCAGCATCCTCCCCCTGGCCTGGAATGCCCTCCCTCCGCACATCCACCAAGCTAACTCTCTTCTTCCCTTCAAAGCCCTACTGAGAGCTCACCTCATCTAGGAGGCCTTCCCAAACTGAGCCCCCTCCTTTCTCTCCCCCTCCTCCCCCTCTCCATCCCCCCGCCTTACTTCCTTCCCTTCCCCACAGCACCTGTATATATGTATATATGCTTGTACATATTTATTACTCTATTTATTTATTTATTTATTTATTTTACTTGTACATATCTATTCTATTTATTTTATTTTGTTAATATGCTTCGTTTTGTTCTCTGTCTCCCCCTTCTAGACTGTGAGCCCACTGTTGGGTAGGGACTGTCTCTATATGTTGCCAACTTGTACTTCCCAAGCGCTTAGTACAGTGCTCTGCACACAGTAAGTGCTCAATAAATATGATTGATTGATTGATTGATTGATTGTCTGTCTCCCCCTTCTAGACTGTGAACCCACAGTTGGGTAGGGACTGTCTCAATATGTTGCCAACTTGTACTTCCCAAGCACTTAGTACAGTGCTCTGCACACAGTAAGCGCTCAATAAATGCGATTGAATGAATGAATGAATGAACAGTGCTTTGCACATAGTAAGTGCTCAATAAATGCCATCATTATTATTATTATTACCCAAGTGTTCAAGTGACAGCAAAAGGGTTCTAATCCCGGCTCCTCCACCTCTCTGCTGTGTGGCATTGGGCAAGGCACTTCACTTCTCTGGGTCTCAGTTTCCTCAATAGTGAAATGGGGCTAATACTGTAAACTCCATGCGGGACAGGGACCGCGTCCAACCCGATTCATTGTATCCACCCCAGCACTTAGTACAGTGCCTGGTGCATAGTAAGCACTTAACAAATACTCCACTTATTATTATTAAGATGAGGAGAGCAGTGGTGTGAAGGGGGTGGGAGGGAAGGTGAGGGCAAAGGGTCGACAAGGAGACAGAGGAGACGGAGTGACCGAACAGGGACGGATGACGGCAGCGCTGACTCCGGCAGATGGCCGGGTGGACCAGGTGACCCGACGAGGTGACGCAGGGCCACCGTGGCCACTGCCAAGGACAATCTTGTGGTCACGGAGCTAATCCCGGGCCCCGCCCTGCTGGAAGCAGCAACAGCAGAGGAGTCAAAGGCCGCAAGTCGGGCAGGGCCGCAGAGCGGCCCTCTGGTTACCAGCCTGCCCCCTGAAGCAGTGGCCTGCTCCACCCCAGCCCGGCAGAATGTGCAGGATTTCTCATGCCCCTGCTTCCATCTTCCCTCCACCCCCTGCACCCCTGACCTGGTGGTACCTCCTCCTCTGCACCCCTGCTCCCCGGGGTTAGAGGTGGAGGGGCTTCCTGGGATAGGGGGCAGGGAGATGTTGGGACAGGGAATGGCGGGGATGGGATGTCAGAATGGGGTGGGTGGCGGGACGGGTGGAGGGTGGGATGGGAGCTGGGGTGAGTGAAGGGCAGGATGGGGAATGGGATGGGTGGATTGTAGGGGAGGCAGGACGGGTAGAGGGCAGAATGAGGGAAGGGGTGAGTAGATCATAGGGGAGGTGAGATGGATGGAAAGAAAAATGGGAGATAATAATGGCATTTATTAAGCATTTCTATGTGCAAAGCACTGTTCTAGGCGCTGGGGAGGTTACAAGGTGATCAGGTTGCCCCATGGGGGGCTCACGGTCTTAATCCCTATTTTACAGATGAGGGAACTGAGGTACAGAGAAGTTAAGTGACTTGCCCAAAGTCACACAGCTGACAAGTGGAGGAGTCAGGATTTGAACCTATGACCTCTGACTCCAAAGCCCATGCTCTCCAAAGCCCAGACTGAGCCCCTTCCTTCCTTTCCCCCTCGTCCCCTCTCCATCCCCCCATCTTACCTCCTTCCCTTCCCCACAGCACGTGTATATATGTATATATGTTTGTACATATTTATTACTCTATTTATTTATTTATTTATTTTACCTGCACATATCTACTCTATTTATTTTATTTTGTTAGTATGTTTGGTTTTGTTCCCTGTCTCCCCCTTCTGGACTGTGAGCCCACTGTTGGGTAGGGACTGTCTCTATATGTTGCCAACTTGTACTTCCCAAGCGCTTAGTACAGTGCTCTGCACACAGTAAGTGCTCAATAAATACGATTGATTGATTGATTGATTGATTTCCACTGAGCCACGCTGCTTCATGATGGGGTGGTGGATTGTAGGGGAGGCAGATGGGTGGAGGGCAGGATTGGGGATGGGGTGGGTGGATTGAAGGCAAGGAGAGATGGAGGGAAGGTGGGCCTGGGGGACAGGAGATCGATGATGGAGGGTGGTTCATTCATTCATTCAATCGTATTTATTGAGTGCTTACTGTGTGTAGAGCACTGTACTAAGCGCTTGGGAAGTACGAGTCAGCAACATATAGAGATTGTCCCTACCCAACAACAGGCTCACAGTCTAGAAGGGGGAGACAGACAACAAAACAAAACATGTAGACAGGTGTCAAAACCATCAGAATAAATAGAATTATAGCTATATGCACTTCATTAACAAAATAGAGTAGTGAATGTGTACAAGTAAAATAAATAGAGTAATAAATCTGTACAAATACATATAAGTGCTGTGGGGAGGGGAAGGAGGGAGGGCAAAGAGGGGGATGGGGAGGAGGAAAGGAAAAATGGAGCTCAGTCTGGGAAGGCCTCTTGGAGGGGGTGAGTTCTCAGTAGGACTTTGAAGGGAGGAAGAGAGCTAGTTTGGTGGATGTGTGGAAGGAGGGCATTCCAGGCCAGGGGAAGGATGTGGGCTGGGGGTCGATGACAGAACAGGCGAGAATGAAGCCCAGTGAGGAGGTTAGTGGCAGAGGAGTGGAGGGTGCGGGCTGGGCTGTAGAAGGAAAGAAGTGAGTTGAGGTAGGAGGGGGCGAGGTGATCGAGAGCCTTGAAGCCAAGAGTGAGGAGTTTTTGCTTAATTCGTAGGTTGACAGGCAACCACTGGAGATTTTTGAGGAGGGGAGTGACATGCCCAGAACGTTTCTGTACAAAGATAATCCGGGTAGCAGAGTGAAGTATAGACTGAAGAGGGGAGAGACAGTAGGAAGGGAGATCAGAGAGGAGGCTGATGCATGGTGGTGGTAGTGGAAGGTAGTGGTGTGGCGGGGGAGAGGCGGGCTCTCTGGGCTCTGGAGGGCAGCAGGCAGGGCCGCCATCAAGGGTGGGCTCAGCTGAGCCAGGGACTACGCCGGGGCCTGGCCTGGCTCTCCTCCTCACCATATACAGGTCCTGAGCCAGCACGGCTGGACGACGGTTCCCGGGAGGGGAGGGAACGACTCCTGTGCTGGAAGGATCTGCTCCCCCCTGGGTGATTATTATTATTATTATTATTATTATTATTATTATTATTATTATTATGTTATTCGTTAAGCACTTACTATGTGCCTCACGCTGTTCTAAGCACTGGGGTAGATACAACGTAATCAGGTTGTCTCACGTGGGGCTCACAGTCTTAAACCCCATTTTGCAGATGAGGTCACTGAGGCACAGAGAAGTTAAGGGGCTTGTCCAAGATCACACAGCAGACAAGTGGCAGGGCAGGGATTAGAACCCACATCCCCTGACTCCCAAGCCCCTGCTCTCGCCACTAAGCCATGCTGCTTCTTGCTCAGCACTCAGGGGGCCTCACCACTCAGACCCCGAGTGCAGGTGGTCAGGAGGGACTGCCTGTCCCCTGCTGTGGAATCCCCTAGGACCAGCCAGGTGACCCTCCCCAAGTTTGTACATATTCATTACTCTATTTATTTATTTGTTTATTTATTTTACTTGTACATATCTATTCTATTTATTTTATTTTGTTAGTATGTTTGGTTTTGTTCTCTGTCTCCCCCTTTTAGACTGTGAGCCCACTGTTGGGTAGGGACTGTCTCTATATGTTGCCAACTTGCACTTCCCAAGCGCTTAGTACAGTGCTCTGCACATAGTAAGTGCTCAATAAATGCGATTGATTGATTGAT
Organism: Tachyglossus aculeatus; assembly: GCF_015852505.1. NCBI lineage: Eukaryota > Metazoa > Chordata > Mammalia > Monotremata > Tachyglossidae > Tachyglossus > Tachyglossus aculeatus. The sequence goes on from NC_052067.1 coordinate 175,163,550, forward strand.
TGGCCACTGGCCATCAACATCCTCTAGCTAGGGGCTGATGGGAAATTCCAGCCTCCAACACTCTGCTCCCCCATCCTGGCTCAGCCTGGGATTGCCCCCTGGCCCCTGCCAGTCCAATAGTATTCAATCAATCGATCAGCTTATTGAGCACTTACTGTGTGAAGAGCGCTGTACTATGTGCTTAGGAGAGTACACTACAACAGAATCTGCAGACATGTTCCCTGTCCATAACGACCTTACTGTTTAGGAGGGGAGACCCCTCCTACCATCTGTCCCGTCTCATAGGCCCACAACCTTGGTGTCATCCTCAACTCCGCTCTCTCGTTCACTCCTCACATCCAAGCCGTCACCAAAACCTGCCGGTCTCAGCTCCGCAACATTGCCAAGATCCGCCCTTTCCTCTCCATCCACACCGCTACCCTGCTCATTTAAGCTCTCATCCTATCTCAGCCTCCTCTCTGATCTCCCATCCTCGTGTCTCTCCCCACTTCAATCCATACTTCATGCTGCTGCCCAGATTGTCTTTGTCCAGAAATGCTCTGGGCATGTTACTCCCCTCCTCAAAAATCTCCAGTGGCTACCAATCAATCTGCGCATCAGGCAGAAACTCCTCACCCTGGGCTTCAAGGCTGTCCATCACCTTGCCCCCCTACTACTACTACCTTGGGTTCCCCAAGGTTCAGTGCTTGGTCCCCTTCTGTTCTCAATCTACACTCACTCCCTTGGTGACCTCATTCGCTCCCATGGCTTCAACTATCATCTCTACGCTGATGACACCCAGATCTACATCTCTGCCCCTGCTCTCTCCCCCTCCCTCCAGGCTCGCATCTCCTCCTGCCTTCAGGAAATCTCCATCTGGATGTCAGCCCGCCACCTAAAGCTCAACATGTCGAAGACTGAGCTCCTTGTCTTCCCTCCCAAACCTTGTCCTCTCCCTGACTTTCCCATCTCTGTTGATGGCACTACCATCCTTCCCGTCTCACAAGCCCGCAACCTTGGAGTCATCCTCGACTCCGCTCTCTCATTCACCCCTCACATCCAAGCCGTCACCAAAACCTGCCGGTCTCAGCTCCGCAACATTGCCAAGATCCGCCCTTTCCTCTCCATCCAAACCGCTACCCTGCTAATTCAAGCTCTCATCCTATCCCGTCTGGACTACTGCACTAGCCTTCTCTCTGATCTCCCATCCTCGTGTCTCTCTCCACTTCAATCCATACTTCATGCTGCTGCCCGGATTATCTTTGTCCAGAAATGCTCTGGGCATATTACTCCCCTCCTCAAAAACCTCCAATGGCTACCGATCAATCTGCGCATCAGGCAGAAACTCCTCACCCTGGGCTTCAAGGCTGTCCATCCATCACCTCGCCCCCTCCTACCTCACCTCCCTTCTCTCCTTCTACTGCCCAGCCCGCACCCTCCGCTCCTCCACCGCTGATCTCCTCACCGTACCTCGCTCTCGCCTGTCCCGCCATCGACCCCCGGCCCACGTCATCCCCCGGGCCTGGAATGCCCTCCCTCTGCCCATCCGCCAAGCTAGCTCTCTTCCTCCCTTCAAGGCCCTGCTGAGAGCTCACCTCCTCCAGGAGGCCTTCCCAGACTGAGCCCCCTCCTTCCTCTCCCCCTCGTCCCCCTCTCCACCCCCCCGCCTTACCTCCTTCCCTTCCCCACAGCAACTGTATCAGCATGCTCACAGTCTAGAAGGGGGAGACAGACAACAAAACAAAACATATTAACAAAATAAAATAAATAGAATAAATATGTACAAGTTGGGTAATAATTATGTACAAACATATATACATATATACAGGTGCGGTGGGGAGGGGAAGGCGGTAAGGCGTGGGGGTGGGGAGGGGGAGAGGAAGGAGGGGCCTCAGTCGGGGCCCCCTCAGTATTGCTGTACCGTGCCCTCCCAAGCAGTACTCTGTACACAGTAGGTACTCAATAAATATTGAATGGAGCTCAGGAATGGAAAGATCCGCCCAATCAGGTCTATCCCGTTATAGGTCTGCCCATCTGCCCAGCCCACAGCCGCCAACTGAGGCAGCCTGGCTCCTGGCTCCAGCTCGGTGGGCTGACAATAATAATAACAATAATAATAATAATAATAATAATAATAATGGTATTTGTTAAGCGCTTACTATGTGCAAAGCACTGTTCTAAGCACTGGGGGGATACAAGGTGATCAGGTTGTCCCACATCGGGTTCACAGTCTTAATCCCCATTTTCCAGACGATGCATCAATCAATGGTATTATTATGCACTTACTATGTGCAGAGCACTCTACTTAGTTCTTGGGAGAGATGGTAGATCCAATCCTTGCCCATAAAGGAATTTACAATCTGGTTTTGGGTGGGGGGGGCCAGAGGTTAAAATTGAGAAGCAGAGTGATGATGATGATGATGGTATTTGTCAAGCGCTTACTATGTGCCAAGCACTGTTCTAAGCACTGTGATAGATACAAGGATATCAGGTTGTCCCAAGTGGGGCTCACTGTCTTAATTACCCATTTTACAGATGAGGTAACTGAGGCACCAAGAAGCTAAGTGACTTCCCCAAAGGCAAACAGCTGACAAGTGGTAGAGTCAATAATGGTCTAGTGGATAGAGGACAGGCCTGGGAGTCAGGAGGACCTGAGTTCTAATGCCACTCTACCACTTGTCCCCTATATAACCATGGGCAAGTCACTTAACTCCTCTGTGCCTTAGTTGCCTCATCTGTAAAATGGGGATTAAGAGCCCGTTGTTGGGTAGGGATTGTCTCTATCTGTTGCTGAATTGTACTTTCCAAGTGCTTAGTACAGTGCTCTGCACACAGTAAATGCTCCATAACTATGACTGAATAAATGAATGACCGGGATCGGGTCCAATCTGAATGGCACATAGTAAGCACTTAACAAAAACCACAGTTATTATTCCTAGAGCCTAGTACAGTGCCTGGCACATAAAAATCACTTCACAAATACCACAATTGTTATTACTATCACTATTAGGGGCAGCCACAGTGTACAGGGATATGGACATAAGCACTGTGGGGCTGGGGGTGGGGTGAGCATCAAAGTGCTTAAGGGGAACAGACCCATTTGCGATGTAGAAGAGGGGGGAATATGGTGGGGAAATAAGAGGTTAGTCAGGAAAGACATCTTGGAGGAGATGGGATTTTAGGAGGACTTTGAAAATGAGGAGAGGGCTGTGTCTGACAGATATGAAAGAGGAGGGAGTTAAGGCATTCATTCATTCATTCATTCAATCGTATTTATTGAGTGCTTACTGTGTGCAGAGCACTGTACTAAGCGCTTGGGAAGTACAAGTTGGCAACAAGTTGGCAGAAGGGAAGATGTGGCCAAAGGGTCAACGGTGAGATGGATGAGATTGAGTTATAGTAAATTCATTCATTCATTCATTCATATTTATTGAGCGCTTACTGTGTGCAGAGCACTGTACTAAGCACTTGGGAAGTACAAATTGGCAACATATAGAGATGATCCCTACCCAACAGCAGGCTCACAGTCTAGAAGGGGGAGACAGACAACAAAACAAAACATATTAACAAGATATAATAAATAGAATAAATATGTACAAGTAAAACAAATAAATAGAGTAATAAATATGTACAAACATATATACATATATACAGGTGATACATAACCCAGGCCTGTGTTCAGTCCATTAGACTACAACTGTTTACATAGGATGAGTAGAACTGATGCAGCAGGGGGGAGAAACTTCCTAAATAAAAACCTATGTTTTCCTACAAGCAAACACTAAAATTTGAAAAAGACATGGAATCATCAACGTACTCAGTAGCCACCTAAAAGGCAAACACTTCGGGCGTGTTGACTTGTTTCCAGGTGACTCACCCGTAACCAATAATCATCCACAGTCCATATCCTTAGTACGGTCCAAGCGCTTAGTACAGTGCTCTGCACATCGTAAGCGCTCAATAAATACGATTGATGATATCCTGCTGGCAAAATCACTTGAGGCTGCTAAGAGGTAAGAGCCAGCGCTATCAAATTCAATGCTTGTAATTCCTGCATTACTGCCGGCAAAGGAGTCCTTTAACTCGCACCTATCTCCAAATACTTCCTAAAGTTTAACCCTCCTGTCCATGCCTCCTGTTGCCAATAACCTGGAACTGGGATTGAACTGCACAGCATTCACCTCTCCGTCATGTGCATTAAAATAGTACGCTGCTTTTGTGGGCACCCTCACTTCTTTCCTGGAACCAGGACGTGCACCCGTGTTATCTTGGGGGACAGGAGAGGAAGACATAGAACGTCTCCCGAAGATATTAGTGAGAGAATCCAGCCTGCTGGAAGAGTCGCTTAGTGGTCATTCGACTGGAGGCTCGTGCCGGAGATGTCTCCTCGGCTGGGTCCGTCACTTCATCCACGAGCAGCGTGGCTCAGTGGAGAAGAGCCCGGGCTTTGGAGTCAGAGGTCATGGGTTCAAACCCCAGCTCCGCCAATTCTCAGCTGTGTGACTTTGGGCAAGTCACTTAACTTCTCTGTGCCTCAGTTGCCTCATCTGTAAAATGGGGATTGAGACTGTGAGCCCCGCGTGGGACAACCTGATCACCTTGTGACATCCCCAGCGCTTAGAACAGTGCTTTGCACATAGTAAGCGCTTAATAAATGCCATCATCATCATCATCATCATCACGAGCACTTCAATATCATCCTCCTGTTCGACAGGAAGTGGTTCCTTTGCAGCTTCCGCTAGCTCTTTCTGAAGCTTGGCTTGCTGTCTCCTTGAGTCCTTTTTATTTTCCGCATTTAAGCGATTGGCTTCCTGGGCCTTCTCTGCCACCCAACGGGTGACCAGCTCTCGGTTGTCTTCAGTAGTTTTCCTCAGCTTCTCTTCCAAAGCTGGGAACGTGATCTGCAGGGCGTCATACTCATCCTTTAGGGTCTGGTTTGCTCTTTCATGGTCCTGCAGCTTGTTGCGAAGCTCCTGGCACTCTGTCTCTAATTCGGCGATCTTCCGCAAATATTATGAGGAGCAGCATGGCTCAGTGGAAAGAGCACTGGCTTTGGAGTCAGAGGTCATGGGTTCAAATCCCGGCTCTGCCTATTGTCAGCTGTGTGACTTTGGGCAAGTCACTTCACTTCTCTGGGCCTCAGTTACCTCATCTGTAAAATGGGGATGAAGACTGTGAGCCCCCGGTGGGACAACCTGATCACCTTGTAACCTCCCCAGCACTTAGAACAGTGCTTTGCACATAGTAAGCACTTAATAAATGTCATTATTGTTATTATTATTAAATATTCTGCAATTTTGGCTTCATTTTCTTGCATCTCTTTGTCCTTCTGTTGCATTTGGTTATTCAGGTCAATTACTGACTGGGCCCACTCCCCACGTTTCTTATGAAGTTCAGTTAGTTCTTCTTGATGTTTTATCCTCATTTGAGCCATTTCTTGCAGTTGTCTATTTTTCCACATTCCATCATGCCCCTGGCTGATTTCATGCTTGCTTTGTACGTCATACTTTTCAGCTTGTAGCTTGCCAGCCAATCCTGACTGGAGATCAAGGCCCTACTGAGAGTTCGCCTCCTCCAGGAGGCCTTCCCAGACTGATCCCCTTCCTTCCTCTCCCCCTCGTCCCCCTCTCCATCCCCCCCATCTTACCTCCTTCCCTTCCCCACAGCACCTGTATATATGTATATATGTTTGTACATATTTATTACTCTAATTTATTTTACTTGTACATATCTATTCTATTTATTTTATTTTGTTAGTATGTTTGGTTTTGTTCTCTGTTTTCCCCTTTTAGACTGTTAGCCCACTGTTGGGTAGGGACTGTCTCTCTATGTTGCCAACTTGTACTTCCCAAGCGCTTAGTACAGTGCTCTGCACACAGTAAGCGCTCAATAAATGTGATTGATTGATTGATTGATTGATTGATTGAGATCTGATTCTCCAGCAGCTTGTTGTACTGCAGGATGATCTCCTCGAAGGCTTACCTGTGCAGCTGGTCCCTCTGCCACAGCTCGTCCGCAATGTGGTGCCTCCAGCCAGGGAGGCTGGTGGCCCTGAGCCCGGCCGCCACGTCGCCGAGGCCACGGGCCCGTGGGCAGGGAGGGCGGACGGTCACTGGCGCCGGGTCTCCCTCGGCCGGGGCCCGGCCTCCCCAGTGCCACCTTAGCCCTCCCTGTTTAGTTAGCCCTAAACTAAATAGTTTAGTGTTCCCACAGACAACGACTCTCCCCGCCTTCAAAGCCTTCTTGAAAGCCCAACTCCTCCAAGAGGCCTTCACTCACCAATGCCCCCTTCCTATTCTCCCACTCCCTTCTGCATCGCCCTGACTTGTGTGGTTCAGTGGAAAGAGCACGGGCTTGGGAGTCAGAGGTAATGGGTTCTAATCCCGGCTCCGCCACTTCTCAGCTGTGTGACTTTGGGCAACTCACTTAACTTCTCTGTGCCTCAGTTACCTCATCTGTAAAATGGGGGTTAAGACTGTGAGCCCCCTGTGGGGCAACCTGATTACACTGTATCCCCTCCAGCGCTTAGAACAGTGCTTGACACATCATCATCATCATCATCATCAATCATATTTATTGAGCACTTACTGTGTGCAGAGCACTGTACTAAGCGCTTGGGAAGTACAAGTTGGCAACATACAGAGACAGTCCCTACCCAACAGTGGGCTCACAGTCTAAAAGAGAAGCAGCGTGGCTCAGTGGAAAGAGCACGGGCTTTGGAGTCAGAGGTCATAAGTTCGAGTCCCACTCCCCCACACGTCTGCTGTGTGACCTTGGGCAAGTCACTTAACTTCTCTGAGCCTCAGTTACCTCATCTGTAAAATGGGGATTAAGACTGTGAACCCCACGTGGGACAACCTGATCACTTTGTATCCCCCCCCAGTGCTTAGAACAGTGCTTTGCACATAGTAAGCGCTTAATAAATGCCAACATAATAAAAGGGGGAGACAGGGAACAAAACCAAACAGACTAACAAAATAAAATAAATAGAATAAATATGTACAAGTAAAATAAATAGAGTAATAAGTATGTACAAACATATATACATATATACAGGTGCTGTGGGGAAGGGAAGGAGGTAAGATGGGGGGATGGAGAGGGGGACGAGGGGGAGAGGAAGGAAGGGGCTCAGTCTGGGAAGGCCTCCTGGAGGAGGTGAGCTCTCAGTAGGGCCTTGAAGGGAGGAAGAGAGCTACCTTGGTGGATGGGAAGAGGGAGGGCATTCCAGGCCCGGGGGATGACGTGGGCCGGGGTCGATGGCGGGACAGGTGAGAACGAGGTACGGTGCTTTACAAATGCCATTATTATTATTATTATTATTATTATTATTATTATTATTATTATTCATCCCCCTTCCCAGCCCCACACCACTTATGTCCAGATCTGTCATTTATTTATTTATGTTAATGTCTGCCGCCCCCTCTAGGCTGTAAGATCATTTACTGTGGGCAGGGAATGTGTCTGTTTATTGTTATATTCATTCATTCATTCTTTCATTCAATCGTATTTACTGTGCACTTACTGTGGGCAGAACACTGTACTAAGTGCTTGGGAGAGGACAATACAACAATAAACAGTCACATTCCCTGCCCACAATGAGTTTACAGTTTGAAGACATCAATGCAAATAAATAAAATGACAAATATGTACATAAGTGCTGTGGGCCTGGGATGGGGGAAGAATAAAGGGAGCAAGTCAGGGGGTGCAGAAGGGAGTGGGAGATGAGGTTGTACTTCCCAAGCACTTAGTACAGTGCTTTGCACACAGCATGAAGTATGGATTGAAGTGGGGAGAGACATGAGGATGGGAGATCAGAGAGAAGGCTGAGACAGTAGTCCAGACGGGATAGGATGAGAGCTTGAACGAGCAGGGTAGCAGTTTGGATGGAGAGGAAAGGGCAGATCTTGGATACTGCCGGGAAGGATGGGAGAGTAGCAGAGAGTGTTGAGAGCTGGAGGGTTGTAGAAAGTGGGGGAGTGACTTTGGGGAGGTCGGACCTGATGGATTTAATTTTGTTAATGAAGTAGGAGGCCAGATCGTTGGGGGTGAGGGAAGGAGGAGGGGGGTTGCAAGATGATCAGGTTGTACCACGTGGGGCTCACAGTTTTAATCCCCATTTTACAGATGAGGTAACTGAGGCACAGAGAAGTTAAGTGACTTGCCTGAAAGTCACACAGCTGACAATTGGCGGAGCAGGGATTTGAACCCATGACCTCTGACTTCAAAGCCCAAGCTCTTTGCACTGAGCCATGCTGCTTGTATTATCTTCTCCCAAGCACTTAGCACACTGCTCTGCACAGAGTAGACTGTAACCCTTTACCATCAATCAGTTCACCCCCTATCATACCTCACTGATTTCCCACTACGACCCAATCCGCACACTTTGCTCCTCCAATGCCAACCTACTCTCTGTACCTCATTTCGTCTATCTCGCCGCCAACCCCTCACCCACGTCCTGGCTCTCTCTTGGAACTCCCTGCCCCTTCACATCTGACAGATGATCACCCTCCCCACCTTCAAAGCCTTATTAAAATCACATTTTCTCCAAGAGACCCTCCCCAACTAAGCCCTCATTTCCCCTTCTCCCTCTCCCTTCTGCATCACTCTTGCACTTGTATCTGAACCCTTAAAGTACTTTATAGTCACCTCACCCTCAGCCCCACAGGATTTAAATACCTACCTGCAATCTATTTTAATGTCTGCTTCCCCCTGTAGACTGTAAGCTCCTTGTGGGAGAAAACTTGTCTACCACCTCTGATGCTTTTTCCCAAATGGTTAGTACAGTGCACTGCACACAGTAAGTGCTCAATAAATGCCACAGATTGATTGATTGATAATAGTAGTAGTGGTAGTAGTAGTAGTAGTAGTACTAGTAGTAGTAGTAGTAGTAATGCTATTTACTGAGAACTCCCTGTGTGCAATGCACTGTACTACTCCCTTGGGAAGTGTAAAAAGAACCACGAGACACTTAATCTGCCCAAAAGGAGCTGCCACTCAATGTAGGACTCTGAGACAGAGATGGACATTCCCCTGGTTTCTGTTTAGAGTGGGCCTGGCACCATTGTCTCCCTAAGGTGTCTAGAGGTGTAGTCAAGCATTTGGTACAGTGTTTGCCCACAGAAATATTCAATTTATCCCACTGATTGGTTAATTAACAGGGCCTGTCTCACAGCCAACCCCTGGCCCACATCCTACCTCTGGCATGGAATGCCCTTCCTCCTGAAATCTGCCAAACAATAACTCTTCCCCTCTTCAAACCCCTACCGAAGGTGCACCTCCTCCAAGAGGCCTTCCTGGACTAAGCCCCGCTTTTCCTCAGCTCCCCCTCCCTTCCGTGTCACCACGACTCGCTCCCTTTGCTCTCGCCTCCTCTCCCTGCACTACAGCACTTATGTATATATAATAATAATAATAATAATAATGATAATAATGGCATTTGTTAAGCCCTTTCTATGTGCAAAGCACTGTTCTAAGCACTGGGGAGGATACAAGGTGATCAGGTTGTCCCACGTGGGGCTTACAGTCTTAATCCCCATTTTACAGGGGAGGTAACTGAGGCACAGAGAAGTTAAGTGACTTGCCCAAAGTCACACAGCTGACAAGCGGCGGAGCCGGAATTTGAATTCATGACCTCTGACTCCAAAGCCCGGGCTCTTTCCACTGAGCCATGCTGCTTCTCTAGATGTATGTATCTATAATTCTATTTATTTATATTGATGCCTGTTTACTTGTATTGATGTCTGTCTCCCCACCTCCCCAGACTGTGAGCCCACTGTAGGCAGGGATTGTTTCTCTTTATTGCTGAATTGTACTTTCCAAGTGCTTAGTATAGTGCCCTGCACACAGTAAGTGCTCAATAAATATGATTGAATGAATGAATGAATGAATGAATGAATGAATGAATGAACAGGGGCTAGGCCTGGGTGTCTGAAAGGGAAGGAGAAAGGCAGGGAGTTAGGGAGAGAGGGAGGGAGGAAGGAGTGGGGCTGGGGAGAGGGCCTGGTTGGAGTGTCGAGGCCAGGGTATCCAGAAGGATATTAACCTAGGTGTCGCTGGGCTCTGGGTGACCTGGGCCCTGGCCTTCATCATCATCATCATCATCAATTGTATTTATTGAGCGCTTACTATGTGCAGAGCACTGTACTAAGTGCTTGGGAAGTACAAATTGGCAACATATAGAGACAGTCCCTACCCAACAGTGGGCTCACAGTCTAAAAGGGGGAGACAGAGAACAAAACCAAACATACTGGCCTTCAAGCTCTCCTGGGGGCAGCGAAAGTGAGGAAAGGCCTGCTGAGGAGCAGCATGGACTTGTGGATAGATCATATAGAGCCCGGTCCTCAGAGTCAAAAGAACCTTGGTTCTAATACCCGGCTCCGCCACTTATCTGCTGTGTGGCCTTGGGCAAGTCACTTCACTTCCCTGGACCTCAGTTACTTCATCTGTAAAATAGGGATGCGTTGCCTCATCTGTAAAGTGGGACATGGTCTGTGTACAATGTGATTAGCTTGCATCTAACTCAGAGCTTAGTACAGTGGCTGGCACATAGTAAATGCTTAACAAACGCCAGAATGAAGGTAGGGGCTGGGGTGACTGACTGGGGCCCTGCTCAGGGCATGGATGGACAGGGGGTGCCCCTAGGACCTGAGGGAGATTGGAGAGGGGCTGAGTGTGAGTGGCCAGGGTGGAGGAGACCCACAAAGGGCTGGGTGTGAGAGAGACTGGAGAGGGGCTGGTTGGGAGGGACTGAGGTGAGGGAGGGCGGGAGGGGCTGGGTGTGAACTGACAGGGTGAGGCAGGCTGGCAGGAGGCTGGGTGTGAGGGGCTGGCATAACAGAGGCTGGTAAGGAGCTATACTACTAATAATAATAATGGCATTTGTTAAGCACTTACTATGTGCAAAGCACTGTACTAAGTGCTGGGGAGGTCTCACGTAAGGTTCACAGTCTTAATCCCCATTTTACAGATGAGGTAAATGAGGCACAGAGAAGTGAAGTGACTTGCCCAACGTCACACAGCTGACAATTGGCAAAGCCGGAATTCGAACCCATGACCTCTGACTCCCAAGCCCGGGCTCTTTCCACTGAGTAAGGAGCCAGGGTGAGGGAGGCTGGCGAAGGACTGGATGTGAGGGGCCCAGGTGAGGGAGGCCGGCAAGGGGTTGGGCATGAGGGGACAGGTGGGGCCGCGGAGAGGGCAGGGGCAGTTCCCACCTGGCGCAACTTTGGGCGCTGGGGACGGGGCCTGAGGAGCCGCGACCTGGCCTCCCGTCATCATCATCATCATCATCAATCGTATTTATTGAGCGCTTGCTGTGTGCAGAGCACTGTACTAAGTGCTTGGGAAGTACAAATTGGTAACATATAGAGACAGTCCCTACCCAACAGTGGGCTCACAGTCTAAAAGGGGGAGACAAAACCAAACATACTACAAAATAAAATAGAGTAGATATGTACAAGTAAAATAAATGAATAAATAGAGTAATAAATATGTACAAACATATATACATATATACAGGTGCTGTGGGGAAGGGAAGGAGGTAAGATGGCGGGGATGGAGAGGAGGAAGAGGGGGAGAGGAAGGAAGGGGGACCTGCCATTGGTCCGAGCCCTGGAGGGGTTCCCCTCTGGGAGCACTCGCCCCAGGGCTGTGCACGGGAATTTGTGGCTTCTCTCAAGTCAGGCTGCTAGACGGGGGGGCCTGGTTTCCCCCACTGCGGCCATCAACCCAGACTTGTGGTAGAGAAGCAGCATAGCTTAGTGGCTAGAGACCAGGCCTGAGAGTCAGAAGGACCTTGTCTCCTGTGTAACCTGGGGCAAGTTGCTTCACTTCTCTGAGCCTCAGGTACCTCATCTGTACAATGGGGATTAAGACTGCAAGCTGCACGTGGGACAGGGCCTGTTTCCAACCTAATTAGCTTTTATCTACAGCAGCGCTTAGATAATGTGCTTAACACATCGTTAGTATTTAAAGAATACCATCATTATTATGAATCACTATGTGTCCCCAGCATCGATCTTAGCCCCGGAGAGGGCCCTCCAGAGGCTCTCCCCCAAGGGCTCCGCACGTGTCCTTGTAGTATCCATGCCTGGCCCGAGCTGAATATCAGACCTGGGGCTCGGTCGTGGCAGGACACTGACCCCCTGCCTGGCTTTGGGCAGTCCACAGGACCTAAAAGGGGATTGTTCCGCAGAGCGACCTCAGGCCTGGTGCCCTCCCCAGCCTCAGCCCTGCCGACAGCCCACCCCCAGGACGGTGGGCAAAGAGTTAAGCGAGCACCTGGGATCTGGGCTTTTCTGGAAATGCAGGATCCGTGGTGGGGGCCTCCCCATGTGGACCTCATCCCGAAAACATTCCCTGGCAGCGGCTCCAGCCAGATGTCATTCCCCCCCAGCCCGCTCTGCCAGTTCCCCTGGTGCTGCCCGGCCTGGCTTGGCCCCGGCCCCAGTGCAAAGGCCCACTCTGCGTGTGCATCCGGACCCCTGGCAGGGCATACCCCCCCGTCTACACCACTGTGCCCGTGGGCATCCAGACCCACAGGTACACACTCCTACCTAATAATAATAATAGTGATTCTGGTATTTGTTAAGCGCTTACCCCATTCCAGGCACTGTACTAAGCCCTGGGGTGGATACAAGCAAATGAGGTTAGACCCAATCCCTGTCCCACAAGGGGCTCACGGTCTTCATCCCTGTTTCACAGATGAGGAAACTCAGGCATAGAGAAGTGAAGTGACTTATCCAAGGTCACAGAGCAGAAAAATGGTGAAGGTGGGATTAGAACCCACTACCTCCTGATTCCCAGGTCTATGCCATCCTCTACACCGTATACTCCGTTGTGCATGTTTGGACATGCACACTCCTGGGCACACATGCGTACCCATCATAGTGTGCATGAGTGCATCCAGACACACAGGCACACACCACGTGTAAACTGTTCTCCATCTACACTCACTCCCTGGGAGAACTCATTCGCTGCCATGACTTCAACTACTATCTCTACGCAGATGATACCTAAATCTACACTTCTCCCTGATCTCTCTCCCTCCCTCCAGGCTCGCATCTCTACCTGCCTTCAAGACATCTCTACTTGAAATGTCCAAAATAGAGCTCCGAACCCTGTCCACTCCCTGACTTTCCCATCACTGTAGACGGCACCACCATCCTTTCGGTCTCACAAGCCTGTAACCTTGGTGTTATCCAAGAGCAACGAGTAGCAGCGTGGCTTAGTGCCTTACTTAACGTCTCTGAACCTCAGTTACCTCATCTGTAAAATGGGGATTAAGAATAATAATAATGGTATTTGTTAAGCACTTACTATGTGCAAAGCACTGTTCTAAGCACTGGATTAAGACTGTGAGCCCCATGTGGGGCAACCTGATTACCTTGTATCTACCCCAGCGCTTAGAACGGTGTTTGACACACAGTAAGCACTCAACAAATACCATTATTATTATTATTATTATTATTATTATCCTTGACTCCTCTCTCTCATTCAATCCACATATTCAATCCATCACCAAATCCTGTTGGTCCCATCTTCACAACATCGCTGAAATCTATCCTTTCCTCTCCATCTGAACTGCTACTGTATTAATACAGTCACTCATCCTATCCTGCCGAGATAACTGCATTAGCCACCTTGATGACCTTCATTCATTCTTTCATTCAATCATATTTATTGAACGCTTACTGTGTGCCGAGCACTGTACTACGTGCTTGGAAAGTATAATTCAGCAATTAAGAGAGACAACACCTGCCCATACCAGACTTACGGTCTAGAGGAGGGAGACAAACATCAAAACAAGTAAACAGGCATCAAAATAAATAAATGGAATTCTAGATCTATACTTAAGTGCTGTGGGGTGGGGAGGGGGGGAGAAGAGCAAAGGGAGCAAGTCGAGGTGACATGGAAGGGAGGGGGAGCTGAGGATGAGGGGGCTTAGTCTGGGAAGGCCTCTTGGAGGAGGCATGCATTCAGTAGGGCTTTGAAGGGGGAAAGACTGATTGTTTGGTGGATTTGAGGAGGGAGGGCATTCCAGGCCAGAGGTAGGATGTGGGCCAGGGGTGGACGGCGGGACAGGCAAGAACAAGGCACAGTGAGTAGGTTAACGGCAGAGGAGAAGATGGTGTGGCCTGGGATGGAGAAGGAGAGAAGGGAGGTGAGGTAAGAAGGGGCAAGGTGATAGAGAGCTTTGAAGCCACTAGTGAGGAGTTTTTGTTTGATACGGACGTTGATAGGCAACCACTGGAGATTTTTGAGGAGGGGGAGGGGACATGCCCAGAGCGTTTCTGTACAAAGATAATCTAGGCAGCAGAGTGAAGTATGGTCTGAAGCGGGAAGAGAGCGGAGGTTGGGAAATCAGAAAGAAGGTTAATGCGGTAATCTACTCGGGATAGGTTGAGAGATTGAACCAGCAAGGTAGCGGTTTGGATGGAGAGGAAAGGGCAGACCTTGGCCATGTGAAGGTGAGACCGGCAAGATTTGGTGACGGATTGGGTATGTGGGCTGAATGAGAGAGTGGAGTCAAGGATGACACCAAATTTGCGGGGTTGTGAGATGGGAAGGATGGTTGTGCCATCCACAGTGACGGGAAAGTTCGGGAGAGGACAGGGTTTGGGCAGGAGCAGTAATAACTTGACACCAGTCCACATTTTGTTTTGTTGTTTGTCTCCCCCTTCTAGATGGTCAGCCCGTTGTTAGTTAGGGACCGTCTCTATATGTTGCCAACTTGTACTTCCCAAGTGCTTAGTACAGTGCTCTGCACACAGTAAGCGCTCAATAAATACAATTGAATGAATGAATAATAATAATAATAGTAATAATAGCTATGGTATTCGTTAAGTGCTTACTATGTGCCAAACACTGTTCTAAGCGCTGGGGTAGATACAAGGTAATCAAGTTGTCCCATGTGGGGCTCACAGTCTTAACTCCCATTTTACCGACGAGGTAACTGAGGCACAGGGAAGTTAAGTGACTTGCCCAAGGTCACAAAGTAGACAAGTGGTGGAGCCGGGATTTTAACCCACATCCTCTGACTCCCAAGCCTGTGCTCTTTGTCCTGAAAGCAGGAGGAGATGCAAGCCTGGAGGAAGGGAGAGAGAACAAGGGGAGGAGATCTAGATTTGGATGTCATCCACATAGAGATGATCATTGAAGCTGTGGGAGCCAATGAGTTCTCCAAGTGAGTGAGTGTAGATGGAGAATAGAAGGGGACCAAGGGATCCCTACAGTTAGGGGACTGGAGGGGGAAGGGGAGCCCTCCAAGCCTGCTGTCTCTCCCCACTCCAGTTCATAATTCACTCTGCTGCCTGGATCATCTTTCTACAAAAGCATTCAGGACACATTACCTCCCTCCTCAAATATCTCCAGTGGTTGTCCATCCACCTCTGTATCAAAAACCCCTCACCATTGGCTTCAAGGCTCTTCATCACCTCGCCCCCTCCTACCTCACCTGGCTTATCTCCTTCCCCATCCCAGCCTGCACCCTCCATTCCTCTGGTGCCGCTAACCTTCTCACTGGGCCTCCATCTCGCCTGTCTCACCATCGACCACTGGCCCACATCCTGCCTCTGTCCTAGAACGCCCTCCCTCATCAAATCCTACGGACAATTATTCTCCCCCCTTCAAAGCCTTACTGAAGGCCCATCTCATCCAAGAGGCCTTCCCAGACTGAGGGCCACTTTTCCTCATCTCCCACTAATAATAGTAATGATTTTGGTATTTGTTAAGCACTTACTATGTGCCAAGCACTGTTCTAAGCACTGGAGGGGGGCAGTACAAGGTAAACTATGTTGTCCCACATGGGGTTCAAAGTCTTAATCCCCATTTTACAGATGAGGTAACTGAGGCACAGAGAATTGAAATGACTTGGCCAAAGTTACACAGCTGACAAGTCGCAGAGCCGGGTTAGAACCCACAGCCTCTGACTCCCAAAGCCATGATCTTTCCACTGAGCCACACTGCACCAACTCCCTTCTGCATCTCCCTGACTTGCTCCCTTTGCTCCTCCCCCGACTCCCAGCCTCACAGCACTTATGCCCAGAACTGTCATTTTATTTATTTGTATTGATGTCTGTTTTCCCACTTCTAGACTGTGAGCTCATGTGGGCAGGAAATGTCACCGTTCATTGTTGTATTGTACTTCCCCAAACATCTAGTACAGTGTTCTGCACACAGTAAGCACTTAATAAATATGATTGAATGAATTAATGTACACCAGTTTGCATGTGTGCCTCCAGAACAGTGAGCACATACATATCTAAGCAGCGTGGCTCAGTGGAAAAGAGCCCGGGCTTTGGAGTCAGAGGTCATGGGTCCAAATCCCGACTCCGCCAATTGTCGGCTGTGTGACTTTGGGCAAGCCACTTAACTTCTCTATGCCTCAGTTACCTCATCTGTAAAATGGGGATTAAGACTGTGAGCCCCCTGTGGGACAACCTGATCACCTTGTAACCTCCCCAGTGCTTAGAACAGTGCATTGCACATAGTAAGTGCTTAATAAATGCCATCATTATTATTATTATTATTATCTACATGAGTGTCCATGTGTGTTTCCAAATCCACAGGCACACCCATAAATATGTGCGTGTGTGTGTGTGTGTGTGTGTGTGTGTGTCTGTGTGTGTGTGTGTGTGTGTGAGACTTGAGAAGAAAAATAAATCAGGGAAGACCTCCTGGAGGAAATGGGAGTCCAGATTTCAGAACAGTTTCAAATCAATCGATCAGCGGTATTTACTGAGCACTTAGTGTGTGCAGAGCACTGTACCAAGTACTTGGGAGAGTACAGTACTACAGAATTGGTAGACACGATCCCTGCCCACAATGACGAATCAATCAATCAATCAATCAATCGTATTTATTGAGCACTTACTGTGTGCAGAGCACTGTACTAAGCGCTTGGGAAGTACAAGTTGGCAACATATAGAGACAGTCCCTACCCAACAGTGGGCTCACAGTCTAAAAGGGGGAGACGGAGAACAAAACCAAACATGCTCACAAAATAAAATAAATAGAATAGATGTGTATGAGTAAAATAAATAAATAAAAAATAGAGTAATAAATATGTACAAACATATATACATATATACAGGTGCTGTGGGGAAGGGAAGGAGGTAAGATGGGGGGGTGGAGAGGGGGAAGAGGGGGAGAGGAAGGAAGGGGCTCAGTCTGGGAAGGCCTCCTGGAGGAGGTGAGCTCTCAGTAGGGCCTTGAAGGGAGGAAGAGAGCTAGCTTGGCGGATGGGCAGAGGGAGGGCATTCCAGGCCCGGGGGATGACGTGGGCCGGGGGTTGATGGCGGGACAGGCGACAACGAGGTACGGTGAGGAGAGTAGTGGCAGAGGAGCGAAGGGTGTGGGTTGGGCTGTAGAAGGAGAGAAGGGAGGTGAGGTAGGAGGGGGTGAGGTGATGGACAGCCTTGAAGCCTTGAATCAAGCAAAAACTCCTCACTCTCAGCTTTAAAGCTCTCCATCACCTCTCCCCCTCTTCCTACCTCACCTCCCTTCTTTCCTCCTACAGCCCAGCCCGCACCCTCCACTCCTTTGACACTAACCTCCTCACTGTACCTCCTATTCGCCTGTCCCGCCGTCGACCCCCGGCCCACGTCCTTCCCCTGGCCTGGAATGCCCTCCCTCCACACACTGCCAAGCTAGCTCTCTTCCTCCCTTCAAAGCCCTACTGAGAGCTCACCTCCTCCAGGAGGTCTTCCCAGACTGAGCCCCCTTTTCCCTCTCCTCCTTCCCATCCCCTCCACCCTACGTCCTTCCCCTCCCCACAGCACTTGTATATATTTGTACAGATTTATTACTCTATTCATTTTACTTGTACATATTTACTATTCTATTTATTTTGTTAATGCTGTGCATATAGCTTTAATTCTATTTGTTCTGATGATTTTGACACCTATGTGTTTTGTTTTGTTGTCTGTCTCCCCCTTCTAGAGTGTGAGCCCGTTGTTGGGTAGGGACCGTCTCTTTATTTTGCCGACTTGTACTTCCCAAGTGCTTAGAAAATGTGTGCAAAATAAAATGGGAAAACAGTTTAAAAGAGAAACTTGAACCAAATGTCCATCTCCCTGAGACAGCCATACCTACTTCTCAGATTTGTCCTGGTGGAGAACATGTAGGGGCTTTGGAAGAAGTAAATTAGTTCTGTGTTATCACAGCTGCCCCAGCCTTGAATTATCCCATGAATAGACTGAGCGAGCTGCAATGCAGAAAGGCTGGATCGGCACAAACGCTTTGGGATTGGGAGTCGTGGCAGTAAAGGAGCACACAAAGCGAAACCATAATCTTTTATAATCATAACCATAATCATAACCATAGTCTTTTATTAGCTTGGTCTCCACCCTCGTAGCAACAGTGCTCTGATGAGGTAGCTCCAACCCATGCTACCAGCTATGAAGAAGTCTAGAAAGCCAAGTACTAATATAACCTCCTCACACACAAAGACCCCAACAAAGCTGAATGTCCACAAGCAAATTATAAATGGAAAATTTTAGATTATTAGAGAAGTATGATATAATCTTTCATTTCATAATTGACTTTCCATCATTTTAACTTATTGCTCAGCCCCTTTCCCTAATGAAACTTTTATATGTTCAATTGGAAAACAGAAAATGAATTATTTGGAATACAATTATATCTTGATCCAGAGGTATTGAAAAGATACTAGACAGTGAGATTTTTAACCCATGGAGATTTCACTATGAAATCACATGGTGTTTTAAGGCTACTTGCATACCAGAACAATTAACTGTAAAACCGCTGTACTGTAAATTCACTCTATGCAGCTTCTTTTTAGTGTTATTTTGAATTCATTCAATCGTATTTATTGAGTGCTTACTGTGTGAAGAGCACTGAACTAAGTGCTTGGGAGAGTATGATACAACAGAGTCGATAGACGTGTTTTCTGACCACAAGGAGCCTGCAGTCTAGAGGGGAAAAAATATGTTTATATAAATAAATAACAGGGGAGGGAGGATGTGGACAAGGGGTTGGTGCTGAGATAGATGAGAGAGGTACAGTCAGAAGGATGGTGTAAGAGGAGTGAAGTGTGTGGACTGTGTTGCAGTAAGAAATCAGCGAGGTAAGGTAGAAGGGGAAGAACTGATTGAATGTTTTAAAGCCAATGGTGAGGTGTTTTTGTTTTGTGCGAAGGTGGACAGGCAATCACTGGAGGTTCTTGGATATGGACTGAATGGTTTTTTTAGAAAAATGATCCTAGCAGCAGTGTGAAAAAAAGACTAGAGTAGGAGAGACAGGAGGCACAGAGATCAGCGAGGAGACTGATGCAGTAGTCAAGGCAGGGTATGCCAAATTATTGGATCAACACAATAGCAGGTCCGATAATGATAATAACAGTAATTGTGGTGTTTGCTAAGTGTTTATTATGTACGAAGAATTGTACTAAACACTGGGGTAAAACAAGATAATCAGGTCTCACAGTCAAAGTAGTAGGGAGAACAGGTATTGCATCCCCAATTTGCAGATGAGGGACTGAGGCACAGGGAAGGTAAGCGACTTTCTTAAGGTTGCACACAAAACAGGTGAGGGACAGAGCCAGGATTAGAACCCAGGTCCTCTGACTCCCAGGCCCAAGCTTTTCCCACTAGGCCACGCTGATTCTCAGAAAGATGGAGAGGAAAGGGATGTTGATGGATTTAAGTGATGTTGTAAAAGTTGAACCAACAGGATTTGGTGACAGATTGAATGTGTGAGATGAATGAGAGAAATGAATCGAGGATAATGCCAAGGTTATGGGCTTGTGAGATAGGGAGGATAGTAGTGTTGTCTACAGTGATGGGGAGAACAAGGTTTGGGTGGGAAGATGAGGAGTTCTGTTTTAGACATGTTAAGTCTGAGGAATCAGTGGGACATCCAAGTAGAGATGTTTTGGGGACAAGAGGAAATGCAAGACTGCAGAGGAGAGAGGTCAGGACTGGAAAGGTAGATTTGGGAATCAGCCTCCTAGAGATAGTAGTTGAAGCCATAGGAGCAAATGAGTTCTCCAAGAGAGTGGGTGTAGATGGAGAATAGATGTCCCCTTCGATTCAGTTCTACAGAAATGAGCCTTGAGGGACTCCTACTGCTACAAATTAGGAGGCAGAGGAGGAGCCAGTGTAAAGCGACTGAGAGGGAACTGTCAGAAAGATAGGAGAACTAGGAGAGGACAGTGTCAGTGAAGCCAAGGTTAGATAGTGTTCCACACTGTCAGACAGGTGAAGTGTCAAGAAGGATTAGGATGGAGTAGAGACCACTGGCTTTGGCAAGAAGGAGGTCATTGATGACCTTAGAGTGGGCAGTTTCCGTGGAGTGAAGGGGGCAGCCCCATCCCCCCGCCTTACCTCCTTCCCCTCACCACAGCACCTGTATATATGTAATAATAATAATAATAATAATAATAATAATAATAATAATGGCATTTATTAAGCGCTTACTATGTGCAGAGCACTGTTCTAAGCGCTGGGGGGATACAAGGTGATCAAGTTGTCCCACGTGGGGCTCACAGTCTTAATCCCCATTTTACAGATGAAGGAACTGAGGCGCAGAGAAGTTAAGTGACTTGCCCAAGGTCACACAGCAGACATGGTGGAGTCGGGATTCAAACCCATGACCTCTGACTCCAAAGCCCGTGCTCTTTCCACTGAGCCATGCTGCTTCTCTATATATTTGTGTATATATTTATGTATATACATATACATAATGTGTATACATGTGTACATTATGTATACATAATGTGTAATGTGTATACATATTATCTATGTATATATTTATATATGTTTGTACGTATTTATTACTCTATTTATTTATTTTACTTTTGCATATTTATTCTATTTATTTTATTTTGTTAATATGTTTTGTTTTGTTGTCTGTCTCCCCCTTCTAGACTGTGAGCCCGCTGTTGGGTAGGGACCATCTCTATATGTTGCCAACTTGTACTTCCCAAGCGCTTAGTACAGTGCTCTGCACACAGTAAGCGCTCAATAAATACGATTGAATGAACGAATGAATGGCCTTACAGTCTAGAGGAGCTAGAGATGGGGAGAGCTGAAGTCTGGTGGATTTGAAGGGGGAGTTACAGATCAGGGAAAGGGCATGAGCAAAGAGGTCAGAGGTAAGAGAGATGAGAATGAGGCACAATGACTGGGTAAGTTTAAGAGGAATAAAGAGTGAGAGCTGGGATGTAGTGAGAGGAAAGAGTGGACAAGTAGGAGAGAGAGACCTGAGGGAGGGCACTAAGGCCAGTAATAATCTTAGTAGACGTTATTATTTTAATCATCATCATTATGTATTTTCTTGAGTGCTTACTGAATAGAGTACTGAATAGAGTTAGAGAAGTAGCGTGGCTCAGCGGAAAGAGCCCAGGCTTGGGAGTCAGTGGTCGTGGTTCTAATCCCGGCTCTGCCACTTGTCTGCTGCGTGACCCTGCACAAGTCACTTCACTTCTCTGGGTCTCAACTCCCTCATTTGGAAAATGGGGAATAAGATTGTGAGCCCCATGTGGGACAACCTGATGACCTTGTATCTCCCCCAGTGCTTAGAACAGTGCTTGGCACATAGTAAGCGCTTTACAAATACCATTATTATTATTAATAAATACAATTGATTGACATTTATTAAGGATTTACTATATACTAAGCTCTAGTTAACAGATCAGAAACTGACTCTGCCCAAGTTGGGGCTCACAATTTATTTTATCCCCACTTAACAAGTAAGAAAATTGAGAGGGAAGACGTGGGTTGAGCTTTTTCTTAGAAAAACGATCTGCACGGCAGAGTAAAGTATGGACCGGAGTGGGGAGAAACAGGGGCCAGGGATGTCAGAGAGGAAGCTGATGCAGTAATCCAGGCGGGATAGGATAAATGCTTGGATTAACATGGTAGCAGTTTGGATTGTTGCCAACTTGAACTTCCCAAGCACTTAGTACAGTGCTCTGCACACAGTAAGTGCTCAATAAATACGATTGAATGAATGAATGGAGAGGAAAGGTCAGATCTTAGCGATGTCATGAAGGTAGAACTGACAGGATTTGGTGACTCACTAAATACGTAGATTGGATGAGAGAGATGTGTCGAAGATAATGCCTAACTTATTTGTGAAGCACGGAGGATTGGGAGTGCCGTCTACAGTGAGGGGAAAGTCAGAGGAAGGATGGGGCTTGGGTGGGAAGATGAGGAGTCGTTTTGAACATGTTAAACTGGAAGTGATGGGAGATATACTGAAGGAAGGAGGAAATCCAAGACTTCAGAATAATGATAATAATGGCACTTATTAAGGGCTTACTTAAAAGTCACTTCTTTTAGACTGTGAGCCCACTGTTGGGTAGGGACTGTCTCTATATGTTGCCAATTTGTACTTCCCAAGCGCTTAGTACAGTGCTCTGCACATAGTAAGCGCTCAATAAATGCGATTGATGATGATGATGATGATGTGCAAAGCACTCTTCTAAGCACTGAGGAGGTTATCCCACGTGGGGCTCACAGCTTTAATCCCCATTTTACAAATGAGGTAACTGAGGCACAGAGAAGATAATAATGGCATTTAGTAAGTGCTTACTATGTGCAAAGCACTGTTCTAAGCGCTGGGGAGGTTACAAGGTGATCAGGTTGTCCCACGGGGGGCTCACAGTCTTAATCCCCATTTTACAGATGAGGGAACTGAGGCACAGAGAAGTTGAGTGACTTGCCCAGTCACACAGCTGACAATTAGCAGAGCTAGGATTTGAACCCATGACCTCTGACTCCAAAGCCAGGGCTCTTTCTACTGAACCATGGAGACATCAGGGCTGGAGAGGGAGATTGGGGAATCATCCCTGTAGAGATGGTGGTTGCCGCCTTGGGACCTTCCCCCCTTCAGTCCTCAAACCCTACTTGCGTCAGAGCAGCATCGCCTAGTATGAGAAGCAGCATGGCCTAGTAGCAAGAGCACGGGCTTGGGAGTCTAAGGATATAGGTCCTAATCCCAGCTCCGCCACTTCTCCGCTGTGTGACCTTGGGCAAGTCACTTTACTTCTCTGTGCTTCGGTTACCTCATCTGTAAAATGGGGATTAAGCCTGTGAGCCCCATGTGGGTCAGGAATTGTGTCCAACCAGATTCCAGTGCTAAGAACAGTGTTTCCAGTGCTTAGAACAGTGCCTCCAATGCTTAGAACAGTGCTTTGCCCTTAGAGAAGCAGCGTGGCTCAGTGGAAAGAGCACGGGCTTTGGAGTCAGAGGTCAGGGGTTCGAATCCCACTCCGCCACATGTCTGCTATGTGACCTTGGACAAGTCACTTAACTTCTCTGAGCCTCAGTTATCTCATCTGTAAAATGGGGATTAAGACAGTGAGCCTCACATGGGACAACTTGATCACCTTGTATCCCCCCTAGCGCTTAGAACAGTGCTCTGCACATAGTAAGCGCTTAACAAGTCATCATTATTATAGTAAGTGCTTAATAAATGCCATCATTATTATTATTATAACCTTGTGTCTACCCAAGTGCTTAGAATAGGGCTTGGCACGTAGTAAGTGCTTAACAAATACCGTAATTATTATTATTATTATCCAAGGAAGCGTTTTGAGGATACAGTGGAATGGAACCTCGGACAGTGCTGCATCCCTGCTGAAAACGGAAAGCCAGAGGCTGAGAACAGACCAGAATGGCCTACTGCCATCAAAAAGGGAGTCGTTCTTTCTCTCAGAAAAATCGTCATACGGAAAGAGAGGCAAAAGAGAAAACATTCATTCATTCAATCGTATTTCTTGAGTGCTTACTGTGTGCAGAGGACTGTACTAAGCGCTTGGAAAGTACAGTTCGGCAACAAATAGAGATAATTCCTACCCAACAATGGGCTCACAGTCTAGAAGTGAGGAGATGGGCCACAAAACAAGTAGATGGGCATCAATAGCTTCAATATAAATATATAGATTGTAGAATTATAGATATATACGCATCATTAATAAAATAAACAGAATAATAAATATGTACATATATACACAAGTGCTGAGGGGCGGGGAGGGGGGTAGAGCAGAGGGAGTGAGTCAGGGAGATGAGGAGGGGAGGAGGAGCAGAGGTAAAGGGGGGCTCAGTCTGGGAAAACGGGGGCTTAGTCTGCACCAGTACTGCAAGCAACAGTCAAGGCCACATGACAAAGGTCAGCCCTGTCTGTGTTCACAATGCGGCTGGGACCGGGAGCCCTTCACTGGCCTCCTTAGCCATACGAGGGCTCATGGGTGACCATCTGCTTCCAATATGAAGGACAATTCTAGGCTTTGATGAAGCCAACAGCCAGCCTTAGCCTTTTTCTAACTAACCCCGTTCTCAGCCCTCCTGTCCACGTGGCTCTTTGTTTCTTATGGTGTTTGTTAAGCACTTACTATGTGCCAGGCACTGAACTAAGTGCTGGGGTAGACACAAGCTGATCAGGTTGGGCACGGTCCCTGTCCCACATGGGGCTCAGAGTTAGAGGATATTGATTTGTACTTTTAAGTTCTGACGCAGCATAGCCTAGTGGAAAGAACAGGAGGCTGGGAGTCAGAGGACCTGGATTCTAATCCCCGCTCTGCCACTTGTCTACTGTCTACTTGTCTACTGTCAGGGAAGCAGTGTGGCTTAGTGGAAAGAGCACGGGCTTGGGAGCCAGAGGTCATGGGTTCTAATTCCAGCTCCATCACTTGTCAGCTGTGTGACTTTGGGCAAGTCACTTCACTTCTCTATGCCTCTGTTCCCTCATTTGTAAAATGGGGATTAAGACTGTGAGCCCCACATGGGACAACCTGCTAACCTTAATAATAATAATAATAATGGCATTTATTAAGCGCTTACTATGTGCAAAGCACTGTTCTAAGTGCTGGGGAGTTTACAAGGTGATTAGGTTGTCCCACGGGGGGCTCACAGTCTTAATCCCCATTTCACAGATGAGGTCACTGAGGCACAGAGAAGTTAAGTGACTTGCCCAAAGTCACACAGCAGACAAGTGGTGGAGCCGGGATTTGAACCCATGACCTCTGACTCCAAAGCCCGAGCTCTTTCCACTGAGCCATGCTGCTTGTATCTTTACCAGTGCTTAGGACAGTGCTTGGCACATAGTGAGTGCTTAACAAATGCCATCATTATTATTATTGCTATTGTGTGACTTTGGACAAATCATTTAACTTCTCTGTGCCTCAGCTTCCTCCACTGTAAAATGGGGATTCCATGCCTGCCCCCTCTCCTACGTAGATTGTGAGCCCCGAGTGGGGCAGGAACTGTATTCAACCTGATTACCTATCTACCCTGGTGCTTAGAATAATAATAATTATTATTATGGTATTAGAACTGTACTTGGCACATAGTAAGCACCTAACAGAAACAATGACATTAGCACAATAACCCGTTGTTGGATAGGGACTGTCTCTATATGTTGCCGACTTGTGCTTCCCAAGAGCTTAGTACAGTACTCTGCACACAGTAAATGCTCAATAAATACGATTGAATGAATGAATCAGTGTTAACTCCTGCAATATTCTTTTTCTTCCTCCCCCTGCTCCCACTATCTGTAAATCATTTTTATCTGTAACTAAACTTTGATTACAGCTTCCTTGATGGTGGGGATTAATCAAGCCTCCTATTGTACTCCCTCAAGCGTTTAACATGGTACTCTGTCCACAGTAGACTTTAAGCTGCTTGCGGGCAGGGATCGGGTCTGCTAACTTTATTTTGCTCTCCCAAGTGCTTAGTACAGTGCTCTGCTTACAGTGCTCTGCTTACGGACAGGGATCCTGCCTACTAACTCTACTGTCCTTTCCCAAGCTGTTAGTACAGTGCTCTGCATACAATGGACTGTAAGCTCCTTGAGATGAAGAAGATAATATTTGTTAAGCACTTACTGTGTGTCAATCATTATTCTAAGTGCCTGGGTAGATAGAAGCTAAACACCTTGGACACCTTGAAAGCAGAAGTTGATTGTGTCTACTAACTCTTTGGCACTCCGCCCAGTGTCAGCACAGTTCTCTTCCTGTAATAGATATTTTATGCATACTATCATTGCAATATGTGTTAAATGCTTATTATGTG
Source organism: Tachyglossus aculeatus (assembly GCF_015852505.1). Lineage (NCBI taxonomy): Eukaryota > Metazoa > Chordata > Mammalia > Monotremata > Tachyglossidae > Tachyglossus > Tachyglossus aculeatus. The sequence goes on from NC_052067.1 coordinate 175,189,565, forward strand.
CTAAGCACTGCAGTAAGCACTAGTAATGATCAGGTTGGACGCAGTCCCTATCCCAAGTGGGGTTCCCAGTTGAAGTGCGAGAGAGAATGGGTATTGAATCCCCATTTTCCCAATGAAGAAACTGAGGCCCAGAGAATTGAAGTGGCTGATTAAAAGGCATCAATCAATCGAGCAATCCATCCATCAGTGACGGCTTACTGTGGGCAGAGCAATATACCAAGCGCTTGGGACATTATAGTATAAGAGAGTTAGTAGAAACATTCCCTGCCCACAAGGAGCTTCCAGTCTAGAGTCATTCAGTAGTATTTATTGAGTGCCTACTGTGTGCAGAGCACTGTACTAAGCACTTGGGAAAGTACAATGCAACAATAAACAGTGACATTCCCTGTCCACGACGAGCTCACAGTCTAGAGTGGGAGAGACAGACAGCAAAACAAATAAATGAAACTACAGATATGAACTTAAGTGCTTTGGGGCTGGGAGGGCGGAAGAGCAAAGGGATAAATAAAATTACAGATATGTGCTTAACTGCTCTAAGGCTGGGAGGAAAGGGAGCAAGTCAGGGCGATGCAGAAGGGAGTGAGAGATGAGGAAAGGTGGGGCTTAGTCTGGGAAGGCCTGTTGGAGGAGATGGGCCTTCAGTAAGCAGGGGAGAGTGGTTGTCTTTCGGATTAGAGGAGGGAGGGCGTTCCAGGCCAGAGGCAGGATGTGGGCTAGGGATCAGCGACCAGACAGACGAGACGGATGCCCAGTGAGAAGGTCAGCACTAGAGGAGCCAAGTGTGTGGGCTGGGTTGGAGAAGGAGAGAAGCTAGGTGAGGTAGGAGGGGGAAAAGTGATGGACAGCTTCAAAGCCAATGGAGAGGAGTTTTTGTTTGATGCAGAGGTGGATGGGCAACCACTGGAGTTTTCTGAGGCGCAGGGTGACGTGTCCGGAATATTTTCCTAGAAAAATGATCCAGGCAGCAGAGTGAAGTATGGACTGCAATGAAAAGTCTCTCCTCCACACCCTAGCCTGCTCCTCTCCAGGATAATAATAATAAAATAATAATAATAATAATAATGTTGGTATTTGTTAAGCACTTGCTATGTGCCAAGTACTGTTCTAAGCACTTGGGGGGATACAAGGTAATCAAGGTTGTCCCATGTGGGACTCACGGTCTTAATCCCCATTTTTTAAAGATGAGGGAACTGAGGCACAGAGAAGTGAAGTGACTTGCTCAAAGTCACACAGCTGACAAGTGGCAGAGCTGGGATTAGAACCCATGACCTCTGACTCCAAAGCCTGGGCTCTTTCCACTGAGCCACGCTTCTTCTGTACTGGGTACTTGGAGGTGTCAGGGGTTTCAGGGGTTTCTCAATCAATCAACCCATCAGTCGAGGTTTCTGTACCTTTATCTCATCTATCTCACTGCTGACCCCTTTCCCAAATCCTCCCTCTGGCGTGGAAATCAATCAATCAATCAATCAATCAATCAATCAATCGTATTTATTGAGCGCTTACTGTGTGCAAAGCACTGTACTAAGCACTTGGGAAGTACAAGTTGGCAACATATAGAGACAGTCCCTACCCAACAGTGGGCTCACAGTCTAAAATCCCTCCCCATTCACATCTGACAGACAATCACTCTCCCCACCTTCAAAGCCTTAATAAAATCATATCTCCTCCAAGAGGCCCGCCACCATCAAGTCCTCATCGCCTCTCCTCCCTCTCCCTTCTACGTCCCCTTTGTACCCTCCACCCCACAGCAGTTGTGTCCAGATCCATAATTTATTCGAATGTCTGTCTCCCACTTTAGACTGTAAGCTGCCTGTGGGCAGGGAATGTGCCTACCAACTCTATTATATTTCTAGACTGTGAGCCCACTGTTGGGTAGGGACCGTCTCCATATGTTGCCAACTTGTACTTCCCAAGTGCTTAGTACGGTGCTCTGCACACAGTAAACGCTCAATAAATACGACTGATTGATTGACATTCTCCCAAACACTTGATAGAGTGCTCTGCCCACAGTAAGCACTCAATAAATAGCACTGGTTGATTGACTGATTCAGGGAGTGAGTGTTTGGAGTCTCAGGGAGAGGTGAAATGGGGTATGGAAATGGGAATGGGGGGGTCTCAGGGAGTGGGTGAACAGGGGCCTCAAGGAGGGACAGTTGGGGGGGTCTCGTGACGGGGTGGGTGGGGATCTCGGGGAGGGGTGGACAGGGTTCTTGGGGAGGGAGGTCTTGGGAAGTGGGTGGTTGGGGCCCCAGGGAGTGGGGGGTCGGAGGATTTGTGGAAGGGGTGGATGGAGGGCGGTCAATATTCCACAGTCATGGTGACCCCTTCGTCGGCCCCGCCTGCAGTGCAGCTGAGCTGAGTCTCCCTGGCCAGGGACTCCAGAACTCAAGCAGGAGACTGTGAGGGGGGCCCCGGCCGCCGTCGTGGAGGCCGCCATGAAGCTCCAGCGTGAAGTGGAGGTGGTGAACCGGCAGCTGCGGGCCTTCGGGCCGAGGCACAGGGGCCGAGGCGCCTGGGCCGGGCTGTCCCCGGGTCACCAGACGGACAAGGGGTCGCCTCGGCCCGGCTGCTGCGGGCGGGGCGGCCCCAGAGGCCTCCCTGGTGGCGGCGGCATCTACCCGGTGATCTGTATCTTGAAGGACAAGGTTGGGGCCCGGTACAAGCAGCGCAGCTCAGTGGAACGAGCACAGGCTTGGGAGTCAGAGATCATGGGTTCAAATCCCGACTCCGCCAACTGTCAGATGTGTGACTTTGGGCAAGTCACTTAACTTCTCTGTGCCTCAGTTACCTCATCTGTGAAATGGGGATTAAGAGCCCTCTGTGGGACAACCTGATCACCTTATAACCTCCCCAGCATACATAGTAAGTGCTTAATAAATGCCATCATTATTATTGTTATTATTATGGGTTCAAATCCCAGCTCCGCCAATTGTTAGCTGTGTGACCTTGGGCAAGTCACTTAACTTCTCCGTGCCTCAGTTACCTCGTCTGTAAAATGGGGATGAAGACTGTGAGCCTCAAGTGGGACAACCTGATCACCTTGTATTCTCCCCAGTGCTTAGAACAGTGCTTTGCACATAGTAAGCGCTTAAAAAATACCATCATTTTTATTATTATTACAAGGTGAGCCAGGAAAGAGTTGGGGGTGGCGGGGATGATGCTCATGACTCCCCTTCCTTCTCCCCTCCCCCGCCGGACCCCAAATGTACCTATACATAAAGATGTGTACATATCTATAATTTCATAATTCTATTTATCTATTTTAATGGTATTGACACCTGTCTACTTGTTTTGTTTTGTTGTCTGTCTCCCCCTTCTAGACTGTGAGCCCATCGTTGGGTAGGGACCGTCTCTATCTGTTGCAAAATTGCACTTCCCAAGCGCTTAGTCCAGAGCTCTGCACACAGTAAGCGCTCAATAGATATGATTGAATGAATGAATGAACACACGTGCCCCCAGGGGGAAGAGGGAAGAAGAGTCAGTCAGTCAGTCAGACATTTACTGTGCAGAGCACTGTACTGAGTGCTTGGGAGAGTACAATAGAACAATAATAATAACTTTGGTATTCATTAAGCACTTACTATGTGCCAGACACTGTACTAAGCACTGGGGGGGATACAAGCAAATCAGGTTAGACAAAGTCCCTGTCCCAAATGGGGCTCACAGTCTTAATCCCCATTTTACAGATGAGGTAACTGAAGCTCCGAGAAGTGAAGTGACTTGCCCAGGGCCACCCAGCAGATGAATGGCAGAGGCAGGATTAGAACCCATGACCTTCTGACTCCCAAGCCCATACTCTATCCACTACACCATGCTGCTTCCCAATATACCAACATTCATTCATTCATTCATTCAATCATATTTATTGAGCTCTTACTGTGTGCAGAGCACTGTACTAAATGCTTGGAAAGTACAAATCGGCAACAGGACATGGTCCCTGCCCACGATGAGCTTATAATAATAATAATAATAATGATAATAATAATAATAATAATAATGGCATTTATTAAGTGCTTACTATGTGCAAAGCACCGTTCTAAGCACTGGGGAGGTTGCAAGGTGATCAGATTGTCCCACGTGGGGCTCACAGTCTTAATCCCCATTATACAGATGAGGGAACTGAGGCCCAGAGAAGTGAAGTGACTTGCCCAAAGTCACACAGCTGACAACTGGCGGAGCCAGGATTGGAATCCATGACCTCTGACTCCAAAGCCCGTACTCTTTTCCACTGAGCCACCATGCTTCTACCTTGCAGCCTAGAGGCCTAATCTCACCGAGGAGAAGCTGCAGGAAGAGAAGGAAGGGAAGCAGCATGGCTCAGCGGAAAGAGCCCGGGCTTTGGAGTCAGAGGTCATGGGTTCAAATTCCGGCTCCGCCAATTGTCAGCTGTGTGACTTTGGGCAAGTCACTTAATTTCTCTGTGCCTTGGTTACCTCATCTGTAAAATGGGGATTAAGACTGTGAGCCCCCCGTGGGACAACCTGATCACCTTGTAACCTCCCCAGTGCTTAGAACAGTGTTTTGCACATAGTAAGCACTTAATAAATGCCATCATTATTATTATTATTATTAAGGAAAGCTGGGAATCTGGAGCCGCTCCTGAGGCCTGGGAGAAGAGGGGTGTCAGGAAGCTGGTCCCCAGAGAACGTTCCCTCCCAAGATCCGTTTGTAGCCGGTCACAGCCCCGGGGTCTGGAGCAGAGCCTGGGCAAGCCTGGCTCGGGGCTCGGTCTTGAGTGCCAGGAGTAACTCAACCTTCCTGATCCAACTTCCTTCCTGGAACGGGAGGGCAGAGCCGGGAGGGTTTCGAGTGAGGGGGTCTTCCCCTCTCCCCCTCGTCCCCCTCTCCATCCCCCCATCTTACCTCCTTCCCTTCCCCACAGCACCTGTATATATGAATATATGTTTATACATATTTATTACTCTATTTATTTATTTTACTTGTACATATCTATCCTATTTATTTTATTTTGTTAGTATGTTTGGTTTTGTTCTCTGTCTCCCCCTTTTAGACTGTGAGCCCACTGTTGGGTAGGGACTGTCTCTATATGTTGCCAATTTGTACTTCCCAAGCGCTTAGTACAGTGCTCTGCACATAGTAAGTGCTCAATAAATACGATTGATGATGATGATGAGTGAGGGGGTCCATGGGGAGAGGGGGGATTCGGGTGGGGTGGATGGATGAGGCAGCTTGGGGTGGGGGGACCGGGGAGAGTTAGGGGCCCAGCCCGGCCCCATCTTCAGTCAATCGACTAAGTCAAGACATTTATTGAGTTCTTGCCGAGGGCTACACATTGCGCTAAGTGCTTGAGGAGAACAACGGTGGAACAATCATATTGGTTAAGCTGTTACTGTTTGCTAAGCATTGTACTAAGCACTGTACTGTAGAGAAGCAGCGTGGCTCAGTGGAAAGAGCACAGGCTTTGGAGTCAGTGGTCATGGGTTCAAATCCCGACTCCGCCAATTGTCAGCTGTGTGACTTTGGGCAAGTCACTTCAGATGCCCTAGTAGCTAGCTCCTTTTTAGATTTAGAAAAATGATGTTTGTGTAATTAAGAAAAGGCATCTGCAGTTTATTTAGCATTGAAGGTGGACAAGAGTATTTTCTGGCCAGTTTAATATGTGGGAGGTTTAGCTTCTGTGTATATATGTACATATGTTTGTACATATTTATTACTCTATATATTTATTTTACTTGTACATATCTATTCTATTCATTTTATTTTGTTAGCATGTTTGGTTTTGTTCACTGTATCCCCCTTTTAGACTGTGAGCCCACTGCTGGGTAGGGACTGTCTCTATATGTTGCCAACTTGTGCTTCCCAAGCGCTTAGTACAGTGCTCTGCACACAGTAAGCGCTCAATAAATACGACTGATTGATTGATTGATTCTCTGTGCCTCAGTTACCTCATCTGTAAAATGGGGATTAAGACTGTGAGCCCCCCATGGGACAACCTAATCACCTTGTAGCCTCCCCAGTGCTTAGAACAGTGATTTGCACATAGTAAGCACTTAATAAAGGCCATTATTACTAAGTACTTGGGAGAGGACAGTTTTTTTGTTTGTTTTTCTATGGTATTTGTTAAATTCTTATTATGTGCCAGGCACTGTTCATTCATTCAATCGTATTTGTTGAGCATTTACTGTGTGCAGATCATGGTACAAAGCGCTCACTGCTCTAAGCCCTGAGGTATTCATTCATTAATTCAATCACATTTATTGAGCGCTTACTGTGTGCAGAGCACTGTACTAAGCGCTTGGGAAGTACAGGTCGGCAACATATAGAGACGGTCCCTACCCAACAACAGGCTTGCAGTCTAGAAGGTAGATACAAGTTCATCAGGTTGGACACAGTCCCTTTCCCACATGAGGTCCACAGTCTTATCTCCATTTTATGGATGAGGGAATTGAAGCACAGAGAAGTGAAGTGACTTGCCCAACATCACACAGCAGACTAATGGCGGAGCTGGGATTAGAACCCATCTCCTTCTGACTCCCAGGCCGTGCTCATTCCAGTAGGCCCTACTGCTTCTGTTCCCTGCCCGCAGTGAGCTTACAGTCTGGGGCGGGGGGAGAACAGAGACATTAATATAAATAAATAAATTATAGATATGTACAAAAGTGCTTTGGGGCTGAGGATGATGGAAATATGAGGGAAAATCCAAGTGCAAGAGCAACACAGAAGGGAGTGGGAGAAGAAGAAATGAGGACTTACTCGGGGAAGACGTCTTGGAAGAGGTGTGGATCGACGATGGGGAAAGCGATCGTCTGTCGGATATGGGAGGGAAGGGAGTTCCAGGCCAAAGGCAGGAATGGGGGCAACAGGTCAGTGGTGAGATAGATGAGATCAAGATACATTGTGTTGGTTGGCACTAGAGTGAAGTGTGCAAGCTACTGTGAACTTGGCTTGGGCAGGGAATGTGCCTACCAACTCTGTTATATTGTACTCTCTCAAGTGCCTAGTACAGTGCTCCGCACACAGTAAGCATTCAATAAACAGGATTCAGAGATTGATTGGGTTATAGTAGGAAATCAGGAAGCTAGCTCTCTTCCTCCCTTCAAGGCCCTACTGAGATCTCACCTCCTCCAGGAGGCCTTCCCAGACTGAGCCCCTTCCTTCCTCTCCCCCTCGTCCCCCTCTCCATCCCCCCATCTTACCTCCTTCCCATACCCACAGCACCTATATATATGTATATATTTTTGTACATATTTATTACTCTATTTATTTATTTATCTTACTTGTACATTTCTATTCTATTTATTTTATTTTGTTAGTATGTTTGGTTTTGTTCTCTGTCTCCCCTTTCTAGACTGTGAGCCTGGTGTTGGGTAGGGACTTTCTGTATATGTTGCCGACTTGTGCTTCCCAAGTGCTTAGTACAGTGCTCTGCACACAGTAAGCGCTCAATAAATACGATTGATTGATTGATTGATAAGGTAGGGTAAGGCGACTGAGTGCTTTAAAGTCAATGGTAAGGAGTTTCTGTTTGATGAGGAGGTGGATGGGCAACCAGTGGAACTTCTTGAAGAGTGAGGAAACATGGACTGAATGGTTTGTACAAAAATGATCTGTGCAGCAGAGTGAATAATAACCATTATTATTATTATGGTATTGGTTTATTTGATGGCATTTATTTAAGCGCTTACTGGTTAAGCGCTTATTGTGTGCCAAGCACTGTTCTAAGCGCTGGGGTAGAGACAAGATAATCAGGTTGTCCCACATGGGGCTCTCAGTCTTAATCCCCTTATTACAGATGAGGTAACTGAGGCACAGAGAAGTGACTTGCCCAAGGTCACAGAGCAGATAAGTGGCAGAGTCAGTACTAGAACCCAGGTCTTTCTGACTCCCAAGCCCCATGCTCTTTCTACTGAGCCACGCTGCTTCTACAAGTACGGACTGGAAGTATGGAAGTATGGGCTGGAGTGGGGAGAGACGGGAGACAGGGAAATCAGCAAGGAGGCTGATGCGGTAATCCACGTGGAAAAGGATAAATGCTTGGATTAACATGGTAGCTGTTTGTATGGAAAGGAAAGGGTGTGATGTGAAACTGACAGGATCTGGAGACAGATTGAATATGTGGGTTGAATGAGAGAGATGAGTCAACGATAACACCAAGGTTAGGGCCTTGTGAGACATGAAGGACGGTGGTGCCGTCTACAGTCATGGGACAGTCAGGAGGACAGCCGTTGGATGGAAAGATGATGAGGAGTTCTGTTTTGGACATGTTACATTTGAGGTGTCAGGAATACATCCAAGTAGAGATGTCCTGAAGGCAGGAGGAAATACGAAACCACAATATCTCTGCCCTCAAGGATCTCCCAATCTAATGTGGGGAGGAGACAGACAAAAATGAATTTTGTGCAGTGAAAGCTGTCTCACGTCACTGATTTCCAACTACAGCTCGGCCGACACACTTCATTCCTCGAAGCAGCGTGGCTCAGTGGAAAGAGCACAGGCTTTGGAGTCAGAGGTCACGGGTTAAAATCCCGGCTCCGCCAATTGTCAGCTGTGTGACCTTGGACAAGTCACTTAACTTTTCTGGGACTCAATTCCCTCATCTGTAAAATGGGGGTTAAGACTGTGAGCCACCCGTGGGACAACTGATCACCTTGTTACCTCCCCAGCACTTAGAACAGTGCTTTGCACATAGTAAGTACTTAATAAATGCCATTATTATTACTATTATTATTATTATCATCTCGCCACCCACCCCTTGCCCACATCCTCCCTCCCCCTTTAATAATTAATAATATTGATGGCATTTATTAAGCGCTTACTATGTACAAAGCACTGTTCTAAGCGCTGGGGAGGTTACAAGGTGATCAGGTGATCAGGTTGTCCCACAGGGGACTCACAGTCTTAATCCCCATTTTACGGATGAGGGAACTGAGGCACAGAGAAGTTAAGTGACTTGCCCAAAGTCACCCAGCTAACAATTGGCAGAACCGGGATTTGAACCCATGACCTCTGACTCCAAAGCCCATGCTCTTTCCACTGAGCCATGCTGCTTCCTCTGCTTCCAACAGACCTCTACTCTCCCCAACTTCAAAGCCTTATTAAAATCACATTAAAAGCAAGCTGTAACTTTGTTGTGGGCAGGGAATGTGTCTGTTATAGTGTTGTATCGTACTCTGCCTGGTGAGTATATATGTTTGTATGTATTTATTACTCTATTTATTTATTTTACTTGTACATATTTATTATATTTATTTTATTTTATTAACATATTTTGTTTTGTTCTCTGCCCTTCTAGACTGTGAGCCCACTGTTGGGTAGGGACCGTCTCTATATGTTGCCAACTTGTACTTCCCAAGCGCTTAGTACAGTGCTCTGCACACAGTAAGAGCTCAATAAATATGATTGAATGAATGAATGAATTTATTTAAGGAAACAAATGGACAGAGGGCGGATGAAGGGATGGATAGAGGGATGGACAGCAGGAGAGAAGGAGGGAAGGCGGGAAAAAGGTGGAAGGGAAGCAAGAGTGCCACACGCAGTAGCTCAGGGTAGGTGTGTGTGCCCAGGCTTCCCTGCTGTTCTGGCCTTCTCCTGGCTCCGGGCTGTGTGCCTCCCTCTCCCAATGATACTTTTTTTTTCAGAAATGGGAACTTGGAGGCTGGAATTTTTGTGGGAGGAGGAACTGGACCGGGTGCTGATTGGCTGCCCCGAGCACTCCCTGCCCCAACTCCTTTCTCCGGCTATAAGTTTGGGAGCTGGCCTCAGGGAAGCAAGGCTCCCTGGATCTCGACCCCCTCTGGACCTCCGGGATGCGGCGACTGCAACTCCCTGTGATTCTGCTCCTGGGGCTCTGCCTGCAGCTCATGGCTCAGAGCCCCTTCCAACCGTAAGACCGCAGGGGCCCACCACCAACTCCATGATGGGGCCCGACTGAGAGCTCAGTTTGGCACTGGCCCTAAAGGGTGAGGGGTGAGGGACCAAGGGAAGGGAGGGGGTTGGGTGGGGTCTTCCCACTCTTCAGCTCCTCCCACCCTCCCACCCTCCTGAAGTCAGTCTCAGGGTAGGGGTGGGAGCGTGAGCCTCTTTTGCCCCCCGTCCTGCCCTAACAACCTCTCTCCTGTGGACCCCACTCTGTCCCCTACCCACAGTGTCCTTCCCCAAGGCTGGAGCTGCAGAGAGGGTGACCAAGTCCTCCCATGGCAGGGGAGAGGAAACTGAGGCAGGGCCCAGGAATTAGCGAGAGCACGTAGGTAATGAATGGGACCCAGAGTCCGTGTCCTCTTCTTCCTGGGCTGCCCTGCTGAGAAATGGGGCAGAGGGCGAAGTCAAGATGGTGAAAGGTGAGGGCCAGAGCCTGAAGAAGCAGGGTGAGGAGGGCAGAGAGGACTTGACTCTCCAAAGGAAGAACGGGACTGAGTTCTTGGACTGAGGCAGGGGACAGGTTGTTCTGTAGCTGGCCCAGGCTGGGAGCACCACAGGCCACTGAGAGGAGTGGGTTGAGGGGAGAAACTGAGGGGAAGAGGGGAGAGGAGGAGGTGAAGACACTGCTTTCTCCTCTGGGCTGAGAGCTGGAAGGGCCCTAGCCAGAGAGGCTCTGCCTTGTATCTACCCCACCGCTTAGTACAGGTCCTGTCACATATTAAGTTCTTAACAAACACTTAGAGAAGCATCATGGCTCAGTGGAAAGAGCACGGGCTTTGGAGTCAGGGGTCATGGGTTTGAATCCCACTCAATCAATCAATCGATCAATCAATTGTATTTATTGAGCACTTACTGTGTGCAGAGCACTGTACTAAGCGCTTGGGAAGTACAAATTGGCAACATATAGAGATAGTCCCTTCCCAACAGTGGGTTCACAGTCTAAAAGGGAGAGACAGAGAACAAAACCAAACATACTAACAAAATAAAATAAATAGAATAGATATGTACAAGTAAAATAAATAAATAAATGGAGTAATAAATATGTACAAACATATATACATATATACAGGTGCTGTGGGGAAGGGAAGGAGGTAAGATGGGGGGGTGGAGAGGGGGACGAGGGGAAGAGGAAGGAAGGGGCTCAGTCTGGGAAGGCCTCCTGGAGGAGCTGAGCTCTCAGTAGGGCCTTGAAGGGAGGAACTGACTCTGCTACTTGTCAGTTGTGTGACTTAGGGCAAGTCACTTAACTTCTCTGGGCCTCAGTTCCCTCATCTGTAAAATGGGGATGAAGAATGTGAGCCCCCTGTGGGACAACCTGATTGCCTTGTAACCTCTCCAGTGCTTAGAACAGGGCTTTGCACATAGTAAGTGCTTAATAAACGCCATCATTATTATTATTATTATTATCCACGTCAGTGCTTAGTACAGTGCCTGGCACATAGTACGTGCTTAACAACTACCCTGATTATCATTACCAGGCCGAGGGTTGACCCTTCCTCCTAAAAGCCTCCTTTTCCTTTGCCCCCTTCGTCACAAGGGGAGAAGCGGGCATGACTGACCCAGCTCCAGCCCGGGCCCCAGACCCAGCCAGACCCCCAGCCCCAAACTTCCAGCCTTTGGTCCCGACCTGTGGCCCCAGCCTTCAGGCTCCAGCCTCCAGCCTCCAGCGCCACTCCAGCCCCCACCTCTGCCCCTGCTCCTGCCCCTGTATCAGTCCCTACCCCGGCCTTACTCCTTCCTCTGCGCTTCTTATGCCCTGACGCGGGTCCCTCCCGAGGTGGGGGTTCTCAGAAAAGCGTCGGCTCTTTCTCCAGAAGCAAGCCATTCACCGTAGCGCTGATCCTGCCGGAGGAAGAGGAAACTGTGAGAGCCGGGGAGGATTTTGTCGTAACAACGAGAGTGACCTCTAGTTTTACGGAGTGCATGGTGGTGAGAGGGGCAGGGCCGGGCCTGGGACCCCGGGGAATGGGGGTGGCGGAGACCCAACTAATCATCAATCAATCCAAAGTACTTTAAAAGTATTTCGAAAGTATAGAGAAGCAGTGTGGTTTAGTGGCAAGAGCATGGGCTTGGGAGTCGGACGATGTGGGTTCATTCATTCATTCAGTCAGTCATATTTATTGAGCGCTTACTGTGTGCAGAGCACCGTACTAAGCGCTTGGATAATACAATTAGGCAACAGGTAGAGACGGTCCCTACCCAACAAAGAGCTTACAGGCTAGAAGGGGGAGACAGACAATAAAACAAAACAAGTAGACAGGTATCAATAGCATCGAAGTAGATAAATAGAATTAGAGATATATATATACATCATCAATCATCAATCATCATCAATCGTATTTATTGAGCGCTTACTGTGTGCAGAGCACTGTACTAAGCGCTTGGGAAGTACAAATTGGCAACATATAGAGACAGTCCTTACCCAACAGTGGGCTCACAGTCTAAAAGGGGGAGACAAAACCAAACATACTAACAAAATAAAATAAACAGAATAGATATGTACAAGTAAAATAAATAAATAAATAAATAGAGTAATAAATATGTACAAACATATATACATATCATCATCATCATCATCATCAATCGTATTTATTGAGCGCTTACTATGTGCAGAGCACTGTACTAAGCGCTTGGGAAGTACAAATTGGCAACATATAGAGACAGTCCCTACCCAACAGTGGGCTCACAGTCTAAAAGGGGGAGACAGAGAACAAAACCAAACATACTAACAAAATTAAATAAATAGAATAGATATGTACAAATAAAATAAATAAATAAATAAATAGAGTAATAAATATGTACAAACATATATACATATATACAGGTGCTGTGGGGAAGGGAAGGAGGTAAGATGGGGGGGATGGAGAGGGGGACGAGGGGGAGAGGAAGGAAGGGGCTCAGTCTGGGAAGGCCTCCTGGAGGAGGCCTTCATATATACAGGTGCTCAACAAAATAAATAGGATAATAAATATATACAAGTGTTAAGGGGTGGGGAAGGGGGCAGAAGCTAATGCTGACTCAGCCATTTGTCTGCTGCATGACCTGGGTGCATGACCTGCACTTCCCTTCTCTGGGCCTCAGCGACCTCATCTGTAAAATGGGGATGAAGACTGTGAGCCCCGTGTGGGACAACCCCAGAGCTTAGAACAGTGCTTGGCATGTAGTAAGCGCTTAACAAATACCATCATTCTTCTTCTTCTTGTAATTTCCCCCATTCTCCGTGACTCTGGGGAGTGCGGTGGCAATTGGGGAGGGGGTTGGGTGATCTTTTCCCACCGCCCCCCACCCCACCCCATCGTCCCCTGTCTGTCTGTCTGTGTGTCCCCGACGCCGGGCCCAGATCCGAACCAGCGTGCTGACCAATCCGGACCTGACCTTCCCCTACGGAAACTTCAGCTACACGGCCTGTCTGTGCCCCGGCGACCAGCGCAACTTCTTCTGGGACATCATCGCCAACCGTGAGGGCCACCGGGGCTGGGGAAGGGGTCTAGGAGGGGCTAGGGAAGAAGCGTGGCTCAGTGGCAGGAGCCCGGGCTTGGCAGTCAGAGGTCATGAGTTCTAATCCCTGCTCTGCCGCTTGTCCTCTGTGTGACTTTGGGCAAGTCACTTCACTTCTCTGGGTCTCAGTTCCCTCATCTGTCAAATGGGGATGAAGACTGTGAGCCCCACGTGGGACAACCTGATCACCTTGTACCTTTGCCCATAGTAAGCGCTTAACAAATGCCATCATTAGTATGTCTGCTGTGTGACCTTGGGCAAGTCGCTTCACTTCTCTGAGCCTCAGTTCCCCCAACTGTCAAATGGGGATGAAGACTGTGAGCCCCACGTGGGACGACGCGTTCACCTTGTATCCCCCAACGCTTAGAACAGTGATCTGCACATAGTAAGCACCTAACAAAATGCCATCATTATTATGATTTATTAGGGGCGGTGACTAGGGGCCATGGTCTAGGAGGGGCGGGACATAGGGGTTGTGGTCTGGGAGGGGCAGGGCATGTGATGGGAAGTGGCCTGTGATGGGCATTCAGGGAAGGGCCCGGTAAGGGAAGGCATCCGATTGCCGGGAAGGAGCTGGGATCAATCAATCAATCATATTTATTGAGCGCTTACTGTGTGCAGAGCACTCTACTAAGCGCTTGGGAAGCTGGGATGTGTAGGCGGTGGGCCTGGAGCGGGAATGGTGGCCATCCACAGAGGGGTGGCGGGGGTTAGGCGAGACCTGTGGGCAGACAGGGCAGGGGAAGGGCACAGGAACTGAACAGTGCTGGGTAAGAGCCAGAGATGGGGCTCAGGTGGGCAGCGGCGGGGGCGGGGGGGTGACCTGGGCAGGTTGGGAGCAGAGGACGGATTCTGGGGGCGTCCTGCGATGCCATCCCTCTCCCCTACACCGTCTCCCAGGCACAACCACGATAACCGCCATGGCCGAGGCCATAGAGGAGGAAGGCATTTGCACCGAAGACCTGGCCATCAGACCCCCGAGCGACAGAGTTGATTCTCAGACCAAGACCCTGAATGTCAAGGCCTGAGATGAGTCCCAACCCCTGCCTGGAACCCCGGTGACTAGGCCGAGGCCAGGCTGCATATAAACATCCTGCTAACTGCTCTGCTGTGTCTCTGTGGGTTCACATGGCCTCTCTCCCCCCCATGGTCTCACAGGCCCTTCAGGATCCCCGACGATGGGGGGAAACACCTGTGTGCCCCATCCCCACTCCCCCCATTCTGCCAGCTCCGCTCAGCCCTGACTCTGAGCAGAAGGTGAGTAGGCTAGGGGGAGATAGGAGAGGTCCTAGAGGGGATCTTGAATCATAACAATATAATAATAATAATGAAAACAGTACTCATGATAATAATAAGTCCTGGGATCTATATGGGATAATCAGCGGCCACATGGGACTCACAATCTAAGTAGGAGGGAGAACAGGTAATAATAATAATAATAATAATAATAATAATGGCATTTGTTAAGTGCTTACTATGTGCAAAGCACTGTTCTAAGCACTGGGGAGGATAGAAGGTGATCAGATGGTGCCACGTGGGGCTACAGTCTTCATCCCCGTTTTACAGATGAGGTAACAGGCACAGAGAAGTTAAGTGGCTTGCCCGAAGTCACACAGCTGACAATTGGTAGAGCCAGGATTTGAACCCATGACCTCTGACTCCCAAGCCCGGGCTCTTTCCACTGAGCCATGCTGCTTCTCATTGATTCATTCAATCGTATTTATTGAGCACTTACTGTGTGCACAGCGCTGTACTAAGCGCTTCAGAAAATACAATACAACAATAAACGGTGACATTCCCTGCCCACAACAAGCACAGTCTAGAGTCAGGGAGACAGACATCAGTACAAATAAATAAACTTACAGATATGTACATAATGAGCCCACTGTTGGGTAGGGACTGTCTCTATATGTTCCCAACTTGTACTTCCCAAGCGCTTAGTACAGTGCTCTGCATACAGTAAGCGCTCAATAAATATGATTGATTGATTGATAATTTCTTTGGGGCTGGGAGGGAGGAAGGAAGGGAAAAGGAGCAAGTCAGGGGGACGCCCACGGAAGTGGGAGATGAGGAAAAGTGGGGCTTAGTCTGGGAAGGCCTCTTGGAGGAGATGGGCCTTCAATAAGGCTTTGAATGGGGGGAGAGTCATTGTCTGGCGGATTTGAGGAGGGAGGGCATTGCAGGCCAGTGGTAGGATGTGGGCTAGGGGTCGGCATCAAGATAGGCAAGATGGAGGCACGGTGAGAAAGTTAGCACCAGAGGAGCAAAGTATGTGGGCTGCGTTGTAGAAGGAGAGAAGCAAAGGTATAGAATCACGAGAAGCACAGGCTGGGAAGTCAGAGGTAGTGGGTTCTAATCCCAGCTTTGCCACTTGTCAGCTGTGTGACTTTGGGCAAGTCACTTCACTTCCCTGTGCCTCAGTGACCTCATCTGTAAAATGGGGATTAAGACTGTGATCCCCATGTGGGACAACTTGATTTCCTTGTATCTACCTCAGTGCTTAGAACAGTGCTTGGCACATAGTAAGCGCTTAACAAATACCATCATTATAATTATTATTCTTATGTTTGTTATACTGTTGTATTGTGGTCTCCCAAGCACTTAGTACAGTGTTCTGCGTACAGTAAGCACTGTATGATTGATCGATTGACTCCCCATTCTGCAGGAAAGAATCCTGAGGCCCAGAGAAGATAAGTGACTTGCCCAAGGTCACACAGCAGGGAAGTGGTGGAATTGCGATTAGAATCCAGGTCCTCCTTCTCCCTGGTCTGGGGTCTCTCGGCTGACTAGGCCAAGCCGCTTAAAGAGCAGGATTAAAAGACTCCTGCCCTGCGGGCCTCCGACAGGGGCATCTGAACGGCGGGCAGAGAACGGGCTAAGGGGGCCTGAGAGCCCGTCGGTGGAAATCGTCCGGCTCAGCGGGGCAGCTCTCTGAGCCAGCAGCTTGTTGGGATTCAAGCGCTTACTACAGTGTTCTGCACATAGCAAGCGCTCAATAAATACGATTGATGATGATGATCCATGCCTGCGTGGCCAGAGGTGGCCAGAACTGCCCCAGGACACCCAGAAGGGCTGGGAAAAAAGTTAATTCATTCATTCATAAGAAGCAGCGTGGCTCAGTGGAAAGAGCACGGGCTTGGGAGCCAGAGGTCATGGGTTCTATTCCCAGTTCTACCACATGTCAGCTGTGTGACCTTGGGCAAGTCACTTAACTTCTCTGAGCCTCAGTTACCTCATCTGTAAAATGCGGATTAAGACAGCGAGCCCCAGAGGGACAGCCTGATCACCTTGTATCCCCCCAGCGCTTAGAATAGTGCTTTGCACATAGCAAGTGCTTAACAACTGCCATCATTATTATTCATCATCGTCATCATCAATCGTATTTATTGAGCGCTTACTGTGTGCAGAGCACTGTACTAAGCACTTGGGAAGTACAAATTGGCAACATTTAGAGACAGTCCCTACCCAACAGTGGGCTCACAGTCTAAAAGGGGGAGACAGAGAACAAAACCAAACATAGTAACAGAATAAAATAAATAAAATAAATAGAATAGAAAAGATCTGTACAAGTAAAATAAATAAATAAATAGAGTAATAAATATGTACAAACATATATACATATATACAGGTGCTGTGGGGAAGGGAAGGAGGTAAGATGGGGGGGATGGAGAGGGGGATATTATTATTATTCATTCAGTCAATCATATTTCTAAAGTGCTTACTGTGTGCACAGCACTGTGCTAAGCACTGGGGAAAAGGCAATAAAACAATGAACGGTGACAATTCCTGCCCACAATGAGCTCACAGTCTACAGGAGGCAAGACAGACATCAAGACAAATAAAATTAGAGATATATACGTAGATTTGGGTGTCATCAGCATAGAGATGATAGTTGAAGCCATGGAAGCGAATGAGTTCACCAAGGGAGTGAGTGTAGATCGAGAACAGAAGGGGACCGAGAACTGACCTTCAAGGAACCCCTACAGAAAGGGGATGGGAGGAGGAGGAGGAGCCCGCAAAAGAGACTGAGAATGAACGGCCGGAGAGATAAGAGGAGAACCGGGAGAGGAGAGAGTCTGTGAAGCCAAGGTTGGATAGCGTGTTGAGGAGAAGGTGGTGGTCCGCAGTGTTGAAGGCAGCTGAGAGGTTGAGGAGGATTAGGATAGAGTAGGAGCCGTTGGATTTGGCAAGCAGGAGGTCTTTGAGGACCTTTGAGAGGGCAGTTTCCGTGGAATGTAGGGAACGGAAGCCAGATTGGAAGGGGTTGAGGAGAGAGCTGGCATTGAGGAATTCGAAGCAACGCGTGTAGACAACTCGTTCAGGGAGTCTTGTTCTATGCTGTCGAGTCGTGTCCAACCCATAGTGACGCCATGGACGCATCTCTCCCAGCATGCCCCACCTCTATCTGCAATCGTTCCGGTAGTGGATCCAGAGAGTTCTCTTGGGAAAAATACAGAAATGGTTTACCATTGCCTTCTTACATGCCGGAAACTTGAGTCTCTGCCTTTGACTCTCTCCCCTGCCTCTATTGCCCAGCACCTGGGAGTTTTGACTTGGAGGAGATGGTCTGCCACTAGCTAGCCACTGGCCAAACTAGGAATAGAATGGGTAGGCCTCCACTTCACTCTCCCTCCCATAAGCCGAGACTGGTAGAGGACTGGAAACTCTCCAGCCATCCTGAGAGGGGCCGCTGCGGGGGTGGGTGGCTGGATAAATGAGGCTTTCCCCTGGGGCGACCCCAGCTGTAGCCACCAGACGACATCACACTCCACGGACAATCGCCGGACCCTTCCTGGTCTGGCCCAGTACAGACAGACAGACAGACACAGACCAGCATGGATCAGCATGGATCGGCAGACAGCCCTGCCCCAGGGGTTGGGAGGAGATCATAATAATAATTATAATAATGATCATTGTGGTATCTGTTAAGCGCTTACTGAGTGTCAAGCACTGTACTAACCACTGGGGTGGATGCAAGGAAATTGGGTTGGACACAAAGTCCCTGTCCCACATGGGGCTCCCAGTCTCAATCCCCATTTTACAGATGAGGGAACTGAGGCCCAGAGAAGTGAAGTGACTTACCTAAGATCACACAGCAGACAAGTGGCGGAACAGGGATTAGAACCTGGGACCTTCTAACACCCAGGACGAGTGTCTATCCACTATGACATGCTGCTTCTCTAGGATGAGTTCGGAAACCAGGGTGAGGTCCTCAATCAATCAATCCATCAATCAATCATATTTATTGAGCACTTACTATGTGCAGAGCACTGTACTATGCGCTTGGGAAGTACAAGTTGGCAACATATAGAGACAGTCCCTACCCAACAGTGGGCTCACAGTCTAGAAGGGGGAGACAGAGAACAAAGCAAAACATATTAACAAAATAAAATGAATAGAATAGATATGTACAAGTAAAATAAATAAATAAATAGAGTAATAAATATGTACAAACATATATACAGATATACAGGTGCTGTGGGGAAGGGAAGGAGGTAAGACAGGCAGGATGGAGAGGGGGTTGAGGGGGAGAGGAAGGAGGGGGCTCAGTCTGGGAAGGCCTCCTGGAGGAGGTGAGCTCTCAGTAGGGCCTTGAAGGGAGGAAGAGAGCTAGCTTGGCGGATGTGCGGAGGAAGGGCATTCCAGGCCTGGGGGATGACATGGGCCGGAGGTCGACGGCGGGACAGGTGAGAACGAGGCCCGGTGAGGAGATTAGCGGCAGAGGAGCGGAGGGTGCGGGCTGGGCAGTAGAAGGAGAGAAGGGAGGTGAGGTAGGAGGGGGCGAGGGGATGGATGGACAGCCTTGAAGCCCAGGGTGAGGAGTTTCTGCCTGATGTGTAGGTTGATTGGTAGCCACT
This sequence comes from Tachyglossus aculeatus, assembly GCF_015852505.1. Taxonomy (NCBI): domain Eukaryota; kingdom Metazoa; phylum Chordata; class Mammalia; order Monotremata; family Tachyglossidae; genus Tachyglossus; species Tachyglossus aculeatus. The sequence goes on from NC_052067.1 coordinate 175,208,800, forward strand.
GGAGATTTTTGAGGAGGGGAGTAACATGCCCAGAGCATTTCTGGACAAAGACAATCAGGGCAGCGGCGTGAAGTATGGATTGAAGTGGGGAAAGACATGAGGATGGGAGATCAGAGAGAAGGCTGATGCAGTAGTCCAGACGGGATAGGATGAGAGCTTGAACAAGCAGGGTAGCAGTTTGGATGGAGAGGAAAGGGCGGATCTTGGCAATGTTGCGGAGCTGAGACGGGCAGGTTTTGGTGATGGCTTGGATGTGAGGGGTTTATTGAGCGCTTCCCTCAAGAAACTCATGGCAGAGAAACAGCTGTTGGCCATGTGCTCACCCTGAGTGAGTGTTCAGGGCCTTCGAAAGTGAGGGTAAGATGGGATAGATGGGAGAAGCAGCATGGTTTAGTGGATAGAGCACGAGCCTGGAAGTCAGAAAATCATGGGTTTTAATCCCTGCTCCACCACTTGTCTGCTGTGTGACCTTGGGCAAGTCACTTGAGGCTTTCCCCTGGGGCGAAAGGCCCTACTGAGAGCTCACCTCCACCAGGAGGCCTTCCCAGATGGGGCCCCCTCCTTCCTCTCCCCCTCCTCCCCCTCCCCATCACCCCCGCCTTACCTCCTTCCCCTCCGCACAGCACCTGTATATGTGTATATATGTCTGTATTTATTTATTTACTTATTTATCTATTTTATTTGTACAAACTTATTCTATTTATTTTATTTTGTTAATATGTTTGGTTTTGTTCTCTGTCTCCCCCTTCTAGACTGTGAGCCCACTGTTGGGTAGGGACCGTCTCTATATGTTGCCAACTTGTACTTCCCCAGCGCTTAGTACAGTGCTCTGCACACAGTAAGCGCTCAATAAATACGATTGAATGAATGAATGAATGAACTTCTCTGGGCCTCAGTTCCCTCAGCTGTAAAATGAGGATTGAGACTGTGAGCCCCACTTGGAACAGGGACTTGTGTCCAACCCGATTTGCTTGTATCCACCCCAGTGCTTAGTACAGTGCCTGGCACATAGTAAGCACTTAACAAATACCATCGTTATGATGACTATTATTAAGAAGGGAGGGAGAGGCTGTTCCCTACCCTGACCTTAGTCCTCACACCCTGGCTCCGCTGACCACTAGTCATCCAATCCTGCTTGCCACTCTAGCCCAGGCCCTGCCCTGAGTTTATCCCTGTTGGCTCTGAGCCCTCACTGGTCAAGCCCACTTCCTGCCAGAGTCTCCTCTGCCCTGGGTCGTTCACAAGATGTAATAATTACTATCATGATCATTATTTATGCGGTGCCAATTCTGCGACAAACACTGAACAAAGTGCTAATGTAGAAACAAGCTAAACAGAGAAGACACTGTCTGTCCCACTTGGGGCTTAAAGTCTAAGAGGGTCAGAGAGCAGAGATAATAATGATGGTATTTGTTAAGCGCCTACTATGTGTCAAGCGCTGTTCTAAGCGCTGGGGTAGATACAACCTAATCAGGTTGGACACAGTCCCTGTCCCCCATGGGGCTCAGAATCTTAATTGCCGTTTTACAGATAACTGAGGTCCAGAGAAGTGAAGTGACTCACCCAAGGTCACACAGCACACAAGTGGCGGAGCTGGGATTAGAACCCATGACCTTCTGACTCCTAAGCCCGTTGCTCTATCCGCTATGCAATGCTGCTTCTTTACCCCCATTTTACAGGGGTGGAAACTGAGACCCAGAGAGGTTGAGTGACTAGCACAAGGTTTCAACAGAAACAGCGTGGCTTAGTGGCAAGAACATGGGCTTGGGAGTCAGAGGTCGTGGGTTCTAATCCCGGCTCCGCCACTTGTCTGCGGTGTGACCTTGGGCAAGCCACTTCACTTCTTTGGGCCTCAGTTCCTTCATCTGGAAAATGGGGATTAAGACTGAGAGCCCATGTGGGACAACCTGATTACTTTCTCTTCCTCCCTTCAGGGCCCTACTGAGAGCTCACCTCCTCCAGGAGGCCTTTCCAGACTGAGCCCCTTCCTTCCTGTCCCCCTCTCCATCTCCCCCATCTTTCCTCCTTCCCTTCTCCGCAGCACCTATATATATGTATATGTTTGTACAGATTTATTACTCTATTTATTTATCTTACTTGTACATATCTATTCTATTTATTTTATTTTGTTAGTATGTTTGGTTTTGTTCTCTGTCTCCCCCTTCTAGACTGTGAGCCCGCTGTTGGGTAGGGACTGTCTCTATGTGTTGCCGACTTGTACTTCCCAAGTGCTTAGTACAGTGCTCTGAGCACAGTAAGCGCTCAATAAATGCGATTGATTGATTACCCCAGCTCTTAGAAGAGTGCTTGGTGCATAATAAGTGCTTAACAGATACCATAATTATCATTATTATTATAAATAAACAGGACTGGGCTCCCAGAGGGCACAAGAGGAGGGATTTCAGGGCAGGGAGAGAGGCTGGCCGCTCACAGACAAGTCCAGCCGACCGGACAAGGAGCTGTGGACAAGCCCCATGTTGGCCCTGTTGGCCCCAGCTCCTCCTCAGGGCTCCCAGGCACCTCCAGTCTCTCCTCCAGCCTACCCAGGTGCCCTCATTCATTCATTCATTCAGTTGTATTTATTGAGTGCTTACTGTGTGCAGAGCACTGTACTAAGCGCTTGGGAAAGTACATTACAGCAATAAAAGAGAGACAATCCCCGCCCACAACGAGCTCATGGTCTAGAGGTGGGGAGACAGCCCATTGTTGAGTAGGGACCATCTCTGTTGCCAACTTGTACTTTCCAAGCACTTAGTACAGTGCTCTGCACACAGTAAGTGCTCAATAAATACGATTGAATGAATGAGTATCAATACAACAGACAACAATATAAATAAATAAAATGACAGATATATACATAAGTGCGGTGGGGCAGGGAGAGGGAGGAAGAGTAAAGGGAGTGAGTCAGGGTGACGTGGGAGCGGGAGATGAGGTAAGGGGGGCTTAGTCTGGGAAGTCCTCCTGGTGGAGATGTGACTTCACTAAGGTTTGAAGGGAGGAGAGTAATTGTCTGATGGATTTGAGGAGGGAGGGCGTCCAGGCCAGAGGTAGGATGTGGGCCAGGGGTCCACAGCCACCCAGTCTCCCCAGGCACCCTAATCTTGACCTCAGCTTCTCTTCCAGCCTCTCCAGTCTCCTCAGGTACCCTCAGGGAGGCAGAAAAGAAGGGAGCAGGGAGGGAGCTGGGAGGCAGGTAGGGAGGCAGGCAACAGGCTGTGTCAGCGTGCTGAGCAGGACACTGAGCCCTGGGAAAGCAGGACAGAAGAAGGAGACGGTGGGCCCAGTGAAGTCAAACAGCTTCGGCCTTCCAGGAACTTGGGGGAGACCAAAGGCACTAGTTAAGGCGGCCACCAGAGCCAGAAACAGAATATCAGAGGTGGCCCACTTCTCTGATATTCCTGCCTACCTCTGCCCCATCTGAGTGGGGTTGGAGCAGGCCCGGCAGGCCAGGATGATGATGACTGTGGTATTTGTTAAGTGCTTTCTATGTGCCAGGCTCTCTACTAAGCGCTGTGGTGGATACAAGCAAATCAGATTGGACACAGTCTCTGTCCCATGAGGAGCTCACAGTCTCAATCCCCATTCTCCAGATGAGGTAGCTGAGGCCCAGAGAAGTGAAGCCACTTGCCCAAAATCACCCAGCAGATAAGTGACGGACCTTCTGAGTCCCAGGCCCGTGTTCTAGCCACCACGCCAAGCTGGGCAAGGTGGGGTGGAGGCCCTCGGGCCTGTTTGGGACAGGCCGGGGAGGGGGGCGGTGGCGGGCAGCCCGGCCTTACCCTTCACTCTTTCCCCTCAAGAACCCCCAAGATCTAAGCCGGGCAAGGAGAGATGGGGACGGGGGACAGGCGGTGGGGCGAGGAGGAAGGGAGGGGCAGCTGGGAGGCAGGAGGGGCCCCCAGTGGCCCCTCTGGGGTGGCCAGATAAGGCAGGAGGGGGTGGGCTGGGCTGGACTGGGCTTGGGGCCTCCAGCCCGATAGCACAGCTCTCCCATCAGCTGGCAGCCATGTGGGAGTCGCGGCAGGCCGCGGGTGGAGCCTCCCTTCTTCAGGACGGGGGAAACGGAGGCACAGAGGGAGCAGGAGGTGGGCCGGTGGGCCGGAGAGAGCCGCATCGGGGTGGGGCGGGGCAGGGGGCGTGAGGCCGCTCAAGGCTACCCCGGAATCAAGCCCTGCTGGGACAGAGCGGGGCACAGAGCGGGTGAATGGACGCTGAGAGCGGAAACAGCCGAGATGTGGACAGAGACATGGAGAGTCGCGGAGAGACCCAAAGAGACAAAGACCGAGCGGGTAGCAACCCGTCACTCTACAGAGCAAGGAGGCAGCAGGTACCCTCACCCAGACTCCCGACTCCTCCTTCTCATCATCATCAGTGGTATTTATTGAGTGCTTACTCTGTGCAGAGTACTGGACTAAGCACTTGGAAGAGTACAATACTACAGAGTCAGTAGACACAAGGAGTTTATAGTCTAGTCAGGGAGAGAGACATTATGTTGATTATATGTTGCCGATTTGTCCTTCCCAAGCACTTAGTGCAGTGCTCTGCACACAGTAAGTGCTCAATAAAGAATGAATGAATAATCTATAATATCTAATTCCAGATCGAGACCCACAGGTCCGGGAAGGGCTTGCTCCCCGCTCCACCCCCACCCCAAGGGGCTTCCGGACCTTTCCTCTCCTTCTGCCCTGCCCTGTAAGGGCCAGGAGCCCAGGCAAAGTCCCCTTCCCCTTCAGGAGCCCCCTGGCCCCTGCCCCCCGAGAACGTGCTCCTCCTCCCCAGTTCAGTTCTGGAGGGTGGGCAGAAGGGGGATGGTGGAGGAGGAGAGGGCCTAGACTAGAGAAGGAATAAGTGTGGGCACAATCCTAACTCCACTCCCTAACTATTCTCCTGGCCTTCCATCGACTCCCACCCCCACCCCGATCCCCCCAACTCCTCCCTGCCCACCTTTTGTGTCCCTGCGGCTGCCCGTTGTACCACCATGCTCCGGGGCCCAGCCCAGCTCACCCCCTGACCCCGGGGTCAGGTCTCCTCGCCATGATGCCGGGGTGGGGTGGACTGGCGGGTTGTGGAAAAGAGTCCCAGAGCCCCCTGCCCCTCCCCCGGCCCCCTCCCATTTTCCAGAGCTTCGCCTCCCACCAGGGGTGACCACAAGGCCCCGATCCACTCACCCCCGACCCCATCCTCTTCAGCTAGCAGCTGATGGGGGAGGGGGAGGAGGGGCCAGCCATGACACTCTGGTCTGTCTTTATTTCTCATTCTGCCCTTCTAGACTGTAAGCCTATTGTGGGCAGGAACTGTCTCCCTTGATTGCTGTATGGTACTTTCCAAGCCCTTAGTGCAGTGCTCTGCCCCATTCAATAAATACGATTGAATGAATGAATGAATGAATGCCCCATCTCCCTGACAGATTCATTCATTCATTCATTCAATCGTATTTATTGAGCACTTACTGTGTGAAGAGCACTGCACTAAGCACTTGGAAAGTACAAGTCAGCAACATATAGAGACAGTCCCTACCCAATAACGGGCTCCAGTGTAGAAGGGGGAGACAGACAACAAAACAAAACATGTGGACAGGTGTCAAAATCGTAGGAACAAATAGATTTAAAGCTGTATGCACATCATTAACAAAATAAATAGAATAGTAACAGATTGTAGACAGACATATTGTAGGTGCCTTGAAAATTCTCCTAGACTGAAACCCCCTTGAGGGCAGGAGCTGTGTCTTTGGCTCTATTGCTCTCTCCCAAGTGCTCGGTACAGTGCTCTGCACACAGAAGACATGACTGTTTATTGCTATATTGTACTTTCTCAAGCGCTTAGTACAGCAGAAGTAAGCATGCCTTAGTGGATAGAGCACAGGCCTGGAAGTCAGAAAGTCATGGATTCTAATCCCAGCTCAGTCACATGTCTGCTGTGTGACTTTGAGGAAGTCACTTCACTTCTCTGGGCCTTGGGTCCCTCATCTGTAAAATGGGAATTAAGAGTGTGAGCCCCATGTGGGACAGGCATTGTGTCCTATGGGACTTGTACCTCCCCCAGCACTTAGAACAGTGCTTGGCACATAGTAAGCGGTTAATTAGTACCATAATTATTATTACAGTGTTCTGCACACAATAAGCACTCAATACGAATGAAGGAATAAATAAATATTATTGTCAGGGGTCTCTCTGACTCCCTGTCTCTCATCTCAGCATGGCGTAGTGGACAGAGCACCGGCCCGGGAGTCAGAAGGTCACGGGTTCTAATTCCTGCTCTGCCGCTTGTCTGCTGTGTGGCCTTGGACGAGTCACTTCATTTCTATGTGCCTCAGTTCCCTCATCTGTAAAATGGGGATTAAGATTGTGAGCCCTATGTGGAACAGGGACCATGTCCAACCCGATTTGCTTGTATCCACCCTAGCACTTAATACAGTGGCCGGCTCATAGCAAGCGCTTAACAAATACCGGAATTGCTATTATTCTCATTATCATCTTCCCGCATCTCCCTGACCCCGTCCCCGTGGCCATCGCCTTGGGTTTCTGTCTCTCTCCTCTCACTCTGGTCTCTTCCCACCCGGTGCGGCCCAGTCCCGGCAGCACGGCCTGGAGGAGGCGTCCCCCCAGGAGCAGAGTCGGCGCTGGTCTCCCCTGGGACGGACGCTGGGGACCCTGGTGTTCTTCGGCCTGCTGGTGGCCTTCTCCGTCCTGATGGTCTACAACCTGCTCGGCTGCAGCCCGCGTACGAGAGCCGACCCCTCCCCACCACCCCCGTCCAGCCTCTTCCTGCCCAGCCTCTCCCCTCCCGACCTCCCCCCCCGCCAGCCTCCGGTCTAGGTCTCCACCTCCCTAAGTAGGGAACTGCCTGGTCCCGGGGCATCTTCCCCATGCACCCCAAACCCCAAACCCCTTGCCCCTATAGTAATAATAATAATGGCATTTGTTCGGCACTTACTATGTGCCAAGCAATGTTCTAAGCACCGGGGTAGATACAAAGTTATCAGGTTGTCCCCTGTGGGGCTCACAGTCTTCATCCCCATTTGAGGTAACTGAGGGCCAGAGAAGTGAAGTAACTTGCCCAAAGTCACACAGCTGACAAGTGGCGGAGCCGGGTTTAGAACCCACAACCTCTGACTCCCAAGCCCGTGCTCTTGCCGCTAAGCCATGCTTCTTCTCTAAACGCTGATCTCCAAACCCCTAGCCCTGAGCCCAAAATCCCTAGCCCTGATCTCCAAACTCCTAGCCCCAAGCCCCTAGCCCCTAGCCCCAAGCTCACAGATCTCCCTCTTGCCCACAGGCCCCTGCCAGAGTCCGGCATGCACAGCCCTCCTTGCCCGCTACAGCGCGGCTAGCAATGCCAGCGTCTCGCCCTGTGCAGATTTCTACAGCTTCGCCTGCGGGGGCTGGGGGGCAGGGGACCCCCCAGGGGTCGGGTACAGCACCTTCCGCACCCTGGAAGAGGAGAACCACAACCGGCTCCAGAAGCTGCTGGGTAAGGACGAGGCGAAGCCCCCCACCCCCACAGACCAGGAGGAGGGGGAATGAGTGAGTGGGGAGAGAGATTGTAAGCCCAGTGTGGGCAGGGATTGTACTTTCCAAGTGCTTAGTACAGTGCTCTGCACACGTAAGCGCTCAATAAATAAGACTGAATAAATGAGAGGGAGGAGAATGGTGGCCCCCAGGCAGTGAGGAGAGGGTGACCCCTGTGAAGTGGGGCGAGGGGGGCCCCGCGTGGGAGTTGCCCGGAGACAGAGATCCATCCCGGCACGTGGAGGCTGGCGTGACCCCGTGCCGGCCGTCCCGGGGTGTCCTTCCCAGAGGCCGCGCCCGCCCCCAGCCCAGGATCCGCGGCGGAGAAGGCCTTGGGCTACTACCGCTCCTGCATGGACACGGTGAGCATCGAGACACAGGGCATCGGCCCGCTCTCGCAGGTCATCCAGCAGGTCAGTGCCCCCAGCCAGGACCGCGTCGTCATGGAGGGGGGAGGAGGGGGCCGGACACCGGGGAAGGGCTTCTGTCCTCCAGCCTCCCAGCCCGGACCCCCAACCTCCAACGCTCAGCTCCAACCCCCAGTCACCAGTCAATCAATGGACTTTATTGAGCGCCTAGTGGATGCAGAGCTCTGTACTAAGCACCAGAGAAAGTACGCTATAACAAGCATCGGTGGACCCAATCCTTGTCCACAAGGAGCTTACAGTCTACAGAGGGAGGCAGACGTTAGGGAAGCAGTGTAGCTCAGTGGAAAGAGCACAGGCTTTGGAGTCAGAGGTCATGGGTCAAATCCCAGCTCTGCCACTTATCGGCTGTGTGACTTTGGGCAAGTCACTTCACTTCTCTGTGCCTCAGTTACATCATCTGTAAAATGGGGATTAAGATTGTGAGCCCCCTGTGGGACGGCCTGATCACCTTGTATCCCCCCAGAGCTTAGAACAGTGCTTTGCACGTAGTAAGTGCTTAACAAATACCATCATTATTAAAATGAATGGCAGATAGGGGGAGGAGTGTAATACAAGAATATTTTTTTAAGTGGCATTTATTAAGCGCTTACTATGTGCAAAGCACTGTTCTAAGCGCTGGGGGGGAATACAACGTGATCATGTTGCCCCACCTGGGGCTCACAGTCAATCCTCATTTTACAGATGAGGTAACTGAGGCTCAGAGAAGTTAAGTGACTTGCCCAAGGTCACACAGCAGACATGTGGTGGATCCAGGATTCGAACCCATGACCTCTGACTCCAAAGTCCGGGCTCTTTCCACTGAGCCACGCTGCTTCCCTAATATTTGCCTGAGCCCTGTCAGGCTGGGGTGAGATCAGAGGGCAAAGCCAAGGTCATAGTCGAAGCACAGTCGAACCCCTGGCCCCGCCAAACTGTGAGCTCGTCGTGGGCAGGGATTGTCTCTCTTCATTGTTGTACTGTACTTTCCCAAGCGCTTAGTGCAGTGCTCTGCACACAGTAAGTGCTCAATAAATATGACCAAAAGAAGGAATGAATGAAAGCAGAGAAGCAACATGGTCTAGTGGAAAGAACTCGAGCCTGGAAGTCAGTGGACCCGGGTTCTAATCCCAGCTCTGCCACCTGTCTGCTGTGGGACCTTGGGCAAGCTTCTTAACTTCTCTGTACCTCAGTTACCCTATCTGTACAATGGGGATTAAATTCTACTCCCTCCTACTTAGACTGTTAGTCCTATGCGGGACAGGGACTGTGTCTGAACTGGACAACTTGTATATCTACCCCAGTGCTTAGAACAGTGCTTGGCACATAGTAAGCACTTACGTGGCTCAGTGGAAAAGAGCCCGGGCTTTGGAGTCGGAGGTCATGGGTTCAAACCCCGGCTCCACCAATTGTCAGCTGTGTGACTTTGGGCAAGTCACTTGACTTCTCTGTGCCTCAGTTACCTCATCTGTAAAATGGGGATTAAGATTGTGAGCCCCACGTGGGACACCCGATCACCTTGTAACCTCCCCAGCGCTTAGAACAGTGCTTTGCACATAGTAAGTGCTTAATAAATGCCATTATTATTATTATTATTAACGAGTACTAATATTGTTATAACTATTTTCGTAGTTAGTGGAAATAAAGAAGAGAAGCAGCGTGGCTTAGGGGAATGAGCACGGGTTTGGGAGTCGGAGGATGTGGGTTCTAATGCCGGCCCCACCGCTTGTCTGCTATGTGACCTTGGGCAAGTCACTTCATTTCTCTGGGCCTCAGTTACCTCATCTGTAAAATGGGGATTAAGACAGTGAGCCCCCACATGGGACAATCTGATTACCTTCTATCCACCCCAGTGCTTAGAACAGTGCTTGGCACATAGTAAGTGCTTAACAAATACCATAATTATTGTTATTGCCATAATTATTATTATTATTATTATTATTAAATAAAGGGCTTAGCCTGGGAAGGCCTTTTGGAGGAGATGGGATTTTAGAAGGGTTTTGAAGAAGGGGAGAGTGGCGGACTCTCAATTATAAAGGAAGAGCAAGTTCCAGGCGCCAGAGAGAAAATGGGCAAGAGCTCCATCCTCAGCCCCTATTCCCAGGCCAACCACATCCTCAGCCCCCAGTCCCCGACCCATCCTAATCCCAGGCCCAGCCCCATCTTCAGTCCCCATTCCCCGGCCCAACCCCAGCCCCAGTCCCAGCCCCATCCTTATCCCCAATCCCCATCCCCAGTCCCAGGCTCAACCCCAACCTCAGCCCCCAGCCCCAACCTCAACGGTAGCTCCCACCTCGGCTCCTTCTTGGGCCTGGGCTCCCACCGGTTGACATCCAGGGCAGCGGACCCGGGGACAGAACGGGGTGCAACCCCCTGAATCCTGACCTTTTCCTCAGCTGGGAGGCTGGCGCATCGCGGGCCCCTGGCGGCCCCCCAACTTAAACCAGACCCTGAAGCTCCTGATGAGCGAGTATGGCTCCTTTCCGTTCTTCCGAGCCTACCTGGGGCCCAGCCCGGAGCCCCCACATGAGCTCGTCATCCAGGTGAGGGGGCCAGAGAAATGGGAGGGGCCGAGGGGTAGAGGAGTGGGAGGCCAAGAGACGGATGGGCTCAAGTGGGGAGAGACAGGAGGCAGGGAGGTCAGAGACAGTGTGACTTAGTGGCAAGACCACGGGTTTGGGTCAAAGGGCATGGCTTCTAATCTCAACTCTGCCCCTTGTCTGTTGTGTGACCTTGGGAAAGCCACTTCACCTCTCTGGATCTCAGTGACCTCATCTATCAAATGGGGCTTAAGACTGTGAGCCCCACCTGGGACAGCCTGATGACCTGGCATCTACCCCAGTACTTAGAACAGAGTTGGGCGCATAGTCAGTGCTTAACAAATACCATCATTATTATTATTATTGGAACAGTATTTGTGCCAGGCACCGCCCTGGTCCCCAACCCCCGTGGTCCCGGCCCCCTCCCCGTTGGGGTCCCCCCCACCCCTCCTTCTCTGCAGCCTCTGTCCTCCCCAGATCGACCAGCCAGAGCTCATGATTCCCTCCCAGGACAGCCAGGGCAACTACCCCCAGGTACCGGCCTCCCGGGGCGTGGGACGGATGGATGGGAGGGATGGGGCGGATGGCGGGGCGGGGCGGGATGAGGCTGGCAGGACCCCCACCTGTGGCTCTGCTCCCCCCGCCAGATGCTGAGGGCCTACCTGGCCTACCTGACGCGTCTGGGGACTCTGCTGGGAGGGACTCCCGACGTGGCGGGCAATCATGCCTCCATGTCTCTGTCCATCTCGTCAATGCTGCAGAAGGAGCTGAGGTCCCTGGAGGAGCGGCGGGCGGGGGGCCGGCTCTTCCAGCCCACCACGGTGGCCCAGCTGCAGGTAGCCGGACCGGGAGGTGGGGAGGCGCCCTGGGTGGACGGACCTTTCCTTTTGAGTCTCCTGAATCTTGGGCCATCCAACCCCGGACCCACCAGTTTTATTCTTGGTTCCGATTCCTCCTCCTCACCTGCCAAGGCTTTTTGTTCCCTTCTCACCCCTCCGTCCTCACCACCCTTCCCTCCCCTCTCCTCACTAACCCCTCTCCCCAATCCCCATGCCCTCATCGACCCTCCCTCATCTTCTACTACCTTACTCCCCCTCTCCCCTCCCTCTCCACCCTCCCCATCCCTCTCCCCACTCCCTGCCATTTTTAGGACCTGGGTTCTATTCCCGGCTCTGCCGCTTGTTCACTATGTGACCTTGGGCACCACACTTAACTTCTCTGTGCCTCAGTTACCTCATTTGCGAAATGGGGATTAAGATTGTGAGCCCAGGGTGAGACAGGAACTCTGTCCAAACCAATTACCTGGTATCTACCCCAGTGTTTAGTCCAGTGCCTGGTGGATAGTAAGCACTTAACAGACACCACAGCTATCATTATTATTATTATTATCTCTCCCTGGGAGGTGGAGGACACCTCTTTCTGTGCTGTGTCTCCTCCAGAGCCATCTGTGTGTGTGTGTGCCTGTCTCCCACAGAAAGAGGTCCCCATCTTCGACTGGTTGTCCTGTCTGCGGGCCACCTTCTCTCCAATGCCTCTGGAGCCCTCACAGACCTTGGTGGTGCACGACCTGGACTACCTGAAGGGCGCGGCCCAGGTCATCCAACAGCTGCAGGAGCAGGCGAGAGGCAGGTGGGTGTGGGGTGGTCAACTGGGCACCACGGTGAGGGGGAAGGGGGAAGGGGGAAGTGGAGAGACCCCTCAATCACGGGGGGGGTTTGGTAATGGAGGTCACAACTGCTGTCGCCACTGCAGAGGATGGTCAGTGCTCCTCCCCCAGAGGGCTCGTTCTCTGGAGCGCTCCCCCCCTGGAATTCGCCCCTAGAATGCAAGTTCTCCCTTGGAATGTTTCCCCGGAGCTCTTCTGATTTTCTGTGATGGCCACAGCAGCTCCACCAATCAATCCATCAAATCAACAACCAGATTTATTGACCACCTACTCTGTGAGGACCACTATATTCAGCAGTGGGGAGAGCCCAACAGAGCTAATATACATGATTGTTGGCCTAAAGGGGCTTACAGCCTAGCCAGGGAGACTAGATTACTAATAGGAGGAAGCAATGGAGCATAAATGATGGGTACAAAACTTCTAAGGAGCATGACTCCCCAGGGATTGTAATGCATGACTCCCCAGGGACCGTAATGCGGACGTGCTAACATCGTACTTGGGCTGGCAGGGGTAGAGGATGGGGAGAGGAGAGCTTAGCTTAAGTAAGGGAGGCGTTTTGGAGGCTATGCGGTGTTGACAAGGCTTGGAAGGTGGGGAGAAGAGTGGCTTGTCAGATATCAATCAATCAATCAATCGTATTTATTGAGCGCTTATTGTGTGCAGAGCACTGTACTAAGCGTTTGGGAAGTACAAGTTGGCAACATATAGAGACGGTCCCTACCCAACAGTGGGCTCACAGTCTAGAAGATATGAAGCAGGGAGGGTGTTCCAGGCCAGAGGCAGGATGTGGGTGAGGGGTCAGCCCTGAGGTAGATGAGATTGAGGTACAACGAGGTATTAGTGGAATAAAGGGTATGAGCCGTGTTGTAGGGGGAAAGGAGGAAAGAGGGGAAAGGCAGATTAAGTGTTTTAAAGCCTAGGACTGGGAATTTCTGCCTCGGGTAGGAATGAATGGGCAAGCTTCGGAGGGTTTTGAGGAGCTGACAGAATGGGCACAGAGCAAGGTTGAGAAAAATGATATACGAGCACAGAGTGAGATATGAGGCCTGAGAAGGGAGAGCCTGGAGACAAGGAGGCCAGCAAGCCCTAGTGAAAGAAGCCCGGGCTGAGGAGTCAAGAGATCTGGGTACTAATCCTGGCTCCAACACTTGCCTGCTGTGTGACCCTGGGCCTCAGTTTCCTCATGTGTAAAATGGGGATTCAATACCTGTTCCCACTCCCCCTTATACTCCCCTTACACTCCCCCTTAGAGAAGCAGTGTGGCTCAATGGAAAGAGCACGGGCTTTGGAGTCAGAGGTCATGGGTTCGAAACCCAGCTCTGCCAATTGTCAGCTGTGTGACTTTGGGAAAGTCACTTAACTTCTCTGTGCCTCAGTTCCCTCATCTGTAAAATGGGGATTAAAGATTGTGAGCCCCCTGTGGGACAACCTGATCACCATGTAACCTCCACAGCACTTACAACAGTGCTTTGCACATAGTAGGCACTTAATAAATGCCATTATTATTATTATTATAGTGTAAGCCCCTTGTGGTCCAACCTGCATCTATCGTATCAATCAATCATATTTACTGAGCTCTTGCTGTGTGCAGAGCACTGTACTTACTATGTGCAAAGCCCGGGGTTTGGAGTCAGAGGTCATGGGTTCGAATCCCGACTCCACCACAAGTCTGCTGTGTGACCTTGGGCAAGTCACTTAATTTCTCTGAGCCTCAGTTCCCTCATCTCTAAAAATGGGGATTAAGACTGTGAGCTTAACAAATGCCATCATTATTATTATTATTATTACTAAGCGCTTAGGAGAGTACAATATAACAATATAACAGACACATTCCCTGTCCAAAATGAGCTTACAGTCTAGAGGGGTGACAGACATTAATAGAAATAAATAAATGACAGATACGAGTATAAGTGCTAGGGGGCTGGGATGCGGGGATGGATAAAGGGAACAAGTCAGGGTGACACAGGAAGGAGTGGAAGAAAAGGAAAAGAGGGCTTTGTCAGGGAAGGCCTCTTGGAGGAGATGTGGCTTCTATAAGGCTTTGCTGTGGGAGAGAGTCATTGTCTGTCCGATTTGAAGAGGGAGGGCATTCCAGGCCAGAGGCAGGATTTGGGTGAGAGGTCGGCAGTGAGATCGAGGTAGACAGGTAGGCAATAGATAGATAGGGAGAGGGTTAGAGAAAGCTATAGATAGGTAGAGATCAAGGTACAGTGAGTAGGTTTGGATTGGAGGAGCGAACTGTATGGACTATAGTAGGAGAGCAGTGAGGTGAGGTAGGAGGGGGCAAGGTGACTGGTTTTAAAACCGATGGCAAGGAGTTTCTGTTTGATGTGGAGGTGGATGGGCAACCACTTCGAGTTCTTGAGGAGAGGGGAAACACGGATACCATTTCTGTGGAAGAATGATAATAATATAATAATAATAATAATGGCATTTCTTAAGCACTTACTATGTGCAAAGCACTGTTCTAAGCGCTGGGGAGGTTACAAGGTGATCAGGTTGTCCCACGTGGGGCTCACAGTCTTAATCCCCATTTTACAGGTGAGGGAACTGAGGCACAGAGAAGTTAAGTGACTTGCCCAAAGTCACGCAGCTGACAGTTGGCGGAGCCGGAATTGAACCCATGACCTCTGACTCCAAAGCCCGTGCTCTTTCCACTGAGCCATGCTGCTTCTCTCATGATCCGGGCAGCGCAAGGCAGGGAGGTCGGCAAGGAGGCAGATACAGTAACCAAGGTGGGATAAAATAAGGGATTGGATTAACGTGGTTGGCAGTTTGGATAGAGAGGAAAGGGAGGATTTTAGCTGTATTGTGAAGGTCGAACCGACAGGATTTAGTGATGGACTGAATATGTGGGTTGAATGAGAGTGAGGAGTCAAGGATAACACCGAGGTTATGGGCTTGTGAGACAGAAGGGATGGTGGTGTCATCTACAGTGATGGAAAAATCAGGGGGAAGGGCCGGGTTTGGGTGGGAAGCTAAGGAGTTGCATTTTTGATGCGTTAAGTTTGAAGTGGCGGCAGGGCATCCAAGTAGAGATGCCTTGAAGGCAGGAGCCAATACGAGACTGCAGAGAGGGAGAGAGATCAAGACTGGAGATGTCGATTTGGGAATCATCTGCATAATTGTGGTAGTTGAAGCCATGGGAGCGAATGAGCTCTCCACAGGAGTGGATGTACGTGGAGAATGGAAGTGGGGCCAGAACTGAATCTTGGGGGGACACCTCAGGGGGGTGGGAGGCAGTGGAGAAATCCCTGAAAGAGACGGAGAATGAGCAGCCAGAGAAATAGGAGAACCAGGAAAGGGCAGCGCCAGCGAAGCCGAGGTTGGATAATTCATTCATTCAATCGTATTTATTGGGCGCTTACTCTGTGCAGAGCACTGTACTAAGCGCTTGGGAAGTACAAATCGGCAACATATAGAGACGGTCCCTTCCCAACAACGGGCTCACAGTCTAGAAGGGGGAGACAGACAACAAAACAAAACATGTAGACAGGTGTCAAAATCGTCAGAATAAATAGAATTATAGCTACGTGCACATCATTAACAAAATAGAGTAGTAAATATGTACGAGTAAAATAAACAGAGTAATAAATCTATACAAACATATACAAGTGCTGTAGGGAGGGGAAGGAGGTAGGGCGGGGGGGGGATGGGGAAGAGGAGAGGTAAAAGGAGGTTCAGTCTGGGAAGGCCTCCCGGAAGAGGTGAGCTCTCAGTAGGGCTTTGAAAGGAGGAAGAGAGCTAGTTTGGCGGTTGTGTGGAGGGAGGGCATTCCAGGCCAGGGGAAGGACGTGGGCCGGGGGTCGACGGAAAGACAGGTGAGAACGAAAAAATATGGAATGCTTCACGAATTTGATTCCAGAAGGGGAGGGTCGACAGTGTCAAAGGCAGCTGAGAGGTGGAAGAAGATTAGGATGAAGAAGAGGCCGTTAGATTTGGCAAGAAGGAGAGCATCGGTGACCTTTGAGAGGGTAGTTTCTGTGAAGTGAAGGGGACGGAAGCCAGATTGGAGACAGTCAAGGAGGGAACTGGAGGACAGGAATTGGAGATAGTGGGTGTAGACAACTCGCTCCAGGAGTCTGGAGAGGAATGGTAGGAGTGAGGTGAGGTGATAACTGGAGGGAACCGTGTGGTCAAGGGAGGGTTTTTTTCAGGATAGGGGAGACATGGGCATGTTTGAAAGCAGTGGGGAAGAAGCCATGGGAGGGCGAGCAGTTGAAGATGGTGGTTAGGGGTGGAAGAAGGGAGGGGGCAAGTCATTTGATAAGGTGCAAAGGGATGGAGTTGGATGCATAGGTGGAGAAGTGGAATTTGAGAGACGGCAGATCTCCTCTTGAGATACTGATGGGAAAGATGGGAGAGTTGAAGAAGGGACAGGATGAGGGAATGACTGGGGAGGGGCAGGTGAAATTTTTAGGGAGAACACGCCTGATAGTTTTGGTTTTCTTAATAAAGTAGGTGGCCAGGTCATTAGGGGCAAAAGATGGGAGAGATGGAGGGACAGGGGTTTGAGGAGAGAGTTAAACATCTGGAACAACTGGCGAGGGCGGTGGGCACGGGTGTCAATAAGGATGGAGAAATCATTTTGGAGAGCAGAGGAGAGGGCAGAGTTAAATCGTGCAAGGATAAACTTGAAGTGGACAAGGTTGGCCTGATATCTAGATTTCCACCAGCAGCGCTCTGTGGCCCGTGCACAAGAGCGAAGGAGGTGGACTTTGGTGGCGATGTAGGGTTGTGGGTTAGTGGTATGAGATCAACGAAGGGACAGGGGAGCGAATGAATTGAGTTCAGTAGAGAGTGTGGTGTTTAGAGCGTCAATTGTGACCCACCCTGTTTGCTTGTATCCTCCCCAGTGCTTAGTACAGTGACCGGGACGGAGTAGTAGCTTAACAAATATCATTATTATCCTTCTAGACTGTGAGCTCGCTGTGGGCAGAGAATGTGCTTATCGTTGTACTCTCCCCAGAGCTTAGTACAGTGGTCTGCACACAGTAATTGTTCAATAAATAACGATTGAATGAATCAAGAAAAGGTAGTTTGGATACGGAAGCTAAGTGGGGCCTGATGAATTGAGAAAATTGGATGGAGTCAAAAGATCAGAGGTCTCTGTGGAGGAACAGTAGAGATTTATGGGGCGGAGGTGTGTGGGAGAGAAGTCAAGTGAGGAGTTTATGGTCAGAGAGGGGGATTTCAGAGTCGGTGAGGTTAGAGATTGTGCAGCGGCTAGAGACGATTCATTCATTCATTCATTCAGTTGTATTTATTGAGCGCTTACTGTGTGCAGAGCACTGTACTAAGGGCTTGGGAAGTACAAGTTGGCAACATATAGAGACGGTCCCTACCCAACAACGGGCTCACAGTCTAGAAATGAGATCGAGTGTGTGTCCAAGATGTGTGTGTTAAGCCCAGTGGTTAGCCCATAGTAAGCACTTAACAATACCAGTGTAAAATATGGCTGACACAGTTGTGGCGATGGCTATGACCAGCATGGTGGCAGTTGAGCTGGAGATGAAAGAATAGATCCCAGAGATGTTCATTCATTCATTCAACTGTATTTATTGAGCGCTTACTGTGTGCAGAGCACTGTACTGAGCGCTCAGAAAGTACCATTCCAAGTGCAGATGTTGTGATGGTATGGGTGATTGACTGAATTGGCAGGTTGAAGGATCATATCAAGTTTACAGGCTGGTGAGACGGGGGCGGGAGATGGCGGTGGTGTCTACAGTGATGAGAAAACCAGGGGGAGGGGAGGGTTTGGAAGGAAAGATGAGGAGTTCAGTTTTGGCCATGCAGAGCTTGCGGTGTCAGTGGGTGCTGACTTCTTCTCCAGCTGAATACGCAACCTGCCCTGCAGATGCTGGTTCTGGGGTGGGCAGAGTGGCTGTCCACACCTAAATAAATATCGTTGATTGATTGACCACAACCTGTTTGGCCAGGGAGGGGGTTCACAGGCTCTTGACCTAGCAGAACAGCGAGGTTAGGGGGGGAAGGGAGTGAAGGCAAGGAGGGAGTCAGGCCTCTGTTCCCCTTCTGCTCTCAGTCCCATATTCCTCTGCCTCCCCCTAGCTCGTCACCCGTTTCCTCTCAATCAATCAATCATATTTATTGAGCACTTACTGTGTGCAGAGCACTGTACTAACCGCTTGGGAAGTAAAAGTTGGCAACATATAGAGACAGTCCCTACCCAACAGTGGGCTCACAGTCTAAAAGTCTTCATGCTTCATGCTGCTGCTGCCCGGATTATCTTTGTCCAGAAACGCTCTGGACATATTACTCCCCTCCTCAAAAACCTCCAATGGCTACCGATCAATCTGCGCATCAAGCAGAAACTCCTCACCCTGGGCTTCAAGGCTGTCCATCACCTCGCCCCCTCCTACCTCACCTCCCTTCTCTCCTTCTACTGCCCAGCCCGCACCCTCCGCTCCTCCACCACTAATCTCCTCACTGTACCTCGCTCTCGCCTGTCCCGCCATCGACCCCCGGCCCACGTCATCCCCCGGGCCTGGAATGCCCTCCCTCTGCCCATCCGCCAAGCTAGCTCTCTTCCTCCCTTCAAGGCCCTGCTGAGAGCTCACCTCCTCCAGGAGGCCTTCCCAGACTGAGCCCCTTCTTTCCTCTCCCCCTAGTCCCCCTCTCCATCCTCCCGTCTTACCTCCTTCCCTTCCCCACAGCACCTGTATATATGTATATATGGTTGTACATATTTATTACTCTATTTATCTATTTATTTATTTATTTTACTTGTACATTTCTATCCTACTTATTTTATTTTGTTGGTATGTTTGGTTCTGTTCTCTGTCTCCCCCTTTTAGACTGTGAGCCCACTGTTGGGTAGGGACTGTCTCTATGTGATGCCAATTTGTACTTCCCAAGCGCTTAGTACAGTGCTCTGCACATAGTAAGCGCTCAATAAATACGATTGATTGATTGATTGATTAAAAGTCACACTCTCCTGTTGTCCATCCGTCTGACCCCCTTCTCCCTGTCTCCTTCCGGAATGGGGCAGGTTGGATTGGGCTGGGCTGGAGATCCTGGCCCGTGCAGCCTGTCGGACCAGGGCCTCCTGTCTCCTTCCTCATCACTTTCCGGGCTTCCCCGGCCTGAGAAGCAGCATGGCGAAGTGGCTAGAGCCCGGGCCTAGAAGTCAGAAGGCCATGGGTTCTAATCCCCACTCTGCTACCTGCCTGCTGTGTGGCCTCGGGCAAGTCACTTCACATAATAGTAATAATGGCATCTGTTAAGTGCTTTCTATGTTCCAAGCACTGTTCAAAGTGCTGGGGTAAATACAAGGTTATCAGGTGGTCCCACGTGGGGCTCACAGTCTTAATCCCCATTTTGTAGATGATGTAACTGAGGCATAGAGAAGTTAAGTGGAGAAGCAGCGTGGCTCAGTGGAAAGAGCCTGGGCTTTGGAGTCAGAGGTCATGGGTTCAAATCCAGGCTCCACCACTTGTCAGCTGTGTGACTTTGGGCAAGTCAATCAATCAATCAATCAGTTGTATTTATTGAGCGCTCACTGTGTGCCGAGCACTGTACTAAGCGCTTGGGAAGTACAAGTTGGCAACATACAGAGACGGTCCCTGCCCAGCAGTGGGCTCACAGTCTAGAAGGGGGAGACAGAGAACAAAACATATTAACAAAATAAGATAAATAGAATAGACATGTACAAGTAAAATAGAGTAATAAATATGGACAAATATATATGCATATATACAGGTGCTGTGGGGAAGGGAAGGAGGTAAGGTGGGGGGGATGGAGAGGGGGAGGAGGGGAAGAAAAAGGAGGGGGCTCAGTCTGGGAAGGCCTCCTGGAGGAGGTGAGCTCTCAGCAGGGCCTTGAAGGGAGGAAGAGAGCTAGCTTGGCGGGTGTGGGGAGGGAGGGCATTCCAGGCCGGGGGAGGACGTGGGCCGGGAGTCAACGGCGGGACAGGCG
Organism: Tachyglossus aculeatus; assembly: GCF_015852505.1. Lineage (NCBI taxonomy): Eukaryota > Metazoa > Chordata > Mammalia > Monotremata > Tachyglossidae > Tachyglossus > Tachyglossus aculeatus. The sequence goes on from NC_052067.1 coordinate 175,228,853, forward strand.
AGAACGAGGCATGGTGAGGAGATTAGCGGCAGAGGAGCGGAGTGTACGGGCTGGGCTGTAGAAGGAGAGAAGGGAGGTGAGGTAGGAGGGGGCGAGGTGATGGAGAGCCTTGAAGCCCAGGGTGAGGAGTTTCTGCCTGATGCGTAGGTTGATTGGTAGCCACTGGAGATTTTTGAGGAGGGGAGTAACATGCCCAGACCATTTCTGGACAAAGACAATCTGGGCAGCAGCGTGAAGTATGGATTGAAGTGGAGAGAGACACGAGGATGGGAGATGAGGAGGCTGATACAGTAGTCCAGATGGGATAAGATGAGAGCTTGAACGAGCAGGGTAGCAGTTTGGATGGATAGGAAAGGGCGGAGCTTGGCAATGTTGCGGAGCTGAGACTGGCAGGTTTTGGTGACGGCTTGGATGTGAGGGGTGAATGAGAGAGCAGAGTCAAGGATGACACCAAGTTTGTGGGCTTGTGAGATGGGAAGGATGATAGTGCCGTCAACAGTGATGGGAAAGTCAGGGAGAGGGCAGGGTTTGGGAGGGAAGACAAAGAGTTCAGTCTTGGACATGTTGAGTTTTAGGTGGCGGGCAGACATCCAGATGGAGATGTCCTGAAGGCAGGAGGAGATGCGAGCCTGGAGGGAGGGGGAGAGAGCAGGGGCAGAGATGTAGATTTGGGTGTCATCAGCGTAGAGATGATAGTTGAAGCCGTGGAAGCCAATGAGGTCACCAAGGGAGTGAGTGTAGATCGAGAACAGAAGGGGACCAAGAACTGAACCTTGAGGAACCCCCACAGTAAGGGGATGTGAGGGGGAGGAGGAGCCCCCAAAAGAGACTGAGAATGAACGACTGGAGAGATAAGAGGAGAACCAGGAGAGGACGGAGTCTGTGAAGCCAAGGTTGGATAGCGTGTTGAAGAGAAGGGGGTGGTCCACAGTGTCGAAGGCAGCTGGGAGGTCGAGGAGGATTAGGACAGAGTAGGAGCCGTTGGATTTGGCAAGCAGGAGGTCATTGGTGACCTTTGAGAGGGCAGTTTCCGTGGAATGTAGGGGATGGAAGCCAGATTGGTGAAGGTCGAGGAGAGAGTTGGTGTTGAGGAATTCTAGGCAGCGCGTGTAGACGACTCGTTCAAGGAGTTTGGAAAAGAATGGTAGGAGGCAGATGGGGCGATAACTAGAAGGTGAGATGGGGTCAAGAGAGGGTTTTTTTAGGATGGGAGAGACATGGGCATGTTTGAAGGCAGAGGGGAAGGAACCAGTGGAGAGTGAGTGGTTGAAGATGGAAGTGAAGGAGGGGAGAAGGGACGGAGCGAGAGACTTCATGAGATGAGAGGGAATGGGGTCAGAAGCACACATGGCCGGAGTAGCACTTGAGAGGAGGGAGGAGAGCTCCTCTGATTATACTGCTGTGAAGGATGGGAGAGTAGCAGAGAGTGTTGAGAGCCGGGGGGTTGGAGAAGTCGGGGGAGTGACTTTGGGGAGGTCGGACTTGATGGATTTAATTTTGTTAATGAAGTAGGAGGCCAGATCGTTGGGGGTGAGGGAAGGAGGAGGGGGAGGAACCGGGGCCCTGAGAAGGGAGTTGAATGTACGGAAGAGCTGGCGGGGGCGATGGACATGGGTGTCAATAAGGGAGGAGAAATAGTTTTGTCTGGCAGAGGAGAGGGCTGAGTTAAGGCAGGAAAGGATAAACTTGAAGTGAACGAGGTTGGCATGGTGTTTAGACTTTCGCCAGCAGCGTTCGGCAGCTCGAGCATAAGAGCGAAGGAGGCGGACAGTGGCAGTGATCCAGGGCTGTGGGTTAGTGGTACGAGAGCGGCGAAGGGAAAGGGGAGCGAGTGAGTCTAGCTGAGTAGAAAGGGGAGAGTTGAGAGCAGTAACCTGATCATCAAGACTGGGTAGAGAGGAGAGGGAGGAGAGGTGGAGTGTAAGGCGCTCAGAAAGATGGATGGGGTCCAGAGAATGTAGATCTCTGTGAGGGAGTAATACAGATTTACAGGGGAAAGGAGTGTGAGTGAGGAGGCAGGTGAGAAAGTTATGATCAGAGAGAGGGATTTCAGAGTTGGTGAGGGTGGACACAGTGCAGCGGTAGGAGATGATGAGGCCGAGGGTATGACCAAGTTGGTGAGTGGGCGAGGTGGGGTGGAGCAAGAGGTTGGCAGCGTCAAGGAGAGATAGAAGGCGGGAGGCAGAGGAGTCACTAGGGAGCCCCACATGGGACAACCTGATTACCTTGTAACCTCCCCAGCGCTTAGAACAGTGCTTTGCACATAGTAAGCGCTTAATAAATGCCGTCTTAAAAAAAAAAAGTGATTTGCCCCAAGTCACACAGGTGACAAGTGGCGGAGCTGGGATTAGAACCTGTGACCTCTGACCCCCAAACCCGGGCTCTTTCCACTGAGTCACGCTCTTTGCTGTGCCTCAGTTCCCTCATCTGTAAAATTGGGATTGAGACTGTGAGCCCCATGAGGGACAGGGACTGTGTCCAACCCGATTTGCTTGTATCCACCCCACCACTTAGTACAGTGCCTGGCACATAGTAAGGGCTTAACAAATACCCTAGTTATTATTAGTAGGCCTGGAGAGGGATGGGCCTGGTTGAGGAGACCGCCTCTAGGACAGGGAAGCAGGGAGGCAGGGGCCTAGCTCAGCCCCTCTCTGCATCCTGCTGATCAGGGGGTGCTGACCCTCTAGACTCTGAGCCTGGTGTGGTTAGGGATGATGGTCTCTCTTTATTGCTGTATTGTACTAGAGAAGCAGCATGGCTCAGTGGAAAGAGCCCAGGCTTTGGAGTCAGAGGTCATGGGTTCAAATCCCGACTCTGCCAATTGTCAGCTGTGTGACTTTGAGCAAGTCACTTAATAATGATAGCATTTATTAAGCGCTTACTATGTTATATGTTACCAACTTGTACTTCCCAAGCGCTTAGTACAGTGTTCTGCACACAGTAAGTGCTCAACAAATACGATTGATGATGATGATGATGATGATGATGATGATGTGCAAAACACTGTTCTAAGCGCTGGGGAGGTTACAAGGTGATCAGGTTGTCCCACGTGGGGCTCACAGTCTTAATCCACACTTTCCAGATGAAGGAAGTGAGGCCCAGAGAAGTGAAGTGACTTGCCCAAAGTCACACAGCTGACAAGTGGTGGAGCCGGGATTTGAACCCATGACCTCTGACTCCAAAGCCCGGGCTGTTTCCACTGAGCCACACTGCTTCTCTGTGCCTGTTACCTCATCTGTAAAATGGGGATTAAGACTGTGAGCCCCACGTGGGACAACTTGATCAGCACTTGTAACCTCTCCAGTGCTTAGAACAGTGCTTTGCACATAGTTAGTGCTTAAGAAATGCTATCATTATCATTATTATTATTACTTTCCAAGCGTTTAGTCCAGGGCTGTGCACACAGTAAGTGTTCAATAAATTTGATGGAGTAAATGAATGGAGACAGGCAGGAGAAAGAGAATCAATCAATCAATCAATCATATTTATTGAGTGCTTACTGTGTGCAGAGCACTGTCCTAAGCGCTTGGGAAGTACAAGTTGGCAACATATAGAGACAGTCCCTACCCAACAGTGGGCTCATAGTCTAGAAGGAGAGACGGAGAACAAAACAAAACATAATAACAAAATAAAATAAATGGAATAGATATGTACAAGTAAAATACATAAATCAATCGAGTGATAAATATGTACCCTAGAGAAGGCAGGGCAGGGGACGCTTTGGCTTTGGAGATGGGCCTGGGGCTTTTGGGAAGCTCTGGCCTGGGGGGAGGCCTCAGGTAACACACGTGTGTGTGTGTGTACACGTGTTTAATAATAATAATAATGGTATCTGTTAAGCGCTTACTATGTGCAAAGCACTGTTCTAAGCACTGGGGAGATTACAGGGTGATCAGGTTGTCCCACGGGGGGGCTCACGGTTTTAATCCCCATTTCCCAGACGAGGTCACTGAGGCCCGGAGAAGTGAAGTGGGTTGCCCCAAGTCACCCAGCTGACAGGGGGCGGGGCCGGGATTTGAACTCAGGACCCCTGACTCGACAGCCCGTGCTCTTTCCACCGGGCCACGCTGCTCCTCGTGTGTGTGTGTGTGTGTGTGTGTGTCTGTGTGTGGTCCCCCCCCCCCCCCCCAGCGACGCCCTGCAGAGTCACATGTTGCTGGGGCTGGTGGGGACCGTGAGCCCGGCCCTGGACAGCCGCTTCCAGGAAGCCCGCCGGAACCTCAGCCGACAGCTCAGGGCGCTGGACGCCCGGGACCCCCAGGTCGGCGGACGGGGGGACGGGGGGACGGACGGACGGACGGGGGGCGGGGGGGCGGACCTAGGAGCTGACCCCCGACCCCCGACCCCCCGATCCCTCCCCCCAGCCGCCGGTCCCGCGCTGGAGGAAATGCGTGCAGGAGACGGGGACCTTCTTCGAGCCGGTCCTGGGGCCCCTGTTCGCGCGCCACGCCTTCGGACCCGACACCAGCCACCACGTACGGCACAAGCGCCCAATGCCGCCGGCCGCACCCCACCCGCCGAGCCGGGACCCCGCCGACACGCCCACCGCAGCCCCGGCCAATCCCGGCCCGCCCCCGGCCCTCCCTCGGCCCCGCCCCCCGCAGCCCCGGCCAATCCCGGCCCGCCCGGCTCAGGCTCCGCCCACCCCAACACCACCAGTCCCGCCCCGCCCCCGGCCCCGCCCACCGCATCCCCGGCCAATCCCGCCCCGCCCAGAACCGGCCCCGCCCAGCCCAGCACCATCCAATCCCGCCCCGCCCACCGCATCCCCGGCCAGTCCCTCCCCGCCCCCGGCCCCGCCCACCGCAGCCCCGGCCAATCCCGCCCCTCCCTCGGCCCCGGCCACCCCCAGCCCCGGCCAATCCCGTCCCGCCCAGCTCAGGCTCCGCCCGCCCCAGCACCACCAATCCCGTCCCGCCCCCGGCCCTGCCCACCGAAGCCCCGGCCAATCCTGCCCCTCCCTCGGCCCCGCCCACCCCCAGCCCCGGCCAATCCCGCCCCTCCCTCGGCCCCGCCCACCCCAGCCCCGGCCAATCCCGCCCCTCCCTAGGCCACGCCCACCCCAGCCCCGGCCAATCCCGTCCCGCCCAGATCAGGCTCCGCCCACCCCAGCACCATCCAATCCCGCCCCGCCCACCGCAGCCCCGGCCCATCCCGCCCCTCCCCCCGGCCCCACCCACCCCAGCACCACCCAATCCCGACCACGGCCCCGCCCAGCCCAGCCCCGGCCAATCCCGTCCCGCCCAGATCCGGCCCCGCCCACCCCAGCACCATCCAATCCCGCCCCGCCCAGATCCGGCCCCGCCCACCCCCGGCCCCGGCCAATCCCGCCCCTCCCCGCCCCGGCCCCGCCCCGATAAGCCCCGCCCCTCCGCGTCCCCTCCCCGCCCCCTGCCGGCAGGGGCCGGGCTGAGCGGGCCTCCGCCTCCGGGCAGGCCGCCGGGCTTTTCTCCGAGGTCCGCGACGCCCTGCTGCGGCGCCTGCAGCGCCTCCAGTGGCTGGATGAGGACAGCCGGGCCCGAGCCCGGGACACGGTACGGGGAGGGGGGGGCGGCCGGGGGCCGGGGTTATTTTATTTTATTTTTATTTTATTTTGTTAGTATGTTTGGTTTTGTTGTCTGTCTCCCCCTTCTAGACTGTGAGCCCGCTGTTGGGTAGGGACCGTCTCTATGTGTTGCCGACTTGTACTTCCCAAGCGCTTAGTACAGTGCTCTGCACACAGTAAGCGCTCAATAAATACGATTGATTGATTGATCAGAATAATGCATACGTACATACACCATGTATACGCACATGTACGTACCTAATCAGCATGGACACATGCAACAGTGCTTTGCACATAGTAAGCGCTTAACAAATGCCATCATTATTATTATTATACCCCTTGCCTGCACATCATGCCCAATGCACATCATGCCCAATTCACACGTACAACAGCCTTCGACACACCCTTCTCCTGTAAATATTATCCAACACTGTCCTCTCCGGGTTCTCCTCCTGTCTCTCTGGCCGCTCGCTCATTCTCAGCCTCTTTGGTGGGCTTCTCCTCTGCCTCCCATCTGCTGACTGCGGGGGTCCCTCAGGGTTCAGTTCTGGTTCCCCTTCTGTTCTCCATCTACCCCCACTCCCTTGGAGAACTCATTTGCTCCCACGGCTTCAACTACCACCTCTATAATAATCGTAATAATGATGGCATTTGTCAAGCACTTACTATGTGCCGAGCTAATCAGGTTGTCCCACATGGGGCTCACAGTCTTAATCCCCATTTTACAGATGAGGGAACTGAGGCACAGAGAATACGGTTGATTCCCTAATCTCCCTCTCCAGCCCAGATCTCTCTCCCTCTCTGTAGCCTTGCATTTCCTCCTGCCTTCAAAACTTCCACACTTGGAAGTTTTGAACTCCCCCTCGTCCCCCTCTCCATCCCCCCCATCTTACCTCCTTCCCTTCCCCACAGCACCTGTAAATATGTATATATGTTTGTACATATTTATTACTCTATTCATTTATTTTACTTCTAAATATCAATTCTATTTTATTTTGTTAGTATGTTTGGTTTTGTCTCCCCCGTTTAGACTGTGAGCCCACTGTTGGGTAAGGACTGTCTCTATATGTTGCCAACTTGTACTTCCCAAGCGCTTACTACAGTGCTCTGCACACAGTAAGCGCTCAATAAATACGATTGATGATGATGATGATGATGATGATGTTCTGCAGTCAGCTCAAGCTTAACGTGTCTAAAACAGAGCTCCTTATCTTCTCACCCAAACCCTTTCCTCCCTCTGACTTTCCCGTCACCGTAGACGGCACCACCGTCCTTCCCATCTCACGAGCTCGTAACCTTGGCCTTATCCTTGACTCCTCTCTCTCATTCAACCCACATATTCAATCCATCACTAAATCCATTCAGTCCCGCCTTCACAACACCGCTAAAATCCACCCTTTCCTCTCCCTCCAAACTGCTACCACATGAATTCAGGCACTTAGCGTATCCCGCCTGGATGACCGTAGCAGCCTCCTTGCTGATCTCCCTGCCTCCTGTCTCTCCCCACTCCAGTCCAGACTTCACTCTGCTGCCCGGATCATTTTTCTACAAAGACTTTAAGGCCGTGCCTCCCCACTCCTTCAGTGGTTGCTCATCCACCTCCGCACCAAACAAAAACTACTCACCGTTGCCTTTAAAGCCCTCCATCCCCTTGCCCCCTCCTACCTCACCTCACCACTCTCCTACTCCAACCCAGCCCGCACACTTCGCTCCTTTGATGCCAGCCTTCTCGGGGTGCCTCCCTCTCGTCTAGCTCACCCACCTCCTGCCTCTGACCTGGAACGCCCTCCCTCCTTATATCCGACAATTACCTGCCCCACTTCACCTGCACGTACTGTGAAAACACACGTGCACACATCATGTGCACACGGACAATTCCAAACCCATACATTCAATCAGTCGTATTTATTGAGTGCTTACTGTGTGCAGAGCACTGTACTAAGCATTTGGGAAGTACAGGTTGGCAACGTATAGAGACAGTCCCTACCCAACAGTGGGTTTCTTACACACATACCCCCATTGTGCACTTATTGTGAACACAAACAGTCACACACCGTGCACAGAAGCCCACACACACTCCTGAGAAGGGATGTCCCAGCGGAGCGTCTGTATGTTTGGTTTTGTTCTCTGTCTCCCCCTTTTAGACTGTGAGCCCGCTGTTGGGTAGGGACCGTCTCTATATGTTGCCAACTTGGACTTCCCAAGTGCTCAGTACAGTGCTCTGCACACAGTAAGCGCTCAATAAATACGATTGATGATGATGATGATGATGATCCCTCCTCCTGCCAGGTGGCCAGTTTGCGGATGGAGATGGGGGCCCCCGAGGAGATGCTGAAGCTGGAGTCAGTGGACCAGGACTACCAGGATGTGAGCCCCCGGCCCCTCCCTGAGCCCCTCCCAGCCTCCCGTCGGGTCACCGTGCGGCCGGACCCCTGGGTCCCCTCTCCTGCGTCCCCTTCCAGCTCTAGGCCCCATGCCGGGTGCTGCCCGGGACCGCGTGCGAGTGTGTGGGTGCTCTTGTGCGAGCGGCTGCGGCGGGGTGTTCCTCGGAGCCCACGGGGCCCCCCCACTCCGGCCTCGTGCCCCCCTCTCCCCTCCCCGCAGGTGCAGCTGGGCCCCAGCTTTCTGCAGACCGTGCTGAGCTGCATGCGCTCCCTCCAAGCCAGGAAAATGCGCAGAGTCCTACAGGGGTCCCGCTCACACCGGTAATAAGAATAGTATTTGTTAAGCTCTTACTAGGTGCCGAGCACTGTTCTCAGCGCTGGGGGAAATACAAGGTCATCATGTTGTCCCGCATGGGGTTCACGTCTTCATCATTTTACAGATGAGGGAACTGAGGCACAGAGAAGTGACTTACCCAAAGTCACACAGCTGACAAGTGGCGGATAATATAATAATAATAATGATGGTGTTTGTTCCTTCATTCAATCACATTTATTAAGTGATTACTATGTGCCGAGCACTGTTCTAAGCGCTGGGGGAGATACAGGGTCATCATGTTGTCCCGCATGGGGTTCACGTCTTCATCATTTTACAGATGAGGGAACTGAGGCACAGAGAAGTGAAGTGACTTACCCAAAGTCACACAGCTGAAAAGTGGCGGATAATATAATAATAGTAATGACGGTATTTGTTCCTTTATTCAGTCATGTTTATTAAGTGATTACTATGTGCAGAGCACTGTACTAAGTGCTTGGGAAAGTACACTACAACGATAAACAGTGATATTCCCTGCCCACAATGAGCTCACAGCCCAGGGGTGGGGGGGCAGACATCAATACAGGCACTTATTATGTGTCATGCACCGTACAAAGCGCTGGACTCAGTCCCTGTCCGATGTGGGGCTCACAGTCTCAATCCCCATTTTACAGATGAGGTAACTGAGGCACAGAGAAGTGAAGTGACTTTGCCCAAGGTCACGCAGCAGACAAATGAGGGAGCCGGGATTAGAATCCATGACCTTTCTGACTCTCAAGTCTATGCTGTACCCATTATGCCATGTACTAGCCTCTCTCCCCGCCCCCCGCCCCCAACTGGGGGCTGGAGAAAGGGGGCACGACCGAAGTTGGGACGGTGGAGGGGCGGTGTCCCCAAAGCCACCCCCCACATGAGGCTCCAGACTGTAAGCCCCTTGTGGGGTGGTAATGTAATAATAATGGCATTTATTAAGCGCTTACTATGTGCAAAGCACTGTTCTAAGCGCTGGGGAGATTACAATGCGATCAGGTTGTCCCATGGGGGGGCTCACAGTCTTCATCCCCATTTTACAGATGAGGGAACTGAGGCACAGAGAAGTTAAGTGACTTGCCCAAAGTCACACAGCTAACAAGTGGCAGAGCTGGGATTTGAACTCATGACCTCTGACTCCAAAGTCCGGGCTCTTTCCACTGAGCCACGCTGCTTCTCAAAAGCACTGTTCTAAGCGCTGGGGAGGTTACAAGGTGATCCGGTTGTCCCACGGGGGGCTCCCAGCCTCAATCCCCATTTTACAGATGAGGGAACTGAGGCACAGAGAAGTGAAGTGGCTTGCCCAAAGTCACACAGCTGACAGTTGGCAGAGCCGGGATTTGAACCCATGACCTCTGACTCCAAAGCCCATGCTCTTTCCATTGAGCCACGCTGCTTCTCTATTTAGAACAGTGCTTGGCACACAGTGAGCGCTTAACAAATACCATCATTATTATTACTCCCCCCAAATGCTTAGTACAGAGCTCTGCAAGCTCTGTGTCTGCAAGTGTGTGTAAGTAATGTGTCTATTTATTGTTATATCGCACTCTCCCAAGCGCCTAGTACAGTGATCTGCACACAGTAAGCGTTCAATAAATATGATTGAATGAAGGAATGAATGAGTGGCGGTGGCTGGAGGGGAGGGCAGGGTGTGGGCAGGGCAAAGGGGGCGTCAGGGGCGAAAGGAGGGGGGCACAGCAGACGCTTCGTGTGTGTGTGTGTGTGTGTGTGTGTGTGTGTGTATTTTGGGGGGAGGTGGTCCTTGAAGGGTTCCCCCTCCCCAGTCCATCCATGAATGAATCCCCTCCGCTCCAGATGGCAGGTCCCACCCTGGGCCGTGAGCTCCTACTACTCCGTGTCGGACCACGTGGTGATCTTTCCTGCCGGCCTGCTCCAGCCCCCCTTTTTCCACCCCGGATACCCCAGGTACGGGAGAGGAGGGGCCCAGGAGGGAGGAGGGACAGTGATGATTTTTCTCAAGTCAGTCAGTCAATCATATTTCTTGAGCACTTCCTGCTTGCAGAGCTCTGTACTAAGCATTTAGGGGGAGTAATAATAATGATGGTGTTTGTTAAGCGCTTACTATGCGCCAAGCACTGTTCTAAGTGCTGGGGTAGATACGAGATAATCTGGTTGTCCCACGTGGGGCTCAGTGTCCATCCCCATTTGACAGATGAGGTCACCGAGTCACAGAGAAGTGAAGTCACACAGCAGACAAGTGGCTGAGGCGGGATTAGAACCCATGTCCTCTGACTCCCAAGCCCCTGCTCTGCTCTTTCCACTAAGCCACGCTTACCCTATTGCTCTTGGGAGCCAGAGGACGTGGGTTCTAATCCCGGCTCCGTCCCTTGTCTGCTGTGTGACCTTGGGCAAGCCGCTTCACTTCTCTGGGCCTCAGTGACCTCATCTGTCAAATGGGGATTAAGACTTTGTGCCCCACGTGTGACAACCTGATTATCTTGTATCTATCCCAGTGCTTAGAATAGTGCTTGGCACACAGTAAGCGCTTAAATACCATATTATTATTTTTGCTATGTGCCAAGCACTGTTCTAAGAACTGGGGGAGGTGGACAATGTGTTTTTTACTATGTGCTAAGCATTGTTCTAAGTGCTGGGGGAGATGGACGATGTGTCCTTGTCGCTCATGGGGCAAGCAGTCTAAGTGAGTGTTGTGGGGAGGTTGGGGAGGATTTGCGGGGCCGGGGAAAGGATGGAGGTGAATTGGCCGCCTGGAGGTGGAGGGGTGCAGGGGTCAGAAGAGCTAGACTGGGGGTGAATTTTTTTTTTTTTTAGCATTTGTTAAGCGCTTACTGTGTGCAGAGCACTGTTCTAAGCGCTGGGGGGGATACAAGGTGATCAGTTTGTCCCACGTGAGGCTCACAGTCTTCATCCCCATTTTACAGATGAGGTAACTGAGGCTCCGAGAAGTTAAGTGACTTACCCAAGGTCACACAGCAGACATGTAGGGGAGCCGGGATTCGAACGCATGACCTCTGACTCCAAAGCCCGGGCTCTTTCCACTGAGCCACACTGCTTCTTGATTCAATTCTTCTTCTTTCTTCTTCTTCTTTCTTCTTTCTTCTTCTTTCTTCTTCTTTCTTCTTCTTCTTTCTTCTTTCTTCTTCTTTCTTCTTTCTTCTTCTTCTTTCTTCTTTCTTCTTCTTTCTTCTTCTTTCTTCTTCTTTCTTCTTCTTCTTCTTCCTTCTTCTTCTTCTTCTTCTTCCTTCTTCTTCCTTCTTCTTTCTTCTTCTTTTCTTCTTTCTTCTTCTTTCTTCTTTCTTTTCTTTCTTTTCTTCTTCTTCTTCTTTCTTTTCTTCTTTTCTTCTTCTTTTCTTCTTCTTCTTCTTCTTCTTCTTCTTCTTTCTTCTTTCTTCTTCTTCTTCTTTTCTTCTTCTTCTTTTCTTCTTCTTTTCTTCTTTCTTCTTTCTTCTTCTTTCTTCTTCTTTCTTTTCTTCTTTTCTTCTTCTTTCTTTTCTTCTTCTCCTTCTTCTTCTTTTATTCTTCTTTTCTTCTTCTTCTTCTTCTTTTCTTCTTCTTTTCTTCTTCTTTTCTTCTTTTCTTCTTTTCTTCTTTTTCTTCTTCTTTTCTTCTTTCTCTTCTTCTTCCTTCTTCTTCCTTCTTCTTCTTCTTCTTCTTTTTCTTCTTCTTCCTTCTTCTTCCTTCTTCTTCTTCTTCTTCCTTCTTCTTTCTTCCTTCTTCTTCTTCTTCTTCTTCTTCTTCTTCTTCTTCTTCTTTCTTCTTCTTTCTCCTTCTTCTCCTTCTTCTTCTTCTTCTTCTTCTTCTTCTTCTTCTTCTTCTCCTTCTTCCTTCTTCCTTCTTCCTTCTTCCTTCTTTCTTCTTCCTTCTTCCTTCTTCCTTCTTTCTTCTTCCTTCTTTCTTCTTTCTTCTTTCTTCTTCTTCTTCTTCTTTGCTTCTTCTTCTTCTCTGAATTGACCTCTCCCTTTCCCCAGGGCCGTCAATTTTGGGGCCGCCGGAAGCATCATGGCGCATGAGCTTCTGCACGTCTTCTACCACCTCTGTGGGTAACGGCGGGGCCGCCAAGTGCCAGGACACCGGAGGTCGGGGCGGAGCGGCGGGCACAGGCAGGGCTGAGGAGAGCGGAGGGAGAAGAATGGGGTGCTAGGGCCAGGGGCAAAGTTCGGGCACCCGCCAGATTGGAGCCGGTGGAGAGAGAAGCGAAGGATGCCGGCGGCTGGGCATGGGGGCAAAGCTTGGGCACGGGGTGGGCGGGGAACAGCGGAGAGAGAAGCGAGGGGTACTGCGGGTTGGATGCAGGGGCAGAGCCGTGGGCACAGGGAGCGTTGTGGACTCGCTATGGGCAGGGAATGCGTCTGTTTCTTGTCGTAGTGGACTCTCCCCAGCGCTTAATGCAGCGTTCTGCATCATTCATTCAATCGTATTTATTGAGTGCTTAATGTGTGCAGAGCACTGTACTAAGCATTGGGGAGAGTCTATTACAACAATAAATAGTGACATTCCCGACAGTCTAGAGGGGGAAAGACTGCACACAGTAAGCGCTCGATAAATTCATTCATAGAACAGTGCTTTGCACATAGTAAGCGCTTAACAAATGCCATCATTATTATTATTATTCATTCATTCAATCGTATTTATTGAGCGCTTACTGTGTGCAGAGCACTGTACTAAGCGCTTGGGAAATACAAGTTGGCAACATATAGAGACGTTCCCTACCCAACAACGGGCTCACGGTCTAGAGTGGGGAGACAGGCAACAAAACAAAACATGTAGACAGGTGTCAAGTCATCAGAATAAAGAGAAGTAAAGCTAGGTGCACGTCATTAACAAAATAGAATAGTAAATATGTACAAGTAATAATAATAATAATAATAATGGCATTTATTAAGCGCTTACTATGTGCAAAGCACTGTTCTAAGCTCTGGGGAAGTTACAAGGCGATCAGGTTGTCCCTCAGGGGGCTCACAGTCTTAATCCCCATTTTACAGATGAGGTAACTGAGGCACAGAGAAGTTAAGTGACTTGCCCAAAGTCACACAGCTGACAATTGGCAGAGCCGGGATTTGAACCCATGACCTCTGACTCCAAAGCCCGGGCTCTTTCCACTGAGCCACGCTGCTTCTCTAATAAGTAAATTACAGTAAATTAGAGTAAATAATAAGTAAAATAAATAGAGTAATAAATCTGTACAAACATATATACAGGTGCTGTGGTGAGGGGAGGGAGGTAGGGCAGGAGGAATGGGGAGGGGAAGAGGAAAGAGGGGGCTCAGTCTGGGAAGGCCTCCTGGAGGAAGTGAGCTCTCAGTAGGGCTTTGAAGGGAGGAAGAGAGCTAGCTTGGGGGATGTGCAGAGGGAGGGAATTCCAGGCCAGGGGGAGAAATACGACTAACTGATGGTGGAGAGAGATGCGGGGGACACTGGGGGTCGGGGCAGGGCTGCCCTGGATGCACTCCGGTCTGACCGCCCCTCGCCTCACCCCCAGTGCTGCCCGGGGGTTGCCCAAGTTGCGACAGGACGTTTGTGCAAGAGGCCTTACGGTGCCTGCGGCTTCAGTACGAGGGTCTCCGGGCAACCCCTGACAATAGTTCACGGACCCTGCTGGAGGACAGCGCCGACGTCGGGGCCCTGACCATCGCCCTGCAGGTACGCCCTCTAAGTCTCCCTCGTTCCCCGGGGTCCCCACCCCCAACTCATTCATTCATTCAGCTCTGCCATTTGTCTGCCGGGTGACCTTGGGTAAGTCACTTCACACTTCTCTGGGCCTCAGTTCCCTCATCTGGAAAATGGGGAATTAATAATAATAATAGCGATGGTATTTGTCAAGCGCTTCCTATGTGCCAAGCACTGTTCTAAGCACTGGGGTAGAGCCAAGGTAATCAGGTAGGACACAGTCCCCGTCCCACGGGGAGCTCACAGTCTCAATCCCCATTTTCCGGATGAAGGAACTGAAGCCCAGAGAAATAAAGTGACTTGCCCAAGGTTACACAGTGACAAGTGGCGGAACTGGGATTAGAACCCACGACCTCTGATTCCCAGGCCCGGACTTTTGCCACTAGGCCATCCTGCTTCCCATGAGGTTGAGATTGTGAGCCCCACACGGGACAGGGACTATGTCTAACCTGATTTGCTTCTATCTACCCCAGCGCTTAGAACAGTGCCTGGCACATAGTGAACACTTAACATATTTGTTAATTATTATTATTATTATCATTATCATTGCGTGTTTAAAGTTGGCAGACTACTGTACTAAGCACTTGGGACAGTACAACACAACAAGGAACAGACACATTCCCTGCCCACAGACATTAATATAAATAAATCAGTGACAGATGTGGACATAAGTGCTGTGAGGCTGGGAGGGGGGAAGAACCAAGGGAGCAAGTCTGGGCAGAAGGGAGTGGGAAAAGAGGAAATGAGGGCTTAGGGTAGGCCTCTTGGAGGAGATGGGCCTTCAATAAGGCTTTGAAGAGGGAGGGAGAGTCATTGTCTCTCCTCTGCCCGCCCTCTGCCTGCCCTGGGGATCCGGAAGTGGGGGGCAGGCTCTGGGAAAAGGGGTTCCGGGGTCCCCCCCAAAGACCCTGTCCCCTCCGCAGGCCTACAGGAGGCATCTGCAGCTGCAACGAGGCGAGACCACCCTCCCCGATCTTGGAATCAGCCCCCGGCAACTCTTCTTTCTCAGCTTTGCCCACGTAAGACCCTCTGGCGGGTGGATGGGCCCAGGGCTGACCCTAACCCCCCACCCCCGCCACCCCTCGCCCGTGACTGCCTCTTCCCGCAGGTGATGTGCGGGCGCCCGCAGCCCGAAGACCCCCGGGAGACCCACAGCCCGCCACCCCTGCGTGTCCGGGTGCCCCTCAGCAATGCCCCTGCCTTCGCTCGCCATTTCAACTGCCCCCCAGGCACCCCGTTAAACCCCCTTCAGCGCTGTAAGCTGTGGTGAGGCCTGAGGAGCCCCCCACCTGCCCCTTCCCACGCACCCCAGGGACCATTCCTCGCCCCCACCCTCTCTGTTTGGAAATAAAGACCCACGAGGCCTGGGCCTAGACCACTCGTCACCCCCGACGTTGCCTATCGCCGTCCTGTGTCCAGGCTGTAACGGGGCCTGAAAGGGAGGTGGGGCGAGGGGGGCTATTGGGAAGGAGGGAATGCCAGAAGGGATACGGGGTTGGGGGGGGGGGGGTCTGGAGAGAGTGGGGGAAGGGAAGGGCTGGGAGAGAGACGGGGTCAAGGCAGGAGCTGGGCCGACAGACGTGTTAAGCTGGAAGGAGGGAGCAGAGAGGCAGAAGGACAGGACCCCTGGACAGATGGACAGCGAGGCCTGGCTCTCTTTGGGTTTATTTGCCACTGCTGCTGCTGTCCAGAAATCTGAAAGGAGGCGGCACGGGGTGTGGGGAGCTCCCCTCCCACCTCATCAGGCCTTCTCAGGCCAGGGGGAGGCCTGGGGGTTGGGGATGGGTCAGTAGACAATCACAAAGCGGAGGTAGATGTCCAGGTCCTCATCCAGGAACCAGCCGATGAGCTCGGCCTCGACGTCCCTCACAAAAAAAACAGGATGCTGGCCAGGTTGAAGCAGAATGCCAGGTCGAAGAGGTGGTCCTGCAGAGCCACCGCGCCGCCCTCCTCCGCCACCTCCTCTTCCTCGCCCTTCTCCCTGTCCTCCTCCTCCTCGGACCTTGCCATGTTCACGGGCTGGAACTCCTCCCCCACAGAGGACACGATGAATGTCTCTTCCAGCATCTCCTGCCCCTCACCTGGGCCCCGGGGGAGAGAGCAGAGGGATCAGGCCCCAGGTCGCCCACAGCCCCAACCCCCCATCCTCACTGGGACTAGAAGGGTGCCCACCGGGGAGGTTTGGCCAGGAAGTACCCACTGGAAGCCTGGAAAGGGGGGCTGCTGCTGGCCAGAGCTCCTGGGGCAGGTGGCCGAAGAGGACAGCTTGTTGAAAACCAGGACATCCAGCTCAAGCCCATATCTGCTGTGAGCAAACTACATATGTGTGCACATGTGGGGCTGTATGCATGCACACAAGCGTGACTGTTTGTGTGTGTGTGTGTGTTCACAGGAGTGCAGGGATAAGTGTGGGTGTGAGCACAGGAGTACATGCAGGTGTGGGAGGGTATATGGGTGTGTGTACTAATAACGATGGTATTTGTTAAGCACTTACAGTGTACTAAATGCTTGGGTGGATATAAGTAAATCGGATTGGACACAGTCCCTGTCCCATGTGGGGCTCAGGGATGGAGTCTCAATCCCCATTTTCCAGATGAAGTAACTGAGGCCCAGGGAAGTGAAGTGCCTCGCCCAAGATCACACAGCTGACAAGTGGCGGAGCCGGGATTGGAACCCATGACCTTCTGACTCTTAGGCCCGTGCTCTATCCACCTCACCATGCTGCTTCTATACATGCTGTGAGCCCACTGTTGGGTAAGGACTGTCTCTATATGTTGCCAACTTGTACTTCCCAAGCGCTTAGTACAGTGCTCTGCACAAAGTAAGCGCTCAATAAATACGATTGATTGATTGATTGACATGCTGGTGTGTGATCACCGGAGTATATATGGATGTGAGTGCATGCAGGGACGTGTGAGGTGTGACCTCCCCTTCCCCACAGCACTTGTATATATTTGTATATATACAAATATACAGGCTCCCCCTTATAGAAGGCTCCCCTTTCTAGACTGTGAGCCCACTGTTGGGTAGGGACCATCTCTATGTGTTGCCAACTTGTACTTCCCAAGCGCCTAGTACAGTGCTCTGCACACAGTAAGCGCTCAGTAAATATGATTGACTTATTGATTGTACAGATTTATTACTCTATTTTATTCATACATATTTACTATTCTATTTTGTTAATGATGTGTATATAGCTTTAATTCTGTTTGTTCTGACAATTTTGACACCTCTGTACATATTTTGTTTTGCTGTCCATCTCCCCCTTCTAGACTGTGAGCCCACTGTTGGGACGGGACCGTCTCTATATGTTGCCGACTTGTATTAGCCAAGTGCTTAGTACAGTGCTGTGCACACAGTAAGTGCTCAATAAATACGATTGAATGAATGAATGAATGAATGGAGTATATATGGGTGTGTGTGCATGCTGGTATGTGAGCGCTGGAGTGTATACAGGTGTGAGTGTGTACGTGGGTGTGTGTATTTGTTGAGGTCCGGCTCCCCGAGAGCCCCGGGAGCCCCTTGGCTGGACCCAGGGCCATCGGAGGGATGGAGAATCAATCAATCATATTTATTGAGCGCTTACTGTGTGCAGAGCACTGTACTAAGCGCTTGGGAAATACAAGCTGGCAACATATAGAGACAGTCCCTACCCAACAGTGGGCTCACAGTCTAAAAGGGGGAGACAGAGAACAAAACCAAACATACTAACAAAATAAAATAAATAGAATAGATAGGTACCAGTAAAATAAATAAATAGAGTAATAAATATGTACAAACATATATACATATATACAGGTGCTGTGGGGAAGGGAAGGAGGTAAGATGGGGGGGATGGAGAGGGGGAAGAGGGGGAGAGGAAGGAAGGGGCTCAGTCTGGGAAGGCCTCCTGGAGGAGGTGAGCTCTCAGCAGGGCCTTGAAGGGAGGAAGAGAGCTAGCTTGGCGGATGGGCAGAGGGATTGGGGGCATTCCAGGCCCGGGGGAGGACGTGGGCCGGGGGAGAAGGAGTGGTGACTGGAGTTGGATGGGTCAGGCAGATTAGTCAAGCATTTAGTCCAGTGCTCTGCACACAGTAAGCACTCAATAAGTGATTGAATGAATGAATGAATGAATGCCAGGTCCAGGGGCAGATGTTGGGGATTGTCCCCTCTAAGCAGGATGCCAGGCCCCCGGCTCTTCTTGGAAGGTAGCTGTGTGTTGTGGGGGGTGGGTGTGTGACCGGGGGAGACTGATGGAGAGTACGGGGCAACACGTGACTGGCCTTCTCAGGCCAGATCCCACCCCCCGGACCTCACTTCCAGTGGCCCCTGACAAACCCGGGGCCTCCAGATGGACCGAGTTGGACCCTGCCCCACCCCAAGCCCCTCGCAGCCCCTTGAATAAATGTAACACTTGTGATGCTTGGTAAGCACTTACTATGTGCCAGGCACCATAGACCTGGGATGGACACGAGATAATCGGGTTGGACCCAGTTCCCGTCCCCCGTGGGGCTCCCAGTCTCAATCCCCATTTTACAGGTGAGAGAACTGAGGCCCAGAGAAGTGACTTGTCCAAAGTCTCACAGCAGACAAGTGGCGGAGCTGGGATTAGAACCCATGACCTTCCGACTCCTGGGCCGATGGTCTGTCCACTAGGCCGTGCCCATTTCTGTACTGGTCTGGAGGCTCAGGGCACTGACCCACCCCAGCCTCCGTGCCCCCCGCGCCCCCGCGCATTCTCCCCTGGACCTGTGGGCAACACCGCGTCGTCCTCCTTTGGGGGGCTCCTCCCGTGCCGGCCCAGCCTGCCCTTATGGGGGGTCACCCCGGCCAGCGGCAGCAGCAGCAGCAGCAGCAGTAGCAGCAGTGCGATCACTGCCAGGGGGGGAACCCGGCGGAGGGCCACCCCCGACCACTCCATGGAGAAGACCCGCACCCACCACCCGCACCCTCGGCTGCCTCCTCACAGGATCTGTGACTTCACCAGACCGTGTGTGATGTCACAATTGAGCCCACCCCAGCCTCCCCAATGCTGGGTTCCACCCCAAGTCGGGGGGGGGGGGGGGGGGGGGGCTGCTCCTGGGGGGATGGGGGGGGGCGTCTGGAGAAACTGGGGGGTCTGCTGGAAGGGACTGGGGGCTTGCAAGAACTGACCTCTCTTTGGGACATTCCTTCATTCAGTCGTATTTATTGAGCACTTACTGTGTGTTAGAGCACTCTAGTAAGCGCTTGGGAAAGTACAGTTCAGCAATAGAGACAATCCCTGCCCACAACGGGCTCACGGTCTAAGGGGCGGAGATAGACATCAATACAGGTAAACAGGCATCAATGTAAATAAATGAAATTACAGATATATGCATATTAATAATAATAATAATTAGGGTATTTGTTAAGCACTTACTATGTGCCAAACACTGTTCTAAGTGCTGGGATAGATACAAGTGGAAAGAGCCCAGGTTTGGGAGTCAGAGGTCGTGGGTTCTAATCCCTGCCCCACCACTTGTCAGCTGTGTGAATTTGGGCAAGCAACTTCACTTCTCTGTGCCTCAGGTACCTCATCTGTAAGATGGGGATTAAGACTGTGAGCCCCACGTAAGATAACCTGAAAACCTTGTATCTTCCCCAGCGCTTAGAACAGTGCTTGGCATATAGTAAGCGCTTAACAAATACCATCATCCTTAGTGTTATTATACAAGGTAATCAGGTTGTCCCACGTGGGGCCTCCAGTCTTAATGCCCTTTTTCCAGATGAGGCCCAGAGAAGTGTAACTTGTACTTCCCAAGCGCTTAGTACAGTGCTTTGCACACAGTAAGTGCTCAATAAATACGATTGAATGAATGAAGTGGCTCGCCCAAGGTCACACAGCAGACAAGAGGTGGAGGCAGAATTAGAACCCATGACCTTCTGAGTCCCAAGTCCTTGCTCTTGCCAAATAAGGAGAGACAATCCCTGCACACAATGAGCTCAAAGACAAGAGGTAGGGGAGACAGACATCAATACGAGTTAAGAGGCATCAATATAAATAAATGGAATTATAGATCGATACCTAATAATAATAATAATAATAATGGCATTTATTAAGTGCTTACTATGTGCAAAGCACTGTTCTAAGCGCTGGGGAGGATACAAGGTGATCAGGTTGTCCCACGGGGGGCTCACAGTCTTCATCCCCATTTGACAGATGAGGGAACTGAGGCCCAGAGAAGTGAAGTGACTTGCCCAAAGTCACCCAGCTGACAAGTGGCGGAGCCGGGATTTGAACCCACAACCTCTGACTCCAAAGCCCGGGCTCTTTCCACTGAGCCACGCTGCTTCTCTAAGTGGTGGGGGGTGGGGGGAGCGGGGAAGTGCCAAGGTACATATCTATTACTCTATTTTATTAATGATGTGTATATATCTATAATTCTATTTATCGATTTTGATGGTATTGATGCCTGTCTACTTGTTTTGTTTTATTGTGTGTCTCCCCCCTTCTAGACTGTGAGCCCGTTGTTGGGTAGGGACCGTCTCTATTGCTGTATTGTACTTCCCAAGCGCTTAGTATAGTGCTGTGCACACAGTAAGCGCTCAATAAATATGAATGAATGAATGAATGAATGAATGAATGAGAGACGCCTGAATGAACCTTCTTCCCCCCTCCCGGCTTCTTCCCCTCCCCTCCCCTCTCCCCCCTCCCCTAAGCCACAGCCTCGGCCCGTTGGCTCTCAGACAGTTTATTATGGGTAATTAGCCCGGGGTAATTACGCGTCTGCTTCCCCGAGGGCCCCACCCTGGCAGCTCCAGCGCCCGGCCTCAGGGAACACTAGCCGGGCCTAGTGGCAAGACCACAGGCTCGGGAGGCAGAGGATGTGGGTTCTAATCCCACCCCGCCCCTTGTCAGCATGTTGTGTGACCTTGGGCAAGCAACTTCAATTCACTGTGCCTCAGTTACCTCATCTAGAAAATGGGGAATGAGACTGGGGGCCCCACGTGGGACAATCGGGTTACCCTGTATCTATCCCAGCACTTAGAACAGTGCTTGGCACATAGTAAGTGCTGAAAAATTACTATTATTATTATTATCCAGTCTGGGGAGAGTCTCTCTCTCTCTCTCTCTCTCTTTCTCCCCCGCCCTGCCCACTCCTCACTCCTGGGCTAGGAATGGGGAGACCAATCTGGTTGGAGTTTGGCATGTGGAGAGGGGAGAAAGGGAGAGCTGACCCCTTCCCCTAAATGGGGTGGAGCTGGAGGTTGGGAAGCAGCCATGGCCCAGCTGGACACCAGCCATGATAATAAAAATAATAATAATAATACTTCTTAAGCGCTTATTATGTGCCAAGCACTGTTCTAAGTGCTGTGGTAGATACAAGTTAATCAGGTTGGAGACAGTCCCTGTTTCACAAGGGGCTCACACTCTTATCCCCATTTCTTACAGATGAGGTAACCGAGGCCCAGAGAAGTTAAGTGACTTGCCCAAGGTCACGCAGCAGACATGTGGCAGAGCTAGGATTAGAACCCAGGTCTTTCGGACTCCCAGGCCCGGGCTCTATCCACTAGGCCGAGCTGATCCCACCCCCAGGCCCCGGGCCCAAGAGTGAGACAGTTCGACAGGTCACTGTTGTGGGGAAAGTGGTGGGCTCTGGCTCATGGGGCCGGCTTGAGCCAGGAGGGGCTGGGGGGTGCTGGACACCAAAGCCCCCCAAGTCTCCCCTGTCCTCATCTCCCTGACCACAGGGAAATAAGTCACCCAGCAGTGGGACAGTGGCTTGCCCGGCCCGACCCCACTGGCTTTCTGTGAAGCCCAGGCGGGGCCAATGTTCGAGTCCGGGAGTGGGGAGGAGGCAGGACTGAGTCTCCCCCCTCCTCCTGCCCTATCCCCCTCCCCCAACACACACACCCTTTCCATCCCCCTCATCCTCCCCTTCCCCTTTTCCTTTTCCCTTCTCTCCCTCTTGTGCCCCTCCCCCTCTCCATTCCTCCTTCCCCTCTCTCCCCTTCCCCCTACCACTTCGTATTTCCCTCCCCCTTCTCTCTACTCTTCCCCTCCTCTCTCCCTCCCTTCCTTCTTTCCTCTACTCACGCCTTTCCCTGTTCCCCAAAATATTAACGAATAACTGTACTATTTGTTTAGCACTTACCATATGCCAAGGTCTGAGCTAAGCACTGGGATAGATACAAGATGAACAGACCAAACATCGTCCCTATCCCATATGGGGCTCACAGTCTTGGAAGAAGGGAGAACAGGTATTGAATCCTCATTTTACAGATGATAATAATGGTAGTAGTAGTAGCAGCAGCAGTATTTAGGTGGGGAAACTAAGACACAGAGAAGTTAAGTACTTGCCCAGCATCATCCAGCAGGCAAATGGCGGAGTGCAGGTTAGAATAACCATGGTACTTGTGCATTCATCATCATCATCATCAATCGTATTTATTGAGCGCTTACTATGTGCAGAGCACTGTACTAAGCACTTGGGAAGTACAAATTGGCAACATATAGAGACAGTCCGTACCCAACAGTGGGCTCACAGTCTAAAAGGGGGAGACAGAGTACTTGTGCATTCATCATCATCATCATCATCATCAATCGTATTTATTGAGCACTTACTATGTGCAGAGCACTGTACTAAGCGCTTGGGAAGTACAAATTGGCAACATATAGAGACAGTCCCTACCCAACAGTGGGCTCACAGTCTAAAAGGGGGAGACAGAGAACAAAACCAAACATACTAACATACTAACAAAATAAAATAAATAGAATAGATATGTACAAGTAAAATAAATAAATAGATAGAAATGAAAGAGTTGGAATAGATAGGCTGTACATTAAAATAGGCAAATGTGAATTCTACTACAACTACTACTAATAATAATAATGATAATAATTGTGGTGTTTGTTAAGTGCTTACTATGTGCTAGGCACTGCACTAAATGCTGGGGTAGATAAAAGGTAATTGGAATGGACATAATTCCCACCCCACATAGGGCTCACAGTCTGAATCCCCATTTTACAGATGTGGTAACTGAGGCACAGAGAAGTGAAGTAATTTGCCCAAGGTCACACAGCAGACATGGAGCAGAGCAGGATTAGAACTCAGGTCCTTCAGGCTCTATCCACTAAGCCATACTGCCAGGTCCTCCGACTCCCAGGCTCAGGCTCTTTCCTCTAGGTTGCACAGCTTCTCAGATTCGGTCCTTTCTCCTTCCCTTTCCCTGGCTCAGTGTGGCTCAGTGGAAAGAGCCTGGGCTTGGGAGTCAGAGGTCATGGGTTCTAATCCCAGCTCCGCCACTTATCGCATGTGTGACTTTGGGCAAGTAACTTCACTTCTCTGTGCCTTAGTTCCCTCATCAGTAAAATGGGGATTAAGACTGTGAGCCCCATGTGGGACACCCTGATCACCTTGTATCCCCCCAGCACTTAGTACAGTGCTTTGCACATAGTAAGCGCTTAACAAATACCATCATCATTATTATTATTCCTTCCCAATTTTTTTAATGGTATCTTTTAAGCACTTACCGTGTTTCAAGCACCATCCCAAGCACTGGGATAAATTCAAGTTGATCTAGTAAGACAGTCCCTGTCCCACCGGGAGGTCACATCTAAGTAGACGGGAGAACAGGGATTGAATCCCCATTTTGCAGATGAGGTTCCTGAGGCATAGAGAAGTGAAGTGACTTGCCCAGGATCGCACAGCAGACAAGTGGTGGAGCTGGGATTCGAACCCAGGTTTTTTTTACTCCCAGGTCCAGGCTCTTTCCCTTAGGCTACAATGCTTCTCATTGCCCAGATGTGTCCTTCTTCCTCCCCATTTCTCCTTTTCCCTTCAGCCTTTTCCCTTCCACCAGTCTGTTCCAACTTCTCCCCTCCCTTCTTTATTTTCTTTCCCTCATCTCTTCCTTCCCTTCACCCTCTTCCCCTTCCTCCCGCCCGCAAGGATTTTGCAATCTAGAGGGTGTGGCAGAAAGCAGTGTGGCTCAGTGGAAAGAGCACAGGCTTGGGAGTCAGAGGTCATGGGTTCAAAGCTCCCCCACATGTCTGCTGTGTGACCTTGGGCAAGTCACTTAACTTCTCTGGGCCTCAGTTACCTCATCTGTAAAATGGGGATTAAGACTTCGAGCCCCACGTGAGACAATGTGATCACCTTGTACCCCCCCAGCACTTAGAACAGTGCTTTGCACATAGTAAGCGCTTAACAAATGCCATTATTATTATTATTATTATGAATATAAATCAATTATAGATAGATAGCATACATTCATTCATTCATTCATATTTATTGAGCGCTTTCTTGGTGCTGAGCACTGTACTAAGTGCTTGGAAAGTACAATTTGGCAACAGAGACGGTCGCTACCCAACAACGGGCTCACAGTCTAGAAGGGGGAGAAAGATAGCAAAACAGAACAAGTGGACAGGCGTCAATACCATCAAAATAAATAGAATTATAGCTATGCACACATCGTTAATAAAATGAATAGAGTAATAAATATGTACAAATATACACAAGTACTGTGGGGAGGAGAAGGGGGTAGGGCAGAGGGAGGGAGTGGGGGTGAGGGGGAGGGAGGAGGAGGAGAGGATAAGGGCGGGCTCAGTCTGGGAAGGCCTCCTGGAGGAGGTGAGCTCTCAGTAGGGATTTGAAGGGAGGAAGAGAGCTAGCTTGGCGGATGCGCGGAGGGAGGGCATTGCAGGCCTGGGGGAAGACGTGGGCCGGGGGTCGACGGCGGGACAGGAGAGAATGAGTACTTGTACTTCCCAAGCGCTTAGTACAGTGCTCTGCACACAGTAAGTGCTCAATAAATACGATTGATGATGAATGAGGCACAGTGAGAAGGTTAGTGGCAGAGAAGCACAGGGTGCGGGCTGGGCTGGAGAAGGAGAGAAGGGAGGTGAGGTAGGAGGGGGCAAGGTGATGAAGAACCTTGAAGCCAAGAGTGAGTTTTTGCTTGATTCGAAAGTTGACAGGCAACCACATGAATAACCACTATTTATTTTATGTATTCTGATGGTTTGGGCACCTGTCTACTTGTTTTGTTTTGTTGTCTGTCTCCCCCTTCTAGGCTGTGAGCCCGTTGTTGGGTAGGGACCATCTCTATATGGTGCTGAGCCCCACGGGGGACAACCTGATCACTTTGTATCCCCCCCCCCCCCCCAGTGCTTAGAACAGTGCTTTGCACATAGTAAGTGCTTAATAAATGCCATCATTACTATTATCATTATTGTACTTTCCAATCAATCAATCATATTTATTGAGCGCTTACTGTGTGCAGAGCACTGTACTAAGTGCTTGGGAAGTACAAGTTGGCAACATATAGAGACAGTCCCTACCCAACAGTGGGCTCACAGTCTAAAAGGGGGAGACAGAGAACAAAACCAAACATACTAACAAAATAAAATAAATAGAATAGATATGTACAAGTAAAGTAAATAAATAGAGTAATAAATATGTACAAACATATATACATATATACAGGTGCTGTGGGGAAGGGAAGGAGGTAAGATGGTGGGGATGGAGAGGGGGACGAGCGCTTCCCAAGCGCTTACTACAGTGTTTTGCACACTGTAAGTGCTCAATAAATACAATTGAATGAATGAATGAATGAATGGAGATTTTTGAGGAGGGGAGTGACATGCCCAGAGTGTTTCTGTACAAAGAGATATTCCGAGCAGCAGAGTGAAGTACGGACTGAAGCAGGGGGAGACAGGAGGATGGGAGATCAGAGAGGAGGCTGATGCAGTAATCCAGTCGGGAGAGGATGAGAGATTGAACCAGCAAGGTAGTGGTTTGGATGGAGAGGAAAGGGCGGACCTTGGCGATGTTGTGGAGGTGAGACCGGCAGGTTTTGGTGACGGATTGGACGTGTGGGGTGAATGAGAGAGCGGAGTCGAGGATGACACCAAGGTTGTGGGCTCGTGAGACGGGAAGGATGGTAGTGCTGTCCACGGTGACGGGAAAGTCAGGGAGAGGACTGGGTTTGGGAGGGAAGACAAGGAGCTCAGTCTTGGACATGTCTAGTTTGAGATGACGGGCAGACATCCTGATGGAGATATCCTGAAGGCAGGAGGAGATATGAGCCTGGAGGGAGGGAGAGAGAGAGCAGGGGAGGAGAAGTAGATTTGGGTGTCATCAGCATAGTTGAAGCCTTGGGAGCGAATTACTTCACCAAAGGAGTGCTGTGAAGCTGAGGGTGGAGCGAATAAGAGTGCAAATCCACGTGCAGGCATGATGCAGAAGGGAGAAAGAATAGGGGAAATGAAGGTTTAGATTGGGAAAGCCTCTTGGAGGAGATGGGATTTTAATAAGGCTTTGAGGTGGGGAGAAGCAACGATCCTTAATGGAAAGAACACTGGTCTGGGAGTCATCACCATCATCATCATCAATCGTATTTATTGAGCACTTACTATGTGCAGAGCACTGTACTAAGTGCTTGGGAAGTACAAATTGGCAACATATAGAGACAGTCCCTACCCAACAGTGGGCTCACAGTCTAAAAGGGGGACACAGAGAACAAAACAGAGTCAAATGTCCTGGGTTCTAATCTCTCCTCTGCCACTTGCCTGCTGTGTGACCTTGGGCAAGTCACTTCACTTCTCTGGCCCTCAGTTCCCTCATCTGTCAAATGGGGATTAGAACTGTGAGATCCGGGTGGGGCAGGCACTGTGTTTAACTCGATTTGCTTGTATCCACCCCAATGCTTAGTACAGTGCCTGGCCCACAGTAAGCACTTAACAAGTACCACAGTCACCTGTAAAATGGGGATTCATTCATTCATTCATTCAATCGTATTTATTGAGCACTTACTGTGTGCAGAGCACTGTACTAAGCGCTTGGGAAGTACAAGTTGGCAACATATAGAGATGGCCCCTACCCAAAAGTGGGCTCAGAGTCTAGAAGATGGCTCACAATCAATCTCACAATACCTGTTCTCCCTCCTACTTATAATGTGAGACCCATGTAATAATAATAATAATGATGGCATTTGTTAAGTGCTTACTATGCACAAAGCACTGTTCTAAGCACTGGGGAGGACACAAGGTGATCAGGTTGTCCCACGTGGGGCTCACAGGTTTCATCCCCATTTTACAGATGAGGTAACTGAGGCACAGAGATGTTAAGTGATTTGCCCAAAGTCACACAGCTGACAATTGACAGAGTTGGGATTAGAACCCATGACCCAGTCTGACTCCCAAGCCCTGGCTCTTTCCACTGAGCCTTGCTGCTTCTCTAAAAAAAATCAGAGAGATAAAGTAGGTGGGGGTGAGCTGATTGAGTGCTTTAAAGTGGATGATAAGGAATTGCTGTTTGATGTGGAAGTGGATGGGCAACAAGAGGAGGGTCTTGAGGAGTGGGGAGATGTGGACAGAACTTTCTGTATGTAAAAAAAAATCGATCTGGGCAGCAGAGTGAAGTATGGCCTGGAGAGGGGAACGACAGGAGGCAAGGAGGTCAGCGAGGAGGCTGATGCAGTAATTAATCAAGGAGGGGTAGGATAAGTGCTTGGTTTAATGGGGTAGCAGTTTGGATGGAGAGAAAAAGGAGGATTTTAGCAATGTTGTGAAGTTGGAACAAATAAGATTTGGTGACAGGTTGACTATGTGGGTTGAATCCGTCAATCAACCGATCAATCATATATTGAGTGCTTTACTGTGTGCAGAGTATTGTACTAAAGAGAATAATGAATAGAGAATATTGCCAAGGTTATGGGTTTGTGAGGTGGTACTAGGAGGTGGTACTGTCTACAGTGACGGGAAAGTCAAGGAGAGGACAGGGTTTGGGTGTGAAGACACTGAGTTCCGTTTTGGACATGTTAGGTTTGAGGTCTCAGTGGGATATCAAAGTAGAGATCTCCCGAAGGCAGGACGAGATGAGAGACTGCAGAGAAGAAAGAACATCAGGGCTGGAGAGGGAGATTGGGGAATCATCTCCATGGAGATGATAGTAGATGCCATGGGAGCAAGGGAGTTCTCCAACGGAGTGGGTGTAGATGGAGAATAGAAGGGGATCCAGAACTGAGCCTTGAGGGGCTCCCACAGTTAGGGGGTGGGAGGCAGAGGAGGAGCCCAAGAAAGAGAGTGAGAATGAGCTGCCAGAGAGGTAGGAGGAGAACCAGGAGAGGACGATGCCATGAAGCACTGGGGTGGAAACAAGCCAACCAAGCTGGACCCAATCCCTGGCCCATGCGGGGGCTCCCAGAATCAACCCCCATTTTCCAGACGAGGTGACTGAGGCTAGAGGAGTGAAGTGACTCACCCAAGGTCACCCAAGAGACAAGTTTGGAGGGGAGGGGTGCTCGGGCGGCGGGGCTGTGATTCCTTGGGTGACCTCAGTGAACTCATCCGGCTGCGGGGGCGCCCCCCCCCACCGAGCCCGAGCAGCCCTGACTGGGTCTCACCTGCTGCCCCCGGCCCACCCTCTTCCCCCCGGTTCCCCAGCCCTCGCTGCCCCCGTGCTGGCCCTCCTCCGGGGAGCCCGCTTGGCTCGCCCCCTGCCCCAGGCCCAAGGAGCGGGAGAGGGCGGAGGAAGGGGCCTGTTATGAGCCTCGTGTTTCCTCGGCGGCTGCCTGCGAACCGCTCGAGGCTCCCACCTTATCGTCCCATCTTACCCCCGCGCCTTCCTATCGCCCGCTCCATCTCCTCCGGCCCCCTCCTCCTCGCCCCCTGCCAACCCCCCTGCCACCCCCGGAGGCCCCAGGCCCCCAGCAGAGCGGAACTGACTCACACCTCTGTGCCCGCTCAGCTGCCTCCTGCCATCTGGCTATCTGAGAATGTGGACACTTACTCCGGCCTCCTCCCCGGGCCTCGCCGCTTCATTCATTCAATTGGATTTATTGAGTGCTTACTGTGTACAGAGCACTGTTCTAAGCGCTTGGGAGAGGACACTAGAACAATAAACAATATAACAATCAGCAAGAGCGCTTACTACTACTACTAATAATAATAATAATGATGGTATTTATTGAGCACTTACTATGTGCAAAGCACTGTTCTAAGTGCTGGGGGGGATACAAGGTGATGAGGTTGTCCCACGTGGGGCTCACAGTCTTAATCCCCATTTTACAGATGAGGGAACTGAGGCACAGAGAAGTTAAGCGACTTGCCCAAAGTCATACAGCTGACAATTGGCGGAGCCGGGATTTGAACCCATGACCTCTGACTCCAAAGCCCGTGCTCTTTCCACTGAGCCACGCTGCTTCTCATGCTTACTGTGGGCAGAACACTGTACTGAGTGCCTGGGAGAGGAAAATAATAATCATAATTCATTCATTCATTCAATTGTCTTTATTGAGCACTTACTGTGTGCAGAGCACTGTACCAAGTGCTTGGGAGAGTACAAATCAGCAACATATAGAGATGGTCCCTACCCAACAACGGGCTCACAGTCTAGAAATAATGAATGGATAATTCATTCATTCAGTAAGTCTAGACTAATGAATAATGACGGTATTTTTTAAGTGCTCACTATGTGCCTAGCGCTGGGGTAGATACAAGGTAATCAGCTTGTTCCACATAGGGCTCACAGTCTTAATTCCCATTTTACAGGTGAGGTAACTGAGGCACTGAGAAGTTAAGTGGCTTGCCTAAGGTCACGCAGCAGACAAGTGGCCAAGCCAGAATTAGACCTACATCCCCTGACTCCCAAGCCCATGCCCTTTCCACTGAGCCATGCTGCTACAGTAAACAAGAGCTCTTACTGTGTGCAGAGCACTGTACTAAGCACTTGGGAGAGAACACTATAACAATAAACAATACAACCATTCCCTGCCCACCATGAGCTTATAGTGTAGAAGGAGACAGACCTTAATTCAGGGACTGATTAGCATGTATCTACCCCAGCGCTTAGTACAGTGTTTGGCACATAGTAAGTGCTCTGTCTCTCTTCCCCCGTCTCTTTGCTTCTATCCCTCTGTCTCTGCCTCTATCATTCCTCTGTCTCTGCATCTCACTTCCATCTCTGTTTTTGACTGTCTCTCGCCTCACTTCTCCCTGGGCCAGCCTCTGTCTCTTCTATTCTGTCTCCGTCTCTGTCTCTGCCTTTTCTCCAGCCTTTCTGTGTCTCAGCCTGTGTCTCTCCTCCCCTCCGTCTCTCTGTCTCTGCCTCTCTTATGTCTCTGCACCTCCTCTCATTCCCGTCTCTCCGTTTCTGCCCTTCTTTCTCTCGACATCTCTCTCTCTCTCTCTCTCTCTCTCTCTCTCTCTCTCTCTCCCCTCCCTGTCTCTCTGTCTCTGCCTCTCCTCTACCTCCCTTACCTCCCTCTCCTTTCTCCCCCTCCTCCTCTTTTCATCTTCCCATTTTACTCTTCATCATCAGCCTCTCTCTTTTGCTTCTTCTACCTCCTCCTCTAACCCCTCCCTCTTCTTCTCTCCTTTCCCCCTTCCCCTCACTTCTCCCCCTCCTCCATCTCTCTCCCTAGAATTCCCTTCTTCCCACAATGTGTAAAACCTTAGACTTCCATGGCAGTGTCCTCCAAATTCTAATTTTTTCACCCTCTGCCCCAGGCTTCTGCCCCCGAGAATGAGGAGAAAGGGGCAGGTGCCAGGAGGGCTCTCTTTGGAGCCCCTCCTCCCTGACCTAGACTGGATTTCCCCCAGCAGGACCCCTGGATCCATCCCCACCCCTATATCCTGGTGGGGGGAGAGGGGTCACCTGGTGTAGGGGTCAGCTTTCCTTCATCCTGCCCCTTCTCTGCTCTCCCTAATGGGTGACCTTGGCTGCCCTCTGCCCTCTCAGACTGTCTGCGGCCCCTCCTCAAAACCCCTCTCCCCTCTTTGGAGGCTCCCAGAGACACAGGACCCCTCACCCCCCCAGTGCCCTGCTACTGCCCCCTCCCCAGCCCATCCGGATCGCCCCAGCTGAGAGGCAGGGCGGCTCAGCCACCCCTAGCCCGGACCCTTTAAAGGCTCCTGGCTCCTCCTTCCCTCCTGAGCTGGACAGGTAAACTCCCTCCCAGACCGCAGAGTGCCCGGCTGCAGTCCAGCTCCAGAGGGGTGGGGAGACGGGCTTGTTCAGAGAGCAGAAAGTGGGGGGCTTCGGGTGGGGGTCAGGAGGGGGGCTGCAGGGCACCAGGAAGCTGGACTTCCCCCCTTCCAGGCCCCTCTCTGCTGACCACACCTCAGGCAGCCACTGAGGACCGGGACCCAGCCAGGGATGGGGGGGTCTCTGAGGGAGGGGAAGGGTCCCTGGGCCATGCTGTGGGGGCTGGTCAGCACCTGGCTGCAGGGTCAGAAGACCTGGGCCCAGCATGTGGAGGAGGCCAGCCTGCTGCATCATAAAAAGTAGGTCTCTCCTCTCCTCTCTTCTTCTCTCCTGTCCTCTCCTGTCCACTTCTCTCCTCTGCTCTTCTCTCCTCTCTGCTCCTCTCGTCTCCTCTTCCCTCTCCTCTTCTCTCTCCCTCCCTCCCTCCACCCTGCTTCCCTCTCCCTTACATCTTTTCCGCCTCCCCGACTTCCAGGGACTCTCTCTGTCCTCCTCTCTTCCTTCCCCTTCTAATAATAATAATAATAATAATAATAATAATAATAATAATAATGGTGATGGTATTTGTTAAGCGCTTACTATGTGCCAAGCACTGTTCTAAGCGCCACAGTAGATACAGGGTAGTCAAGTTGTTCCACGTGGGGCTCACAGTTTTAATCCCCATTTTACAGATGAAGGAACTGAGGCCCCAGAGAAGTGAAGGGACTTGCCCAAGAGCACACAGCAGACTAGTGGAGGATTAGAACCCATGACCTTCTGACTCCCAAGCCATTAATTCTATCCACTACACCATGCCTTCTCACTCAGATCCACCCCCACCCCCCTCAGCACCTAGAGAATCCTCTCCAAATACTAGAAAGACAAATTAATGAACCACAGATGAGCTTTTCCTTCCTCCCTCCCTTCCTTCCTTTCTTTCCTCCCTTTCCCCCTCCCATCTGCTCCTTGTCCCCGGGAGCTGGGAGACTGGGGGTTGGGCGGAGCTGCTCCTTGCCCTATGGGTTGACCTCATCCAAGCAGTGTTTGTTGAGGCTTTGGGAAGGTCCTTGGAGTCCTTGGGTGCGGGGGGCTTTGTCTGGAGGGCAGTTCTACTCCCTGCTTCACGATGGGACACTGGGGAGAGAGGCGGAGAAGGAGAAGAAGGAGGAAGAGGAGGAGGAGGAAGAAGTGGGGAGGAGGAGGGGGGAGGAGAGGTTAGTCATATCTAAGAAGTGCGGAGGTCAAAAGGTGGGTGGGAAGAAAGTGGCATGCAACCGCATGTAGTGACACAGTGGAATGCAGGGGCATTCAGTGGCATGCCGTGCTGCACAATGGGGGTGTACAGTGATATGCAGTGGCATATAGCGATGTGCAGTGGTGTTGATACGCACAATGGCACTGAGGGGCACGCCTCGAAATGTGAAACGCAGAGTGCCCAGTGGTGTTTAGTGGCATGGACTGGTGCTCAGTGGCATGCAGTAACATATAATGGAATGCAGTGCTGTGCAGTGGTGTGCAGTGTTATTCAGGGTTTCTTGCTGAGACTGGACTATGCCCTGGTACTGGACTGAGCTGATGAAGGAGGAGTAGAAGTCTACACTTCAGGATGCTCACAGGGTCGAAGGCGGAGGGCCTTAACTCCAACCTTATGGAAAGGGAGGGGGGCCAGGGCCTTGACTCTGCTCCTCAGTAGGATGGTGGAGGAGACAGGGGTGGGGGGACCTTGGCTTCACCCTTGGGGATTTCTTTTGGGGGTCTTGGCTGCCGCCTGGGGATGTGGGGAGTCCAGCATTTCTGCCTGTGGCTGGGACAGGCTCTGCTCTGGGGCCTGGCTGCCCGATGAAGCTGATTTCTGGCCCTAATTTCTGTGCTGGAGAGGATCCAGCTGGGGAGGGGTCCGTTCCCCGCCCTCGTGGGCTAGACGCCTGATTTGGGGGCAGCTAGAGACTGCAGCTGCCTGGAGAGCTTGGGAGCGTGGGGGTTGGGCCGAGCTGACCCCTGCCCTGTGGGGCTGACTTCAGCCAAGCAGTGTTTGTTGAGGCTTTGGGGAGGCCCAGGAGGCCCACGGAAGGGAGGGGCCCAGGAACAGGGATTGGGGGGTACAGGAGAGGCCCAGGACAGGCAAAAGCTGCTCCCCAACTCTTGCCACTGCAAAGGCTGGGGCGTGGGCAGAGGAGCCGAGGGCAGAGCTCCAGTCCCGAAACCCTAAACCTCCAATCCTGCCCAGGAAGGAGAGAACCCCACCTGCACTCCTGTGCCTCAGTTTCCCCATCCCTGAAACAAGGCGTGCTCCCAGAGAGCCAACTGGAGGAAGGGGCGGGGGCCTGGGGGGCAGGAACCCAGGCACCTGAGACCACAGTGCTTCTCCACCCTTCTCAATCAATCAATCAATCAATCGTATTTATTGAGCGCTTACTGTGTGCAGAGCACTGTACTAAGCGCTTGGGAAGTACAAGTTGGCAACATATAGAGACAGCCCCTACCCAACAGTGGGCTCACAGTCTAAAAGGGGGAGACAGAGAACAAAACCAAACATACTAACAAAATAAAATAAATAGACGAAAGGGGAGAAAGGGCAGAGGTTTTCCACTCCCTGTCGGATGAGAAAGAACCCCCTTCCCCCTGCCCCTCCCCAAACTCTCCCCCGCCTTCCTTGACAAGCTCATTACCCCCAGGGGCTGGGGGGCAGGTGATGGGGAGGGGGGATGTGGGAAGGAGGGGTGCTGAGTTTTCTGCATCCGATAATAATAATGATGGTATTTGTTAAGCACTTACTGTGTACCAAGCACTGTTCTAAGCGCTGGAGTAGATACAAGATAATCGGGTTGTCCCACGTGGGACTCACAGTCAATCCCCATTTTACAGATGAGGTCACTGAGGCCCAGAGAAGTTCAACTGCTTGCCCAAGGTCTCACGGCAGACAAGTGGCGGAGCCGGAATTAGAACCCCTGTCCTCTGACTCCCAAGCCCGTGTTCTTTCCACTAAGCCAGGCTGCTTCTATTTTTGTCATTATTCAATTCTGTTATGATTATTATTATTAAAGTATGTACTCAATAATAATAGTAATGGCATTTATTAAGCACTTACTATGTGCAAAGCACTGTTCTCAGCGCTGGAGAGGTTACAAGGTGATCAAGTTGTCCCACGGGGGGCTCACAGTCTTAATTCCCATTTTACAGCTGAGGTCACTGAGGCCTCAGAGAAGTTAAGTGGTTTGCCCAAGGTCACACGGCAGACAGGTGACGCAGCCGGGATTAGAACCCATGTCCTCTGACTCCCAAGCCCGTGTTCTTTCCACTAAGCCACGCTGCTGCTATTTTTATTACTATTCTCTTCTATTATGATTATTTAAATATGTGCTCAATAGATACCACCGATCGATTGGGGTGGGAGGGGGACGCGGAAGTGGGGAGTTTTGGGAATGGGGGGATGGGAGATGTGTCTGCTACCAGAGCCGCCCGGCAGAGCCCCTGGATTTCCGTGTCTCAGTCAGCTTGGCACGGGTTTGTTTTGCTCGAAGCCGCCGGGGGTACAGAAACCATCCAGGATTATAATTATAATTATAATAATGGCATTTATTAAGCGCTTACTATGTGCAAAGCACTGTTCTAAGCGCTGGGGAGGTTACAAGGTGATCAGGCTGTTCCACGGGGGGCTCACAGTCTTAATCCCCATTTTACAGATGAGGTCACTGAGGCACAGAGAAGGGAAATGACTTTCCCAAAGTCACACAGCTGACAGTTAGCGGAGCCGGGATTTGGACCCATGCCCTCTGACTCCAAAGCCCGGGCTCTTTCCACTGAGCCACGCTGCATCAGAGAGGATCATTCCTTCCCCTCAGACCTCCTCCTCTTCCTCCCTTCTCCCCTCGGGGCTCCCCCTCCCTCCCGTTCCCCGCTCCTCCCTTCTCCCCTGGATCCTCCCCAGCCCCCCTTCCCGTCTGTCTTCACATCATCAGTCGTATTTATTGAGCGCTTACTGTGTGCAGAGCACTGTACTAAGCGCTTGGGAAGTACAAGTTGGCAACATATAGAGACAGTCCCTACCCAACAGTGGGCTCACAGTCTAAAAGGGGGAGACAGAGAACAAAACCAAACATACTAACAAAATAAAATAAATAGAATAGATATGTATAAGTAAAATAAATAAATAAATATATAGAGTAATAAATATGTACAAACATATATACATATATACAGGTGCTGTGGGGAAGGGAAGGAGGTAAGATGGGGGGGATGGAGAGGGGGACGAGGGGGAGAGGAAGGAAGGGGCTCAGTCTGGGCAGGCCTCCTGGAGGGGGTGAGCTCTCAGTAGGGCCCTGAAGGGAGGAAGAGAGCTAGCTTGGCGGATGGGCAGAGGGAGGGCATTGTTATGATATACATTGTGTTTATTATATTCCAGGCGCTATTCTAAGCCTTGGAGTAGATACTGTCTTCCCATCAGTCCTCCTCTTCCTGCCCGTCCTCCTCTTCCTCCTCCTGACCCGCAGCTCTCCCGGGGGAGGCCCCCTGGGTAGAATGCTTGGGTGGTCTCATCGACTCTGACTCCCTGTTCATCCTGGCTGGGGTAATAATAATGATAATAATAATAATAATGATAATAATAATAGCATTTTATTAAGTGCTTACTATGTGCAAAGCACCGTTCTAAGCCTGGGGAGGTTACAAGGTGATCAGGTTGTCCCACTGGGGGCTCAAAGCAGCGTGGCTCGGTGGAAAGAGCACGGGGTTTGGAGTTAGAGGTCATGGGTTCAAATCCTGGCTCTGCCAACTGTCAGCTGTGTGACTTTGAGCAAGCCACTTAACTTCTCTGTGCCTCAGTTACCTCATCTGTAAAATGGGGATTAAAACTGTGAGCCCCCCATGGGAGAACCTGATCACCTTGTAACCTCCCCAGCAGTTAGAATAGTGCTTTGCACATAGTAAGCGCTTAACAAGTACCATCATTATTATTATTAATCCCCATTTTACAGATAAGGTAACTGAGGCCCAGAGAAATAAAGTGACTTGCCCAAAGTCACATAGCTGACAAATGGCAGAGCGGAATTTGAACCCATGACCTCTGACTCCAAAGCCCAGTCTCTTTCCATTGAGCCACGGGGGGGTGCTGGAAGTACAGGACCCCAGTCAGGCTGCCACTGACCGGAGCATGGGCCTCAGTCTCCCCATCTGGGCTGGAGGAAGAATCTGAATTCTCCCTGCCCCCCACCTCACTCACATTCCCTACCCTCAGAGCTCACCTCCTCCAGGAGGCCTTCCCAGACTGAGCCCCCTCCTTCCTCTCCCCCTCATCCCCCCTCCATCCCCCCGTCTTACCTCCTTCCCTTCCCCACAGCACCTGTATCTATGTATATATGTTTGTACATATTTATTACTCTATTTATTTATTTATTTATTTTATTTGTACGTATCTATTCTATTTATTTTATTTTGTTAATATGTCTGGTTTTGTTCTCTGTCTCCCCCTTCTAGACTGTGAGCCCACTGTTGGGTAGGGACTGTCTCTATATGTTGCCAACTTGTACTTCCCAAGCGTTTAGTACAGTGCTCTGCACACCGTAAGCGCTCAATAAATACGATTGATTGATTGATTTTCTTCAACTCCCTTCTGTGTCTCCCTGACTTGCTCCCTGTATCCTTTCCCCCTTCCAGCCCCACAGCACTTATGCCCACATCTGTCATGTATTTCTCTCTATTAATGTCTGCCTCCCCCTCTAGACTGTAAGCTCACTGTGGGTAGGAAATGTGTCTTTTATATTGTTAATAATAATAATTGTGGTATTTGTTAAGCACTTACTGGGTGCCAGGCACTGTACTAGAGAAGCAGTGTGGCTCAGTGGAAAGAGCACGGACTTGGGAGTCAGAGGTCGTGGGTTCTAATTCCGCTCCACCACTTGTCAGCTGGGTGACTTTGGGCAAGTCACTTCACTTCTCTGTGCCTCAGTTTCCCCAACTGTAAAATAGGGATTAAGATTGTGAGCCCCATGTGGGACAACCTTGATTACCTTGTATCCCCCCGGTGCTTAGAACAGTGCTTGGCACACAGTGAGCACTTAACAAATACCACCATTGTTATCATTATTATTATTATTACTATTTCTAAGCTCTGGGGTGGATACAAGCAAATCAGATTGGACACAGTCACTGTCCAACATGGGGCTCACAGTCTCAATCTCCATTTACCTTTTACACCTATTATATTGTATTCTCCCAAGCGCTTAGTACAGTGCTCTGCACACAGTAAGCGCTCAATAAATACAATTGACTGTCTCTCTCTTGGAGGCACAGGGCTGGGGAGGTACAACGGGGGGCTTGGGATGAGGGGCAGGGAGACTTGGATGGGGGTCACAGGGGCTGGGTGGTGCTGGGGGAAACAAAGGTAGGGGACCCTGGGGTGGGGGACTCCTCAAAAATCTCCAGTGGCTACCAATCAATCTGCGCATCAGGCAGAAACTCCTCACCCTGGGCTTCAAGGCTGTCCATCCATCCCTTCGCCCCCTCCTACCTCACCTGCCTTCTCTCCTTCTCCAGCCCAGCCCGCACCCTCCGCTCCTCCGCCGCTGATCTCCTCACCGTACCTCGCTCTCTCCTGTCCCGCCATCGACCCCCGGCCCACGTCATCCCCCGGGCCTGGAATGCCCTCCCTCTGCCCATCCGCCAAGCTAGCTCTCTTCCTCCCTTCAGGGCCCTACTGAGAGCTCACCTCCTCCAGGAGGCCTTCCCAGACTGAGCCCCTTCCTTCCTCTCCCCCTCGTCCCCCCTCCACCCCCCCATCTTACCTCCTTCCCTTCCCCACAGCACCCGTATATATGTATATATGTTTGTACATATTTGTTACTCTATTTATTTATTTTACTTGTACATACCTATTCTATTTATTTTATTTTGTTAGTATGTTTGGTTTTGTTCTCTGTCTCCCCCTTTTAGACTGTGAGCCCACTGTTGGGTAGGGACTGTCTCTAGATGTTGCCAACTTGTACTTCCCAAGCGCTTAGTACAGTGCTCTGCACACAGTAAGCGCTCAATAAATACGATTGATGATGATGGTGGGTGGGGCACGAGGACTAAGTTGGCACAGAGGACCAAGAAGGAAAGAGGATGGGGGCCATGGCGGCTTGAGGTAGGGGATCTCAGGGGTGGGTGGGGCACCGTGCTTGGGGGACGATGGGCTGGGGGCACGGGAGGTGCGGGGCTGAGGGGACGTGGCGTATGAGTGTCCTTGCGTGTCCCTCCGGCCGCAGGATCTGGGAGTCTCCGCTGCTGCAGGCCGCCAAGGAGAACAGTCTGCCCGCCCTCAGGAAGCTGCTGCTGGACAGCACGTGCCACCTGCGCCAGAGGGGTGAGTGCATGCTTGGGTGGCCGGTGGGCCACGGGGCCCGCTGGCTCAACTCCGGCCAGCCATGCCCAAGGCCCGGGCCCGCAGGCGGCCTCCCCGCCCGGCTGGCCTGCTGCCCCCTGCTCTGAGATGGAGCCCGGAGCTGAGGATGGGGACGGGGAGATCCAGGCTCAGCTCTGACCTCTCCCCTTACCCTGCCCCACCTCAAGGACTTTCCTAACCCTCTTTTCACCCTCCCCTCCACAAGGACCCTCCTGCCCTCCTGCCCTAACCCATGCATTCATTCAATCGTATTTATTGAGTGCTTATTGTGTGCAGAGCACTGTACTGAGCATCTGGGGAGTACAATATAACAGTGAACCGACACATTCCCTGCCCACAACGAGCTTACAGTCTAGAGGGGGAGGCAGACATTAGTAGAAATAAATAAATGACGGATCTGGACGTAAGTGGGGCTGGGAGAGGGGATGAATAAAGGGAACAAGTCAGGGTGACGCAGAAGGGAGTGGGAGAAGAGAAAAGGAGCGCCTAGTCAGGGAAGGGCTGGCATAGTGATAGCACACAGGCTTGGGAGTCAGAAGGTCATGGGTTCTAATAATAATAATAATAATAATAATAATGGCATTTGTTAAGCGCTTACTATGTGCAAAGCACTGTTCTAAGCGCTGGGGAGGGGAAACAAGGTAATGAGGTTGTCCCGTGTGGGGCTCACAGTCTTAATCCCCATTTTACAGATGAGGTAACTGAGGCTCAGAGAAGTTAAGTGGCCTACCCAAGGTCACACAGCAGACAAAAATAAAATAAATAAATTTTGGTATTTGTTAAGTTCTTACTATGTGCAAAGCACTGTTCTAAGCGCTGGGGAGGATACAAGGTGATCAGGTTGTCCCATGTGGTGCTTACAATATTAATCCCCATTTTCCAGATGAGGTGACTGAGGCCCAGAGAAGTGAAGTGACTTGCCCAAAGTCACACAGCTGACAAGTGGCGGAGCCAGGATTTGAACCCATGACCTCTGACTCCAAGGCCCGGGCTCTTTCCACTGAGCCACGCTGCTTTTCCATGTGGCAGAGTCGGGATTCGAAGCTATGATCTCTGACTCCAAAGCCCGGGCTCTTTCCACTGAATCACACTGCTTCATTTGAGTCACACTGCTTCTTCCCTGCTCTGCCACTCATCTACTGTGTGACCTTGGGCAAGTCACTTAATTTCTCTGTGCCTCAGTTACCTCATCTGTAAAATGAGGATTGAGACTGAGCCCCACACGGGACAGAAACTCTGTCCAACCCAATTAGCTTATATCCACCCCAGCGCTTAGTATGGTGCCTGACACACAGTAAGCATTCGGCAAATACCCTAGTTGTTATTATTACTAGATGTACTTTCAGCAAGGCTTTGAAGGGGGAGAGAGTAATTGTCTTTTGGATTGGAGGAGGGAGGGCGTTCCAGGCCAGAGGCAGGATGTGGGTGCCCCTCGTCCCCCTCTCCATCCCCCCTATCTTACCTCCTTCCCTTCCCCTCAGCACCTGTATATATGTATATATGTTTGTACATATTTATTACTCTATCTATTTATTTTACTTGTACATATCTATTCTATTTATTTTATTTTGTTAGTATGTTTGGTTTTGTTCTCCGTCTCCCCCTTTTAGACTGTGAGCCCACTGTTGGGTAGGGACTGTCTCTATATGTTGCCAAATTGTACTTCCCAAGCGCTTAGTACAGTGCTCTGCACACAGTAAGCGCTCAATAAATACGATTGATGACGATGATGACGATGGGTGAGGGGTTGGCGGAGAGATAGACGAGATGGAGGCCCGGTGAGCAGGTTGGCATTAGAGGAGCAGAGTGTGCGGGCTGGGCTGAAGCAGGAGAGTAGCGAGGTGAGGTAGGAGGGGGCGAGGGGATCGACGGCGTAAAAGCCAGTGGTGAGGAGTTTCTGTTTGTCGCTGAGGTGGATGGGCAGCCATCAGAGGGGCTTGAGGAGTGGGGAAACGCGACCTGAACGTTTCAGGGATGCTTCTACCCCCATCCTGTCCCACCCCAGGCCCCCCCAAACCCTGACCCTCCCTCCCCTCCCCGCTACCTCCCACCGCAGGGGCTCTGGGGGAGACGGCGCTGCACGTGGCAGCCCTCTATGACAACCTGGAGGCCGCCAAGGTCATCATGGAGGCCGCCCCGGACCTGGTCACGGAGCCCATGACCTCTGACCTGTACGCAGGTGAGGGTACCCTCGTGGGCAAAGCATGTGCATGCCTTAGTTTGCGTGTGTGTGCAATACCGCCCGTGTGTTTGCACTTAGGTGTGAGAGTGTGTGTGTATGTGTAGTGCAAACATGAATGATAATAATAATAATAATGACGATGGT
Source organism: Tachyglossus aculeatus (assembly GCF_015852505.1). NCBI lineage: Eukaryota > Metazoa > Chordata > Mammalia > Monotremata > Tachyglossidae > Tachyglossus > Tachyglossus aculeatus. Next base: position 175,269,387 of record NC_052067.1, read on the forward strand.
ATCTTTAAGTGCTTTCTATGTGTCCTAGCACAGTACTAAGCAAATAATAATAATAATAATAATAATAATGGCATTTATTAAGCACTTACTATGTGCAAAGCACTGTTCTAAGTGCTGGGGAGGTTACGAGGTGATCAGTTTATCCCACGGTGTGGGGGGGAGCTCACAGTCTTCATCCCCATTTTACAGACGAGGTAACTGAGGCTCCAAGAATAATAATAATGACATTTATTAAGCGCTTACTAGGTGCAAAGCACTGTTCCAAGTACACTCTTCCAAATACAAGCTTACAAGCAAATATTGCAAGTGGATATCGGGTTGGACACGGTCCCCGTTCCCCATGGGGCTCAGCCTCAATCCCCATTTTACAGATAAGGTAACTGAGGCCCAGAGAAGTGAAATGACTTACCCAAGGTCACACAGCAGACAGGTGGTGGAGCGGGGATTAGGACCCATGACTTTGACCCCCAGGCCCACGCTCTATCCACTACGCCATGCTGCTTTCTAGACCGCGTGAGCCCGTTGTTGGGTAGGGACCGTCTCTATATGTTGCCAAATTGTACTTCCCAAGTGCTTAGTACAGTGCTCTGCACACAGTAAGCGCTCAATAAATACGAATGAATGAATGAATGAATGAATTTAGTTCAGTGCTCTTCATTAATTACACTGCAAACTCCTCGAGGGCCGGGATCAGGTTACTACACATTCATTCATTCATTCAATCGTATTTATTGAGCGCTTACTGTGTGCAGAGCACTGTACTAAGCGCTTGGGAAGTACAAGTTGGCAACATATAGAGACGGTCCCTACCCAACAGTGGGCTCACAGTCTAGACGGGGGAGACAGTGAAAAAAACAAAACATATTAACAAAATAAAAGAAATAGAATAAATATGTACAAATAAAATAAATAAATAGAGTAATAAATACGTACAAACATATATGCATATATACAGGTGCTGTGGGGAGGGGAAGGAGGTAAAGCGAGGGGATGTGGGGGGGAGGACATCTACTGCACATCTACTGTCTCAGCTCCTGTGGGCAGGAAACAAGTCGGCCAACTCTGTTGCATTGTAATAATAATAATGATAAATAATAATAATAATAATAATAATGGCATTTATTAAGCGCTTACTATCTGCAAAGCACTGTTCTAAGCGCTGGGGAGATTACAAGGTGATCAGGTTGCCCCATGGGGGGCTCACAGTCTTAATCCCCATTTTACAGATGAGGAAACTGAGGCACAGAGAAGTTAAGTGACTTGCCCAAAGTCACACAGCTGACAAGTGGCAGAGCCGGGATTTGAACCCATGACCTCTGACTCCAAAGCCCGGGCTCTTTCCACTGAGCCACGCTGCTTCTCAAATGATGGTATTTGTTAAGCACTTACTATGTGCCTGGCACTGTACTAAACACTGGGGTGGATACAAGTAAATCGAGTTGGACACAGTCCCTGTGCCATGAGGAGCTCACAGTCTCAATCCCCATTTTACAGATGAGGTAGCTGAGGCCCAGAGAAGTGAAGTGACTTGCCCAAGGTCACACAGCAGAGAAGTGGTGGAGCCGGGATTAGAACCCACGACCTTCTGACTCCCAGGACCGGGCTGTATCGGCTACACCATGCTGCTTCTCTCACTGTACTCTCTTAAGGACTTCTCCAAACTCCTGTGGGCAGGGAATCTGTCTGTTATTTGGTTATATTGTACTCTCCCAAGTACTTACTACATTCATTCATTCATTCAATCGCATTTATTGAGCGCTTACTGTGTGCAGAGCACTGTACTAAGCGCTTGGGAAGTACAAATTCGCAACATATAGAGATGGTCCCTACCCAACAGTGGGCTCACAGTCTAGAAGGGGGAGACAGAGAACAGAACAAAACGTATTTGCATTGATTGTTGATCAAACACTTAGTACAGTGGTCAGCACACAGTAGAGTCTAAGCTCCTTGAGGTCAGGAATTGTGTTATTAACTCTCTTATCCCCTCCCCAAACTCTCCCAAGTGTACACAGTACACTATAAACTCCCTGAGGGCAGGGATTAAGTCTATTTACTCTGTTGTACTCTCAGATCCGTTCTGTACGGTGCTATCCACACAGTAGAACGTAAACTCCCTGAGGACAGGGATTGTGTCTACCAACTATTGTATTCTCACAGGCGCTCGGAATAGTGTTCTGCACACTGTAGCCGCTCAGCGCATTCCATCAACTGAAATGGAATAATCGGAATTGATAGACTGCATATCGAAATGGGCATATGTGAATAATAATAATTGTGGTGCTTGTTAAGCAGTGTGGTTTAGTGGAAAGAGCATGGGCTTGGGAGCCAGGGGACGTGGGTTCTAGTCCCGGCTCCGCCACTTGTCTGCTGTGTGACCTTGGGCAAGCCACTTAACTTCTCTGTGCCTCAGTGACCTCATCTGGAAAATGGGGATTAAGACTGTGAGCCCCACATGGGACAACCTGATGACCTTGGATCTACCCCAGCGCTTACAACAGTGCTTGGCACATAGTAAGCACTTAACAAATACCATGATTATTCCCTGCTCTGCCACTTGTCAGCTGTGTGACTTTGGGCCAGTCCCTTAACTTCTCTGTGCCTCAATTCCCTCATCTGTAAAATGGGGATTGAGACTGTGAGCCCCATGTGGGACAGGAACTGAGTCCAACCCAATTTGCTTGTATCCACCCCAGTGCTTTGTACGTAGTAAGTGTTTAACAAATACTGGAATTATAATTATTATTGTTATTCTTAAGCACTTACTATGTGCCAAGCCCTATAGTAAATGCTGGGATAGATACAAGGCAACTGGGGTTCACAGTCATTATCCCCAATTTACAGATGATTGTGGTATTTAAGGGTGTACTAGGTGCTGAGCACTGGGGTTGATACAATACAATCAGAGCAGACACAGACCCTGTTCCACACGAGGCTCACAATCTGAGGGGAATTATAATTTCCTGAGGGGAAGGGAGACCAGATATTGAATCTGTCTTATACAGAAGAGGATACTGAGGCACAGAGCACTTAACTGACTTGCTAAAGGCCACACAGCGATCAAGTGTTGGAGCAGGTTTAGAACCTGTGTCTCCTGACTCCTAAATAAATAAATAAAATATTTATTTTCTTAGTATGTTTGGTTTTGTTCTCTGTCTTCCCCTTTTAGACTGTGAGCCCACTGTTGGGTAGCGACTGTCTCTATATGTTGCCAATTTGTACTTCCCAAGCGCTTAGTACAGTGCTCTGCACATAGTAAGCGCTCAATAAATACGATTGATGATGATGATGGTAGTCCTGGGCTCTTTCAGCTAGGCCATTCTGCTTCTCTCTTTGGACCTCATTCATTCATTCACTCAGTCATATTTATTGAGCGCTTGCTGTGTGCAGAGCACCGTACTAAGTGCTTGGGAAGTACAAGTCGACAACATATAGAGACGGCCCCTAACAAACAACGGGCTCACAGTCCACTTCTTTAGTAATAATTGTGGTATTTTTAAAATGATATTGAAGTCCTTACTATATGTCAGGCACTGTAGTAAACGCTGGGGTAGATACAAAGTAATTAGTTTGGACATAGTTCATGTCTCACATGGGGCTCACAGTCCTAATCCTCATTTTACAGATAAAATATGGGCAGGGATTTTCCCTCTTAATTGCTCTATTGTACTTTCCAAGCGCTTAGTACAGTGCTCTGCACACAGTAAGCACTCAATAAATATGATTGAATGAATGAATGAATTGGGTAATTGAAGCACAGAGAAGTGAAGTGGCTTGCCCAAGATCACATCCAGTGCTGAGAACAGTGCTTGGCACATAGTAAGCACTTAACAAATTCCATTATTATTATTATTATTATTATTATTATTATTATTATTATTATTATTGCAGACAAATGGAGGACCTGGGATTAAAACCCAGGTCCTTCTGATTCCCAGACCCATGCTGTATTCACTAGGCCCTAGTGTGTGTGTGTGTGTGTGTGTGTGTGTGTGTGTGTGTGTGTGTGTGTGTGTGTGTGTGTACGAGTTCTGTTCTGAGCATGAGTGTAATTATAAATAAAATAATAATATTTATTATTATTATTATTATTATTATTATTATTATTATTATTATTATTAGAGAAGCAGTGTGGCTCAGTGAAAAGAGCCCGGGCTTTGGAGTCAGAGGTCATGGGTTCAAATCCTGACTCTGTCAATTGTCAGCTGTGTGACTTGGGCAAGTCACTTAACTTCTCTGTGCCTCAGTGACCTTATCTGTAAAATGGGGATGAAGACTGTGAGCCCCCATGAGGCTCACAGTTAGAACAGTGCTGTGCACATAGTAAGCGCTTAATAAATGCCACCATTAATTTTTTTCTTCTAGACTGTGAGCCCGCTGTTGGGTAGGGACCGTCTCTATATGTTGCCAACTTGTACTTCCTAAGTGCTTAGTACAGTGCTCTGCGCACAGTAAGCGCTCAATAAATACGATTGAATGAATAATTATGGTATTTGTTAAGCACTTACTATGTGCCAGGTACTGTACTAAGCACTGGGGCGGATACAAGCAAATCGGGTTGGACACAGTCCCTGTCCCACGTGGGGCTCACAGTCTCAATCCCCATTTTACAGATGAGGTCACTGAGGCCCAGAGAAGTCAAGTGACTTGCCCAAAGTCACATAGCAAAAAAGTGGCGGAGCCGGGATGAGAAACCATGACCTTCTGACTCCGAGTCCCGGGCTCTATCCACTACGCCATGCTGCTTCTCATCAATCAGTGTAAGTCTGTGTAGAAATGCTAGGGTGGGCCAATGAGTTTATCGGACTTGGGGTGGCACAAACAGGGAAAGGAGTCAAGGGAATGTCAATCCTGCATCAGGCAGAAACTCCTCACCCTGGGCTTCAAGGCTGTCCATCCATCCCCTCGCCCCCTCCTACCTCACCTCCCTTCTGTCCTTCTCCAGCCCAGCCCGCACCCTCCGCTCCTCTGCCGCTAATCTCCTCCCCGTACCTCGTTCTCGCCTGTCCCACCATCGACCTCCGGCCCACGTCATCCCCCGGGCCTGGAATGCCCTGCTCCCTCTGCCCATCCGCCAAGCTAGCTCTCTTCCTCCCTTCAAGGCCCTACTGAGAGCTCACCTCCTCCAGGAGGCCTTCCCAGACTGAGCCCCTTCCTTCCTCTCCCCCTCATCCCCCTCTCCATCCCCCCATCTTGCCTCCTTCCCTTCCCCACAGCACCTGTTTATATGTATATATGTTTGTACATATTTGTTACTCTATTTATTTATTTATTTTACTTGTACATATCTATTCTATTTATTTTATTTTGTTAGTATGTTTGGTTTTGTTCTCCGTCTCCCCCTTTTAGACTGTGAACCCACTGTTGGGTAGGGACTGTCTCTATATGTTGCCAACTTGTACTTCCCAAGCGTTTAGTCCAGTGCTCTGCACACAGTAAGCGCTCAATAAATACGATTGATTGATTGATTGTGTGCTGGACTACACTGAGAAGCAGGGTGGCCTAATGGAGAGATCACGGGCTGAGGAGTCGGGAGACCTAGGTTTTGTGCCACTCACTTGCTGTGCGACCTGGGGCAAGTCATCTCACTTCTCTTGGTCTTAGTTTCTACCTCTATAAAATGGGGATTAAAAACCTGTTCTCCAGCCCCCTCTGACAATGAACACTGTGTGGGACAGTGAGTGTTCCCACTGGGTTTATCTTGTACTTGCCGTAGCATTTAGCACAGTACTTGGACACACACTAACAGCTAAACAAACACCAGTTAGTAGTGAGAAGCCGCATGGCACTGTGGATAGAGCACTTAGTAAAAATAATAATAATAATAATGGCATTTATTAAGCGCTTACTATGTGCAAAGCACTGTTCTAAACATTGCAGAAGTTACAAGGTGATCAGGTTGTCCCACGGGGGGCTCGCAGTCTTAATCCCCATTTTACAGATGAGGGAACTGAGGCCCAGAGAAGTGAAGTGACTTGCCCAGAGTCACACAGCTGACAATTGGCAGAGCCGGGATTCGAACCCATGACTTCTGACTCCAAAGCCCGGGCTCTTTCCACTGAGCCACGCTGCTTCTACAGTGCTCTGCACACAGTAAGCGCTCAATAAATACGATTGAATGAATGAATGAATAGAGTAAGGGCCTGGAAGTCAGAAGGATCTGGGTTCTAATTCCAGCTCCACCATATGTCTGCTGTGTGAGCTTGGGCAAGTCCGTGTCTCCGTGTCTCAGTGCCCTCATCTGTAAAATGGGGATTGAGACTGTGAGCCCCACGTGGGACAGGGACTGCATCCAACCCAAGTTGCTGGTACCCACCCCAGCGCTTAGTACAGTGCCTGGCACTTAGTAAGCGCTTAACAAATGCCACAATCAGTATTGTTATTATTATTATTAATGTTGTTACACTAAGGAGAAGGGGAAGTGCCTCATTATGGGACGGAGGGGCCCAGGAAGACCCAGCAAAGGCCTCAGATCGGTTCTGGGGGTTCAACTCTACAGGGAGGTTCAGAGTTGGGATGACTCTATCAACAGCTTGTTGATATATACAGCACTTGTGTGTATTTGTACATATTTATTACTGTATTTTAGTAATGATGTGTCTATAGCTATAATTTTAGTTATTCTGATGGTATTGACGCCTGTCTACTTGTTTTGTGTTGTTGTCTGTCTCCCCCTTCTAGACTGTGAGCCCGATATTGGGCAGGGACCGTCTCTATATGTTGCCGATTTGTACTTCCCAAGCGCTTAGTGCAGTGCTCCGCACACAGGAAACGCTCAATAAATACTATTGAGTGAATGAATGAATGAATGGTCAGGTGGGTTGGCAGTAGGCCTGGAGGAGGCTGTGTGGTGGGAGTTAATCAGGGCCGGCCTGGGGCCGGGCGTCCTCCCTGAGGCCCGCCTGTCGGTCCGTCCTTGGCGGGGGTCACAGGTCAGACGGCTCTGCACGTGGCCGCCGTGAACCAGAACGTGGCCCTGGTGCGTGCCCTGCTGGCCCGCGGGGCCCACGTCTCCGCCCGCGCCACCGGCTACGCCTTCCGCCGGACCCCGCACAACCTCATCTACTTCGGTGAGGGCCCTCCACGCCGGCCTCCCTCGGCCATTCTCCACACAGACCTCCCCACCAGCCTCCGCCTGCCACTCTCCATACCATCCTTCCCACTGCCAGCCTCCTCCCTAAGGTCCTCCTCCCCTCCATCCTCCCCACCTCCGTCCTTCCTGCCACTCTCCGCACCATCTTCCCATTGCTGACCTCCTCCCCAATGTCCTCCTCCCCACCACCGGCCTCCCCGCCTCCATCCTCCCTTCCACTCTCCGCACCACCGGCCTCCTCCCCAACATTATCCTCCCCACTCCATCCTACCTGCCACTCTCCACACCTTCCTCCTCCCCTCCGGCCTCCACGCCATTCTCCTTACCATCCTCCCTTCAGTCCACTCCCCCTCCCTCTTTTCTTCCCCCTCCCCTTTTCCTCCCCCTCCTTCGCTCACCCATTCCTCATCCTCCCTCCTCCTTTTCCCCTGCTCAGACCCTCCCTCCATTCACCTGCTCCTTCTCCTCACCTCCTCCCACCATCCTCCCCACCATCCTCCTTGCCACTCTGTGCACCATCCTCTCTGGCAGTTTCCATACCATCCTCCCCACCATCCTCACGCCATTCTCCACACCCTCCTCCTGACTTCCTCTCCACCTCGCACTCTTCCTCCCCCTACTTCACTCACCTGCTCCTCCCCATTTCCCTCCTCCCGCCACCCTCCCTGCCACTCTCCGTACCAATCTCACACCGTTCACCACACTGTCCTCCCCTCCACCATCCACTCCCCCTCCCACTCTTCTTCCCCACTCCTTCACTCACCTCCTCCTCCCTCCTCCCTCCACTCACCTGGTCCTCCTCCCACCGTCCTCCCTGCCCTCCTCCTGGGTGCCCTCCCTTCCCCCTGGCCGTGCCCCCTCCCCGGGGCTGACCGCCCATCCCCGCCCCCCCCAGGGGAGCACCCTCTGTCCTTCGCGGCCTGCGTGGGCAGTGAGGAGATCGTGCGACTGATCCTGGAGCATGGAGCTGACATCCGGGCCCAGGACTCTCTGGGTGAGCTGTCAGGCCGTGGCTGGGCCCAGGGGGTCGGGGGGCCAAGGGTCCATGGGCCTGGGGGACCGGGAGAGGGGGAGGAGGGGGTACTGCCAGGGCCCAGGGGATGGGGACAGCTAGAGGTCTAGGGTGGAGGGAGCGGCTCGGGGAGGAGGAAGTGGGTGTGTGGGGGCAAGCAGAGCCTCAGTTTCCCCCTTGCCCCCCAGGAAACACCGTGCTCCATATCCTGGTTCTGCAGCCCAGCAAGACTTTTGCCTGCCAGATGTACAACCTGCTGCTGTCCTACGAGAAACAGGGGGGTGGCCTGCAGCCCCTCGAACTCATCCCCAACCACCAGGGCCTCACCCCCTTCAAGCTGGCGGGTGTCGAGGGCAACACCGTGGTGAGCCCCCCAACCCAACATCGCTTCTCACATCCTCAAGCATGGCGCAGTGGAAAGAGCACAGGCCTGCGAGTCAGAAGGTCGTAGTTCTAATCTTGGCTCCGCCACTTGTCTGCTGTATGACCCTGGGCAGGTCACGTCACTTCTCTGAGCCTCAGTTACCTCATCTGGAAAATGAGGATTAAGAGTGTGAGCCTCATCTGGGACAGGGACTGTGTCCAACCCGATTTGCTTGTATCCACCCCAGCACTTAGTACAGTGCCTGGCACATAATAAGCTAAAAAAATACTCATATTATTATTTTCAAAGGGGACCCTTGGGGACCCCATCCGTTTTTGCTGACCACTTCCCAGACATGGGGATGGTTAGAGACCCCCCCCTCCTTCCTGCTTACCCCCCCATCAGATGTTCCAGCACCTGATGCAGAAGAGGAAGCACGTCCAGTGGTCTTTCGGGCCGCTGACCTCCACCCTCTATGACCTGACCGAGATTGACTCATGGGGGGAGGAGCTGTCCTTCCTGGAGCTGGTGGTCTCCACGAAGAAGCGAGAGGTTCGTTTTGGGGTGGGGGTGAGGGGGCGGACCACAGGAAAGGCACCCATCGCAACCGCAGAGCAGGAGAGAACAGAAGTGGAGTGGGACGGGAATCAGCTTCCTCCCCTCCCAACAGTGCGGTCCTGGACTCTCCCTCCACAGTGTCCAGGGCCACCCCCGGGTGTCCCTTCTGGACTGTCCCGTGACCCCGGTGCCCTGGGCCTCCTCCCAGGCTCAGGACTCTAATAATAATAATAACGATGGCATTTATTAAGTGCTTACTATGTGCAAAGCACTGTTCTAAGCGCTGGGGAGGTTACAAGGTGATCAGGTTGTCACACGTGGGGCTCGCATTCTTAATCCCCATTTTACAGATGAAGTAATTGAGGCACAGAAAAGTTAAGTGACTTGCCCAAGGTCACATAGCTGACAATTGGTGGAGCTGGGATTTGAACCCATGACCTCTGACTCCAAAGCCCATGCTCTTTCCACTGAGCCATGCTGCTTCTCTCCCACCACAGTGCCCCGGGCTGCCCCTGGGTACCCTGGATTCTCCTCCCATGGTGTCTTTGTCTTCATCATCATCATCATCATCAATCGTATTTATTGAGCACTTACTGTGTGCAGAGCACTGTACTAAGCGCTTGGGAAGTCCAAGTTGGCAACATATAGAGACAGTCCCTACCCAACAGTGGGCTCACAGTCTAAAAGGGGGAGACAGAGAACAAAACCAAACTTACTAACAAAATAAAATAAATAGAATAGATATGTACAAGTAAAATAAATAAATAGTCCCAGTGTCCTGAGCCACCCCTGGATCTGTCCCCTTTAAGCACTTGTTAGTCACCCCACACTCAGCCCCCAGCACTTAAGTACATATCGGTCATTTATTTTAATGTCTGTGTCTGTAATGTATTTATATTAATATCTGTCTCCCCCTCTGGACTGTAAGCCCATTTGGGCAGGAAATGTGTATGCTGATTGTTGTATTGTAATAATCATGGTACTTGTTAAGCCCTTACTATGTGCCAAGCGCTGAACTAAGCGCTGGGCTTGATACAAGCAAATCAGCTGGACACGGTCCACGTCCCGCGTGGGGCTCACAGTGATAATCCCCATTTTACAGATGAGGTAACTGAGACATAGTGAAATTAAGTGAATTGCCCAAGGTCACGCAGCAGACAAACGACAGAGCCGGGATTAGAATAATAATAATAATAATGATGGCATTTGTTAAGCACTTACTATGTGCAGAGCACTGTTCTAAGCGCTGGAGCACTGTTCAAGGGCTTACTACGGTGTTCCGCACACTGTAGCACTCAATAAATATGACCAACTGACCGGCTGACCGCCGTCGCTTCTGGCTTTCTAACAAGTCCCAGCTGATCCCCACCAGTGAGTGACCCCTCGCCGTCCCATTCCCCCCCACCCCACCCAACCCGGCCAGGCCCGCCAGATCCTGGACCAGACTCCGGTGAAGGAGCTGGTGAGCCTCAAGTGGAAGAGGTTCGGCCGCCCTTACTTCTGCCTGCTCGGCGTCGTCTACGTCCTCTACATGGTCTGCTTCACCACGTGCTGCGTCTACCGCCCGCTGAAACCCAGGCCCGGCAACTGCACCGGGGACCGCGACACCACTGTAGCCGTGCAGAAACTGCTGCAGGTGATGGTGGGGAGGCTGGGGGGTGGGAGGACGCGGGGTGGACGGCCGGGGGTGGAAGGAGGCCAGGGGGTGGACACAGAGCCCAGAGGGGCAGAGGGCTGGGAGAGTGGGCCATGTAGCCCCGGAGACAGATATTTACACACAAACACAATCAATCAATCATATTTATTGCGCTCTTACTGTGTGCAGAGCACTGTACTAAGTGACTGGAAGAGTGCAGTACTACTACAAGGCCCTACTGAGAGCTCACCTCCTCCAGGAGGCCTTCCCAGACTGAGCCCCTTCCTTCCTCTCCCCCTCGTCCCCCTCTCCATCCCCCCCATCTTACCTCCTTCCCTTCCCCACAGCACCTGTACATATGTATATATGTTTGTACATATTTATTACTCTATTTATTTATTTATTTATTTTACTTGTACATATCTATTCTATTTATTTTATTTTGTTAGTATGTTTGGTTTTGTTCTCTGTCTCCCCCTTTTAGACTGTGAGCCCACTGTTGGGTAGGGACCATCTCTATATGTTGCCAATTTGTACTTCCCAAGCACTTAGTACAGTGCTCTGCACATAGTAAGCTCTCAATAAATGCGATTGATGATGATGATGATGATGATGATGCAGTACAATAGAGTTGGCACGTACGTTCCCTTCCCACAACAAGCTTATGGCCTAGAGAGGGAGACAGACATTATTATAAATAAATAAATTATAGATATGTACATAAGTGCTGTTGGGCTCCAGGGGGTGTGAATAAAGGGAACAAATCTAAGAGCAAGGGCCTTGCAGTAAGAATTGGGAGAAGAGGAAATGAGGGCTTAGTCAGAGAATAATAATAATAAAGGTATTAGTTAAGCGCTTACTATGTGCAAAACACTGTTCTAAGCGCTGGGGCGGTTACAAGGTGATCAGGTTGTCCCACGGGGGGCTCACAGTCTTAATCCCCATTTTACAGTTGAGGTAACTGAGGCCCAGAGAAATTAAGTGACTTGCCCAAAGTCACCCAGCTGACAGTTGGCAGAGCCAGGATTTGAACCCATTACCTCTGACTCCAAAGCCTGTGCTCTTTCCACTGAGCCACGCTGCTTCTCGGAAGGCCTCTTGGAGGAGATGTGCCTTCAATAAGGCTTTGAAGGTGGGGAGAGTGAGCTACGTCAGATATGAAGAGGGAGGGTGTTCCAGGCTAGAGGCAGGACGCGGACGAGATAAATGAGCTGGAAATACAGTGAGTAGGTCGGCATTAGAAAGTAAAGTGTATAGGCTGGGTTGGAATAGGAGAGCGGTGAGGTAAGGTAGGAGGGGGCAAGGAGATTGAGGGCTTTAAATCCAGCAGTAAGGACTTTCTGCCTGATGCAGAGTTGGATGGGAAACCACTGGAGGTTCTTGAGAAGTGGGAAAATATAGGAGAGAGGGAGGTCAGTGAGGAGGCTGATGCAGTAATCAAGGTGGGATAGAATAAGTGTTTGGATTAACACGGTAGCGGTTTGAAGAAGAGAAGGTAGATTTTAGCGATGTTGCAAAGCTTGAACCGCCAGGATTTGGTGACAGATTGATTATGTGGGCTGAATGAGAGAGAGGAACAGAGGATGACACCACGGTGATAGGCTTGTGAGACAAAGAGGAAGGCGGTGCTGTCTACAGTGATGGGAAAGTCATGGGGGAGGACAGGGTTTGGGTGGGAAGATGAGAAGCTCGGTTTTGGACGTGTTAAGGGTGAGGTGTCAGTGGGGCACCTCACTGAGAAGCAGCGTGGCTCAGTGGAAAGAGCACGGGCTTTGGAGTCAGGGGTCAGGGGTTCAAATCCCGGCTCTGCCAATTGTCAGCAGTGTGACTCTGGCCAAGTCACTTCACTTCTCTGGGCCTCAGTTCCCTCATCTGTAAAAGGGGGATGAAGACTATGAGCCCCCTGTGGGACAACCTGATCGCTGTGTAACCTCCCCAGCGCTTAGAACAGTGCTTGGCACATAGTAAGCACTTAATAAATGCCATCATTATTATTATCCAAGTAGAAAGGTCCTGAAGGAGAAATCAAGACTGCAGAAAAGGACTGAGGTCTTGGCTGGAGAGGGAGATTTGGGAATCATCCCTAAGTCTAGGCCAATATTTCTCCCACCGTCCAAGGCTGTCCTTGATTAGGGTCAGGAGGAGCTATAGGAGGTGGTGGAGGGGAGGAAGGAGAGTCCCCGCCCCCCTCCCCGCCGGTCATTCTGGGTCCCCCGGCTGAGGGGCTGTCACCCCCTACTCTCCCCATGACTTGATTGTTCCTTGCCAGGATTCGTACAAGACACCCTCAGATGCCGTCCGGCTGGTGGGGGAGATGCTGACCGTGGTCGGGGCCGTGGCCATTCTGCTACTGGAGGTGAGGGGGGAAGGAGGGTTCCAAGGAAGGGAGGTGGAGTCATCTGGGACCGTTTCTTTGGACAGCACCCCCTGACCCCCTAATCCCCAGCCGGTCTCCAACTCCATGTGGCCTCATCGGCCGTGGTCAGTAACACCGGTCTGTCCCCAGCAGATCCCGGACATCTTTAGGGTGGGAGTGACCCGCTACTTTGGACAGACCATCCTTGGGGGGCCTTTCCACGCCATCATGTGAGTGTCTTCCCCTCCCTCCTTCTCCCCCCATCTTCCCCGTCCTCTCCTCCCTCTTCCTCATCTTCCTGCCCATTTTCCCAGCCTCCCCTCCCCTCCTCTTCTTCCTGCATCGTCCTCCTCCTCCTCTTTTTCTTCTTCTCCCCATCCCCATCCCCTATGTCTGGAGAGGTTCTGATTTGTGTTTGTCATGTGTCCCCGGCTCCTCCTCCTCCTCCTTCTCCTCTTCTCTCGGCCACCGCCGCCAGCATCACGTTCGCGTGCATGATCCTGGGGACGCTGGTCATGCGTCTGACCAACACGGATGGCGAGGTAGTGCCCATGGCCTGTGCTCTGGTGCTGGGCTGGTGCAACGTCATGTACTTCGCCCGCGGCTTCCAGATGCTGGGCCCCTTCACCATCATGATCCAGAAGGTGTGAGCCCCCTCCCCTCACCCTGCCAGCCAGTGCTGGGAGGGAAAGAGCCCCCGGGGGTGGACCAGGGGAGACTACAGGGGAAAAGATGGGGGGAGGGAGTGGCTACAGGACCTTAGAAGTGATAGTCCGCTCTCCCCTGTCCCAGGGTTGGGAGAGGGATGAGGGCCCTGGGCTGCGGGCACTGACTCTCTCACCCTTCTTGTGCCCCCTTTCCCTCCCCCCCCGCCCCAGATCATTTTTGGGGATCTGATGCGGTTCTGTTGGCTGATGGCTGTGGTGATCCTGGGCTTCGCTTCTGGTAAGAAGGGCTCCGAGGGGTGGAGAGCAGAGAGGCTGGGCCAGCCTGGCAGTGCCCAGGACAGTCCCAGCCTTCCCAGTCCCACGTGCCAACTCAGCTTGTTCCACGGTGTTCTGACAGATTACTCAGAGGGTGTCGTCCCCTCCAAGACTTTCATTCTCCCCGAACCAGGGGCAGGCCGGGCACTGGTTGTACCAGAGGGTTAGAGCCCAGGTTTTGCAGTTACCCCAAAATCAGGGATGGGCAGAGCAAGGGGGGTGGGATGGGGCAAGAGGGGCCAGTCAAAGTCCATCAAATGCTACCCTCAGCCCACCCTCCCTCCTCCTCTTGATCCAAAATTGGTTGAGCATGTTGAATGAAGGGCCTTGCATTACCCAATCTGGTGCTCTAGACTTTAAGCTCGTTGTGGGCAGGGAATGTGTCTGTTTATTGTTATATTGTACTCTCCCAAGCACTTAGTACAGTGCCTGCACACAGTAAGCACTCAGTCAATACAATTGAATGAATGAATGAAGGAAGGAAGGAAGGAATCTGCACCTCCAATCTCTGCCCCTCAGGCTTATGCCAACCAAACACCAATCAATCAGTCAATCAGTACAGAGTTCTTTGTTGGGTCACTGCCACTGAGTGCTTGAAAAACACGCCCTGTCCACCAGAAAGCTTACACTCCCTGCCCAAATCCAGCTCAGCTCCAGCCCTCCATCCAACAACCAACCAGTGGTATTTATTGAGCATTTACTGTGTGTGTTTACTGCACTAAGTGCTTGGGAAAGTACAGTATTATAGAAATGGTAGACATGATCCCTGCCCACAAGGAGCTTACAATGTACAGTGGGAGACAGACATTAAAATTACAGATAGGGGAAATAGTAAAGTATAAATACGTGTACTTGAGTCCTGTATGGCTGGGGCCAATATTAAAGTGTTCTCTGTAGACTGTATGCTCCTTGTGGGCAGGGAACATGATTTGTATTGTACTCTCCCAAATATCTTAGTACAGTGCTCAGTGAACAGAAAGCGCTCAATAAGTACCATTGATTAACTGATGGATTAAAGGGTATACAGCCAAGTCCATTGATAATAGAGGGAAGTATGGATAGGGGAAATGAGGGTTTAGTCAGAGAAGGCCTCTTAGACATAATAGTAATTATTTTTATGGTCTTTGTTTGATTTGATTGAATATTTCTTGAGCCCTATGTGCCAGGTACTGTACAAAGCGCTGGGAAGGGTAAAAGCAAATCAGGCTGGAGAGTTCCTTATCTATCTCACGTGGGGCTCACAGTCTCAATCCCCATTTTACAGATGAGGGAGCTGAGGCCCAGAGAAGTTAAGTGACTTGCCCGAGGTCACACAGCAAACAAGTGTTGGGGCCGGGATTAGAACCCATGACTTCCTGACTCCCAAGCATGTGCTCGATCCATTAGGCCACGAGATATGATTTTAGGAGGGTTTTGAAGGAGAGAAGAGCGGTGGACTGTCAGGTATGAGTGGAGAGGGAGTTCCAGGCCTGGGGGAGGAAGTTGCAAGGATTTGGCAAAGAGAAGCAGCGTGGCTTAGTGGCAAGAGTACGGGTTTGGGAGTCAGAGGTCATGGGTTCTAATCCCGGCTCCAACACTTGTCTGCTGTGTGACCTCGGGAAAGTGTGACTTTGGGCAATTCGCTTGACTTCTCTGTGACTCGGTTCCCTCATCTGTAAAATGGGGATTAAGACAGTAAGCCCTATGTGGGACAACCTGCTCACCCTGTATCTCCCCCTGTGCTTGGAACAGTGCTCGACACATAGTAAGTACTTAACAAATACCATCATTAATTTAATTCATTTAGACGAGATTGAGATACCGCGAGGGTGTTGGGGAAGTAGGCCTCAGGTGATCCCAGTACCAGCCTCTTTGAGGATTTTCTGATAGCCAACAGGCTTCCCGATGGTATTTATTAAATTTACTATGTGTCAGGCACTATTCTAAGCGCCAGGGTAGACTCAAGCTAATCAGATTGGACATAGTCCCTGTCCCTCATGGGGCTCACAACCTTAATCCCCATTTTACAGATGTGGTAACGGAGGCCAGAGAAATTAAGTGACTCGCCTAAAGTCACCCAGCAGACAAGTGGCACTGCACAGTGTGTGTGTGTGTGTGTGTGTGTGTGTGTGTGTGTGTGTGTGTTTCTTTCCACTTGTCCTGGGGCCCAAGGAGCCTCACAGGCCAGAACTCGAACTCTGACCACTGCAGGAGCGGATCCCGCAGTCATTCATTCAGTTCATCCGGTTGCATTTCTTGAATGCTTGCTGGGAGCAAAGCACTGGACTAAGCGCTTGGGAGAGAACGCTACAATAGTAAACGGACACATCCTCTGCCTGCGATAATAATAATCATAATGATGGCATTGATTAATCACTTACTATGTGCAAAGCACTGTTCTAAGCGCTGGGGAGGTTACAAGGTGATCAGGTTGTCCCAGGGGGAGCCCACAGTCTTAAACCCATTTTACAGATGAGGGAACTGAGGCCCAGAGAAGTGCAGTGACTTGCCCAAAGTCACACGGCTGACAAGTGGCAGAGCCGGGATTTGAACCCATGACCTCTGACTCCAAAGCCCGGGCTCTTTCCACTGAGCCACGCTGCTTCTCGTTCAGCCACTGCCCACCCAGTCGTCTTTCCCAAAGTCCCCCGGGGAGCCTGAGGTCCAACTGGATTCCCCTAGCTGTCCTCGCCCCCGTCCCACCTTCCTAACCGTAACCCTAACAACCATCACCCTAACAACCGTCACCCTAACAACCACCGTCACCCTAACGGCCAGCCCCGGGGCCGGGCAGCCTTCTACGTCATCTTCCAGACGGAGAATCCCAGTAAACTGGGCCACTTCTCCGACTACCCCATGGCGTTGTTCAGCACCTTCGAGCTGTTCCTGACCATCATCGACGGCCCGGCCAACTACGAGGTGGACCTGCCGTTCATGTACTGCGTGGTGTACTCGGCCTTCGCCGTCATCGCCGCCCTGCTCATGCTCAACCTGCTCATCGCCATGATGGGCGATACCCACTGGCGCGTGGCCCACGAGCGGGACGAGCTCTGGAGGGCACAGGTGGGTCGGCCGCCGGCCGGTGGATGGGGTCACGGCCTTGGGGGAGAGGGCTGGGGGGGCGGGGCCGTCTCTAGATGCTGCCGACTTGGACTTCCCAAGCGCTTAGTACAGTGCTCTGCACACAGTAAGCGCTCAATAAATACGACTGAATGAATGAATTTATTTTATTTTGTTAATATGTTTTGTTGTCTGGCTCCCCCTTCTAGACTGTGAGCCCGCTGTTGGGTAGGGACCTTCTCTGTCTGTTGCCGATTTGTACTTCCCAAACGCTTAGTAGGGTGCTCTGCACACAGTAAGCGCTCAATAAATACGACTGACTGACTGACTGAATGAATGAATGAAAGTACATTTCAGCAACAAAGAGAGACAATCCCTGTCCACAAAGGTCTCTTAGTCTAGAAGGGGGGGACAGACATCAAAACAAGTAAATAGGCATCAATAGCATCAATATAAATAAATGGAATTATATATTCATATGCATATAAATCATTATTAAAATAGATAGAATTATAAATATGTACATATATGCACACAAGTGCTGTGGGGGGGTAGAGCAGAGGGAGCGAGTGGGGGCGATGGGGTGGGGAGGGGGATCTGAGGAAAAGTGGGGCTTAGTCTGAGAAGGCCTCTTGGAGGAGATGGGCCTTCAGTAATAATATTGGCATTTTGTTAAGCATTTACTATGTGCCAAACACTGTTCTAAGCACTGGGGTAGATACAAAGTAGTCAGGTTGTCCCCCGTGGGACTCACAGTCTTCATCCCCATTTTACAGAGGAGGGAACCGAGGCCCAGAGAAGTTAACTGACTTGCCCAAGGTCACACAGCTGACAAGTGGCGGAGCCGGGATTAGAACCCACGCCCTCTGGCTCCCTAGCCCGTGCTCTTTCCACTGAGGCACGCTGCTTCTCTAGGGCTTCAGTAGGGCTTTGATAGGGGGGAAGAGTCATTGTCTGTGGGATTTGAGGAGGGAGGGCGTTCCAGGCCAGAGGCAGGACATGGGCCAGGGGTCGACGATGGGACAGACGAGAACGAGGCCCACTGAGGAGGTTAGCGGTGGCAGAGGAGTTGGGGGGTGCTGGCTGGGATGGAGGAGGACAGAAGGGAGGTGAGGGAGGAAGGGACGAGGTGATGGAGAGCTTTATAGCCAATGGTGAGGAGTTTCTGTTTGATAACGCTTAGAACAGTGGTTAGCACATAGTAAGCACTTAATAAATACCATCATCATCATTATTATTATTATGGTGCAGGTGAGGGGTTGTGGACGGAGCCCCTGTGGGATTGGGAGGCGGGGGGTGAGGCCGGGCAAGTGAGCCGGCTCCCCTCCCCTTTTCTTCTCCCCTTCCCCCATGCCACTGCTCCCTCCTCCTTCCCACCCTCGGGATCCCTGCCCCCACCCCCACCCTGGGGCCCTGTCTCTGTCTCCCCCCTCTCTGTCTCGTCCTAATACAGGCTCTGACCCTCCCACCAGATCAGTCAATCAATCAATTGTATTTCTTGAGCGCTTCCTATTCATTCATTCAATCGTATTTATTGAGCGCTTACTGTGTGCAGAGCACTGTACTAAGCGCTTGGGAAGTACAAGTTGGCAACATATGGAGACGGTCCCTACCCAACAGCGGGCTCGCAGTCTAGAAGGGGGAGACAGAGAACAAAACAAAACATATTAACAAAATAAAATAAATAGAATATGTACAAATTAGAGTAATAGAGTATACATCTGTGCTACATTCATTCATTCATTCAATCACATCTATTGAGCGCTCACTGTGTGCAGAGCACTGTACTAAGCGCTTGGGAAGCACAAGTCGGCAACATAGAGAGATGGTCCCTACCCAACAACGGGCTCACGGTCTAGAAGGGGGAGACAGGCAACAAAACAAAACGTGGACATGTGTCAAGTCATCAGAATAAATAGAAGCAAAGCTGGATGCACATCATTAACAAAATAAATAGAATAGTAAATATGCACAAGGTTAATAAACAGAATAATAAATCTGTACAAACATATACACAGGTGCTGTGGGGAGGGGAAAGAGGTAGGGCGGGGGGATGGGGAGGGGGAGAGGAAAGAGGGGCCTCAGTCTGGGAAGGCCTCCTGGAGAGCACTATACTAAGCGCTTGGGACAGTGCACTACAACCCATCCTCTCCCACCTTGATTACTGTATCAACCCCCTTTGCTGACCTCCCAACCTCCTGTCTCTCCCCCCTCCAGTCATCATCATCATCATCATCAATCGTATTTATTGAGCGCTTACTATGTGCAGAGCACTGTACTAAGCGCTTGGGAAGTACAAATTGGCAACATATAGAGACAGTGCCTACACAACAGTGGGCTCACAGTCTAAAAGGGGGAGACAGAGAACAAAACCAAACATACTAACAAAACAAAATAAATAGAATAGATATGTACAAGTAAAATGAATAAATAAATAGAGTAATAAATATGTACAAACATATATACATATATACAGTTGCTGTGGGGAAGGGAAGGAGGTAAGATGGGGGGATGGAGAGGGGGACGAGGGGGTCCAGTCAGAACCCATGAGCAGTCCATACATTGCACTGCTGCCCGGATCATTTTTCTACAGAAACATTCAGCACATGTCTCCCCACCCCTCAAATAAACTCCAGTGGTTGCCCATCCACCTCCACATCAAAACAGAAAGTCCTCACCACTGACTTTAAAGCAGTCCATCATCTTGCCCCCTCCTACCTCACCTCGCTTCTCTCCTACTAAACCCAGCCCGCACAATTCCCTCCTCTGATTAGCATTAACCTCTCACGGTGCCTCCATCTCACTTATCTCTCCACGGACCCCTGGCCCACGTCCCACCTCTGGTCTAGGACGCCCTCCCTCCTCAAATCCCACAGACAATGACTCTCCCCTCCTTCAAAGCCCTATTGAAGGCACATCTCCTCCAAGAGGCCTTCCCTGACTAAGCCTTCCTTTCCCCTTCTCCCACTCCCTTTTCCCTTCTCTCACTCCCTTTTGTGGCACCCTGACTTACTCCCTTTATTCATTTCCCCCCCGCCAGCCTCACAGCACTTATGAACATATTCATTCATTCAATCAATCATATTTATTGAGCGCTTACTGTGTGCAGAGCACTGTACTAAGCGCTTGGGAAGTACAAGTTGGCAACATATAGAGACGGTCCCTACCCAACAGTGGGCTCACAGTCTAGAAATATCTGTAATTGATTTATCTATATTAATGTCTGTCTCTCCCCTCTAGACTGTACGCTGGTTGTGGGCGGGAAAAGTGTCTGTTTATTGTTGTATGGTTCTCTCCCAAATGCTTAGTACAGTGTTCTGCTCATATTAAGCGCTCAATAAATAAGATTGAATGAACAGAATTAGCAGAAACGTGCCCCACCTACAGTGAGTTTACAGTCTACAGGGCACGATAGACATTAATATGAATAAATGAGTAATTTATAATGTATAATTTAAAGATACGTACACAAGTGCTATGAGGTTGGGGGTAGGAAGAATATTGAGTGTCCAAAGGTCACAGATTGAGATGCGTAGATTACGCATGTCTCACAATCCATAACCTTGGCATTATCCTTGACTCCACTCTCTCATTCAACCCACATATCCATCACCAAATCCTGTCGGTCCCACCTTCATAAGGTCACTAAAATCTGCCCTTTCCTCATCATCCAAACTGTTACCAAGTTAATACAATCATTCATAATTTCCCACCTAGATTACCGCAATCAGCCTTCTTGCTGACCTTCCCACCTGCTGTCTCTCCCCACTCCAGTCCATACTTCACTCTGCTGCCCAGAAAATCTGTCTACGAAAACATTCTGGACATGTCACCCCGCTCCTCAAAAAACTCTAGTAGTTGCCCATCCACCTCCACATCACACAAAAACTCCTCTCCATTGGCTTTAAAGCAGCCCACCAACTTGCCCCCTCTTACCTCACCTCACTTCTCTACTTCTCCATTCCAGCCCACACACTCCGCTCCTCTTGTGCCACTAACCTTCTCACTGGGCCTCCATCTCGCCTGTCTCGCCACGGACCTCTGGCCCATGTCCTGCCTCCTCAAATCCGACAGACAATGACTCTCCCCCTCCTCTTCAAAGCCTTATTGAAGGCCCATCTCCTCCAAGAGGCCTTCCCAGACTTAGCTCTTGTCCCCATCTCCCACTCCCTTCTTCGTAGCCCT
This sequence comes from Tachyglossus aculeatus, assembly GCF_015852505.1. Classification (NCBI taxonomy): domain Eukaryota; kingdom Metazoa; phylum Chordata; class Mammalia; order Monotremata; family Tachyglossidae; genus Tachyglossus; species Tachyglossus aculeatus. The sequence continues at coordinate 175,290,610 of NC_052067.1, forward strand.
GACTTGCTCCCTTTGCTCTTCCCCCCACCTTCCCATCCCCACAGCACTTATGTCCAGATCTGTCATTTTATTCATTTGTATTGGTATCTGTCTTCCCCCCACCCCGCCAGACTGTGAGCTCATTGTGGGCAGGGGTTGTCACTGTTTATTAATAATGATGGCATTTGTGAAGCGCTTACTATTGCAAACCACCGTTCTAAGTGCTGGAGAGGATACAAGGCGATCAGATTGTCCCACGTGGGGCTCGCAGTCTTCATCCCCATTTTACAGATGAGGCAACTGAGGCACAGAGAAGTTAAGTGACTTGCCCAAAGTTTATTGCTGTATTGTACTTTCCCACGGGCTTCTGTAGTGTTCTGCACACAGTAAGTGCTCAATAAACACGATTGAATGAATGAATGAGAGCCGGGAATAGAGGGCTTGATCAGGGAAGGCCTCTTGGAGGAGATCAATCAATCAATCAATCGTATTTATTGAGCGCTTACTGTGTGCAGAGCACTGTACTAAGCACTTGGGAAGTACAAGTTGGCAACATATAGAGACAGTCCCTACCCAACAGTGGGCTCACAGTCTAAAAGATGTGACCTTAATAATGCTTTGAAGGTGGGGAGAGTTGTGGCCTGGCATCTACAGAGGGAGAGGAGTTCCAGGCTAGCGGGACAATGTGGGAAAGGGGTCGGCGGTGAGCTAGACGACCAGACGGGAGCTCAATAAGTAAGCTGGTGATAGTGGAGCGGGGCGTGCGGGATGGGCTGCAGTAGGACATCAGTGAGGTGAGGTAGGAGGGGGTGACCTGATGGACGGCTTTAAAGCCGCTGGTGAGGAGTTTCTGTTTGGTGCGGAAGTGGACGGGCAACCACGGGAGGTTCTTGGGGAGCGGGGAGACCTGGGCCCAACGTTTTTGTTGCTAAGAGCCCCACGCTGCGGGCCTGTGCCTCGCCCTGATCTGCGGCCTTGTCCCGCAGGTGGTGGCCACCACGGTGATGCTGGAGCGGAAGATGCCGCGCTGCCTCTGGCCCCGCTCGGGGATCTGCGGGCGCGACTACGGGCTGGGCGACCGCTGGTTCCTGCGGTGAGTGAGTATGCGGGGTGGGGGGCTGAGGACCACTGGGTCCCGCGGGGAGTGAGTGTGCGGGGGGACGGGGCTGAGGACCACTGGGGCCTGCGGTGAGTGAGTGTGAGGGAATGGGGCTGAGGACCACTGGGTTCTGCGGGGAGCGGGTGGGACCTCTACACCTCCTGTCCCCTCCCCTGGCAGACAAATTCCCCACTCCCACCCCCTCTGCCCCTTCCACTCCCCCACCCCGTCCATCGCCCGCCCCACTCCTTCCATCCCCCTTCACCCCCCTTGCCCCCCCCCAATTGATTTCCTCCCTGAGACCATCCCCAGGCCCACTGGGTGGCAGTTGTGTTCCTCGGTGTCTTCAATTCAATTCAACCGTATTTATAGAGCGCTTACTCTGTGCAGAGCACTGTACTAAGCACTTGGAAAGCAAAATTCAGCAACAAATAGAGACAATCCCTGCCCAACAACGGGCTTACAGTCTAGAAGGGGGGGAGGCAGACATCAAAGCAAGTAAATAGGCATCAATCTAAGTAAATAGAATTATAGATATATACACGTCATTGATAAAATAAATAGAATAATAAATAAGTAATAATAATAATCATCATCATCATCATCATCAATCGTATTTATTGAGTGCTTACTATGTGCAGAGCACTGTACTAAGCGCTTGGGAAGTACAAATTGGCAACATATAGAGACCGTCCCTACCCAACAGTGGGCTCACAGTCTAAAAGGGGGAGAATAATGATAATGATGGTATTTGTTAAGCGCTTACTATGTGCAAAGCACTGCTCTAAGCACTGGGTCACACAAGGTGATAACGTTGTCCCACGTGGGGCTCACAGTCTTAATCCCCATTTTACAGATGAGGGAACTGGGGCCCAGAGAAGTTGTGACTTGCCCAAAGTCACACAGCTGACAATTGGCGGAGCGGGATTTGAACCCATGACCTCTGACTCCAAAGCCCGTGCTCTTTCCACTGAGCCACGCTGCTTCTCTAATAAATGATAACACGTGGATAAATAATAACACGCTGCTTATCTCATAAATGATAGCATTTATTAAGCGCTTACTATGTGCAAGGCACTGTTCTAAGCGCTGGGGAGGTTACAAGGTGATCAGGTTGGCCCACGGGGGGGCTCACAGTCTTAATCCTCATTTTACAGATGAGATAACTGAGGCGCAGAGAAGTTAAGTGACTTGCCCAAAGTCACACAGCTAAGTGGGGGAGCTGGGATTTGAACCCATGACGTCTTACTCCAAAGCCCAGGCTCTTTCCACTGAGCCACGCTGCTTACACAAGTGCCGTGGGTCAGGGAGGGGGGTAGAGCAGAGGGAGCAAGTGGGGGCCAGGGGAGGGGAGGAGGAGCAGAGGAAAAGTTTAGTCCTGGAAGGCCTCCTGGAGGAGGTAAGCTGTCAGTAGGGCTTTGAAGGGAGGAAGAGAGCTGAGCCTGTCTTCTAGACTGTGAGCCTGTTGTTGGGCAGGAACCGTCTCTATATGTTGCCAACTTGTACTTTCCAAGTGCTTAGTACAGTGCTCTGCACACAGGAAGCGCTCAATAAATACGATTGAATGAATGAATGAATGAATGAATATTTGGAGGAAGGGCATCCCAGGCCAGAGATAGGATGTGGGCCAGGGGTCAACAGCGGAACAGGCAAGAACGAGGCCCAGTGCGGAGGTTAGCGGAGGCAGAGGAGCCGAGGGTGTGGGCTGGGCTGGAGAAAAAGAGAAGGGAGGTGAGGTAGGAGGGGGCGAGGGGATGGACAGTTTTGAAGCCAATAGTGAGGAGTTTTTGCTTGATACTTAGGTGTTGCCTGGTGTGCGTAGAGGTGCCTCAGTTACCTTATCTGTAAAATGGGGATTAGGATTGTGAGCCCCATGTGGGACAAGCTGATCACCTTGTATCCCCCCCACTGCTTAGAACAGTGCTTTGCACATAGTAAGTGCTTACTATGTGCAAAGCACTGTTCTAAACTCTGGGGAGTTTACAAGGTGATCAGATTGTCCCACGGGTGGCTCACAGTCTTAATCCCCATTTTACAGATGAGGGAGCTGAGGCACAGAGAAGTTAAGTGACTTGCCCAGTGTCACACAGCTGATAACTGGTGGAGTTGGGGTTTGAACCCATGACCTTTGACTTCAAAGCCTGTGCTCTTTCCACTGAGCCAGGCTGCTTCTCTAATCTCACTGATCTCTCTTGGCCTCCGCATTCATTCATTCATTCATTCATTCAATTGTATTTATTGAGTGCTTACTGCGCGCAGAGCACGGTACTAAGCACTTGGGTCGGCAACGTATAGAGATGGTCCCTACCCAACAGTGGGCTCACAGTCTGACCTGTATCTGTAGAGACAGTGATAGTTGGACAGTCCACCCTTGGTCATTCTCACTGGGGGGGAGAAGTGGAGGGCACCTAAATAGTGCTTAACAAATACCATTATTATAGGTTTTTTTATTATTATTATTACTTAATTTTTCTGTGCCTCAGTCACCTCATCTGTAAAATCGGGATTAAGACTGTGAGCCCCAAATAAAACAGGGAATGTATCCAACCTGATTAGCTTGTCTCTACCCCAGCGCTTAGAACAGTAGTGGGCAGTGATTGTCTTTCTTGATTGCTGTATTGCACTTTCCAAGCGCTTAATACAGTGCTCGGCACACAGTAAGCACTCAATAAATACGATTGAGTAATAATAATGATGGCATTTGCTAAGTGTTTAGTGTGTGCCAAGCACTGTTTTAAGGGCTGAATAATGACAGTTTGTTAAGCACTCACTCTGTGCCAAGCACCGTTGTAAGCGCTGGGGTAGATACTAGGTAATCAGGTTGCCCCACGTGGGGCTCACAGACTTAATCCCCATTTTACAGATGAGGGAACCGAGGCCCAGAGACTTGCCCAAGGTCACACAGCAGACAAGTGGCGGTACCGGGATTAGAGCCCGCGACCTCTGACTCCTGAATGGTAGTGGCTAGAGCATGGGCCTGGGAAGCGGCGTGGCTCAGTGGAAAGAGCCCGGGCTTCGGAGTCAGAGGTCATGGGTTCAAATTCCTGCTCCACCAATTGTCAGCCATGTGACTTTGGGCAAGTCGCTTCACTTTTCTTGGCCTCAGTTCCCTCATCTGTAAAATGGGGATGAAGACTGTGAGCCCACCATGGGACAACCTGATCAGCTTGTAACCTCCTCAGCGCTTAGAACAGTGCTTTGCACATAGTAAGCGCTTAATAAATGCCATTATTATTATTATTATTATTATTATTATTGGCCTGGGAGTCAGAGGATGTGGATTCTAATTCCGGCTCTGCCACTTGTCTGCTGGGTGACCTTGGGCAAGTCACTTCACTTCTCTGTGTGACATTGGGTGAGTCAATTTACTTCTGTTTACTTCTTACTTTTAGACTGTGAGCCCACTGTTGGGTAGGGACCGTCTCTATATGTTGCCAATTTGTACTTCCCAAGCGCTCAGTACAGTGCTCTGCACATAGTAAGCGCTCAATAAATATGATTGATTGATTGATTGATTCTGTGGGTGACCTTGGGTAAGTCACTTCACTTCTCTGTGTGACCTTGGGTGAGTCAATTTACTTCTGTGGGTGACCTTGGGCAAGTCACTTCACTTCTCTGTGTGACCTTGGGTGAGTCAATTTACTTCTGTGGGTGACCATGGGCAAGTCACATCACTTCTCTGTGTGACCTTGGGTGAGTCAATTTACTTCTGTGGGTGACCATGGGCAAGTCACATCACTTCTCTGTGTGACCTTGGGTAGGTCAGTTCACTTCTCTGGGCCTCAGTTCCCCCACACAAGCCCTGCCCACACATGGCTCCTTCCCCACAGGCCCCGCCTCCCTCTTGGCTCCGCCTCATAAACCCCACCCTCCATCTTGGCTCTGCCCCTATAGACCCTGCCCACCACTTGGCTCCTCCCCCACATGCCCCGCCCTCCATCTTGTCTCAGCCCCCACAGACCCCGCCCTCCATCTTGGCTCCGCCCACGCAGACCCCGCCCACTACTTTCATTCATTCAATCAATCAATCAATCGTATTTATTGAGCGCTTACTATGTGCAGAGCACTGTACTAAGCGCTTGGGAAGCACAAATTGGCAACATATAGAGACAGTCCCTACCCAACAGTGGGCTCACAGTCTAAAAAGCTCACAGTGGGCTTCTTCATTCGAAGAAGCAGCGTGGCTCAGTGAAAACAGCACGGCCTGTGGAGTCAGAGGTCATGGGTTCGAATCCCGACTCCACCACATGACGGCTGTGTGACCTCGGGCAAGTCACTTAACTTCTCTGAGCCTCAGTTACCTCATCTGGAAAATGGGGATTGATTGTGAGCCCCACGTGGGGCAACTTGATCACCTTGTATCCCCCCCCCAGCGCTTAGAACAGTGCTCTGCACATAGTAAGCACTTAACAAATGCCATCATCATTCGGCCGATTTACACCGATTAACCTATTTTGCACCATACTTGTCGATAACACCCCCTCAGTGGTTAGAACAGTGCTCTGCACATAATGCCATCATCATCATTATTATTATTCATTCAATCGTATTTATTGAGCGCTCACTGTGCACAGAGCACTGTACTAAGCGCTTGGGAAGTCCAAGTTGGCAACACATTGAGACGGTCCCTACCCAACAGTGGACTCACAGTCTAGAAGGGGGAGACAGACAACAAAACAAAACATATTCACAAAAGAAAACACTTGGTCTCCTCCCCCCCAGACCCCTCCCTCCCTCTTGGCTCCTCCCCCGGAGACCCCGCCCTCCCTCTTGGCTCCGCCCCCACAGGCCCCGCCCTCTCTCTTGGCTCCTCCCCAACAGGGCCCGCCCTCCATCTTGGCTCTTCCCCCCACAGACCCCTCCCTCCCTCTCGGCTCCACCCCCACAGATCCCGCCCACCATTTGGCTCCTCCCCAGAGACCCCTCCCTCACTCTCGGATCCGCCCACGCAGGCCCCGCCCTCCATCTTGGCTCCGCCCCCACAGGCCCCGCCCTCTCTCCTGGCTCCTCCCCAACAGGGCCCACCCTCCACCTTGGCTCCTCCCCCCACAGACCCCTCCCTCCCTCTCGGCTCCGCCCACGCAGACCCCGCCCACCACTTGGCTCCTCCCCAGAGACCCCTCCCTCACTCTCGGCTCCGCCCACGCAGGCCCCTCCCTCCCTCTTGGCTCCTCCCCCAGAGACCCATCCCTCCCTCTTGGCTCCGCCCCCACAGACCCCCTCCCTCCCTCTCGGCTCCGCCCCCACAGATCCCACCCACCACTTGGCTCCTCCCCAGAGACCCCTCCCTCACTCTCGGCTCCGCCCACGCAGGCCCCACCCCCCATCTTGGCTCCTCCCCCCAAAGACCCCGTCCTCTCTCTTGGCTCCTCCCCAACAGGGCCCGCCCTCCACCTTGGCTCCTCCCCCCACAGACCCCTGCCTCCCTCTCGGCTCCGCCCACACAGACCCCGCCCAACACTTGGCTCCTCCCCAGACACCCCTCCCTCCCTCTCGGTTCCGCCCACACAGGCCCCGCCCTCCACCTTGGCTCCTCCCCCACAGACCCCGCCCCCTTTCCCCTCCGGCCCCGCCCCGTCCCCTCCGGCCCCGCCCCGTCCCGCCCGCCCCGCCCCCCGACTGAGCCTTGCCCGGTCCGCAGGGTGGAAGAGCGGCACGACCAGAACCCGCTGCGCATGCGCCGCTACGCCGAAGCCTTCAAGTGCCCGGAGCGCGAGGAGCTGGAGCAGGCCTCCGACGGGGCGGCCCCGACCCTCTGCGCCCCCTGCTCCTCCTCCTCCTCCTCCTCCTCCTCCTCCTCCTCCCCGTCCTCCTCTTCCTCCTCTCCGTCCTCCTGCTGCTCCTCCTCCTCCTCCTCGTCCTCCTCCCGCGGCTGGGACCTCCTCCGCCGCAGCATGATGGGCCGCGTCAACCCGGGCCTGGACCTGGGCGAGGGCGACGGGCCGAGGGTCTACCACGTGTGAGCCCGCCGCCCCCAGGAGGGCCTCCGCCCGCCTCCGCCCGACCTCGGCCCAGTCCCTTCATCCGGAGACAGACTGGATCGTCTGGTCCCCGGTGGGACAACCTCAGCGCCTCCTCCCATCTCCCCCGGCGCTCGGCACAGAGTCCGTCATCGTTATTACCATTATTGGGAGTCAGAGGCCGTGGGTTCTAATCCCGCCTCCGCTGTGTGACCTTGGGCGAGCCGCTTCACTTCTCTGGGCCCGCGTGACCTCATCTGGAAAATGGGGATGAATCAATCAATCAACCAGTCGTATTTATTGAGCGCTTACTGTGTGCAGAGCGCTGGACTAAGCGCTTGGGAAGTACAAGCGCTATGCGCTAGAGAAGCAGCGTGGCTCAGTGGAAAGAGCCCGGGCTTTGGAGTCAGAGGTCATGGGTTCAAATGCCGGCTCCGCCAATTGTCAGCTGTGTGACTTTGGAAAAGTCACTTCACTTCTCTGTGCCTCAGTTACCTCATCTGTAAAATGGGGATGAAGACTGTGAGCCACCCGTGGGACAATCTGATCACCTTGTAACCTCCCCAGCGCTTAGAACAGTGCTTTGCACATAGTAAGCACCTAATAAATGCCATTATTATTAAGTACAAATTGGCAACATAGAGACAGTCCCTACCCAACAGTGGGCTCACAGTCTAAAAGAGGGGGCTCGCAGTCTAAAAGAAGACTGTGAGCCCTACATGGAATAACCTGATCACCTTGTATTTACCCCAGTGCTTACAACAGTGCTTGGCACAGAGTGAGCGCTTAATGGGTACCATAATTATTATTAGTAGTAGTATCCCGCAGGAAAGTGAGGAGGACCTCCTCCGACCCCCTGGCCTACGGGAACATGGAACCCAGTTTGCAGCCCCGCTCCTCACGCTCTGCGGCAGCGGGGAGCCACGGACCGGGGGGATGTGGGGTGGGGAGGGTCCAGTCAGCGGGAGTCCCTGCAATTTGGCACCCCCGGCCCTTCAGGGGGCAAATTGAGGAGGGGCAGAAGGGGGTCGCCCAGTAACAGCCTGGTTTTTGGGAGGGGGAAGACAGCAGCGTGGCTCAGTGGATAGAGCCATCATCAATAAATACGATTGATGATGATGATGATGATGATAGAGCCCAGGCCTGGAAGTCGGAAGGTCATGGGTTCTAATCCCGGCCCTGCCACATATCTGCTGTGTGACCTTGGGCAAGTCACTTCACTTCTCCGTGCCTCAGTTACCTCGTCTGTAAAATGGGGATTAAGACTGTGTGAGCCCTATGTGGGACAGGGACTCTGTCCAACCTGACTACCTTGTATCTCTCCCAGGGCTTAGAACAGTGCTTGGCACATAGCGCATAACAAGGACCGTAATTATTACTGTTATTACCAGCCAAACCAGGGGGGCCCAGGAGGAGCTGGGCATAGTTAGGGCCTCCATCGCCTCTTCCCTTAGAGTGTTGACTTCTAGTGCCCGCCCAAGGCTCAGCCAGAGAGCATGTAGGCTCTCTAGGTATTTGCCTCCGACATGGCTTGTGTACATGTCGATGTGCATAAAGGCACCCCATGGGCTTTGTGTCTGTGCCCAGACCTTTACCGCCTTGGCGCAGACCGGAGTCCTGATACTTTGCTGCCTAGCCGTGTCCTTGTGCCTCTGTCCCCACTCCGGTCCCCCAGGCCCTCAGCAGCCAACACTGCTTAGAGAAGCAGCATGGCTCAGCGGAAGGAGCCCAGGCTTTGGAGTCAGAGGTCATGGGTTCAAATCCCAGCTCCACCACAAGTCTGCTGTGTGACCTTGGGCAAGTCACTTAACTTCTCTGGGCCTCAGTTCCCTCATCTGTAAAAATGGGGATTAAGACTGTGAGCCCCCCGTGGGACAACCTGATCACATTGTATCCCCCCCAGCGCTTAGAACAGTGCTTTGCACATAGTAAGCGCTTAACAAATGCCATTATCATCATCATCAAGACAGGGAGGTCAGCCCAGTTCTGGTTGGAAGAGGGCGCCTGTCCTCCTCGGATCCCACGGCCCTGGCCCGCGCGCTCCGGCTGGGCGGTTCAGTGGTGAGACTCAAATGCCTCTCCCTGCGGGGGAGGACACCCTCACCCCGAGGGTGGAGGAGGAAGTGGATTGCAATTAGGCCAATTTGGGGGGTGGGGGGATTGCAGAGGCGGCCAGTGCAGCTGGCCAAGGTGCGATGGGGGGTGGGGAGGACGGGGGAAGGTCAGGAAGCCAGCCCCCTTATGGAAGGTCAAAAATCCTAATGCTGTGGCTCGCAACAACTGATTCTATTTGCTGCCCCAAACCCAGCCACCATTCCCCTTTCACACGGCTATTTTTGAATTTCAGGAGGTCCCCAGAGAGAGAGAATGCTGGGCCCTCTCGCCCCCAGTTGGAGACCTTGACACCACTCTGCCCCTGGGGAAGCTGAGGAGAGGTTGGCTGGGCTGGGCCGGATTGACCTCTGGAGACCAACTGGGCCAGCGCCCTGTTCCCAGCCAGGCCTGGTTCCCTCCATGCCCAGCACCTCGGTGGCGGCCTAGCCTTCTCCTGCCCCTTCCCTGCCCCGGGCCAAGACCCACCTCTTGACCCGGTATGGAGCAGATAACCTGCCCGGCTCCGACCTCTGGCCCTGGGTTTGCCCCAGGCTTTGACCTTTGCTGTGGTGACTGCCCTCCAACACACACACAACCGGCATCGATCCTGGGCTGACCCAACCAGCAGCTTGTCACAGTGAGGGAAACTGAGGCACGGGGAGAAAGGGCCTAGCCTGCGGGACATTCCTGATGCCGAGCCTGGAACCAGCCCTCCTGCCCCCTGGGGCTGGCTGGCCTCTTCCCCCCTGCCCCCTTAGCCTGGTCATGACCCTGCAGGCTCTCTACCTAACCACAGTCACACACCCCCGCCAGCTGCAGGGCGCGGTGCCCAGGGCATGGTGCCAGGCACCAGAGCCGGGCAATGGGGCGTGGAGTGGCTGGCTGAATGCATTGAGCCCCGGCCAGGTGGGCGGGGGCGGTAGGGGCCGCTAGGTGCCCAGGTGCCCAGGTTGCCGGGACCTCACCCTCCGGCCAGGCGGGTTCTGCCGCCCCCGGCTCCTTCCTGGCTGGAGGGGCCGGTCGGCAGAGCCTGGGGCGGGAGTACCGCGATGGCAGCCCAGGGGGTGAGTTCGGTTCACTGAACTGGGGTCCCAACCCCCTTTGCTTCCCGTCCCGCCATGGGGTTGGGTGTCGTTGTACTCATACCGCCTACTGTGTGCAAAGCACTGGACTAAGCGCTGGGAAAGAATGCCCGGTTGGGGGGCGGGGGAGATCAGATGAAGTCTGTGGTCCTCCAAAGGGGTCCCAAAGTAAGGGTTTGAGGGGTTCTGATGTCACATATGACAGCAAAATTAAGCAATAAAAATACTCTGAAAGCAAGGACCAATACCCAAAATGAAAGCCAAAGCAGATAGGTGTTGGGACTAGGGGAGGGGAGCTCTGGGGTCCTCATGGCCCCGAGACCCGCCGTCATAGCAGCCTAGGGGGCTTGACCGGTGGTCACGGACTGAGCCGGACTTCACCTGCGCCCCTGCTCATTGCCACCCCTTCCACCGTCAAACAGGCGCTCACTCCCTCCTTCCCTCTCTAGCCCTGCTCTGGAGGGAGCAGAGGCCCCTTCCCACTAGTGCTTGGGGCTGAGGGGCCACGGGAGGTGTCTGATCTCTGCCTTCCCTCTCTGGGGGGACCCCGGCTGCCAGCTGCAGTTGGGGGAGCAAGAGTCCTCATTCCTATCGTGATAGTCGCCCCTCTAAGGGGCGTAACTTAGCAGGATTTAGCCTGTTCCACCCGAGTGACTACAGGGGACTTCCCAAGATGGCAGACAGGCTGTGGAAAGAGGAATCATGGGCAGAGGGAGCAGAGAGCTGGAAGATCGCCTGCCTGTCTGCCAGTCAATCAATCAATCAATCAATCAATCGTATTTATTGAGCGCTTACTATGTGCAGAGCACTGTACTAAGCGCTTGGGAAGCACAAATTGGCAACGTATAGAGACAGTCCCTACCCAACAGTGGGCTCACAGTCTAAAAGAGCACAGTCCATGCTCCTACTAGGTGCAGAACCCTATAATGAGCACTGGGGAGAGGACAATAGAGGTAGTAGCCACAATCCTTCCCCTCAAGGAGCTGGCAGTCTACCCTGGGCAGCACTCTGTACTGAGGGATTGAGAGGGTGCCGTAGACGTGATCCCTGCCCTCAGAGAGCTCATGGTCTGTTGTGAGCACTGTACTGAGGGGTTGGGGGCGTAAAGTGAGAAGATGCAACCCCTCCGGTTGAGGTGCTTTTCAGTCGAGCAGGGGAGTTCTCCTGTGAGATCCTGAGGCAGACGATTCAGCCCAACCTTACTGACCCACCCAAAACCTATTTCAGAGGCTCATGTAAATTAAAGCATCTCATGTTGGAATTGATTTTTTGATTTTAGACTGTGAGCCCACTGTTGGGTAGGGACTGTCTCTATGTGTTGCCAATTTGTACTTCCCAAGTGCTTAGTACAGTTCTCTGCACATAGTAAGTGCTCAATAAATACGATTGATTGATTGATTGATTGATTTTTTTTTTGGGGTATCAACTGAGTCCGTGATTGTGGGTTTGGTTCCTGAGCAAAGGTCAGACGTTCTCAGAATCAGCCCCTTCATTCATTCAATTGTATTTATTGAGCGCTTACTGTGTGCAGAGCACTGTACTAAGCGCTTGGAAACTGCAATTCAGCAACAGATAGAGACAATCCCTACCCAACAACGGGCTCACTCTTCCTCTCAATCAATCAATATATGGTATTTATTGAGCGCTTTCTACTTGCACAGCGCTGTACTAAGTGCTTGGGAGAACTTTCATCCCATTGGGCCAAACACTTGTCACTACTTCATCAGTCTCCTGGCTGACCTCCCTGACTCCAGCCTCTCCTGTCTCCAGTCCATATTTCCCTTAGCTGCCCAGATCATTTTTCTAAAAAATTGTTCTGTGCCTGTCTCTCTAAGACTCAAAAGCCTTCAGTGGTTGCCTGTCCATCTCTGCATCAATCAGTCAAGGATTATAGAAGCGGCATGGCATAATGGACAGAATGAAAAGCTGTGTGACTCAGTGGAAAGAGCACAGACTTGGGAGTCAGAGGTCGTGGGTTCAAATCCCGGATCCGCCACTTGTCAGCTGTGTGACTTTGGGCAAGTCAGTTCACTTCTCTGTGCCTTAATTGCTTCATCTGTAAAATGGGAATTAAGACTGTGAGCCCCACGTGGGACAACCTGATAACCTTGTATCTACCCAATGCTTAGAACAGTACTTGGCACATAGTAAGTGCTTAACAAATACCATAATTATTATTATTATTATCATTAGCATCGGCCTGGAGGTTGTAAGGTCATGAGTTCTAATCCCAGCTCTGCCACTTTGCTGTATGACTTTGAGCAAGTCACTTTACTTCTCTGTGCCTCAGTTACCTCATCTGTGAAATGCGGATTGAAACTGTGAGCCCCACGTGGGACAGGGACTGTGTCCAACCCGATTTTCTTGTGTGTACCCCAGCACTTAGTATAATGACTGGCAAATAGTAAATTCTTAACAAATACTATAATTATTATTATTTATTGAGCGCTTACTCTGCGCAGAGCACTGTATTGAGCACTTGGGAGAATATAACACAGTAGAGTTGGTAGACATGATCCTGCTTATAGGGAACTTACAACCAAGAGGGAGAGGGAAGCACTACCATTCGCCGTAAGGCACTCAAGCAGTTCTCCCTCTCTATGGATCTAGAAGCAGCGTGGCTTAATGGAAAGAGCCCAGGCTTGGGAGTCAGAGGTCATGGGTTCTAATCCTGCCTCTGCCACTTAGCTGTATGACCTTGGGCAAGTCACTTAACTTCTCTGTACCTCAGTTACTTCATCTGTACAATGGGGATACAGACTGTGAGTCCCACATGGGACAATCTGATTACCTTGTATCTCCCCCAACGCTTAGAACACTGATTGGCACATAGTAAGCGCTTAATAAATACCAATATTATTCTTATTTTAATATTATTATCCTGGCTTATCAACCAGCCTGCACACTTTGTTCTTCTAACACCAACATAATTAGTATGCCTCAATCTCATCCCTCTCACCAGCAACCCCTGCTCATGCCCTCCCTCTGGCCTGGAAATCCTTCCCCCTTAATATCTGACAGACCACCTTTCTCTTCATCTTCAAAGCTCCACTAAAATCATACCTCTTCCAGGAAGCCTTCCCTGACTAACCATTTGCCTCTCCTATTTCCCCCTGTACTGTATTGATTAATAAATCAGTGGAATTTCTTTAACACTAATGTGTGCAGAGCACTGTACTAAGTGCTTGAGAGAATACAACAGAGTTGGTAGATGCGATCCCTGCCCGCATTGAGCTTACAGTCTAGAGGGGGAGACAGACATTAATGTAAGTAAATACTTTATAAAATATAATTTATAGATATGTATATATCCATAAACGTATTACCAGCACTTGAATTCTCCACCCCTAAGCACCTAAAATACCTACCTCATTCCCACAGCACTTATGTCCGTATTTTAAGAGAAGCAGCCTGGCTTAGTGGAAAGAGCACGGCTTGGGAGTCAGAGGTGGTGGGTTCTAATACCGGCTCCGCCACTTACCAGCTGTGTGATTTTGGGCAAGTCACAACTTCTCTGTGCCTCAATTAGCTCATCTGTAAAATTGGGATTAAGGTTGTGAGCCCCACGTGGGACAACCTGATTACCTTATGTCAACCCCAGTGCTTAGAACAGTGCTTTGCACATGGCAAGAACTTAACAAATACCATTATTATTATTATTATTATTATTATTATTATTATTATCTTTAATTCAGTTGCTTCTCCATATCTGTAGTTAGTGTCTACCTTCCCCAGAGAACTGTAGGATCCTTTAGGGGTGAGATCTTTTCTACTAGTTCTGTTGTACTCTCCCAAATGCTCAGAATAGTGCTCTGCACAGCATAAGTGCTCAATAAATACTATGGCTGGACTTTTTGAAAATGTTTGTAACAACACCCCAAGAATTGGGCGGCCGACAGTCAGGGGACAAATAGCTCCCTTTGGTGTTTGGAGTGAGTCAGAGAGGGTCCTGGTGTGAGGAGCTGACATTTACTTTATTAGTAGTCAAATGAGCATGTCTGAGTTTTCATTCATTCATTCATTCATTCAGCTGTATTTATTGAGCACCTACTGTGTGCAGAGCACTGTACTAAGCCCTTGGAGAATACAGTTCAGAAACAGAGATGATCCCTACCCAACAATGGGCTCGCAGTCTAGAAGGGGGGAGACAGACAACAAAACGAGTAGACAAGCATCAATAGCATCAATATAAATAAATACAATTACAGCTATATGCACATCATTAATAAAATAAATAGAATAATAAATATGTACATATATACACAAGTACTGTGAGGCGGGGAGGGGGGTAGAGCAGAGGGAGGGAGCCGGGGCAATGGGGAGGGGAGGAGGAGCAGAGGAAAAGATCCGCCAAGATCTGCCCTTTCCTCTCCATCCAAACGGCGACCTTGCTGGTTCAATCTCTCATCCTATCCCGACTGGAGTACTGCATCAGCCTCCTCTCTGATCTCCCATCCTCCTGTCTCTCCCCGCTTCAGTCTATACTTCACTCTGTTGCCCGGATTATCTTTGCACAGAAACGCTCTGGGCATGTCACTCCCCTCCTCGAAAATCTCCAGTGGCTGCCTGTCAACCTACGAATCAAGCAAAAACTCCTCACTCTCAGCTTCAAAGTTCTCCATCTCCTCGCCCCCTCCTACCTTACCTCCCTTCTCTCCTTCTCCAGCCCGGCCCGTACCCTCTGCTCCTCTGCCACCGCTAACCTCCTCATTGGGTCTCATTCTCACCTGTCCCGCCATCGACCCCTGGCCCACGTCCTCCCCCTGGCCCGGAATGCCCTCCCTCCACAAATCCGCCAAACTAGCTCTCTCCCTCCCTTCAAAGCCCTACTGAGAGCTCACCTCCTCCAGGAGGCCTTCCCAGACTAAGCCCCCCTTTTTCCTTCCCCCCCCATTGCCCCCCTGCCCTACCCCCTTACCCTCCCCACAGCATTTGTATATATTTGTACATATTTATTACTTTATTTATTTTACCTGTACATATTTACTACTCTATTTTATTAATGATGAAGTGAAGCAGCGTGGCTCAGTGGAAAGAGCCCGGGCTTTGGAGTCAGAGGTCGTGGGTTTGAATCCCGGCTCCGCCACATGTCCTCTGTGTGACCTTGGGCAAGTCACTTCACTTCTCTGACCCTCAGTGACCTCATCTGTAAAATGGGGATTAAGACTGTGAGCCCCACGTGGGACAACTTGATCACCTTGTATCCCCCCCAGCGCTTAGAACAGTGCTTTGCACATAGTAAGCGCTTAACAAATGCCATCAACATATAGCTATAATTCTATTTATTCTGATGGTTTTGACACCTGTCTACTTGTTTTGTTTTGTTGTCTGTCTCCCCCTTCTAGACTGTGAGCCCGTCGTTGGGTAGGGACCGTCTCTATATGTTGCTGACTTGTACTTCCCACGCGCTTAGTACCATGCTCTGCATATAGTAAGCACTCAATTTGATTGAATGAACGAAAAGTGGGGAGCAGAGGAAAGGGGGCTTCCTGGCAATGCCACCTGGCAAGCACCCCCTTTCCCACCCCCCCAACCTCCCCAACCAGTCCCACACTGTCCCCCCACCAAGGCTAGATGTACTGTAAAATTCAGTTCAAAAGACAAGGGACCACGAGAGGATGCTTCTGGGAAGGAGGATGACGAATTGGGGGCTGCGGCTCTCTAAGGGAAAATGGGGAAATGTTGGTGGCAGACGGAGGGGAAAAGGGGTGCTGGGGCTGAGTGGGAGGGGCTTCAGAGAGCTGAGGTGACCTGGGGTCATCATCATCATCATCATCATCAATCGTATTTATTGAGCGTTTACTATGTGCAGAGCACTGTACTAAGCGGTTGGGAAGTACAAATTGGCAACATATAGAGACAGTCCCTACCCAACAGTGGGCTCACAGTCTAAAAGGGGTCAAAGGGGAGGGCAGGGTGGAGGCAGGGAGGCATGTGACCTGGTGTCGAGGTGGGGTCAGAGGGAAGGTGAAGGGGTGGGGGGGGACGGGGAGGCATGTGACCTGGTGTCCAGGTGGGGTCAGCGGGGAGGGTAAGGTGGGGGCGGGGAGGCATGTGACCCAATATCCAGGTGAGGTCGGCGAGGAGGGTTGCGTCGTCCATCTGACCCCCAGTGAAACTCAATGCAGTAGGTGGAGACCGAGGTGGAATCCCAGTGGCTGCTTTTAAAGCCAAGCGGGGAGCCAGTTCAGACTGCATTTATGTGTGCGCACGCCTAGAAAAATTGCACGAACGTCAGTGTGTGGACTTCAGACCGTGTGTGCATTTCAGAAACTTGGTGTACCTTTGTGTTTACCGAGGCAGACCCCACTAAACGAGCCCGTGCAACTTCACACCCTGCGTACCGGCGCGCGCGCCGAGGTAGACCCCACCAACACGTCGTGGGCAACTCCAGACCACGTGTTTCTGTCCGTGCGCAGTTTAAGCCCCTGCATACCTGTGTGTTGGCCGCAGAGATAAAATCTCCAGTCAGCACAGCGAGCAACGATCCAGGGATAGACGAGGAAATAGAAAACAGAATGTAGAAGGATCCAGTGATAGATGAGGAAATAGAAAACAGAATCTAGAAGGTCAGCACATTCTCGGAAAGACGATCTAAGTGTGGCGGCAGCAGGGTCTCATTCCCTCTAGACTGTGAGCTCCTTGTGGGCAGGAAATGTGTCTATTGTTATATTGTTCTCTCCCAAGCCCTTAGTACAGTGCTTTGCACACAATAAGCATTCAAGAAATACAATTGATTGAATGAATTAATTAATATCACGCTCCAAACCAGACTAAAGGTGTCCAGAGCTGAAGGGTTGTCTGACCTTCTCTTTGGCTGAACCCAGACCCCCACATTCGACTTCTCCACCAGTTCCACAGGGGTCACTGACAGGTGTCACTCAGGTGTCACTCACTGACAAACGGCAAGGCAAGATCATGGACAACGAAGTTCAGGAACCTCCTCAGTCTCCTAGCATCGAATTCGTCCTCATGCTAGCCCATCCCAGGGTGGGATGCGCGAGGAGAATGAGTGACAGCAGGAGACCCAAATAGCTGCCGTGTGGAGAGCCAAAACCAAGAAAGTACAGCTTTTTTTGTGTGCACAATAAGGCCGGGACTGTGGATCCCATATTGGCCATACCAGGCTCCCACACAGCATGGTGTAGTGGAAAGAGCAGGGGACTGGAAGCCAGAAGGTCATTCATTCATTCAGTTGTATTTATTGAGCGCTTACTGTGTGCAGAGCCCCGTACTAAGTGCTTGGAAAGTACAATTCAGCAAAAGAGACAATGCCTGCCCACAACGGGCTCACAGTCTAAAAGGGAGGAGACAGACATCAAAACAAGTAAACAGGCATCAATAGCATCAATATAAATAAATAGAATTACAGATATATACACATCATTAATAAAATAAATAGAATTATAAATATGTACATATATACACACAAGTGCTGTGGGTTGGGGGGTAGAGCAGAGGGAGCGAGTGGAGGCAATGGGGAGGGGAGGGGCAGCGGAGGAAACGGGGGTCATGAGTTCTAATCCTTGCTCAGCCACTTGTCGGCTGTGTGACCTTGGGTGAGTCACTTCACTTCTCTGGGCCTCAGAAACCTCATCTGGAAAATGGGGATGAAGACTGTGATCCCTATGTGGGATGGCAAGTAAGTCCAATCCAATTTGCTTATATCAACCTCAGCACTTAATACAGTGCCTGGCACATAGTAAGCACTTAACAAATGCCTTAATTATTCCGCCATTTATCCCGGCTCCACCACTTATCAGCTGTGTGACTTTGGGCAAGTCATTTAACTTCTCTGTGCCTTAGTTATCTCATCTGTAAAATGGGGATTAAGACTGTGAGCCCCACGTGGGAAAACTTGATTACTTTTAATCTACCCCAGAACTTAGAACCATGCTTGTCACATAGTAAGCGCTTAACAAATGCCATTATTATTATTATTATTATTATTATTGTTAGTGAATTTCATCATTAGTGGGGTCTTCAAATGATGAGAAAGAACTGTGTGTGTGTGTGTGTGTGTGTGTGTGTGTGTGTGTGCGTATAAAATGCTCTCCACTAAAAGGGACCTGGTTAAGCGCTTAGTATAATGCTCTGCACACAGTAAGTGCTCAATAAATGTGATTGAATGAATGAATGAATGGTTCAGACATTTTTCTGTTTGAAGCATGTGAGAGGGGGTGCTTAGATGTGAATGAGGAGCTAGTAGAAAGAGGCATAGGATAGAGATCAATCAATCAATGGTATTTATTGAGTACTTACTGTGTACAGAGCACTGTACTAAGCGCTTGGGAAGTAAAAGTCAGCAACATATAGAGACAGCCCCTACCCAACAATGGGCTCACAGTCTAGAAGGGGGAGGCAGACAACAAAACAAAACATGTAGACAGGTGTCAAAATCGTCAGAACAAATAGAATTATAGCTATATGCACATCATTAATAAAATAAATACAGTAGTAAATATGTGCAAGTGAAATAAATAGAGGCACTGGAGGTTCTCGAGGAGTGGGAAGATGTGGAATGTTTTTGTAGAAAAATGATCTGGAGGGCAAAGTGAAGAATGGATCAATGTGAGGAGAGACAGGAGGCAGGGAGGTTAGCAAGGAGGCTGATGAAATAATCAAGGTGCACTCTGTGCTACTGGACTGCATTAATCTAAAGCAATTAATCAATAGTATTTATTGAGTGCTTATTCTATGCAGAGCACTGTGATAATTATTATTATTATTATTATATTTGTTATGTGCTTACTATGTGCAAAACACTGTTCTAAGTGCTGGGGTTGATACAAGGTAATCAGGTTGTCCCACGTGGGGCTCACAGTCTTCATCCCCTATTTACAGATGAGGTAACTGAGGCACAGAGTTGCCTAAAGTCACACAGCTTATAAGTGGCAGAGTCGGGATGAGAACCCACGACCTCTGACTCCCAAGCCCGTGCTTTTTCCATTAAGCCATGCTGCTTCTCTGTACTAAGCGCTTTGGAGAATACACCTGCATGGCAAGGTGATAGAGAGTGTGCCCAACTGTATTGTCAAAGACAAAATGTGTAGGAGTTTCCCTTAAACACGCAATGGATAAGTTAATCAGTGGTATTAATTGAATGCTTAATGTGTACTGTAGTAGGTACTTGGAAGAGTGCAATATAACAGAGTTGGTAGACTTGTTCCCTGCCCACAAAAACCTTACAGTCTTGAGGGGAGAAAGACATTAATATAAATAAATCAATTACGGATATGTACATAAGTACTGTGGGACTGAGGGAAGGGTGAATAAAGGGTGCCAAACCAAGTGCAAGGGTTATTCATTCAGTCAGTCATTCGTATTTATTGAGCACTTACTGTGTGCAGAGCACTGTACTAAGCGCTTGGGAAGTACTAAGTTGGCAACATATGGAGACGGTCTCTACCTAACATCGGGCTCACAGTCTAGAAGGGGGAGACAGACAACAAAACAAAACATGTAGACAGGTGTCAAAATCATAAGAATAAACAGAATTAGAGCTATATGCACATCATTGTCCTCTCCCTGACTTTCCCATCTCTGTTGACGGCACTACCATCCTTCCCGTCTCACAAGCCCGCAAACTTGGTGTCATCCTCGACTCCGCTCTCTCATTCAC